>NW_026988503.1:0-727500 GCF_030222135.1 Aotus nancymaae | reverse complement strand
AACCCCAGTGGCCATACTTCAACCACTCATACACGGCTGAGTGTTCAAACTGTGTTCAAATAAGGCAAATGCCACGCTGTAGCCAATCCAGCTGTTTCTGTAACTCATCTCCAATTTCTGTATGTCACTTACCTTTTTTGTCTAAAAATTTGTTCTGACCATGAGGCATCCCTAAAATCTCTCTGAATCTGCTGTGATTCTGGGGGTTGCCTGATTCGCAAATCATACATTGCTGAATTAAATTCCTTTAAATTAAATTTGCTGAAGTATTTTTTAACAAATTCAATTAACAATTCTATGCAGCTGTTTCAACAAATTCATGTCTCCAATAGCCCAAGTCTGTCCTCTGAACTCTAGACCTATATATTCAACTTGCTACTTGATATCTGCATATGAAAGTCTCTCCGATACCTAAGACACAACACATCCAAGACCAAATTCACTATCATCTCCCCAAAATCCAGAGCTCCACACAATGAATGGCACCAATATCATTCAGCTTTTCAAAGCAGAAACCTAGATATAATTTTTATTGCCTTCCCCTCGCCTCTTATATTCAATGTAGCTTGTCCAGCTGATTTCAGCCTTTAACTTCCTACATGTGTGCACTTCCATTGCCACTTCTTATTCTAAGTGACAGAAATAACATGGTGATATCAAAGAAAACTGTCTAGTCTACTATAATAACCCCCTCATTGGACTCCAAGGTCTCTATTGCCTCTTTATAATTTGTTCTTTCCAGCAGTAAGAGATATATTTTTGGAATGCAAATCTGATTACATCATTTAAAATTCTCCAGTGAATTCCATTGTTCTTAACAGGATTTAACCTCAACATATTTAGAATAAACCATGAGACTTTGCCAGTTCTCTGCCCTGCCTATCAAACTCTACTCTTGCTGGGAACACAAACACATTAGTCTTCTCCCAAATCCTCAAACATTAGTCCTTTTTTCTGCCATGAGACCTCTGTACACACTGCTTCCCTATAATAAGCCTGTGCCTCTCTGCCTTGAATGAGCCTGTTCATGCACATGTGTGCATGCGTGCATACACACACATACACACACACACACTGCATTAGTCCGTTTTCATGTTACTGATAAAGACACACCCAAGACTGGGCAATTTGCAAAAGAAAGAGGTTCACTGGACTTATAGTTTCACATGGGTGGGGAGGCCTCACAATCATGGTGGAAGGCAAGGAGGAGCAAGTCACATCTTACATGAATGGCGGCAGGCAAGAACAGAGCTTGTACGGGAAAACTCCCATTTTTAGAAACCATCAGATCTCATGGAACCCATTCACTATCATGAGAACAGCACAAGAAACACCTGTCCCCATGATTGAGTCATCTCCCACAGGGTCCTTCCCACAAGATACGGGAATTATGAGAGCGACAAGATAAGATTTGAGTGTGGACACAGAGACAAACCATATCATTCCACCCCAACACCTCCCTAATCTCATATCTTCACATTTTATACACACACACACACACACACACACACACACACACAATTAACTCCTATTTATGCTAATCCAGTTCAAGTGGCCTTTTCTCAGAGAAGCTGTCCTCAATGCCCTAGTCAAGAGCAAGATGCTTTATTATGTTCTCTCATATCATCTGTTCATTTTCTTCATGCCCTTTAATTAAAAACCATTTCTGAGATTCTCTTACTTAACTCCATCTCTCTCATGGAATTGTAAAGCATAGTCCTGTCCATAAAGGCAGGATCATGATGATTTTGCTCATTTTATCCTCAGCACTTTGCACAGTTTCTCATATAGAGGTAGCACTTATTAAAGGCTTGTTGAGTAAAAATAACAAAGAAGAGTTTATAGAGTCTCCTTTTTGAGACATTTCCTAACAAGAAGACAAATGATTTAAAGTATATAAGTCAATTTCACATATATAATCTCACTTTATCTGAACAATATAAGATGAACCATGAACAATGCATTTCCACTACATATCTTTGTCTCTTACCTGAAGAAAGGTTCATATCAGTCATCCTAGTCAAAGTACTAGCCTTTTTGCCCTATGCCCAAATATGCTATATGAGTTAGGGTCCTCCAGAAAAACAGAACCAATAGGAGATATACATACATACACATATATGTATACTAGCATAGATCTATATGGAGAGGAACTGGGGGAACAGAAGAGAGATTTGTGGCTCATATGATTATGAATGCTGAGAAGTCCCCTGATCTGCCATTTTTGCAAGCTAGAGAACCAAAAAAGCCAGAGTTGCAATTCAGTGTCAGTCCAAAGGCCAGAGACCAGAAGTGCTAATGCTCAAAGGCAAGAAAAGAGAAGATGGCTGTCTCATCTCAAAAAGATGGAGTAAACACACCCTTCCTCTACCTTTTTGTTTTATTTAGGACCTCAGTAAATTGGATGTTGCCCACCCACACTGGGGAGGGCCACTCGTTTTATTCAAGTCACCAATTCAAATTATGTCTTCTAAAAACATCCTCACAGACACACCCAGAAGTATCAGCTACCTGGACATTTCTTAGTCCAATCTAGTTGATACATACAATTCATTATTACATATGCCTTTTTGGAAAAACTTATGTCCTTATTGAGAAAACAGGGTTGTGGCATATCACTCAAAACCTATAGGACTTTATAACCAAAGGATTAAAAAAACCAATCACTGTATTTTGATAAATCCAAATAAGAAAACTCACATCAACTAGAACATATCCCATGATCACAGTGATACACACTGGAGGTCAAAATCTTTCTGCAAGATGTTGTCATACACTTAGACATTTTACTTGACATATGACTTATCCTTGAAGAAAATGGAGGGCATTTTACTGTACTTATTCTGATATATCCTGATAAATTACTAGTAAAGCCTCCATTGGCATTTGCACTTAATATCATCTTGTCCATTCTGCAATCTTATACCCTTAGGTTTGTGTCTGCTACTTTGAGATATAAATCCATGAATAATTCACTTTTAATAGAGGCCAAATATATGAAAATTAAAACTCAATCCACGTATATTCTTCCCCAATGATGGTTGTAACCTGAGAGACATGTATTCTTAGCTACGACTTTTTCACAGCTTCCCCAGAGAGAATCACATTGTGGAAATCATCCCATTTTTTAAAGCCACTAAACCACAAAGGCACTTTCTTGCAAGAAAGGAAGTCACTTCTGTAGGATTTTCAATTATTTCCTTAAGGTCTTCCTAATTGCTAAGGCTTTCTCCTCAATTATGAAAAGGTTTACATCTAATAGCTATGAGGCGTTAACATGTTGAACATACACAGCACATTTTCCACACGATGCTGGCATCAGCTCTTGAACAGTCATATATGAGCTAATCCACACTAAAGAAACATGCATTACAGCAGACTAAATTGTATGCTGTTCTTTTACTATATTACTGAGTTTTATGGAATTGTCAAGCATATTTCATTACTAAAATATAATTTCATTATTGAAAATGTATCTCTTCTACTTACTACTATTTGAAGAATCAAAGAACTGTATACTATATGAACTGTAAACCTACCTATCTTGTTTATTAAGGTGTTTTATAAATGATAGCCAAGTACAAAGTCCTTATCAAAAGAGAAGACATCATTAAGTTGGGTTTTTTCCTCCTAAAGGTAAGTACTATTTTCAACTCAATAAACATAAAACAAACACCATTAGGGTAAGATTATCTGGATCACAGATTAAAAGACCCTATTTTGATCTTACTGAAATTCATGTTTCAGTTTATAAGGGCAGCATCTTCAAAGTAACATCATATATTCAAAAACCAAGTCTAACTGACGTGTTTTACAATTTTGAGCTGTCATATAGTTGACAAATGAGAAAAATCATACAAACTAGAACATATCCCCATGATCACAAGGATACACACTGGAGGTCAAAATCTTTCTGCAAGATGTTGTCATATGCTCAGACATTTTACTTGACATATGACTTATCCTTGAAGAAAATGGAGGGCATTTCGCTGTGCTTATTCTGTTGAAATTTTGCAAGATATTCTAAAATGGGATCCATTTTGTGAGATCTTCAAAAACGACAATTTAGTCTCCCCAGTTCTTCTTTAAGTAAGGCAATAAATTCTAAAATGAAATAAATCTATTTCACTCTTAACTACAACATGTACAGATTTTCTTACTATTGTGTATATACATAGCAATTTATAGGAAATATCAACTTTAAAACATCTATTCCTTCCTATTCTATAAAAATAACAATAGAAATATCTGAAACAACAAATTACAATAGTTAGCAAACTAATAAGCTTCAAAAGCAATGGCAATGTGAACAAAAGCACTGCAGATTCAAATCCCACAGTCTTGGTGGGATCTGTCTAAAAGATAGTGTAAAGGGCAATCATCAGAGTGGAAAAAACTCTTGAGTGGTACCTATAATTGTCCACTTCTCATGGAAGAAGAGATGGTCCACAGTGACTAATGGGAGCATCTGGCTAGGTGGCAAAAGTCTTAGAAAGAACAAGAATAGAAGACTAGTCACCAAAAGGTTTGGGAAGAGGTATATGAATGAATCTTACAAAAATGGACACAAAGTCTACAAATATTTATGATGTACTTTTGGGCATGCAAATACTCATCAGAAGACAACTACAAAGCCAATGGAAAGGGTAAACCCTCCCGTGGATGTCAGTCATCGGATTTTCACCGTCACTTCAGTGTTTAATCAATGGGACCATGTAAAAGTAGAGCAGTTAGTAGGAGTGGAGGTGATAACTGGGATAACAACATGGTCTTCCAATCATCTTTGTTCACCATGGCTACTGAGTGTCCTTTCTGCCAAGCATAAACAACAATGATGAGACTTCTAGAACAACCACCCAGCCATCTGGCAAGATGATTAAACTCCTTTCATCATGGAGAGCACTTGGTCTACATTGCAATAAAGACCATTTTCTGTCAACAGTATCATCCATGGGCTTATTAAATGCCTTTATTGGTATGCTATTGTTATTCCAGTATTGACATTATTCCAACCAGTATTGCTGCTGACTGAGAACTGCATTTTATGGCTTCTAAAAATGAGGTGATGAGTTGACACCTATGATGTTTCCTGTTTCTTTCACGTATCATCACACGAAAGCCAGAGACTCCACAGAACAACCGTCTGGCTTCTGAAAGACTTAGTTACAGCTCCAGCTTGAAGATGACACCGTGTAAAGTCAGAGCGTCCTCCTACTGCAGAACTGAGTATGATATATGTTACGAATCAGCAATAATTATATGGTGCATTTTCTTTTAGGGATAGAATTCATGGGTCTAGTGGGAGTGACATTATTACACGTAATTACAAATAAAAGTTTACTTCACAATGCATAGCTTTAATGTATACTTCACAATGCATAGCTTTCCATTTTACTTCACAATGCAAAGCATTCCATTTTAATGGTTTTGCTGTGTTAGTACCCAAGGGAAAAATGCTTTGAGCAGGGATCAAACTACTGTTCTACTAAGCTGGAAATCAAGACAGTCCAACGGCCATTATAAGCAGCTTAAGTCATGAAACAAATGGGACAAAAAAAGGTTGTTTTGGTCTATGGAATAATTGCTCTTGAGGGGGAGGTGCATCTCTTTCCTGGCAACGGCATGTCCCGGGATTAAAGGTCCATGGAAGACTGTAATAACCCAGTACAAGCAAGAATACCTGTAGTCCTCAGCATTGAGGTTTAGAGTTATCCCTACTAACCAGGATTAAAACCAAAACAAAACAAGAAACTAAGTTAGGTGCTGATGTTGGAAAAAGGAAATGAAATCGATAGTAAGGAAGATATAAGTATCATTATTTATGGCCTCATGATCAGTTCCAAAATGAATGATTATAGGTGCTATATATTTTTCTTCTATGCTCCTAATATATAAAATATTTACATTTTTATTAATTTCTTCATTCCTTTTCCCCTTAATCTTTTATATAAAGTATGTTGTCAATTATTCAATCAAGTTATACTATATCCTTTAGGATTGTGATTTAAGAGTGTAACTAAGCTGGAAAAGGAATAAAGATCATTCAGAGATGATGTGGTAACTGACAGGATTTGGGGTCTTACCTTTTGGGGAAAGGATTTCATGTATAACAAAAACAGTTACACCATGCTAGGCAGGGGCATGTTGTTGTTATCCTTTAGAAGATTGTGGGGGGTGTTGGCTAAATTTAAGGACAGGGACCTTGTCCATTTATCCCTCATTGTATCCACAATATGCCCAACTTGAGCCTGGTCCACACCTGAAACTCAATAAATGTTGAAGGAACATCAATATGGAACCTATCCATATTGATAGTTTGAGGCAATGGAACTCTCAATAAAATTATCGTGCAGCACATGACTATACTTGCTTTTCCCTTCCTCAATTGCTTTTTTGTTTGTTTTTGAAACAGAATCTTGCTCTGTCACCCAAGCTAAAGTGCAGTGGTGCCATCTCAGCTCACTGCAAACTTCACCTCCCGGGTTCAAGTAATTCTCTTGCCTCAGCCTCCCAAGTAGCTGGGATTACAAATGCCCACCATATCACACCTGGCTAATTTTTGTATTTTTAGTAGAGACAGGGTTTCACCATGTTGGCCAGGTTGTTCTCGAACTCCTGACCTCAGGTGATCTGCCTGCCTCGGCCTCCCAAAATGCTGGGATTACAGGCACGAACCACTGCACCTGGTCCTCACTCCCTTTTCTAAATAGACAGGCAACTATACTGATTCTGTCTCTAAAATAGAGAGTGAAATAGGGTGGTAGAGTTAGGAGCTAGCAGAGTTGTGTGTAGTCAGTTTGCTCTGAGCTGGAACCTGAAGAGCTTAATTGTATTCTCTCCACCTTCAGATCTGGAATAGCTTCTGAAAGATGCTTGCTGGAGTGGTGAGTATATGCCCAGTGTTCACATTTTGTCAGCTACTGAGTATCCTCCCTGGGCTCTGATGCATCTTTGTGCCTAAATCTCATAACTGAGTCTGGCCTTAGCTTCTACATCTGTTCGGATTAGCCTTCCTCTGCCATCCTGTTATTTGTCTGACCATGCCACACACTCATTCTCCCAGAGTTGCAGCTTGCTCCGTTCCTTGGCCGTTTGAGCTTTTGCTCCCTCTGCTGACCATTCCTGCTCCCCCCAGTCATTCTGGCTTCCAATATTATGCCCCAAGGACGCTGAGCAATATCCCCCCTTCTGACGGTTGGTCAAGACAGTGGAAAGATGAGGGCTGAGACTTAAATGTCATGCAAGAGGGGAAACAAAGAAGAGGCACCAAAGAGAACTGAGAAGAAACAATTAAAAGATAAAATGTCATAATAAAGCAAGAGGAGTCTCAGTCTCTGAAGGGGAGAAAAATCAGTGGGTTAAGAAGTATGAGGAACTGGCCAAGGTAGAAAACATGGGCCATTTCTCTAGAAGCTTGGCTGCTGTTCCTTAAGGTGGAGAATAAATTCTACGACATATATACAATGAAGAGTTCATGAACTTTACTCATTACAGAGATCCTCAGAATCCATATACCTATTCTCTTATTTTCTTCTAATATGTTTGGTTATCTGGTTTCTCTTTCCACATAAAATTGTAATAAACCAGAAAGAAGAACACACTGATACAGTAAATATAACATTATAGTTTGACAAAAAAAAGAGACCTGGGGTGTTGGGGGTCGGGCAGTAGATAGGGGAAGACAACAGATCTCAGACAGAACAATCCAGCATCAGTTAATATGGACATAAACCACTGTAAACAACATGCCAGGAGAAACATCATTACATTCACCGTAATACAATAAATGAAATTCTCAAAGATGAATCCTGGTTGTCAAGAAAATGCTAAACAGTGTTCAGTGGACTCAATTTTAAAGGATTATAAAGTGAAAAGATTTTTACCTAAGCTGTTTTAGAAGTTTTAATTCTTAAAAGGTTAGTCTTCAATTATCTAGGAAATGTGTCCACGCAAAACACATCATTACCCAATGATGCTGAGCAAATGAGAGTCTACTCAACATAGCTCAGGAATGGTAACTAGTTATCAAACTCAGAGAGACTAAGACCAATCAGGAATGGATGATTTTGAGAAAAAAAAAAAATCTATAAAATGCCTTCTGCTTATTGTTGTATTCGTTCCTGCATTTTCAGTTAAACCTTTTTTTCTGCATATGGTGATTTTATTCTCCAGACAACTTCTACTTTTCACTGCTATTATGAAAAGTATATTCTCTATGAAATTTTTAGAGCAATGTTCTTTTATGAAATAGCCTTTATTTTCTCTGAAGTACAAGCACCAAGTCCATAAATGTGAGATTCATAACTACTGATAGGAAGCCCTCTGGGTTCACAGATTCCAGACTCACTGTTCTGAACATTCACTCTCAGTACTAGCAACCTGCTCCATCCACTGAGGCCTTTCCAGGCCCTGGCCCCTAGCACCAGGCTAGTTGCTATGATGTTCCTACCTTGAACCGGTGCCACTCATTAAAATGAGGACCATGGGAATTAACAACATATTAGAATCTATTTGAAGCTTACTTCTTCTATAGAACTAAAAGGAAAGCTTTGGAGAGGAAATCTGTATTTGGGGAAAAGAAAAACTCTTATGAAGAAAAGTGAAATTCTTCTGCTTTATTATCTGTGCAGCATAGGTAAAAGTAAATTGATTATTGATTTTTTTTATGTCTGTGCTTTCCAGAAAGGATTTATCTATCTCATATTTAAAATGCATCCAGACAGGAGAAGAGGGACACACAGGTATCACTGTAACACTCACTTGTCATAACCATAGCTTTTCCTTCACTGAAGTCATCCAAAATGTGTTAGCTAAAGCTTTTGATTCATTATGACGTGGCTGAACTCTCTGATACCCCTCTTTAAATATGTGCAATATCCATTCTAGGTTGAACAGTTAAAACTACCTGGCAATTACAGCTTGTAGGATGTTTGAGATGATTCTCCAGGGCCCTGGGTGCAGCTAAAGAGGTAGCCAAGGTGAGCACTGGAGGAGGGGGATGCTGAGCAGAAGGGAAAGAGGGTGAGGAAACAAACCCTGGAGACACACTGCATCAGGAAAATGAAAGCCACTCACTGCAGAGACATAAACAGCTCCATTCATATTCTGAGTAACCGGATAAAAGGCCTTGCATCCCTGGGCATGTTGGCTTCATCTGTGCCTTCCCTGATTCTAATCACTTCTGTGCCTACATAAAACTGTCCAGTAAAAATAGTATTACTGCTAACTACCTTCAACATATTGTACTTTTCAAGGTTGCCCAGCCACAGTTATTTTCTCCTGTTGCCATTTCTCAAGTGAATTACAGTGCTTTTTCTCTCTCTCTCCCTCCCTCTGTTTTTGCCTCTTCCATGCAGGGAGGTTCATGGTCTCAATATTCTCTGGATAATAATGCCACTTTCCATTAAGCACAAGGAAATAGAATTCTACTTGAAAAACAAGCACAGCTAGGTATTGAATCAATGGAACCAAGGTTTTTATCCATAATTATTTAACTGAGAAAAGCAATCACAAACCTACAAACTTAATGTCAGGTAATGTTCTAGCTGGTTAGAAAGAACTTTTAAAAGGAATCCCTTTTTTGGTCTAGCAGTTGACAGAAAAGGCACATCAATGGGAAAGGGAGGTACCCTACTCATCATTAACCACATTAGGCAAACAAAACAATTTGTCTGAATTCCACAGTGATGACCATCAATTTCAACCCTGGCCTGATGAGTACAAATTGTTTTGTTTTATAGCATTGTTTTTTGCAATGTCCTGATGTGCCTGGCTCTTTTCTCCTGTGCCTACCATTCTGGCTTTAGCCCCTCATCTTCTCTGAATTATATAAGTCACCCTTTTTAGTGAGACAATGGGAGATAATATTTGGAAAATATTAAAACAAAAAAGAAAATAAAAATAGTCACCCATATTCTCAGCATACAGAATGGGTATTCTGATCTATTTGCTTCTGGTGTTCTAATATTTCTTCCATGTATAAACCTTTTCAATATGCAAGTAATATATATGAGTGAATTATCATTAAAAAAATTAAAGATTACAAGTAAAAGTCTTTTTTTAAATATAACTAAAGTCTCCTTTGACCATCACTACAATATCAGTTCCAAACCTAATTTCCAGAGCATATCCTTCTAGTCCATCTTTATGCTTTTATATAAATACATTGAAATATATTTTGTGGGTGATTCTGGATACAAATATATCATGGTAAATGTGTTAAGTTAGCCTTTTTATTCAACAATTATTCTTGAAGCTCTTGCATTCTTTGTTAGGTTTATTCACAGATACTATATAAATATTATTGCAATTCTAAATGAAATCCTTTTTTCTATTCTATGTTCTAATGGGTTATTGCCAGGACATAGGAAAGAAATTGATTCTGATATGATATGTTGATCTTATACCCACAACCTTGCTGTACTCTTCTATTATTTCCAAAACAGGTCTTTTCTGCTTTCTTATGACCTCCAGAAAACTGGATGCCACATATGTCACCTGTAGTCCTGAAAACTAGATAATTTTAGCAAGGTTCTGAAAATAACAAAATTCCACTACAATGAAACTGTGATGCCCCATGAGGTTCTTGATAATGGGAATTGGCCTGTCATGCTCTGCTGATTTATAGCTTGGTCAGACATTACACACACTTGGTGGCAGCCTGTATGCCTACAAGATAATTGCACTGGCTTTCTGTGGTTTGGTTTTTAACGTCCTAGCACAAAGTTAGAGTTGAAATCACTTTTCCAAGGGCCAAATCCATGTTTACTTCCCCTCTGGTGGATTACAGTGATGAAGATGATGGTAAGTTTCTTAGGGCTAAACTGCAGGAGGTTTTGGGAAAGAGAAGTGTTCTAAGTAACTGCATTGAAAGTTAATGTAGTGTCTTACTATAATTCCCAAGAAGAACAGTTAGGAAAAAAAAACACACAAAACAGATAAAAAATGAAATAATTCCTATTGAAGAGAAGTAACACCCTATAGATCAGTAATGTTTATTAAAGCTCTACAATAAAATGATTGTTCATATATATAGATGTGCATGTCAGTCCTAATTTCGCTTTGCATTATTACAATAAGGCCTATGGACTTTGGACATATCTATATAAGATAAACCTATAGTAAAATCCATTATCAGTGATGGTCATTAGCAACAATAAATGCTCAAGGCTTATAAACTGGCCATTCTTTTATTGTACTTTCCTAGTCTATGGAGAGAAAACCACTAATAGAAAACTATTGCTTTTCTTTTTTACCTTCTTCCCTCATTCCTTCTTTTCCTTTTTTTCTTCCAGTCTGTCTTTCTTTCCAAAAACATTTCACTCAAATCAAAGAATACTAACACAAAAGTCATCCTCTAAAGTGGTAACATCTTCTTGAAGCTCTTTTATGTAGTGACTATGGACCTCCCACCTGCCTGCTTCCCGGTTAAATTTAGGGTTTACGAAAGGCTATATTGAAATGAACAAACACCAATTTGTTAACAAATACCTTAAAGAAAATTAGTTTTTTCAAGGCACAATGGATCCAAGCCCTCTCCAAATTCTCAAAGGCACTAGAAACATAACGATACCAGGATTCCTCTAGATTTATGCTTATAGTGACTGTTTTGTGCAGGCAGGTATATATGAAGTTGAAAATAAGTATTCTCCAAACTAATAATTTTTTTCATTGCAAATTATCATACAGAAGAAAATAGAAGGAAAAAGATACAGACTAAATACAGACTATCAGTCTGGAAATTGCCAAATTGGCCATAACTGAGCTGGTTTTCTCACTCTTCCTCCTACTAAAGTGGAGGAAATTTGCAAGGTTTCTAAGGCTGGTGATCTAACAGTTTGAAAATTTCTAAATGGTACTAGATTAAAATATTAAGTCCTGAAGCTGCAAATTTTGATTTTATTTCCAGTAAAAGAAAACCTCAAAGGTAAAAATAAATGATTAAGACAGAAATTAAAGAAGTGGGTACCTCTGTGGGGTTAGTAATTACTACTCTTCCTGGGTTGTAACCTGGCCCAGAAAGTCATCATAATTCATTTTATGCAATGCAACATGTATCTTTCCATGGCTAGGCATAGATAAATCACAACAGACAGAAACTGACACGCTTTAAATTGTACACAGAGTTCACTTCCCAGGAACTATGTCACATGACAGTGTCCTTTTTATCATGAATATGTATAACTATTATGCATCCAGAAAAATTAAAATTAAAAACAAGAAACTTTATAAGAATTCAAACCAATAACAAACTATCATTCACAAAAAGAACACTTTCCATAGATCATGGTTGAAAGAAGATAAACAGAAATTTCCAAGAAGAATGTTTTAGGAGATTCTAAATATCATGCTTAGGAAGATAATTAATGTGTAATAGCATTCTTCCCTGGTTAAGAAACCCAAGTTTCTTTCTACAAACTTAGTAACAAAAAGATATTTTTCATTATACTTTCACTTTTGTAATTAGAAATCCAATGATCTACTTGGTCATATACAGGTCAATTCAAAAACATTTAACAACATGAAAAAAAAGTTAATTTAGTCTCAAGGAGGATATTAAAATAAACCATGAATAAGACAGAACAATTATGTTGCTTAAAAGGACGTCTCGATGGGATGCAATGAGTTTAATTGTAAAGTGTTTTTAACATTGAAAAGAGAAAATAATTCTTATGAGTACAGTGTTACAATAATTTCACAAAAAGATTTAATCATTGGAGTAAGAGACAGATCAAACATGTGATTTCCTTCTTTCCATGAGTAGGTTTTAAAGTACTTTAATCATTAGCCCTACATTTCTGCTATTTTTTTCATGTTCAATCTATTACTAAAATGAAATAATGAGGGAAGAGAGTGGAAAGAGAGAGGAAGATAATGAGCCTAGGAACTGAGTACTCTGGCAAGCAGAACCTTTTCTACAGAAAACATTACTGTCAAGGTCTGTTCCACTCTGAATCCAAACAAAGAGTTGGAAATACTTAGAGGTGCCCTGCAATACTCTTAGGAGAGGACCAAGAAAGGAGAAAAGTGATAGGTCAATGGCATGAGGTATACTTCCCAACAATGGCTTCTTTTGGCCCAAGGTCTAGTAGCTGTGATAGAGATAGGCACAGAAACTCTAGACAGACAGGGACAGGTCCCTGGCAAAGCCCCACCTTCAAGCCGAAAAGCCTGAAACCCATGGCCCAAAGTGAGAACCTCTATCCTTGTTTGCCCACTCTATCCCAATTGATTCTTTCTGAATAATGTCTTTTTACCAATTGAATGTTGCCTTTTCCAAAACTACCTAAGGCCTGCCCCATGCCCCATCCTATGCCTATAAAGACTTCAGACTCAGCCGGTAGAGGAGAGAAGTGGCTGGACGTCAAAGAGAGGTGATTTGACTTCAGAGAAGTGGCTGGACATCAGAGTCAGGCAACTGGACTTCGGAGGACAGAGGTAGAGAGGCAACCTGAGTAAGGAGAGTGGCCTGGCCTTCTGGCACTCTTTCCAGCTCCTCCCTCTGCTGAGAGCCACTTTCAGTGCTCAATAAAATTGTCTACATTCACCATCCTTCAGTTTGTCTGTGTAACCTCATTCTTCTTGGGCACTGGACAAGAATTCAGGACACACCAAGTGTGGATACCCAAAAAGGCTGTCATACTGACCCTTTGCCCTCATTGGTGGAGGACAGCCACCCCACAAAACAAGACAAAGGGCCCACTGAGCTGACAACATACTGCTATCTGCATACGGTGGAGCTGAGAGGGCGTTGTAACACACCCTCTAGGGCCTTGGGGTCACAGGCACCTCCACCCGTATGTCACCACAGGACCTACATGGAGTTTGCTCCTACCAGCACCAAAGCGGCTAGTTCCTGCGCTTGCTCACCTATGTGCTCCCTCTCACAACGGGTGGGGTTCAGCAGGCCTGAGTAAATGGAGTTTGCTTCTGCCAGTGCCAAAGCAGCTGATTAGCTCCCATACTCACTCACTTATGTGTTCTCTCCCACAAAATGTTGAGCACTGTGGGCTGAGTAAATGGGGCACCACTGTCACAAGTCCCATGAAGGGGTCAAAATAAATCCTGCATCAGCTGCAAGGTACCAGGGACCTTGAGCTAGCCAGTATGGCATTTCTATGTAATTACTTTCAACTCACTGATAATCATCTGCTGATTATTCTAAGCATGAGCAGGAAAGCAGAGGAACATGGATGAGAATGTCAGGCACCTATCAACTAGGTAGTTCTCAGAGTGCCAATGGACTAAAGTGGATCCTTGTCTCCTAACTTCCTTTTGAGAAACAACCTGTTAGAAGTCTAAATTGTGGGGATGAGGGGAAGCAGAGGAGAAAACAGAAAAGGCTGTATGGTTTGAACACCTGATCATGGTCTGTGGAGCCACTTAAGCAGCTGAAATGTCAGGAAATCACATGCAAAGCCTTCTTCAGGATAGAGCAGCTGCTTGATACTGAGGCACTGGGGATGCCCTGAGACCCTGCAGACTTTGGCTTAGTCCATTTTACAAAGGACAAAAAAGTCTTGATGAGGATTTTTGCATTACTGAAGTAAGGGAGGGTCCTAAGATCAATTGTGAGAGCTCCTGGGTCTTCTCAAACACGTGTCCTCACCATCCCTTTGCCTATGTCTGTACCAGTTTGCAGAAATACCATCTATTCAGGATGGTACATAATTATGCAGTAAATCTCCATATGTTAAGATGAATACAATTACTAAAAGGAAAAAAATCTAGAGTCAAACATTTGTCGATGCGTGGCATTTATTTTTAATCATTTCTTCTTAAAATTCTTCCAGAATTCTCTTCCTTGTAAGAACTTCAGCCTATTATAAGCAAAATTAAAATTTTTTACTCTGATAAAATCAGAACAAAGACAGAAAGAGACTTTTCCCAGGATGCTTTGAGGACTCCATTTAGTGCAGTACATGGAAATTGAGTCAATAGTGTTTCAGTCCTTTTGAAAGTTGTTTCTCTTTTGCTTTGCTTTACTTGGCTGGGAAGGAGGAGAGAAGTGATACAAGGCTTTTAGAAAACAGAGAAACATGCCACCACTGTGTCAAAATTATTTAGCAGAAAAGGATGCAATATTTTTAATATATATTCATCACACACTATGACGGCTCAAATGTCATGACTAGAGAATGCAAAGTATTGTTAATATGCTTTGGAGCTCCACCTTGTTGGCTGCATTAATTGTTATTAACTGACAGATTGACAGCTACATATTGATAGATTGTGTGGGGAATGATCCTTTAATGTTGCCATGTATAGTGTGAATACATATTCACAGAATAAATAATTCACATATTTGACTGATCACATCTAGTCTTGTGTTTTTTCTTGTATCCATAAATACAAGCAGTGTAGCAAACAACAACAACAAAAATCCATGCACAAATTAAGAATAACTACGGGAACAGCAACCATTTGTCCTGTCATTTGTGTCCCCGGTTTTTTTAAAGTAGTATAAAAAGTGAGTCATCTATTCTAAGAACTGAGAATACTTGACATTCTTTTTTTTTTTTTTTGAGACAGAGTCTCACTCTCTCACCCAGCCTGGAGTGCAATGCCGCAATCCTGGCTCACTGTAACTGCCACCTCCTAGATTCAAGTGATTCTCCTGCCTCAGCCTCCTGAATAGCTGGGATTACAGCTAAGATCAGACAGTAATGTGTATGATTTAGCATAGTGTCTGGCATACAGTAGATACCACATAATATATAGTTACTATTGGTAATGAAACAATTAATAGAAAAAAGACCTTCTGTAACTCTACAGAAATTAAAGATGAACACTATCACCTTTTACCAAAATTAAAATGGTATCAGTGAACAGTCAATGCAGAATACAGCTTTAAGTTCTTTCTTTCTACAGCTATTTTCGGTTTTGCCTAGTTCTCACTCACATTTTGCCAATTTCTAATTTTGCATTTCTTCACCAAAATGGTCAACAGAAAGGACTAAGATAAACACCCCACCCACAATTATGTGCAATCTTCCTATGAAATAGAAGTTTTTGCCTGATATGCCAAACCTCAACGTGGAATTAAGAAAGTGGGTCTCTGACTGCTAGACAGTGATATGGTTGGAATTAGTGCTAAAAAGTCTTTGCCATACAGTATATTGATGCATCTTCCTGTTACTCCAGAAATTTTATTAACAAGGACTTAAGCAAATCAAGGCATATTATAGATTCCTTGCTATGTTTAATTAGAAAACATTCAAAAATCCATAGTTTGCATAATCTACCTACCCTCCTGGGGCTGTTTGTTCCAGACAACACCGTGGCTGGGAATTGAAACACCTAACAATGCATACTAATGAACTATGAGATTTAGTGTTCCAGGCCAACAGACGAGCAATCAAAGAATATGTCGTTTGCTTAATTGTACAGGTCACTGAGAAATGGTGAGGAGGTAGTTTTTTAGTACTCTTTTCAAGTTCCATTGCACACACTATAGATTGTCAATGCTCTAATCTCTTGAGATTAGCACTTAAGTAAATTTAATCAGTTTTCATTGATAGACTGCAAACCTCTTGTATGTTGCTTGTATTGTTGGATGACTGATTTGTTTTACTTTTTCATAGCTGGGCTCTTATCTTCATGAAGCCTAGATCTGTAAAATCCAAAAACTTGCCATAGATTTGGAGTCACAGTTTTTGCTTTGAAGACATGCCCTGATTCTGAGAGAGAGAAAAAAAGGGGCAAGAGAAATCCAAGCCTATTATATTTCTTACAAAGCAGTCTACAGATGAATTAGCTGCTGCTAAATAGGTGACTTATCTAATACATAGGCATTCCCCACTACCACTTCCATCTTACTTTTTGTAGACTCTCAAATCCTGACAGGTACCATAAAGTGATGGCTTTGTTCATTTCAAAGTATAAGGAGGAAAAAAAATCTATCAACAAATACTTCACTTGAGTTTTTCTGTTGGTGTTTTTGAATTCCAGCTGTGTTATATTCTCTCACATAAAAGCAAACAGAGATGCATGTCATCTCAGACAGATTTGACAAACAAAGCAGAAGGGCATGTAGTGCCTCTGCCATAGCTTTTAGAAAGCAGCATCAGCCAGGCTCTTATTTAAACTGGAGTTGGCCCTCCTGAAAACTAAAGCAGCCTAAGTTAGTGCGCCTAGCATCGTCCTTGCACAGGTTCCATTATCTCAAATTTGGATGAACTCAAACAGATGATCAAGAGCAGGTGTGATTACTGCTCATAAAATTTGTGTTGTATTTTTCATTCCCAACAGCAGCATCTCCAAGAGAGAAAAGCATGACAATTGTTGCAAATGAGATCTCAGGACAGGCAACATGTTCATCTCACACCAGAGATTAAAACATTTTGAAGTGTTCTGGAATAACTGCATGTACTTGTTGAGAGTTATCAACAAAGCTTAAGGCCTGGAAATCCAGTGGTTGTTTGTAAAGTGATGAGGATAAAACTATTCAAGAGGTCAGCTGTCAACATTCCAGGCATCCCATCAACCAGTAGCAAATAGCCTTACTCCCTGAAACTGTACATCAGGCAATAGATGAATAATATATCAAAATGAACATAAATCTAAAAGAAAAGGGTCTTGAGTTCTAAAACTTGTTGCAACCCATGCAACAGAGCCGAACTCTCCACTATTATGTGTCTTCTTCCTTTCAGAAAAGCTTGCATGAGAAGGATGTTAATAACCTTCTCATCACTACAGCTTGCCCATAAGGTATAGCTGTGAGGTCAAGATATGGAGGTTCTGGCTTTGCTACTCAGAAAAACTTCTGTTTTTCTGGGTAGCAAAATAGACCCAAAATATATTTTTAAAAAATATATTAAAAAAAAAAAAAGAAAAACAGAAGCTGTATTTGATGAACAAAATCTAGACTGCCTTGGAGTAATAGCCTTTCCTCAGTTCACTCATATATAAAGTGAAAACGATAAGGACATATGATTTTCGTAAGAATTCAAGGAAACAATAATTTGTTGATGGTGAAAAACCACAAGTAAATATAAATATGATAATCATTTCTAAATTATAAGATGATAGTACCCTACCGATCATTTTTAAAACCAGGAAAGCATCTTTTTGAGCAGGCTGACATTTTTCACCTCATTGATTCTCACCGCTCATTAAGACATGATCAACTGTTCATTGTCATTTCATTTCTTTTAATTCTCTTTTCTCCTCTTTCTCAGCACTTCTCTGAATTAGTGCTTCATTTTGAACTAATAGCCACTGTAAGCTATTAGCAGCAGTTGTTACCCATCTCTCTCATTTCCTGACTTAATTTCTAAACTTTGCAGTCAGCCCCTAATGCAGTAACAAGAGGTGGCCACCTGGTAGGATTACAAGGAGCTTCAGACTCCCCACTCCCTATTTATGTGCATATGTACACATAAACATACACACACACACCCCACCAGACCCAGGTTGCCACTCCCCAAGTCCCACTGTGGTCTTAACCAGTCTACTAAAATGAAAGATTTCCATAGAAAGGAACACAATAGGATTATTAATATACCTCAGTGTGAACAAGTAGATCATTTCTGAACAGCAGCGTTTACTGAGACAGATCAGAGAAGTCTGATTATCTGTAGGAGTGGAAAGAGATCAAGAGGTCAAAAGGCCCAGTGCGATGGCTCACACCTATAATCCTAACACTTTGGGAGACCAAGGTGGGTGGCTCACTTGAGCCCAGGAGTTTGAGACCAGCCTAGGCAACATGGTAAAACCCCATCTCTACAAATTATACAAAAATTAGCTGAGCATGATGGCATGCACCTGTAATCCTAGCACTGGGGAGGCTGAGGTGAGAGAATAGTTTGAGCCTGGGAGGTGGAGGCTGCAGTGAGCTGAGATCACACCACTGCGCTCCAGCCTGGGCAACAGAGTGAAACCCTGTATCAAAAAAAAAAAAAAAAAAAAAGGAAAAGGAGGGGAGGGGAGGAGAGGGAAAGGGACAGGAGGGAAGGGGAGGGAAGGGGAGGAGATGGGAGGGGATGGAAGGGGAGTGAAGGGAAGTGAAGGGAAGGGAAGCTAAGGAAAGGGATCAAGAGCTCAACAAATCAGTCAGAACAGGGCACTGAAGAGGGTAGCTAACACAGATCTCACAGAGGTCCCAAGTTTGCTTAGAGCTACACATATACACAAACACATAAAGACATGACCAAGTAAGAGTTTGGCTCCATTCTCTGCCACCATCATTCTAGAGCTGTTTGTATTTGCCTCTATCACCGCCTAAAATATTATTGTATCATGTGTCATTTATATGTACAGCTCTCCTGCAGAATTGCAGATACTTGAAGACATAGACAGTGTCTTAATTTTTAAAATATCTGCCTCAGCACTAAACACTAAACACAGAGTTGACAGCACATCAGAATTACCTAGAGACAAATAGAAATACAAATTCCTGGATCCTTCCCTAGACCTACTGAATCAATATTTATAAAAATGTGGCCTGAGCAGCTTTATTTCTTGTAGTCTTAGGGATGATTTTGACAGGCATGTGGGTTCAGGCTAATTATAATATCTGTTGAATAAAGGAAATCACTCTGTTCATATCCTTTTCCTTACAGTCTACACTGAGGAAATGTAATCAGAGTTGCAGCATTGCACAACTCCAGGGGGTCCCACCCACATAAAATGCAATGGGGAGGGGACCCCTTCAGACATAGGTGGCATCGGTAGCCCTGGAAGACACACAAAGGCTCTGAGCAAAGAAAGTCAATAGAGGAAAATGTGCTGATGCCTCCAAGTCTTCAATTTTTATAACTTCAAAAGCTTATCGCTGTATGACTTACTTATGAATCAAGAGAAAAACACTTTCCATGATAAAAAAGAATCTGGCCTCTCATTTCCAATTCTTCACTCAATAATCTCAGTCCACAGCAGGCTTGCCACTGCCTTGTTATCTACCAGCATAATTCTAAAGCATTGATCTTACTGCTAAGGGTGTTGAAGGTCCTAATTATCTACCTAATGACTACTATTTCCTTCCTGAAGGTTTACTGGGCCCTCCTCTGACAAAACTGTAGCCCAACCCCTTTCCAAACTGCTCCTTTATGACGTGTCTCTTTCAAACATAACAAAACATGCACTTTGCCCAAAGTGTTGAAGGCTTGGGAAATGGACTGCAGCTGTCATTTTGCTGGAGTAGACCAAAAGTCAACTTCCAAATGTAATGATGTGTTTGCAACAGTAAAAGTGCCACCAACATTCATACAGCATGGGATATTGATGCGTGGAGGAATTCTGTTCTACAGCAGGATTTGTGTTACACTGCAAATATAGGTCTTGGTTGGACACTCCAAGGAGGATGGGCCCTGTAATTACAGGACAGATTGTTTAGACTGATATATTATGACTGGAGCCATCCCTTCATTTTTTCCTCCAAATTCTCTACAGCACCACTTTTCAAACATTCATGTGCTTACTAATTATCTCGAGATCATGTTAACATACAAATTCTGATTTAATAGGTCTGAGGTTAGGCCTGAGGTTAAAATTCTAAAGAGTTTCCAGGGAATGCTGATGCTGTCTCATAGCAGACCACACTTTGGGTAGTAAATACTAAAGGATTGCACAGCTGGTGCACAAGGAACTCTGGTAAATTCTTTGTGGAGTTTATAACCACATTATGCCATCTAAGTACAGAAAGCCTTTGACCCACATAGTTTCTGAAGGTAATTTCAAAAGTGGGTGAATTCAGAAAACAACAAACAAGCTGAAAACAAACATTTTTTCAAAGGGAAAAATTGACTTTTTCATTAACTTACCATGATTAATTATTATTTTTCCCATGATTAAATAAATCCTAAGGACAGAAATTAGGTAATAGCTGCAAATGGTAATTTTGATATGCCCATATTCCAATTATTTTCTCAATTGCTACTGATAAAACTGATAACTTCAAATCTTTACTGAAACAGTGTTTCAGAATTTACATGAAAGAATTTTAAGATGCAATCTAAGGTAACCAAAAAAAAGTGCTTCAACACTCTATTCCACAAAAAAATACCCAGTACTTCTAGAAAGCCACTCTGCACACGAAAGGTTTTTCAAGGGCATAAGAGACACTGATGGAGGAAGTGGAATAAAATGCAGTGGGAACCACGGCTCACCAACAACAATGCATGGGCAATTTTTGGTTTGTTCTGACTGCCACTTTCAGTCTTCACTTACCTTTGTTCCTGCCTTGGTTGTCTTGTTCCTGAATCTGAATTCAACACTGTTTTCATGACAACCTTAGAGGATATTTCCTAAAGTTCTATTTATGATTATCTAAATTTGTACTTGAGATGGGAAATGTGAAGCAGATGTGTGAGAATTTTTCTCTACAAGTGTGTTTTCTCCCTTTGTTGAGAGACCATAGCACTGATCGAAGTTTAGTTAGTAGGTATGTTTCAGATCAAAAGGTACCGTAAATCAAAATGTAATTTTGTACCAGCAAATGAAACTCAGCCAGATATGTGTTCTGATGTATTAATGTTACTTCCCTACATAAGATGAAGTGGTTAAGCCAATAGCATACATCCTACTTCCCCTGCCATGGTCTTAGGATGGAATAAGCCCCACATGATCTGCCAGAACAACCTCAGGGGAGAGAAGCGAGAGAGAGACTAATTTACTTTGATGAACACAAGCAAAGCGGTGTGGGGTGGGCAAATGGTTCTTATACAATGTCAATACAGTTTTACACACACACATAGAGTCTGGTCAGTTGACTTCCAAACCTATCAGTCTCAGACAAGTCAGGACAATTTTTCCAGCACTATGCCAATTTTAAAATAAAACTCCACATCCTAACCCCTGCCCCAGTCCTGGGAAACTGGGATGACTGGTCACCTTGCCCCTGAAGCCTAATTCTATTCCTCTGGCCCTACTTATGCTAGGAAATACCTGTGCAGTCAAGCTATGGTTCAGAAGGTGCAATCAAAGCCACACTTCCCATAAGCCTCATCTATCCCAAGTATAAATATATATAAGTACTCATGTAAATATTCCACTCCGGTGAAAGAACTGGAAGAAGAAGGGCAGCTGATGATCAGCTAGTCCTTTTTTTCTGTTTTATATTTTCATCATATAAGTCAAATTTTTTAATGCTCTGAGGAAGAATGCCCAATAGAGTCAAACCACAAGGTGAAATACAGAGATTAGAATAGTTGATTATTATCGAAGCTGTTTCATGAAAAGCACTCTGAGGCACAACTCATTTTTGACATGACTTGCTTTGACTTTCTGACTTGCTCCCCCATTCCTATTCCACCTTAAACTTTTTGATAACCAGTTTTAACATGTCTGAGAGGCTAAGGATTGATTTCTACACATGGCCACAGTCCATGTCACCTGCACCAAGACACCAGCTCATCTCTGGCTCTCTTAGGTGTTCAGTCTCACCTCTAGTGGCCATTGATAATGGAGTCCAGTAACACCTATAAAACACTACTGAACTCTGACACGAGTGACTTTTTCTCTGAAAAAGAGGCTGTACTTGAGAAAATGATAACAAAGAGAAATAGAGGAGTAATTGAAGGTAGAAGTAGGGAGGAGCATTGTGTGAATGTTCTGGGTTTTATTCATGTGTCTGTTCTCTTGCCATATTCACAAGGTCATGTTCTTTTACACATTCAACTTATGTTTATCGAATCTCATGCTAGACAAAAAGTGGTACCTTTCTGTTTATGTGGTGATGGTGTAATAGAGGGTACAGTCGGAAAAATATATCAGGGAAATCTTTTTACTATAAAAACATTGATTGGGAGGCCGAGGCAGATGGATCACGAGGTCAAGAGATCGAGACCATCCTGGTCAACATGGTGAAACCCCGTATCTACTAAAAATACAAAAAAATTAGCTGAGCATAGTGGCGCGTGCCTGTAATCCTAGCTACTCAGGAGGCTGAGGCAGGAGAATTGCCTGAACCCAGGAGGCGGAGGTTGCGGTGAGCTGAGATCAAGCCATTGCACTCCAGCCTGGGTAACAAGAGTGAAACTTCGTCTCAAAAAAAAAAAAAAAAAAAAAATTGTGTTAGCTGAGACAAAAGAAAAGACTGTAGCATTTTCATACTTATAAAGCTCCTAAAAAATAATCAAGAATCCTTCTATATTAGTCTATTCTCACACTGCTAATAAAGACGTATTCAAGACTGGGTAATTTGTAAAGGAAAGAGGTTTAATTGACTCACAGTTCCATATGACTGGGGAGGCTTCACAATCATGGTGGAAGAGCAGGAACATCTCACAAGGCCACAAGCAAGAGAAAGAATGAGAGCCAAGCAAAAGGGAAACACCTTATAAAATCATCAGATCCCTGTAATCCCAGCACTTTGGGAGGCCAAGGCGGGTGGATCACGAGGTCAAGAGATCGAGATCATCCTGGTCAACATGGTGAAACCTCGTCTTTACTAAAAATACAAAAAGTTAGCTGGGCATGGTGGCGCGTGCCTGTAATCCCAGCTACTCAGGAGGCTGAGGCAGGAGAACTGCCTGAACCCAGGAGGCGGAGGTTGCGGTGAGCCGAGATCGCGCCATTGCACTCCAGCCTGGGTAACAAGAGCGAAACTCCATCTCAAAAAAAAAAAAAGTCATCAGATCATGTGAGTCTTACTCACTATCATGAGAACAGTGTGAGGGAAACTGGCCCCGTAATTCAATTATCTCCCACCAGGTCCCTCCCACAACATGTGGGAGTTATGGGACCTAAAATTCAAGATGAGATTTGGGTGGAAACAAAGCCAAACCATATCACCTCCTTTACTAATAATTCAGAAAACCAAAAAAAAGCCTTAAGCCAGATCTTCTATGTCATCTCTCCCTCCGTATTCAGACCCTCTCCTTGGAATACAAATGGCCTGGGCTCTCTCTGATCCAACCACTACAGGAAATGTCTGGTCTTAACATAAATTTGAACTTTCAACCTGACCTGAGACACTTTGATTTTTAATTCCATAAATATCCACACCATAAGATGATAGAAAATGACAGAAGATATAATTCTTACCAAGTAATTTTCCTCTTTAAAACATGTCTAGTTGTTCAAAACAAATTGCTGACCTGCCCCTTTATAGATTATTGTGTATTGACATTAACTTTTCAAACTCCAGTGGTTAGCTCATTTTAATTTTCTTTTTCTTTGAAATTGAGCATTTTTCTTGAACTTCCTTCACGCACCTACAACTTTGCACCCTTACTCTGTCTTTTCCTACAGGAGACAACAGTCATGCTAAGTTGAGCCCTAGGAGATGGCTTTGCGGTGCTGTGAAGTAGATTGGACCACTGGTTATATTTTATCAGTCCATCCATCCTAGCTTTTCCCAGCACGCACACCTGCCCCATAACTCAGTCAGCCAAATCCTGATAGAGTGTACCCTTTTCACCCAATGTCACTGTATTCTATTCACAGAGACAGCCACATATTGCAAAGAAATCATTCACTTGAGCTTCCTGAAAAACAACTCTGAGCCTCATGGTGTTGGGCCAGCAGCTGCCTTTTTCCCATCTCACTGCCACTCTGATTCACTGGATTGGTCCCTGACAGCACAAGATGCCTTTGAGCTCTCCTTAGGTGGCTCTAACCTTACATCAGACTGGACCAGTTCAGAGCTGCCGATTATGCCACTGGCACCAAAACACATTGGCTTCCTAAGGGGGAGATCCTGAGTAATACAATTCACTATTCATTTTGAAATGATCACAGAATCCTTTAATTGAATACTAACCTGTTGCAGCAACAGAAACTCTCATTCTTCAGCAGTGACATAAGACTTGTAGAGGCTGAAGAAATCCTCATTTTTATCAACTGGCAAGCTGAAGCAGTCCCATAAGGCCACCCTTGCTGAGAAACTTTAGTAGATAAAGCAAAGCTACAACAAGGTCCTTCTGGCACTCAAAGGAACAAACTGCTTTGACTGCTCCAGAGATATCTGCTTGGCACAAAATATTATGCAATAGTAAGGCTTCTGTGTATTTAATGATGTGTTTGTCCTGCACCGACCAATGAGAAAAGAAATAAAATACAGAAAGAAAAGACAGTCCTGCTTGGTTATTTAAGTTCTTATTTTACAACACACACACACACACACACACACACACACACACACAAATGGGCATACAGAAAACAAACTACCAAGACAAAATCCTAGATATTTTAACCTTTTTGAGTTTCATAGAAACCTTTTGATTTTATGCTGTGCTTTCTAATTGTATTTAAGAGCATTCAAAATTTCACTTAAAGGTACTTGCATGTTACATAAGACCTTAATGTATATTCATATCCTGATTCAGTGGTATGTGTGTGTATGCACACACATGTGCTTAATTTTGCCTCTCATATACATTCCTATATCAGTGTGCCCATCTCAGATCATCAGCTCTGGTAAGACTGTCTCCATAGAGCTGTAGAGCTGAGACTGAACAGCAGCTATATACTTAATGCCTTTTATTCTTAATATGTCAGATACAAAGGATATAAGCACATATGAAGCAAATAGAAGTACAGCAAAGCATTTGGTAGCTAAATGGATATATTGCTTCTAATATTAAAATTAGTGTGTAGTAGTCTCCCATTTATATTTTTAAACCAAAATTATACAATTATTCGCTTTTAATGGATCAGTTTTAAAACTGGTTAAGAATGCACCACATCTTTTCAGAAAGGCAGTATAGTAGTCAGGAATGTGAGGGTGGGAGTCAGACAAAGAAGGGCTAGAATTCTAGGCTGGCAACTTGTGTAAAATGGGCAAGTTATTTAATCTGTGGGCCCCATTTTCCTTAGCTGTAAAATGATAACAATAATACCTGCCTCATAGGTGTTTTGAAGACTGAAAAAGTGAATGCCTATTAGAGCCACTTAGCATAGCGGCTGGTACATATTACATGCTTAGGGGAGTTTACATTTTTATAATTATTCAGTAAGATTTCAAATACGTAGCTGACATTAAAAATTATTTTATGGACATTTATCGATATTTATTGAGCTTCTACTATGTTCCAATTACTATTCTAATTATGTGAATTACAAAGAATAATGCAATCTTCTTCCTTCCAGTGAGAAATCATTGTGATCCTCATCTATACAAAAGACTCCTTGGATTATATCAAAAATACTCCTACTCAATAAAGACAATGAGAAAACACAGATGTCTGACCATATTGACACTATCAATAAAGACAATGAGAAAATACGGATTTCTTCTCCTAACTTTCCATTCAAATACTAATGTATAGACAAAGAGAAATAAAGAATTTCAATAGCTCTAGAAACTAAGAATATAGACCAATGATCTGCCAGATATTAGCCAAATCTGTGAAGAAGTCTGAGGCAGAAAGCAGGACCTTAAAGTAATGCAAGAGGTAGAGGAAGAGGTTCCATCCAACAACTCCCACTGGGTGTCTCTGCCTCTCCACTAAAGCTAGGGAAATATTCTGCCCCATGCAAGGGCGTATTTTTTGTTTGTTTGTTTGTTTTCTTTCCTTTATTGAGATGGAGTCTGGCTGTGTCATCAGGCTGGGGTGTAATGGCACAATCTCAGCTCACTGCAACCTCCACCTCAAGCAATTCTCCTGCCTCAGCCTCCCAAATAGCTGGGACTACAGACACGTGCCACCACACCCAGCTAATTTTTGTATTTTTAGTAGAGACAGGGTTTCACCATGTTGTCTAGGATGATCTCAATCTCCTGACCTCATGATCCACCTGCCTCAGCCTCCCAAAGTGCTGGGATTACAGGTGTGAGCCACTGCACCTGGCCGCAAGGGCTTTCTATGGTGACCAGTGCCACTTCTCGTTCATTTCTATCACCCTCAATATCTCCTCCACTCTTTTTTCATGCTATGTGTACTATTTGTCCTAACCCTTTATCTTGGAGCAATTTTAGACTTATTTAAGAGTTGCAAAAATAATACAGAGTTCCCATATACCCTTCAACCAGCTTCCCCTAAGTGTACTGGTTCAATACCATTAAGCTATAGACTTCATTCAGATTTCACCAGTTTTTTTCATGAATATCCTCTTTGAGAATCTAATAAATATTGCATTACATTGCATCAAATTGATACTGCAACTCATATTGCATTTAGATATCATGACTTCTTACTTTCCTCTAATCTATAACTATTCCTGTCTCTCTTTGTCTTTCATGATCTTAACACTTTTGAAGAGCACCAGTCAGTTATTTTGCAGAATTTCTCTAGATTTGTGCTTATCCGATGCTTTCTCATGATCAGATTGAGTCAGGAATTATTGGAAAGGATACCAGAGACAAGATGTGCCCTGCTCAATGAATCATATCAAGGGATACATGATATCAATATACCTTAACTGGTGATGTTAATTTGATCACTTGGTTAAGGTGTTGTCATTCAGGTTTCTCCACTGTAAAGTTACCATTTTCCCATTTGTATTTAATAAATATTTAGTTTCGGTCTCCATTTTTATTTTTCATATTAGAAGTTCCCTCTTTTTCTCTGGTTCTTCCAGTTGTGTTTCACATTGAAGCTCAACCATGACCTCATGACAGTCATTCTCCAGGTCACTGGGAATTTATGGAAGGCACAGCGCTTCACAATAAGATACAGGCATGCAAGTATTATCTGACCCCTTCAACTGCAAGTTACAGAAGCCCAGCTCAAACCAGCTTAAGCAATAAAAGGAATCCAATAGTAAACTTTTGCAGAAATAGTAAAATCTTTGGGCTCAAATGACACCATTAAGGCTCTTTTTCTCTCTTCTTCTCTCAACTGTTTTTCTCTGTGTTCATTTCGTCCTGCAAAGTTTCTCTCCACATGGGGTGGAAGATGACTCACCAACAGCTCCACATTCACACCTTGTCAACTTAGCATCATGTGCAAAAAGGGCATTTCAATTTCTAGATATTTGTGTATCAGTTTCGTAAGGTGTTCTATTTGCCTGCTTAACCTTTGCAGGACCACAGCTAAACCGATCCCTGTGGTCCACAGAATGGTTTACTCTGTTCATGGATTTTTATTTGATCTTCTCTGGGGTTTCTTTCCTTTTGCAATAAACATGCATTACCTTTGAAATTACATAGTAATTAATGAAATAATCATAGTAGTGGTTAAATAAAATATATTTTAAATGAAAAAATGTTCATTGTAAGACCTCATCAATGCTTTGAATTTCTCATCTACTGGGTCTCAGAGAGTCTCAGGAGATGCCATGAGTCTTTGAGAAGGTAAGAGACTCTATTAGGAGTCCCTATTGCTGTGATCTTTTTCTCCTAGAAAATACCAAGTGCCCACCACTAGTAAACAGAATTCCTCAGAGGTGATGGTGAAAGTCAGCAATTTTAAAAGAGCTCAGCCTGAGATCTGAGCTCTCCTCTTGTGGCTTGATTCTCAGAGGCCATCATCCCTATCTTCTATCCCAGTGTGACTACACTCAAGAAAAAAAAAAAAAACATTAGAATTTCACTGTCTGCTTAGCATTCATTTATGGGCAGAGACCATAACCTTTTAAAATACTATCCGTTGTTAAAGAGAAAGAGTAGCAACTGCCCAGCAGAAAATCGAATAAGAAATTTGGGAAGCCTGAAAATCTAGGCAGAAGCTTAGATCAATCACAAGACTATGACCTTGCTGGGAGGCTTATCTAGGGGGAAAATGCTTATCCTGAAGAGACTAAAATTGGCCTGTAAGCACACAACTTAGAAGATTCTGGGATACTGTACTTTAAGAACTATTGACACAATAATAATAATTCCTTAAGAATTCTTCTATGGAAAAAATGATATATCCCAGCAACACCAAAGCCAAGAAGCTATTAAGGGAGGTTTCTAACAAGCACTAGCAAAGCACAGGGAAGGCTACATATTTGCCTATGTACCCAGTGGCTTTTATTATTAAATCAAGAACAGGATGGTAACTATACCAGACCCAGATATTTCAGTTTAAATTGTATCTCCACATAAAACGAAATGCTAGCTCTTTCCTAAAGTCAGCCAGAGTCCCTAAAGCATCTGGTAAATTTGAATAATGCATGGACATAAAAAGATAATTTAGACTTTAAAAACACAAACAAGCTTTGACTGTTAGACCTTTAATATTAATTTGCTTCCCAAAAGTAAACCTACATTAAAAGAAATCAAATCTAATATAATCTCACATGTTATACTTTTTGAAAGCACAGTAGTATACTCTGTGGTATCATGCATATAAGTTTAGTCATTGTTAGTAGAAGTTTTGCCCAATTGAAACCATAACCTAGGCTTTATTTCATATCTTCTTCCATGCACATGTAAGGAGATGTTTTTGGACTTATGCAAACTAGTATACCTTGATCCTCAGAGGCCAAACATGTCTACATTATGGTTCCTTCAAATTCCCCTGGCTAATTCTGTAATTACTTTAATTAAGCATAATTAACTATTACTTAAAAATAACTTTAATTAAGCCACTATAATTAGCTAAAGGGCACTGTGATTTTTAAGGGTTTCATAACAAATCTTTGTTCTTGCCTCCATCTCCTTGGGTGCAGCAGATTCCTGTTACTTGATTTCTGAACTCTTTTTTCTCTTTAGGAAAAGAAATGGAACTAAGTTAATCACCATCATAAACCAACACTGAATTAACTTCCTTTTTGTTACCCTAATTATCTAGATGTTAAATTGCAAGTGGTTTCTGGAATATTGAGTTTACTGACTTTTATGAACTTACATAAATCTTATACAGTAAATAAAACTCCAAATGCGGAGGACAATTAAAGCACAAAACTGTTTTCTTACATAGGAATTTAGTGGTACTGATTCTGAGCTTTTTCTAGTAAGCACCTTAGGTAAGAAAAAGTGGAGAAATGTATCATATACAGTCATATTCTTCCCATTCCAGAGATATTGAGTGGTCTCATAGACAAAGCCTGGGGCTTGAGAAAAAGATAATTCCAATTCCACATCCTGGCTCTTCCTTTAACTTGATGAGTAAAGTTAGAGAAGTTCCCTTAGCTACTTCAATTTCCTTTTCTTTCTTTCTTTTTTGTATTCTATTGTGAGAATTCAATGAGATAAAGTTTGCTAAGTACTTACAACTTAGTAGATACCCTAAGAATGTTGCCTTTCCTTCTATCTCCTTCATTCTTTTTCTTTCAGATATCAGCTCATGATCTGAGTGAGGAAAAAATCTGAGATGACCAAAGGATCTCAAATTTATTTATTTCTTGTGTTTATTTACACAAGAAAACTGTTCTCAGAAAAAAAGTCAACCATCAACTATCCTATGTTCCTCCATTTCTAACTACATTTTACTCTAACATTCTCTAGAATAGGAGTTTCTCTTAATCTGGGTCAGTGGGCCACACTAACTTTGGAGATTCTAAAGAGCCACAAGATTTTTTTTTTTTTTTTTGGTCAAGTTATTTAAATCTCTTTTCTAACATTTAAGTTCAGGATACGTGTGCAGGTTGGTTACATAGGTAAACTTATGACATGAGGGTTTGTTGTACAGATTATTTTTTCACTTAGGTATTAAGCCTAGTACCCATTAGTTATTTTTCCTGATCCTCTCCCTCCTCTCACCCTCCATCCACTTTTAGGCCCCATGTATGTTTTTCCTTTCTATGTATCCATGTGTTCTCAGCATTTAGCTGGCACTTAAAAGTGAGAACATGCAGCATATGGTTTTCTGTTCCTGCATTAGTTTGCTAAGGATAATGCCCTCCAGCTCTATCCATGTCCTTGCAAAGGACATGATCTGGTTATTTTTTATGGATGCATAGAATTCCGTAGTGTATATATACCACATTTTCTTTTTCCAGTCTATCTCTGATGGGCATTTAGATCAATTCCACGTCTTTGCTACTGTGAATAGTGCTGCAATGAACATACATGTGCATGTGTCTTTATAATAGAACGACTTATCTTCCTTTGGGTACATACTCATTCATGGGATTGCTGAGTCAAATAGTATTTCTGTCTTTACATGCAATGACACACATAGGCTCAAAATGAAGAGATGGAGAAAAATCTACCAAGCAAATGGAAAACAGAAAAAAGCAGGGATTGCAATCCTAATTTCTGACAAAACAGACTTTAAGCCAGCAAAGATCAAAAAAGACAAAGAAGATCATTATATAATGATAGAAGTTTCAATTCAACAAGAAGATCTAACTATCCTAAATATATATGCACCCAACACAGAAACACTCAGATTCATAAAGCAAGTTCTTAGAGATCTTAAAAGAGACTTAGGCCAGGCATGGTGGCTCATACCTGTAATCCCAGAACTTTGGGAGGCCAAGGAGGGCAGATCACAAGGTCAGGAGATTGAGATCATCCTGGCCAACATGGTGAAACCCCATCTCTACTAAAAATACAAATATTAGCCAGGCATGGTGGCAGATGCCTGTAGTCCCAGCTACTGGGGAGGCTGAGGCAGGAGAATCAATTGGGTGGAAGTGGCAGTGAACCGAGGTCACGTCACCACACTCCAGCCTGGTGACAGAATGAGACTCCATCTCAAAAAGAAAAGAAAAGAAAAGAAAGAAAGACTTAGACTCCTACACATTAATTGTGGGAGACTTTAACACTCCACCGACAATATTAGACAGCTCATCAAGATAAAAAATTAACAAAGATATCAGGACCTCATCTCAGCACTGGATATCTACAGAACTCTCCACCCAAAAAATACATGATTCATATTTAAAATTGTAAAAGTATATAGAGTGTTCGGAGAGGTGTATATGAGTATGCAGTCTTGGATGCACACCATTTTTCTGTGAAAAATAGATTCGATCAGATTCTCAGAGATCCATAACCACTGATCTAGAAAAGTTCAAGTTCCTTAATTCAGCCAAAAAGCTCTCTTGGCTTCTTACAGTCTTTCTCCACCACGTATCACATTTGGTGTCTCCTCTGTGCTTTTGACTACACAATTCCCTCTATGTGTAGTGGTTTCTTCATTTCAGCTGTCTCCACCTGGTAAGCTTTTTATCACTAATTAAGATTCATATGAAGAGTCACCTTCTCCCAGTAGATTTCCTCCCTGACATAATCCTCAATGCTCCCAAGCACTGCAGAAAAGACCAAATTAGGCATCTCTCCTCTGAGCTGCCATTAAGGAGATATGCATAGTTCCTACATATATCTGCATATTAGAGTCCTGAATACATATTCATCATTGCTTTATCAAATCTTATTATCATTGCCTGCTTATGTGTCTGTTTTCTCCACCTGACTGAACTCCCTTAGGTAAAAAAATAGGTGATTTTCTAATCATCAGAGAAATGCAATTCAAAACCACAATGAGGGACAGCATCTCACATCAGTCAGAATGGCTATTACTAAAAAGTAAAAAAAAAAACCAACAGACCCTAATAAGGCTGCAAGGAAAAAGGAACATTTATATACATTGGTAGGAATGTAAATTAGTTCAGCCACTAGGGCAAGCAGTTTTGGAAATTTCTCGAAGAACTTAGAACTACCATACAACCCAGCAATCCCATTACTGGGTATAAATCCAAAAGAAAACAAATCATTCTATACATGCACTCTCATGTTCACTGCACCACTATTCACAATACCAAAGACATAGAATCAACCTAGGTGCCCACCATCAATGATGGACTGAATAAAGAAAATGTGGTACACATACACCATGGAATACTATGTAGCTATAAAAATGAATGAAATCATATTCTTTGCAGCAACATGGATGCAGTTGGAGGTTATTATCCTAAGTGAATTACCACAGGAATAGAAAACCAAATACTGCATGTTCTTTTCTTATAAGTGGGCACTAAACATTAGGTACTCATGGACATAAAGCTGGGAAAAAAAGACTCTGGGGACTACCTGAGGAGGGAGGGAGGAAGGGGAGCAAGGGTTGAAAAACTATTGGGTACCATGCTCAGTACCTGGGTAACAGGATCATTTATACCCTAAACCTCAGCATCACACAATATGCCCATGTAACAAACTTGCACATGTACCCCATGAATCTAAAATAAAAGTTAAAAAAAAAAAAAAGTAGTTTTCATTCTTATATACACATTGCCTAGTATAGTATTGGATAGAGCAAGTACTCAAATACCTGTTAAATGAATAAATGAGTGAATTACAATATATCATAGTGGTTAAGAGCAGTTAGCTTTAGGTACACAGGTATGTAACACCCATCTCAGCCCTACTACTTATCATGTGCTTTGGGAAAATCATCTTTATGAGTCTCAATTTCTTCTTCAAAAATAAGAATGGTAGTGCCTACACTATAGGACTGTTGGCAAGGTGATGATGTATGCAAAGTATATGAAGTGCTTAGCACATTCAGAAACAATGGGGTGAGGTGGAAGTGTGTATATGTGTGTACATATGTGTATGTGTAATTTCATGCTCTAACAATGAATCAAAGACTAAAAATGTTATTTGGGGCATTGACACTTTTTCTTGTTATATCACAGAATCAATTGTCATTTCCCGGGAGATATTTAAGAAAGAACCTATATTGTCTTGTGTCATGAACAGGAACCAGTGTGAACGAGCAAGTAAAATCTGAGCTTTGAAACCAGAGCAAATAGATTTAAATCCTGAATTCACTAGTTTCTGGCTGAGAATCTAAAAAATCACTAAACTTTTCTGAACCTCAGTTTCAATTATATAATAATAGCTAATTTCCATGGATTAAGTGAGATGATGCACAACAGATCACCCACTGTGGTGTTCGCAGCCTGCAGGCAGTGAGTAAGTCTGATCTCTCCTACCACTCCTCCTTGAACTCAATTATGAGCTCAATGGTAACCACACTGCACTCCCCCTCCATGTGCACAGCCTGTCTGTGAAGACTCAGGGAAGAGATTAAAGTAGCCTGGGGCTGAGTACAAAGCCATAAATCCTGATTGATGAAAAACCAAGCCAGTCTATTCTGTCACCCTTGTTCTATCCAAGATATTAGATGGCTGTAAGAGGATGTTTAAAGAAAGAATAATGATGAAACAGGACTCAACGCATCAGTGTATGAAAACAGAAAGGACAGGAAAGTCTATGATTTGTTTCCCATAATCTCATGATTTCCTCTCATTCAATGACCACGAGGCACATAATAGCTTTCATATGAGTCTATCAACCCCTTTAGGGCATATACACAATGCATTCTCCTTGTTTCTTAATTCCTTGAATTCTCAGAGGGTTTTTTATGTTTTTTGTTTTTTATAGGTTTTGGGGTACGAGTGCAATTGTGTTACATGGATATATTGCTAGTGCTGAAGTCTGGGCTTCTAGTGTAACCATCACACTAATAGTGTACATTGTACCCAGTAAGTAGTATTTCATCCCTCAGCCCCTCCCCTCCTCTCACCTTTTGGAGTCTCTGATGTCTATTATTCCACTCTGTATGTCCATGTATACCCATTGTTTTGCTCCCATTCACAAGTGAGAACATGTGGTTTTTAAGACTTCCTTTCAAATGAGCTTAGCTTCAAAAGCTCTTTGAAACATTTCTCCACTTCAAGTTTTAACAAGTGAATGTTAATTCTGTTTATAAATTATGAGACCACAATCTCTTGTTTGTTCATTATAAATTCTTCCTGCTTTTTACAAATAGTGGCCAAGCAAAGAAAAACAGTGTAAAAGAGCAACATGTTTGTTAAGGATGTTCTCACCCTGACAATTTTTTTTTACTGCCGACTGCCTTGCTCAGTGTTGGAGTGTGAATCATGGAGTACTCCATGCCAAATGCCTGATCACTGTCTCTGCTTAGGTCTCTTCCCCTGTGTCTGCCTTTCTACTCTGATAATAATGTGCTGGACAACTGTAACTACTCCCTCATTTACTCTTCAATACATTTTTTTTAATGTGGCCCTGGAGATAAAATGGCAAGCAAAAGCAGATTCAATATCTGCTATTCAGTAGTTCATAGTCTAGTAGAGAAGACAGGTTAACCAAAGAGTTAATAAGAGTTAATAGAAATTTGATGTCGTTTTGTCCATGGAAAAGAGAAACTGAGTGCTTGGACTAGTATTACATGCCTCAGCCTCAGTCACTGTTGAGAAGCAAAATAAAGAAAAAGAAGAGCAGGCTGGGTGCAGTGGCTCATGCCTATAATCCCAGCACTTTGGGAGGCTGAGGCAGGTAGATCATGGGGTCAGGAGATTGAGGTCAACTGACCAACATGAAGAAACCTCATCTCTACTAAAACTACAAAAATTAGCCGGGCATGGTGGTGCACACCTGTAGTCCCAGCTACTTGGGAGACTGAGGCAGGAGAATCACTTGAGCCCAGAGACAGAGGTTGTAGTGAGCTGAGATCGTGCCACTGCACTCCAGCCTGGGCAATAGAGCAAGGCTCTGTCTCAAAAAAAAAAAAAGAAAGAAAGAGGGAAGGGGAGGGGAAGGAGGGGAGGGGAGGGGAGGAGAGGGGAGGGGAGAAACCAATATGCTATCAACTTATGAAGGCTAATTCTATGCATCCACTTGGTCAGGCTATATGGTACTCAGGTATTTGATCAAACATTAATCTAGGTGTTGCCATGAAAGTGTTCTTTAGATGTGACTAACATTTAGTATCAGTGACTTTAAGTAAAACAGAAAACCTTTCACAGTATGGGTGAGGCTCTTCCAATCAGTTGAAGTAATTAAGAGAAAGGACTGAGGATTTCCAAAGAAGGAATTCCATCTCCAAACTGCAACATAGAAATCTTGCCTGAATTTACAGGCTGCTGATCTGGTCTGTAGATTTCAGACTCAGGACTTTGACTTCAACTTTTGCCTAAATTTTCAACCTGCTGCCCTGCACTAAAAGTTTTAGACTTGCCAGTTCCCACAATTACAAGACCCAGTCCAAAAGGACTGCTTTTCTGGAGAGCCTCTACTAATATACTACCCTTCACGACAACATGCACACATGCACACCCCCACACAAATGTACACACAGGCAGCCCGGGCTTAGACCAAAAGCCCAAAGCCTAAACATCAAGATGCTGTCTCTGCAGTGTTGACTCAAACCTGATCACAGAAACTAATTTTGACTTCTTCTAATGCTGGATATCAAACTAAGCCAGGAAAGCATCATGGCCTATGTACCTCTACTGAGTGAAAAATTTCCTGTTGTCTCAGAGGTTTAGCTGAAGCCCTAAAGCTGTTAATGACTATATATTACATAGTTTCAAATATCTAGAAGGAGAATATTGAATGCTCCCAACATAAAGAAAGAATAAATGTTTGAGATGGTGAATATGATAATTACCCTAATCTGATCACTATACATTATGTGTATTAAAATGTCACCATGTACCCCATAAATATGTACAATTATTATTTGTCAATTAAAAACAAAATGTAAAATTCTACAACTTTTGAAAGATTAAAAAATGAAGAAACAATATTTCTAAATAAATACATACATCTTTAAAATTTTTTGAAGTTATAAAGTACTCCAAAGAGATATGCCAAACTACCTATGTGTAAAGATACTAAATGTTGGCTCCAAGCTGGTTATGCAAACTTCAATTCATTCCTGACTGTCGGGTTATATTTTTTTAAAGGGTGGAAGTGTGGGGATGGCTTTCAGGAAATGGGCGAGCAAAGACTGTTGAGTCAAGAATACTTTATGGAAAGTTGTAGAAGTGCTGTATTTTGGGGACTTTCACTTGCCCCCATTGCCACCTCAAGCCAAATCAAAGAGCCTCCAAGAGAACCATTCACAGACTCTGGCATGTAATCATGGTATTTGAAAGGCATAGGGACTGGTGCCTGAAAACTTCAAAGGTGAGCAGGTACTTGAAGCAGAGTGAAGACAGAGTAAATGCAATGGAAGTGGTCTGCACTTTCAGAATTTAGTGGGCTAAGGGGACAGAATTTACCATGAGTTAAATGAGTGTTGCAGAAGGGAACCAGAAATGATTCTTCTTAAATAATTTTGAAAAAGAAATCTAACTGCTATGTACGGCTCAGGGTCCTCTACAGCAAGAGGCTGTGTCGTGTTTACAACAAGAAGTAGGATTTGAAGAAGGTGAATCAAGGAAAATGTAGTATTATAAGTTCTCGCAGGGTATCAACCTAGAACTTAGAGAAGTGACCCAGAACAAAAAGACCCAGCTTTGCAACACCATCTCACAGAAGATGAGACCACATCTGCCAGACCACAGCACTGCCAGACCACAGCACCACCAATTGAATAAGCCTTTATCCTTTTTCTCCAGTTGCTGCTCCCTTTTCACTCTGACCCTAAAGGACCCAGAAATGAAAGAATGAGTGGGGTGGGAATAGCACAAAGATACTTGCCCCACTCCCCACTGTAGGCTTCTGAGCCTGGGAAGAGAAGAAGCTTTAAATTAGACAAATAGAACTGGACTTACCAATACATGAAGCTCACTGAAGAAGTTACAGATTCACTACATACTCAAAGAAATGTTGAGTGTGTAGCAAAATTCTCTACTGAAAGGATTGTCCTGCCCTCTTTGTGTCAAACTTTGTTCCACAAAAGTGTAGCTTCATTTGCTATTTCATTTCCTCTATTTAGCACGTGGCCCAAATTTCCATCTTACTCAATTTTTCTAGACCAAATGATTTCCAGTTATAATTCTGTCTTACCCTAACATAATTTTAAGGCATACTTAAATATACTACCATTTGGAAGTATAGATAAAAAATCATTTTTCTGCATGCTAATAATTATGTCTGAATAACTAGGACCAATAATAAAAAAAAGATAAGATCGTTTCAATATCTTTTAACCAGGAAACAGAAAAGGAAAATGTGCAGAAATCATCATTTACTAATGTTTTAAACACATTATGTTACCTGTATTTAATGAATAAAAATTCCTATTGTGAACATTTCCTAACAGCCTAAGACTTCAAGCCAATCAGAAAAATAAATATAGCTACACATCCACACAAATTAGTAAGTAATGGTTGTTCTTGTATTATTCATGCAACAACAACAGAATCAAGAGAGGAGAGAGAGAGAGAGAATGTTATCAGAGCACATTGTCTTGTACTAGAAGAAATTCAAAGTTCTAAAAACATGAAGATATTCAAAATAGTGGTAAAATGGGTAAAAAAGGTAAATTTGGGTAGTAAACAGCTGTTCTTCTAATTAAAACATAGTAATAAAAAATACTTTATATAGCCCTTTAAATGTTTTTATTTAAAGAGTAATGATCAATGAACCAGATACTCTGATAATCCTGGCTCTTCCATTTACTAGTTACAACACTTTAGACCAGCTACTTAATCTCTTAGGGTCACCATTTTACTCATCTATAAAAGAAAATAAAATGGGCGGACTAGATCACACAATCTTTAAAATTCCGTGTAAATATAATATTCCGTAAGTCAATCTCATACCTTACCCCTGCTTCTTAAAGTTGCATCCTATTTTTCTTACTCCTCCTTCTCCTCTTCCTATGATAAAGGATGTTATGTGATGACAGAGATAGAAAGCAAGAAGGCTTGCAAAGAAAGTAAGTGGAATCTCGACATCAACTGTCTCCTAATTGTACTGATTTGTGCTCTTTTGTTGTTTTTGCCAGTCTTCACTTGATGGGGCACCCTGCCGGAAAATAAACTTGTTTGGTTTTTCTCCTTTGGACTAGTTAGAGGGGAGGTACTAGAAAGTCCCCCAAGGTCACTCTTACAGACCAGATTTCCACTGATGCACTAAGGGGTACTTGCATCCGGAGGGCAGATATAGGGCTCTTCAGATGCAAGATACACTTATTCCTAGGAGGGTGGGTAAAAAACAAAGGGCAATCAGACCCATTTTTCCTGCAGTTTGATAAGAGAAATCTGTAAGTACAAGTTTAAACACAGTCCTGATGGGTTTATCTAGTTTTAAATCTTGACAAGCTGATTCTAAAATGTGTGTTAAAACACAAAGAAACAATTTTGAAGAGAAGAAAAGAGAAGTCACTCTATCATATAGCAGGTGTTATTATAAATAAAACTATTTGAAGACAGCAAGATAATTGAAAAAGAGAATAGAAAGCACAAAAACAGATGTCTGCATATTTGGTAACTTGATACATGAAAGAAATATCATTGCAGATCAGCCAAGAAAATATGGACAATTCAATAAATTGTCCTCAGACCACTGATTGGAATATGAAAAAAAAAATTGGATTCCCTTCTCACATCATGAATGAAAATGAATCCCAGGGGTGGTATAAGGACCTAAAAATTAGCATCAAAACTAGAACATTTAGGTAGGAAAAATAATAGAATATTGCTTTTCAAAACACCAAAAGCTGAATCACAAACAAAAAAATTAATAAGTTAGACTACACTGAAATTAGGAATTTCGGCATTTCAAATGGAAATATTAAAAGAAAAAAATGTCAAAAGATAAAGACCTGGCTGAAAGAAGACTGTAACCAACTTAGCCTAGAAAAGATCAATATCTACAAGCAAGCCAATAGAAAAACATGGGCATGGCCAGGTGCGGTGGCCTATGCTTGTAATCCCAGCACTTTGGGAAGCTAAAATAGGAATATCATTAGAGCCCAGGAGTCCAAGGCTGCAGTGAGCTATGATCATGCCACTATACTCTAGCCTGGTTGACAGAGCGAGACCCTGTTTCCAAAAAAAAAAAAAGGGAAAGAAAGAAAGAAAAATATGGGCATGATATTAAAAGGTAATTTATAAAGAGAAAACTCAAATTCAATAAATATATGAAAAGATGTTCAACCTCACTAGAAGTCAGGGAGGAGCATAAAAAACTAAAACAAGTTGCCATTTCACACCCATCCAATATTATCAAGTACTGAGAAGACTATGGCATAATAGGAACTCATACACTATTATTGGGAGTAAAATCAGTACACTCACTCCGCAGAGTATTTCACAATACCTAATGATGCACAGATCCTTTTTACCTAGGAAACAAAATCATGAAAGCAGACAAGGTCTGAAATTTGGGGAGAAACAATGAATTTGTTTTGGCTGGCACTCATGTGAAGATGAGTCAGATGAAATAAAATCTGTGGTTTGGCACCAGGTGCTCTTTAACCTGGCTGCAGGCTGTATTTCCTACTCAAATGCTGTTTTGTAGGCAATGAGGATCACTTAAAGACTTATAAGCAGGAGAACTGCAAAGTAGACCAGAGCTTTGGGAGTTCAAACTTAGGACAACAAAGAGACCTCCGAATGATTTTAACCTGAAGGGTGACATGGTCCAATATGCATTTAGAAAGATCACTCGGACAGGAAATAGGCATTCTGTTTTTTGTGTATTTGCTGCCAAACAGAAGTGATTCTCAATTAACAGGGCAGGGAAAGGGCAAAGGGACAAATGACCAACAGAAAATGAGAGGTGGATAGACCACACTAGAAGAAAGTAAATTCTAAGATGTTTTCCATGTGAAAAGTTTATCTGACACAGACCATGTCACTGGAGAAATTCATTGGTGAATATGAAGAAGAGGAACTGCTGTGGGACTCTATACTGCTGCAATTTTTTACTTCGTTTAACAAAACTTTTCCCTATGATAAAGCTTCTTCCTTTTTGTCAATAGGCATGTTTGACATAAGAATTATGTAAATAAAAAGGTTTGCCTTGTTTTTAGACATTTTTCACTGTCCAGATGTCTGCAGAGCTCCTAATAACCCATAGGAAAAATGCATCAGCACTTGAGAATGTGAATACAATAAAAGTAATACACTCATATACCTAACCTAATCACAGCTGGCAAACAAATCAAGCTCCTTTGATTCATTATGACTTAATAATATTCTTTACAGAATCTGTAACCAAAATAAATGTTCATAATCCAATGTCCAGAATAGTGAAAGATTGTTTATTATAGATAATTGCTTATTAAGATAAAGTATTATGGAATTTACTATGGTGAGAATAATAATATCGCATTTTTTATTTTCTTTTAAAAACAAAACATCTTAGTAGATATAAATGTGGCATGTCAGAATTAATTCAATTATATTAAATTTTTTTTAGAACAGTCCTATACTGTCAGATTTACATCACTATTTTTCACACTGTGCTTATTTCTTTTGCTTTTCTTGCAATATCTGAAACTGAAAGAACATCTGAAAATTTTTGTCAAAATTTATCATTAAAAAGCTACTTATCCCACTTATTAAAATCCTGTTGGCTAATTTCTACATAATGCTAGAAGATACAACTGATTTTCTTCTCAAATTTATTATTGAGAATTATATAAGAGTCACCAGCTTTTGTATGAACATTTAAGAAATTACATTCACTATAAGCAAAACATGACTTGTCTCACTAAAATGGTGTTTTAGTATAAAATTATTAGTTCCACTTTAATACTACTAATACTAATTTTTAGGATTTTAATACTATATTATTTTGACATGTTTTGTGTTTATTTCCCTACAATAAGAACTTTCAGACTAGGAAAATATCATGTAAGTTAGCATCATGAGTTTGAGGTGTTGATTTGAATACACAGTCTATGTTCTTGCTTTTTCTTTTCGTCCCCCTGACTACCCCTCTGCCCCCTGCACCCTGTGAAATGGCAATGGTAAGGCCTTCTTGGATACCAAACACAGATGCTAGATTGCTGAATGGACTCTATTTTCAGAATATGTTCTTTTCAACTACATATAAAACTATAGAACAACAACAACAAAAAAAAAAAACTACAGGACTAATATAAAATTACTTCCTTCAAACACAGCAAGGGCTAGGTTTGGATACTCTCAATATTTTGTCCAAATCCACCTCTCACAAAATGAACAAGGTAGGAAAATGGAGTACACATGGGGAATCATTGGTCTAGTTCCATGGATAATCATTGGCACCGCCATTGTTATCATAAAATTATAGAATGCTGGCATTATTGAGGAACACAAAGAAAAGGCTAAATTTTATATCAATTTTGCAACATTTTTCTCTGTTATTCTCTTTTGACCTATAACCAGCTTGTTTCTGCTGCTGTTATAACAGGAAAAGAAAAACACTCATGCCCTATATGAATGTAGGAGTACCTATTCTTTCCTTTCCAAGCATCTTCTGATTACCCACTTTAGAAAACTCACAGGATGGCTTATTCAAACAGACATTTTTTCCACAAAACTATCCTCTACTGAGACCCCCAGTAAAAAGGTGAGTATCAATAAGAGAATCACATTTAAATACATCTTAAGAGTTCATCAAAAAATGAATTAGCAAGACCACTATTACCTTCCAAAATTGCTAAAATAATTCCATGAAAGAATGGGACTTTATTTAGGCTTTCTAAATTCTAACCATGAAATCTGATGCATCTGTGTCATTTTTATTAGAAAACACAAGGGATCACATCTCTGGAAGTGGAAGTAACTATGTAACCAAATTGTTACTATACTTAGAACTCCATTTTATGCAGGTAAAAAAATTTCTCTCATGAATTTTTTTTTAATTATTTTATCTTTCTGATATTCTCAATTACCCTCCAGGTAAAAGAAAAACACAAAATTTTGGCCTTTCAGTACCAAATAAAGAGTATTAATGTTTAATTTTCTGAGTTTTTGTACTTACTAAAGAGCTTATAATTGTTATGTTAATTAATATGTAAATGTTATATTAACTTGCACCTATCCATAAGCTACTACTAATAGAGAATTTTAACAAACTAAGGATTTACAAAACCTTTAGGTAAACTCATTCTGTGTCTTTCAAAAAAAAAAAAAAAGGACCTTTGGCTAGAACTTTTGCTCTGTGTAGGAAATAACTGTTAATTGCTAACGGATAACAAAGTGTACCCGAGTTGTACCTTGTACCTGAGAGCCATGGCTCCATGTGAGTTGCACCTGAGAGCCACACATGACTCTCCATCCTAAGCTAGATGCAGATAACAGCCTCCATTTCCTATAGTTGTGTTTAACTCTTTTCATCTTGCATCCCTAATCTTCTTTAGGATATAAAAGCTATAATTTGTCTTTTTTAAAGTAATTCATGACTCTAATTTAATATATTTAAACTGAGGCCAAAACATTCACATGATGCACTAGATTTACCAGAGCCAGCTCTTGCCCTCAAGAGGATGTTTAAAGCAGCTTCATAATGCTATGAATTAATTCTAGCACACTGTCAAGAAGAAACAAATAATTAAATACCCACTGAAGCAAAACAAATACTCTAATATCAATACAGTACATAAAACACCACAACTTGTCAGGTAATTTAGCATGTTGGAATTCTCTCAATATAACTGACAGTAATAGCCCCAATTCTCAAGATAATCTGGAAATTTTATCTTGTATTGAAATGAAATTCCTTTTAAATGTTGAATCCTGCACATTTGAACATCAGTTATTTTATAGCCTCATACATATTCCCATTTGTTCTGCTGTCAGAACCAAGCTATAGTTAGGAGAAAAGACCAAAGAAATCTAGGTAGAGTATTCCCTTCCTCTCCAGAAAAGTCCCTAACTAAATCCGCTTAACATTCATAAAGAAATAAAATTATGAGCAAACAACAGTGGGATTTTACTGATTTATGACAACTGCAACTAAAGTTGAGTAGAGGCAGTAACAATAAGAGACAACCTGAAATTTTTTGATCTATCTTTTTTACTGAGTTAACCCCAATGTGTAAGACAGTGTTTACACATAGTGGCACTTGCTGAGTGAACGGGACAATGAATATGTTTGAATCTTACATTGGTTCCAACTCCACAACTAATTTGCAATGGCTTTTCTTCTCTTGAAATTGAAATGAATTAAATGTATCCTCCTTCCAGGGCATACCTTCAGTAATTTAGGATCCAAAATAATCTCTTTATCCTCTTTGCCATTCTTGCCACTGCCTTTAATTCAGTTATTAGGTTTGGCATATATATAATGCTTGGGTTAATGTTTTACATGCTTTATTAGTTAGAGAAGCCCTAGCTGCTGTAACTAATAAAACCAAAAATTTCCAAGACCCAACATAATTAAAATTTCTTTCTTGCTCACCAGATAATACTGAGCAGGAGAACAGGAGAGGTAGCCCTTCCATGAAGCCACAAAAAACCAGGATTACAGACATTCTGCCATATTCACTGCAAAGCCTGCAAATTCATCCCAGTGTTATCCTCATACCAACCAGCTGGAAGGAAACAGAGCCTGGGGAAGAGTCAGTAGAAGGCTTTCATGAGCCAGACTTGAATGTGTGTGCAGCACTTCAAATCACATTCCATTTGCTAAAATCCAATCAATGGCTGCATCTAACTGCAAGGGGGTCGTAGAAAATGTGGTCCCCAGCTGAACAACCACTTCCTACCAATAGCTCTGCAGCATGTAAGGTTTTCACAGCTCAATGTCTTCACCACATGTTTTCTCATGGGAGATATGAGTTCTAAGGAAACTTGGGACCAGGGCTGGCCACTGCCTGATGCTGTCAATCTCAGGCTACCTTAAAGTTACCTTTGAGACACATATGAAAGGGGCTCAAAGATCACTGAAGAATATGTTTTCAGTGCCTTTTGTTTCTGTTTTTTTGCTATGTAATTTTGAAAATAAATATTATTTGTGACATTACTTGGGAGCCATCCAAGTTTTATAATTCAATTGACAATACAAGTTGCCCATTCTCTGTGACTACTAGATCAAATGTTAGGAAACTAAAAAATGATAGTAGAAATCTGTTATCTCCTGGAGTGGAATACAATCTTGATAGCATTTGTAGCTTAAATCAGTTAAAAAGTAGGTCCAGAACTGTGTTTAATATGGCCATGAATCTCCTTCTTAGAAGAGCTGTGTGCCTTAAACATGATCTTATTTTCTTCGAAAAAAACAAAAATTCTGATCCATAGTCACGGTAGAAATTCATAGCTCTGGAAGTTGAATTTAAAGAGTTTTACATAGGCTTTTCTTTTAAGGTTTGAATGGCAACATCTTCTGCAACCTGGTCTTTTTACTGGTAGTTCCAAGAGGACTGAATGGGCCTAATGAAACAACTTGAACTCTTTCAAAGCGGTCAGTAATCCAGAGGAAATGTACTGGTTAGACATAATTAGTGCCTACACGCTTTCAAAAAGACTAAATAGAACATTCAGTCTTAACCTTCCAAGTGCAAGCTGTAACTAATTCTATGTTTAATAAAAATCACTTCTCACGGAAAAAGCTACAGAAATTATACAGCTGCCTCTACTACGGAACAAAGCAGAAAATCAATGTAAGTTGACAGAGAGGCAGTCTGGGGTAAAATATTTGTCATAGTAAGTAGTAAAAGTATTAATAGCTAAGATTTAACCTTTTCTAGGAACAGACTGAAAGTTGTCACCACTGAAACTTCTAAGTCATACCACATCTCCCATATCAGATAGAATGAAAAAATACAGGAAACTTCTCACTTCTCCATACTACACACATTACTGACTGACTCCACAGTATCTTCTACCCACTCACCTAAATTACATGAGTGTCTTTACAAAGCACTTGTCTCTCTGAAATTCACAACAGCAAGAAATCTACAGATGAACCCTAACTCTAAGTGAATTTGCTTAAACAGTAATTTGGGTTGAGTATAATTAAGGGTACCAAGATTAGAAAAAGAAAAAAGTCTGCTCACAGAGCTGGCAATATGTTACACATAGCAACTTGATCCAATTTAGCTTGTGATCAATAGTGGTGGTTAGGGGTAAAGAGAAAATAGACTGAGCATATCAATTAAAAATTGGTGTGGAATAACAGGAGCCACTTCAGATGAACCTTGACTATAACTGAAAAATGCGACATCCTAAAAGGCCAAAAGAGTTCCTGGCCACCATCTACAGACTCCACCTTTACATCAGGATTAGAAAACTCAGTGCTGGTCTGTGCAAAATATAACACTTGCCATTTTTCAGTTTGATACTCGACAAAGAAATACTCTGGTTCTCCACAGAGATGAACTTTGTAGTGAATGACAAGTACTCCCAGGCAGATAACCACGTGCTGTGAATTTATTTTCACCTGAGAGGCTGCTCCACCATGTGCTGCAACTGAGTTTCTTGGGTAATCTCTCAGGGACCCTCCAACCAGCTGCTCAGCAACCCTGTCTGCCCCTTTCAACATAACACATTATGGTAACAACAGAAGCTGATCCCCGTAAGACAGCAGCAATATAAACTTGAAAACCTGTTTCTCCTCCCTATATTTACAATTTTGTTCCCTGGGCTAGCGTGGCATGACACTTATTCTTGTTAGCCTCTCAGGGAAAAACTCATCTTATAATCTTGCTATGCTCTGTTTTTCATTTTAGATATAAGCATCGTGTGTAATCAGCTCTGAGGAGTAGGCAGAATATAAGCAAGAACATATTCTTGTTCCGGATAACTCAGTGCTATTTTGATTGGAACTTTAATTTTCTAGTGTGAAGTATTATTAAATATTCTCCATAAACTAATTATTGAAACCAGCAATTTTAGTAAGGTAATTCAGTATCCTTGTTATTCTAAAAAACCACTACACAATAGATATATGATGCTTCACACATAAATTCTAATTACACTAATTGTAATGTAGGGGGAAAACAGGCTTTGTTTTGTAGATGCCTAATAAAATTGAGCATGGGAGCATTCCAAATGAACATATTAGGCACTGATTAAGCAACAAGTCTCTTTGTCAGGTTATTTACAGAAACTAAGAGAAACGAGAAACAACCTTCCACCTATAGTTCCTTTGGCCATAATTCTCCTACCTAGCCTTAAACATTTAATGACTGAACTTAAAATTTAAAGTGGGTGATAAAGCAGAACAAACAGATGTTTACATGTACAGGCCAAACTAATTTTGTTTATTGACCTTCGACAAGACTAATTAAATAAGGTCACTATTTTATATCATGAGGCATCTTACCCTTCTATACTGAGACAGATTTGGATTGAGTTAGGGAGGAGTACAAGAAGGACATCAGTCGTTCTTTATAAGCTGCCTGCAAGAAAGCTACAAAGTATTGAAAGATGTATATAACCCTGAAAGTAGTATGGTACTAGTTACAGAAAGAGAGAGAATATAGAAAAGGAAAATGAAAGAAAATAAAGGATGACATGTAACAGTAGTGTGGCTGATGATGATCCTGTGACTATTTTCAAATCTTATTCTCAAGTGACAGCATTATCACTTATGCTATGATTACACATCAACTGAACATGAGTTATATTAGCCATAAAACTAACTAGTGAACTCACACAAGAAAATCTAAAATGCCTAGAGGTGAAGAAGAAAATTTAGTAAAGCTATTTCTTTCTCTAGTGTCAGTCTACCAGAAAAAATAAAAAATTCTGGGAAAATGATGGCCACATAGTTTTTGGATGTCCCTAAATATTTACATAAGGTAACTAGACAGTAAATAAAAAATAATGGATAGTATTTATGACAAGCTAAGTGACAGGGCATCCACACAAACTCCAAATAATAAAACAAGTGGAGACAATTCACCAATAACTGTAAGATCTACAAGGTACATGCAAAGGAAAGTAAAGGGAAACAACAGGATGTCTGAGAGCCCCAAGCACAAAAGACACCAATAACAGCCAACAGCTCTTCACTAGAAATCATGACAAGTACATTGGAAAACAGCACCTGAAACTGGGAAGGATTTTGTCCAAACTAATAGCAGGAGAGTATAAGAAAACTGCATTAGGAACTGAAGGAGCTGGAAATCTAGACTGTAGAGCAGTCTAGGCTTTAAGAAACTGAAGAATGAAACTAGACCCCCCCGACCTCTCATGCTATACAAAAATCAACTCAAAAGAGATCAAAGACCTAACTGTAAGAACCGAAACTATAAAATTACTAAAAAAATAATAATAAATAAGGAAAATACTTCAGGACATTGCTCTGGAAAAAATATTTTGTGAATAAGACCTCAGAAGCACAGGACAAATGAGATTATATCAAACTAAAAAGCTCTGCACAGCAAAGGAAACAATCAACAGGGTGAAGAGACAACCTACAGAATGGGAAAAAGTATTTGTAAATTATTCATTTGACAAAGGATCAATATCCAGAATATATAAGAAACTCAAACATCTCAAAAGCAAAAAATCTTTCATAAGCAAGCAAGAAAGAAAGGAAAAAACTTCAATTTAAAAATTAGGAAGAAACTGAATAGATATTTCACAAAAGACAAAGAGCCAAAGGGAAAAACTGCTCAACATAACTAATCATCAGGGAAATGTAAACCAAAACCACAATGAGGTATTATCTCACCCAGTTAGGATGGCTGTTATTTAAAACTAATAATAATAAATTTTGTTAAGAATGTCGAGAAAAGGGAACTCTTATACACTGTTGTTGGGAATGCGAACTAGTATAGCCACTATAGAGAATAGTAGGGAGATTCCTCAAAAAATTACAAATAAGGCTGGGCACAGTATGCCTGTAATCCCAGCACTTTGGGAGGCCAAGGTGGGCAGATCACAAGGTCAGGAGTTCGAGACCAGCCTGGCCAATATGGTGAAACCCCGTCTCTACTAAAAATACAAAAATTAGCTGGGCATGTTGGCACACACTGGTAATCCCAGCTACTCAGGAGGCTGAGGCAGGAGAATCACTTGAACCCAGGAGGCAGAGGCTGCAGTGAGCCAAGACTGTACCACTGCACTCCAGCCTGGGTGACAGAGTAAGAGTCTGTCTCAAGAAAAAAAAAAAGGAAAAAAAAAGAAAACTACAAATAGGACTGTCATATGATCCAGCAATACCACCACTGGGCATTTATCCAAATAAAAGAAATCAGAATATCAAAAAGACATCTGCATCCCCATTTTTATTGCAGCATTATTCATAATAGCCATGATATGGAATCAACCTAGGTGTTCAACAACACATAAATGAATAAGGAAAATATGGTATATACACAATGGAATATTATTCAGCCATAAAAAAAGAATAAACTTCTATCATTAGTTGCAAAATGGATGGAACTGGAGGATATTATGTTAAGTGAAATAAACCAGGAACAGGAAGTTAAACACTGCATGTTCTCACTTATATGTGGAAGCTAAAAAAAGGTGCTATCAAAGAAGTATAAAGTAGAACAGAGGATACTAGAGGCTGAGAAGGGGAAGGGAGAGAGAGGCAGAGATTTGTTCAAGGACATAAAATTACAGCTAGGTAGGAGAAATAATCTCTAATGGCCTATAACACCATTGGATAACTCTAGTATTATCCTCCTATTTGAAACTATATATTATTGTTAACTAGAGTCATGCAACAGTGTTATATATTAAATGTTTCGGATGATGGATATGCTAATTACTCTGATCTGATCATTATACATTATACATATGAAAACATCACTATCTATCCAAAAAATATGCACAATTATTAAGTGTCTGATATGGTTTGGCTATGTCCCCACCCAAATCACACCTTGAATTGTAATAATCCCCATGTGTCAATGGCAGGGCCAGGTGGAGATAGCTGAATCATGGGAATGGGGGGATGGTTTCCCCCATACTTTCCATGGTAGTGAATAAGTCTCACTAAATCTGATAGTTTTATAAAAGGGAGTTCCCCTACACATGCCCTCTTGCCTGCTGCCATGTAAGACCTGCCTTTGCTCCTCCTTGCCTTCCGCCATGATTGTGAGGCCTCCCCAGCCATGTGGAACTGTGAGTCAAAATAGACTAATGCAGTGTCAATTTTAAAAAATAAAATAAAATTTCCTTGCAGTGACAAGGAAAGGAGAGGTGATGGAAAGTCAACGTCTACATGAAAGGTAAAGGAAGGACACAGATGAAGGAAATCTCAGGAAGCAAGCTACCAGCTTTTAAACACTACTTGTCTTAGGCTGTTTGGGCTGCTATAACAAAACACTGTTAACTAGGTGGCTTATGAACAAAGAAATTTGTTCACATATTCTGGAGGCTGACAAGTTCAAAATCAAGGCAGATTCAGTGTCTGGTGAGGGTCTGCTTCCTGGTTCACAGAAGACCAGCCTTTCACCATGTCTTAACATGGTGAAAGGGGTGAGGATACTCCTGGGGCCTCTTTTCTAAGGCCACTAATCCTGTTTATGAGGGCTTCCCCTCCTGAATGATTAGGGTGACCTAATCACCTCCTAAAGGCCTCACCTCCTGATACTATCACCTTAGGGGATAGGATTTCAACAAAAAACATTCTAAGGAGACACAAATGTTGTCTAGAACGAAAAACATTGTCTATAACCATTCAAAAACAACAAAAGAAGTACTCTGATGTTAGAATAGCATTATCAGCAACAAGACTTTGGTTTTGAATTGCCTTTTCCTGTTAAAAGAACCAAGGACCTCCTGGAGAAATGGCTGCTTCCATGTCTGGGCCAGAATATGTATAAGGTGAGCCTAATATACCTTGTCAAAAAATAAGTCATGATTACTAAAAACATGTCAAAAGGCAAGCCAACTTTATGAGGTTTTCAATGGTCAAAGGTGGAACAATTTAGCATCAATAAGGAAAATAATTGTCAATGGACTGAAATCAACAAATGTGAATAAATCTACTCACTCATATGTAATTAATTATCAAAAATTAATTGATCAACTTCAGAGGATAGTAAATAAAGAGAAAGAACCAAGTATTTATTCTGCCTTTCCTGTATGACTATATCACTGGGTAACCAAATAATAAATTAAGGAAAGTGTCTATTTTCAAATTTCAAGTAATAATTTTTTAAATTATAGAATATCACTATTTGGTACTGCCCTCCATTCAATGAATTGATGGATCAATATATTGGGTATTAATGTTTGTCAACAAAAACAGGGACAATCAGATATTACCTGTCTCCTATAGTCTTGCCAAAATGCCGAAATGAGTCTGATTAATACTCTGAATGGTGCTACCACTTTTCAGGAAATAAAAAGGAGAAAAGAACAGGATAACTTTGCTAAGAATACACAGTTAACAAAATCAAAACACTAGGAAATTTGACAGTTCAGATTGTCTGGGTCTTTAAATGAGTAAATGGTAAGGAAAACAAAGATGATGGGTGGAGGGAGGGGATACGTAGATAAAAGAGAATCTAAAAACATCAATTTTTAAAATGGAAAAAACTAAAATATAATGTATAAGCGTGCACTCATGGGTGACAAAACTGAAAAAACAAATTGCAAGGATGTCATTACTATAAAAGTCAAGATGGTGTTTATTCTGATGGGAGTGATCACAATGGAAACAACCTCACCAGCATGTTTGGGATGGCTGGCAGAGTTCTATCTCTTGGCCTGGGTGGTAGTTACAAAGGTGTTTGCTTTAAGATATTCACTAGCTAAAAGCAACATTAAAAAAGGGAAAATAGAAAGAAAAGTAACAATAGATTCGTGGCAGTTGGAAGATGGTAGAAGCTATGTGTAGGTTCTGTCTAAACAATCAAAAAGGGGCTGAATTAAGACTCTCACTCACTTTCTACCGCCAGTAAAGCTCTAATTGGTACCAAGCTGAAGACAAACAGCAAAACTTTCATAGAAAATGCTTTGCTTCCCTCAAATCTCTGTTGTTCAGATTCCTTGCCACAGCATTTTTGTAGCACTTGGTTACCGTAATCACTGAAGATGCTATGATCAAGAAATATAAAAACTGTCCTAGGAAAATTATACTTTAAATTGACATAAAGAAAAAAATTACCCTCAATGTTCCATCATCTCATGTAAAAAACAAGAAGGAATGTTCCAGAGGATTTTATCTTTTTTATTGTTTTTTTTGCTTTATATATTCCTAACTTCTATAACAATAAAATAGCTTTGGCATAGCAATATATTGTTATATATCCTATAACAATACATAAAAGTATAATTTAATGAAATACCAATTTTAAAGCCTGAAGCAACTGCAAATACTTAACATAGGTGGAAGATGGGAGAGGAGATAGCTAATTTCTTAAGTTGAATCAAAAACCATGCTATGGGCTGAACCCTGCAGCTCACTCCTGTAATCCCAGCACTTGGAGAAGCTGACGTGGGTGGATCACTTGAGGCCAGGAGTTTGAGACCAGCCTCGCCAACATAGTGAAATCGCATTTCTACTAAAAATACAAAAAATTAACTGGGGATGGTAGTGCACACCTGTAATTCCAGCTACTCAGGAGGCTGAGGCTGGAGAATCACTTGAACCCAGGAGGCGGAGGTTGCAGTGAGCCGAGATCATGCCACTGCACTCCAGCCTGGGCGACAGAGTGAGACTCTGTCTCAAAAGAAAAATAACAGCAACAAACCATGCTGTGGTTGTTAGTCTTCTGCCAGTGCCCACCGTTTTACCTGGGCACTAAACCTCTTATTGTAGAAGGGAGCAATGGCATGACAGCAACAAGAATGATCTGTCTACTGGTGTGGTGTGATGGGATCCCATGCAGGACATTTCACCATCTTGCCTTCCACTCTAGACCTCAGCTGGAGAAGGGAAAGAAAAGGGAATCTACCTCCTCTTTAAGCCATGAAGCATACATATAGAATCTTTAAAAATGTTCAGTCAAGGCCGGGCACCGTGGCTCACACCTGTAATGTGAGCACTTTGGGATGTTGATGCAGTGGATCATGAGGTCAGGAGTTTGAGACCAGCCGGGCCAGCATGGTGAAACCCTGTCTCTACTAAAAATACAAAAAATTAGCTGGGCATGGTGGCATGCGCCTGTAGTCCCAGCTATTCAGGAGGCTGAGGCAGAGAATTGCTTGAACCTGGGAGGCAGAGGTTGCAGTGAGCCAAGATGGAGCCACTGCACTCCAGCCTGGGCAACAGAGCAAGACTCCATCTCAAAAAAAAAAAAAAGTTCCCGTGGTTATTTACTGCAGGTTCAAGCAATACAGAGTCTACAAGAGGAGCAGAGATCTAGGGATTCCCTGCAAAGAAGTCACAATCCTACTTAAGGCATGGGGCTTCATTCCTGGCTCTTGGAGGGCAGCCTGCAAGCTCCCCCTTGATGAGAAGAAACTCCCTCCTCCATACTTTCCCCTGCTCCCCACAGTTATTCACTCCAATCCTATGCTCCTTGTTCTCTATTAGCTGGTCTTCAGAAAGGATGTTCAATCAGTCCTTTATCCCTCTCAGTCTCTCACTGCTTAGGCAGAAGGGGTGCTCTGGAATTTCCATGGTGGTCTGGCCTTGGAGACCACCAAATACCCAAAAAGCAACGAAGCAATCCTGTAATGGGAAAGATAACCCACTGCTGGCATACCTCCTCAATATTATTTGGATAAAGGGGCAGCTTTTCCTTTCCTTCACTAATTACCAACCAGTGCTTTATCCTTAACATCCAGGAAAGGAGGCAGGCTAGCCACAGAGCTAATGCACAGAGCTAAGGGGAATCAGTGTGTATGTGACTTAATACCAGTTTCAAACTTATCATATATACATTTTCAGATATAAGCCTACCACAGCTTCTATGTTAAGTCAGTTGGTCAAAAATCATAATGGAAATGTCCAGGAAAACAGTGTCAAAGGAGGGGATTATAGAGGATAAGGTTGGGTCTGCTCTGAGGTAAGGCAGGGTTAAGTTTCCAAAATCTGAGATTTAAAGGCTTAATTTTACCTCAATACTGTGCTAATATAGTCCTTGAATCTACCTGGAGACTTATGTATCCACAGACCTGCAGAGATAGGCCAGGGCTCCAGAGTGAATTAAAGACAGAACCAGAATTAAAATCCAGGACTCCTGGATTTAGGTGTTTGGCCTAATCTTCTCAAAATTTCCCCAGTAAGAAAATGCTTTTCTAACAGACTTTTTGAAAAGATGGCCAGGGGGAATGGGTGGCATTGGTTTATTCTTTCACTGAACCAATATCTTTGGAGAATCTCCTGTGTATGAAGCAAATGCAAGGTACTGGTGATATTAAATAGAGACATGGTCACAAGTCCTCAAGGTACCAGCAATCCTAAGACATTTCAGGCACAAGAAGATGAACATTTGTCAGTGTTATGAGAGAGGAAGACATGGAGAGAATATGATGGGTGCACTGTAGAGGAGCACTCAAACACTTAGGGGCTCAGAATTAAAGAGAGAGAGAGCTTGTTGGAGAAAATAAATCATGAGCCAGGTTAAAAATAAATTGAAAGGAGGGAAAATGGGGTATGTCAGTGAAGAGGCCAAACTCACAAGATGAAAAGTATTTTGTATTGCTCAAGACAACCTTGAGCATTTGGTATTGCTAGAGCATTCCAGCAAGATTTCAGACTGGAGAGGAAAGAGGTTTAATGAATGAGAGCTGTGAGGCCACCCTAATGAGCTCTAACTTTTGTAGAGGGGGAAACATGATCAAATTTGCAATATATTGCTCTAGTGGTTGCGTGGAGAAGGAACAAAACTAGAGTCCAAGAAACCATTTTACAAGGTTGGTAGTAACCCAGGCCAGATATTCTATAGGTCAGAACTATAGAAGAGCAGGACGGAGAAGAGATACAAAGGAAGACACAAAAGCAAAGGTTCAAAATCAACAGTACTATTTTTGGTCTTCTTTTCTTTCTTTGGAGCATTCCATAAACTAAACTTAAGTGTAAAGTACCTTGCACACAATTTATATTGAAGTGTATTACAGAAAAACATTCCATTAATCAACAAATGTGGAAGAGTACATTTTTTTTTTAGTTAAAGGAGCATGTATTTTCAAATAAAGAAGTCCCTGAAGTTTTTCTTTTACTGTGCTTACATGTTTAAATTTTGATTGTTGTTTGTAGAGTAGGGGGAATTGGATTTAAATGTTTGCTTAGACACTTTTTTAGCCTCTCTCAGGAGCAGATTCCTCATTTATGAATTTAGTCTAATTATTCTTCTGTCAAAGGAGATTTGGAGATTCAAATGAGTTGATGAACAAGAAAACAGTTTCCCTGAAGGGAAGGAAATGTGTCTTATTCATCTCTATATTAACAAAAAGAGAAGATTCTATTTAAACTTTTTCCAAGTATAGAAACAGTAAAGCATCAAAATTCTTTTTCTGAAGCAAGGAAAACTTTTATACTACTATCTGAGATAATGATTAAATTGATTAAGCACTATTCTAATCATGTCTCATGAATTCCCTTTAATCCTCACTATAACAACCAGAATGTGTCAAGGCTGGGATTCAAAAGCAGGTTATCTGGTGCTGGCCTGTAAGATCTTGCCCACCACACTCACAGCCTTTTAATAAATTTTGTGATGTGACTGGGAACAAAATTAATACACAAAAATGAGTAACTTTTATATATATATATAATAACAAGCAATTTGAAACTATAAATAGAAGAATAAGAAAGAAAACAGTGAAAAAACATTAAATGCCTTCTAAGCTTAAAAACAAATTTAGATGAATACTTTTAAATGCACCTGAAGAAACTAAAGAGAAGACCCAAATACAAGTATAACTTGTTCTTGGGTGAAAAGAAGCAATTCTCCCTATGTTTATACACACACACACACACACACACATCTATGTATATATGTATGTGTATATATGTGTGTATATGTATATATACATGTATTTGCATATACGTATATGTTTATACATAATAGTATATGGAAATACATATGTATATGTATTTATGTGCATATATACATATATGCATATGTATGTGTTTACATATCTATAAATGTACATGTGTATGCATGTATACATGTTTATGCATGTGTGTATACATATGTTTATACATATATATGAATATGAACTGTATACATGAATGTATGTGATCTCTAGAAAAATAATAGGCTTCCTTATTAATTTCTCAAGCTAATTTTTAAAACACCTGTGTAAAAATTAATCAGTCAAGAAATTTTTAAATAAAAGTGTCTTGAATAAGACATCAAAACATATTTATATTTAAATCTATAGTAAATTTAAATCTGCAGTAATAAAATGTAAATATACAGATCTGTGGACTCACCAGAAATAAATTCAAGTACATACAGAAATTCTTTATATCAAAAAGGTGACATTTTATAAGAATGGAGGAAAATAAATTATTCACTAAGTGATGCTGGGATGTTAGGATAATTGAATAGCCATAAAGAAAACTGCTATTGAATTATCTTACTAAAATTGCAAATAACACAAAGATTTATTTGTACAAATAAAATGGAAGAAAATACAGATAGAGATGTCTCATAATCCCAGTGAAAAAAAGACTTTTTGTTAACCTGACCCAAGAAAGAAAAAGACATTTTTGAAAGAATGATAAATTCAACCACAATTTTTAAGAATTTAATTCATAGAAAAACAATCCACTATAACTAAAATCAAAAGACAAATGAAAAATTGGCCAAAACAAAAATATAACATACAGGTAAATGATTTTCTTAATATATAAATACATTTTCTAAATAAAAAAGAAAATATTGAATAATATCCCAAAAGAACAGTAAGCAGAAGATATGAACTATCACTAAAAAGAAATAAAAGCTGCAATAAATTCACATATATGTAGAGACTTTAACATTGTCAGGAGCTCAGCTAAGCTGCCAGATGTCAGGGTAGCCAATTAAAACAATAAGCCAAAATGAAAATTACGGTGAAGCTTTCTATTACTTCCGGGAAAGTACAAGCAAGAGACTAAGCCAGAGTAAACACTGGTTCCTCCTGCTCGTTTCCTTCCATAGAACAGTGTCAGTAAAGGAAAGTGGATCAGCACAAAGGAAGCCCCAAGCAAAAGGCTCCTGCAGCTTTATGGGCCCAGAGCTAAAGGAGGGCAATGATGAAGTATGGAAAAGTACTGGATACTGTAGTACTGAGTCAGAGTGGAGAAAAGTATCTTCAAGTATTCCCACACGCTGCTTGCCCAAAAGGAGATATCAACAGAGACACATGAGGAATATCTCAGCTAAAGGCCCTAGATAAAGAGGCTTCTGAATGAAAGAGCCTGAGCTAGCAAGGCAGATATGCATAAGGGCATGGCAGGCAGACGGTTCCTGGGTCCTTGACTGCAAGTCGTCACAGAGGCTGCAGTGCAGGGACTGTGCCCCAAGTCTGTGTGGGGAGGGCAGCTTTCTCCAGGAGGTCTGCCAGGCAAAGCCTTTTGAATTGCCTATGGTCAGATCTGAAAAATCACACAAAGGTTTTTAAGCAGAATCTGGACTCCTCAAACATCTATTGTAGTAAAAGAATAAAAAATTAAGACTATAAAATTCCATTTTTAGTTATAATTTAGCAAAAATCAAAAAAGCTGAAATGGGTGGTGTAAGTGTGGGGAAATTTATTTGTATACTTTGTTCACAGATGTATAATGGTACTTTTGGTTGTAAAAAAAATGATCTCATGTTAAGGAAATGTGAAAATGTTTATCAAAAGTAATTATACATATACCATGCATCCAAGCAAGTTTAAGGCTAAAAATTATTTGACTTCATGTACTTTCACTGTGTGAAAATTATTTGTCTTCATGTACTCACATGTATGAAAATGCAAACTTTTGGGGATATTCTCTGTATTACAGTTTATAATGAGGGAAAGATAGTAACAAAAATAGTCATAATGAGAATAAATTATGATTTATTTATACAATTGAGTAATATAATAAATAGCTGTCAAGAAATAGCCTTCTATGTACAGCAGCCTCACTTGTTCACAGTTTTGCTTTCTGCAGATTCAGCTACCCATAGCCAACCACAATCTGAAAATATTCCATAGAAAGTTGCAGAAATAAACAATTCATAAATCTTAAATCACAAAGCATTCTGAGTAGCACTGTGAAACTTTGAACGGTCCCTCTTCCGCCCGGGACATGAATCATCCCTTTGTCCAGAGTATCCATGATGTTGTTAATGCTCCCTTCCCACTAGTCACTTAGAAGCCCTCTGGGTCATCAGATCAACTGGTTTGATATTTCAGTGCTTGTGATCAAGTAGTCCTTATTTTACTTAATAATGACCCCAAAGTACAAGACTAGGAATACCGGCTAACAGGATGTGCCAAAAAGAAGTCATAAAGTGCTGCCTTTCAGTACAAAGGTGAAAGCCCTCAAGTTAATGAGAAAAGAAAAAAAAAATCACATGCTGCAGTTGCTAAGATACATGGTAAGAACAAATCTATGACATTGTGAAGAAAGAAAATGAAATTTGTGCATAACACATACAGGATTCTGTACAATCTACGGTTTCAGCCATCAACTGGGAGTCTTGGAACTTATCCCTAGATGATAAGCAAGGTCAACTGTAATAGGATTGAACAATCTCCACTAAATATTCTTAAGTCAAAAAAATAAAATAAAATGGAGCACAGTGCATGTAATGCACTGCATTGCGTAAAGAAAGGATGTTGCAGAGTGTGGTTAAGCCCAGCTCTGGTTAGACTACTCAGGTTAGCTTCCAGCCTCTGCCACTTCCAAGCAGATCTTTAGCAAATACATTTTTTGGCTACTCAGTTTACTCACCTATTAAGTGGGTATCATAGCAGTCTCTGGTCATAGAGCTGCTGTAAAAATTAAACAACTCTGCTAGTTGTCTTCTTCCTGGCACACCCCTGGCCATGTTTGCCAGCCTTTCTTACAGTAAGATGTGGCACGTGATTGAATTCTAGTTGATGATTGGCAAGCCAGGCCCATAAAAGTCTCTCAGCTGCTATCTTTTATGCTAGTTCTCCTTTTTCCAGCTAGAAGTTGATGGCCAGAGTCGTCTTGGAAGCCACATCCTAAGGATGGCAAGGCCCCCATCAGTCAGTGCACTCAACTCACTGGGGAGCCAGAGCCCCCACCTCATGACACATACATATTGCTGACTTAGATCACCTTCTTCTGAGTTTGAATAATACCACCTCTTTAGCACCAATTGTTAGAGCAGTTAGTGTTACCTTAACTAATGGAGTAGGGTAAGTGCTTAATGTGGTTGCTGCCATTATCACAATTATTACCGTTTTAATGCTGGTCCATAGTATATCTCTGAAAGTTACATAAGAAATTAATAATACTGTTTGCCTCTGGCAGAGGGGATTGTGAGGTCTCTTACACCCTTTGAATTTTGGCACTTGCATGCTCTGTATGCATGTATTGTCCCTGTAGTAGGCAGGCTAGGCTGTACTACATTGGGATCAATCCTAAACCCCCAGCCCCAGCACCTTAACATAACAGAGGCTATTTCTCATTGACATCAGAATCTGATGCAGACCAGGAGCCTCTGCTGCCTGTGGCTCCTCCACAGGGTGACTCAAGGATCCAGATGGCTTCCATTCGCCAGTTCCTTTATTTACTACAGTACCAGCCAAAGAAAGGGGGACAGAAAATGCACATCCTCTCTTTTTATTTTTTTTAAATTTATTGGAACTTTTATTGTAGATACAGAGGGTACAGATATAGATTTGTTAAATGAGAATATTGCATAATGCTGAGGTTTGGAGTATGCTGAGGTTTGGAGTATGCACCACCCAAGTAGTAAGCATAGTATCTGATACATAGTTTTCTGACCCGTCCCCTCACCGCACCCTTTAAAGTCCACAGTGCAATTGTTCCTACATTAATGTTCATGTGTGTTCAGTGATTAGCTCCCACTTATAAGTGAGAGCATCTGGTGTTTGGTTTTCTGTTCCTGCGATACTATCTCACACCAGTCAGAATGGCTGTTGTTAAAAAGTCAAAAAACAACAGATGCCGATGAGGCATTGGAGAAAAGGGAATACTTAGACACATCCTCCCTTCATTGCCATCACTGCTGACATTTCAGGGACATGATCCCACTGAGATGCTGAGATCTTGGAAATATAGTTCATCCATGTGCTCTAGGAAGTGAAATGGCTTGATGAACCCAAACTTTGCTTCGCCATGATGTCCTGGAAAGTCTGACACTCCTGAAGAAACAGGCTGAGGGTGCTTTCTTGGCCATTTGTCATATACAATGCTTCCTTTAACCCTAAGCATGCAGATTAGAGTCTATCTCTAGAAAACCTTGATATAGCAAGGCTTAGGCCATTCCAGATCCACCAGATAATTGATAGAAAATACAACAAATAAAAAGAATTAGAGCTCATCAGTTCTTTCATCTTGGTATCTTACACTGTCAGAAGAGCTTTTTGTGGGCTTTCTACTTTAATATTTATATTCAAGAGTTAAGGAAGCTCACCTTTCAGCACTTCAAATGAGAAAGTTAAAGCTTCAATCAGTCATTTTTACTGGCAATTTTCTTAGGTACAAAAAAGGAAAGCAGGTCACCTCAAGGGAGAAGCAGTGACCATGCTATTTTAACAGCACTTACCCATGGATAAACCGCTTTTTGCCCAACTCTCTCAGGACTTTGAAAATCACAGGAGAGATCAGGAATCTCTGCTTGGACAAAAACTTCACTGGGGGCTAAGAATTAATAAGGGTATTATCAACTGATTTATTAATATTATCTTTACAGAAAAGGTATTGGGCTGAAAATTTATTTTGATGTTTGTTTCTCTTATTTGCTAACTTATTTTTAAAAACCATTTATTAATTTGGGTCCTGTCAATAAAGGGGATGGAGCAGTATCCTCTGATCTTTATATGAGTTATTTTGAAATAATGTATTACCTATTTCTTTAATTAACTTCTATTTTTAAAATGAACACACGAGACTGAAAACTAAATGTCAGTATTGATAGTTAGACCCTGCTTCACTCTCTCTACCTCCAGGCAGGGCGTTTACTGTCCTCTCCCACACTCTCACCTGCCTCCCTCCAGGCAGGGCGTTTACTGTCCTCTCCCACACTCTCACCTGCCTCCCTCCAGGCAGGGCGCTTACTATCCTCTCCCACACTCTGGCCTGCCTCCCTGCAGGCAGGGCACTTACTGTCCTCTCCCACACTCTGGCCTGCCTCCCTGCAGGGCACTTACTGTCCTCTCCCACACTCTGGCCTGCCTCCCTGCAGGGCACTTACAGTCCTCTCCCACACACTCTGGCCTGCCTCCCTGCAGGCAGGGCACTTACTGTCCTCTCCCACACTCTGGCCTGCCTCCCTGCAGGCAGGGCACTTACTGTCCTCTCCCACACACTCTGGCCTGCCTCCCTCCAGGCAGGGCGTTTACTGTCCTCTCCCACACTCTCGCCTGTCTCCCTGCAGTAGACAGGACCAGCTGACTAGTTCTTGCCAAAGGGCTGTGAACAGAAGTAAAGTGTGTCATTTTCAGACCAAAGCATTCGGGAGCCAGTGCACAGTTCTCTTTTTTCCTGTTATGGCAACCTGGAAGCCTCCTGTTTCCCATGGCAGAGCTGCAAGCAGCCAGAGGCCTGAAACTTGCAGTCACCATTTGGAAAGGAGCTGCTCTGGAGAGTCACCACTGGATTTGGAAAGTCACCACTGGGCCACTCTGCATGACTGAGAAAAATCTTTTTATGCATTAAGACACTGAAATTTAGAGGTTGCTTTGCTACCAAACACATCCTCACCTAAACTGACTAAATTATTTCCAATTCTCTAATACATCTGAAGAATGTATTCCACTGTAACTCAGTCAACAATACATGTTAAACAGCTGTACTATATAAATATAATAGGTAGATAGAGAACAAGTATTTGCTTGCATAAAGTAGATATTCCATAGAAGAACTGAAAGACATGGGTAGAAAAAATAAATAAATAAAGCATTGTCTCTCCAGAAGTTCCCAAGCTAGTTTCAACACACCTGTATTTTACTTCAGCAAATGCATACTGAATGTCTATTATGTACAAAGCATCTGCTGGGCAGAAAGCTGCAAAGAGGAATAAGAAAACTCCGATCTTGAAAGGTGTGTCAAACCAGTGAAGAAGACAGACAAGCTCACAGGTGATTACAGGACCATGTGTAGGGTCAAGGCAGAAGAAAGTGTGAGTTGCCATGGAAGCACAGACGGTATCTGGCTCAGATTAGGAGAATCATGGAAGGCTTCTTCACGGAAGTCATTCCTAAGATGCAATAGCTAGACTGATTCTAGTTCTTTTCTTCTTACAGAGGAAGACAGGTATCAAATCTAGCTGTTTTGCTATTCAGTTGGAATTTTATATGTGTAAAGTAATTGGCTCTGGAAGAAAATGGAAGCAAAACGGAATTTCAGTTTGCTTTAGGCAAACAAAGATAAACATAAAAATCTTAACTCTTGCTGTGACTCCCAGACCACTGAGAGTCCCACCCTTGATATGCATTTGCCCTAAATATAATCTTCGTCCGCACATTTGTATAATAAACTTTTAAAGCACATGGGTATATCCTATATTTCTGTTCCTTTTTATAGGTAATATGCCCATATCAACATGGCTTAGAATGCCAGTTGTATTTAGAATGTATGGTCCAATAATTTGGTAAAGTAGTCAAGAACTTGGATTTTGAAACCAGCTTTCCAAATCCTGGTTCTGGCCATAACTAGCTGATTGACCACAGACATATTACTAAACTCAGAATGCATCTGTTTATTCACCAGTGGAGATGAGATGATGATGGAAAATACCTCAAAGAACTGTTATGAGAATTAGATGAATTGATATATATATATAGTCAACCTAGAATAGTAAATGTTTGATGAATTAGCTAATATCATGAGTATTATTGTTTTGTTGTTAACTCTGTAAAGTGTTTTCATTTGGAATTTATAATTCTGTTCTAAAATATGATACTTAATTTTGAATGGCAACAAAGCAATGTTTGAGAAATTATAAGACTTTAAAGATTATTATTTAATGATATTAATAAACTAAAGAACAATTCCCCAGCAAGTTCATGAAAGAAAAAATTATGAATGGAGATGAGTAGCTACGGTACTGAACAGTGTCTCCTTTGTAAAGGAGATTCTCTATTTTGCCTATTTAAATAAAAGGTCTGTTGAGAAAAATATGAATATCGAATCCTATCAATTTCATGTCTCTGTGAGGTGTCATCTCTGGAATATGGTCTTTTACACCTCAGTAAGAAACATTGACTGAAAAACCCTAAGGTTAGAAAGTCATGTGACGCTGTCTCCTCACTTTAGTCAAAGTCATCTTAATAGTTTTATTTAACAGATAACAAAACTGAATTCCAGAAATAGCAGTGTTAACTAAAATTAAGAGTTGTAGCAAGGATTAAAACTTAACATTTCTGACTCTTGGTAAAATAGCCTTTCTGGGCTTTAACTTCAACCATACAGTGGTTAGTATTACAAAGTGTAACATCCCAGAAAACTGAAAATAGACCAGTTGTGTGACTATAATCCCTAAAATCAATAAATTTTAAACATTGTTCTGGCCCTGATTTGCTCTACTGTAACCTCCAAGTCATTTATCATGTTAGGATTTCTCACACTCTAACAGCAAAAAAATCAAAGCACTTTAATCCTACCTGCTTCTTGGGAAGGCAATAATAATTGTAAAGTTCTTTCAAATGGCAAGTACAAGGAAAAAAATACCTGATTTGATGCTGTTTTCCTATTTCAATATCAAAGTCCAGTGCTGCAAGTTAAGGATAGAACGGAATCATGTGAAATCAAATGGTTGATAAAATTTCCCAAAGCTCAGCTGTATCTCATTATATCAGATCCTTTAGTTACTAGGGTATGCAACTATTACACAAAAAGATTACACTGTCTGTTCAGAGGTAGGCTGACATTCTTCCCTTCACTCTCATTACCATTACACTATCATACCATACATTTGATTCTTAACATTGTTCCAAACCTTCTTAGATTTCATGATATGTGTGTGTGTGTGTGTGTGTGTGTGTGTTTGTATGCAATGCTCAAAGCAAAGTGAGAGCTCACAGAATGTGAAAAGCTCACTCTTCTTCACATAGTGGGAAATCTGTTTTCTTGGTCTTTTGCAAATGTATTTTTTCAAAAAGTTCCTGAGTGCTTCACTTAAACAAAAATAAAAATCTGATATCAGGATTATGGGCAATATAATAATGGGAGAAAAGTGACACAAGCATATTAAAGCAAAGTCCTTCATTTGAAGGACTGATCCACCCAATTCTTAAGTGTTTGTGGTTATTCACCACAGAATCTGGAGGACTTACATAGTACTACTATAGGTACCAACCACAAAGCTTCCATGAATTTATAAAAATTTTATCTTCTACTCTGGTCCTAATGAAATAGCACCCAGCTATCAAAAGTAGAAATACAGAAGCCAACACCATCAACCTCAGGTTTCAAGAGCTCCACCATTTTTCTTTGATTTACATCTAATTCATCTCCTAAAAATATGAAGAATCAATAATGGAATTAATCCATTATTTTAAACATATCCATAACAAGGTGGGGGGAAACTGACACTAAAGCAGAGAACAGTTTAGGATTCACATAAAAGCTCCTGAATTTGACAAACAGACACACCTTGCTTTTCATACTGTAATTCAGAGCTGTGGGAGCACACAAAATAGAAGTTGGAACTTTATAAAAAGAGACACTGAACAGGAGGCTATACACACTGTTGAATATTTTGACCAATAGATCAACACACTAAGGTATGTGTTTTAGGAGCAGATTACACGTTGAAGTCAGAAAGATTAGTCAGGAAGCTAATGTATTAATTCGAGAGAAGCTAATGAAGCCTGAGTCAGATCAATGACAGTGACCAGAAAGGACTAATTCAAGAGATAGTCAAGAGGTATATTTGAGAGAGTGAGAGTTGGGCAGATGGAAGAATCTCAAATTCCTGGAAATGTGGTTTCAGTTTACTATCAGACCAGGCAATTTGCTGGAGAGACATTATTCAGAGAGAGGATAATTGCATAATAAGAATAAGGAAGGAAAATTGGGTTCTTCTGAGATGGTGGATTAGAGGTTTTTAGCATGCCTCCACCACTTGGAAATAGCAAGATACTGCATAAAAATCAAGTCTGTGAGCTTTAATTTAATAAGGAAAATGGGAATCTACCACAATCATGAAAGACATCTCAGATCCTGCAGTGGAGAACAATGGTAAATAGCCCCTGTGACAGCAACTAGCTGATAAGAGTGAAGCTCCAGTATCCAAGGGAGACAGAGATCCTCCCTCTGTGACTCACCTTTCCACTGAGGATATGAGCAGCCCAGGCTGAGGGAGAACACTTTCTTTCTCCCAAGCCCTGGAGCTAATTTGGGGAGAGGCTTGGAGATGCTGTGAGGAAAAGACAGCAGGAATAGCTGCAGGCCTTTTCCAAGACCTGTAATACCACATTAAAAATGAAGGATGCCATTTTTAATCTGGGCACATACAAAGACAGCCATTCTTTGGTATCCTGGTGGTATGGCTGCAGAGGCATTTTAGTCTTGGGCCAGAGATTGGAGCATCTGCTCTGGAGCAAGGTAGGGACCTCTGCAGTCAGAACTGTGGAAATTGCCTGAGCAGTAGTTACCGGAACTGTGGTCTCAACCATTGTAGGCCTGGAGCAGGAGGAGAGCTGCTACAGCTTCAGTTTCTTTTTGATGACAAGACTTATAGCCAGGACCAGTTTGGCAACCTAGAACTGATCTTCAGGTATCATTGCTGGCTGCCCTAGCCTGCTCCCCTGAGACTGTTGTGTAGCAGGGTCATCTTTTTTCTACCCTTAGGCGGAAAACCAGGTGTTTAGAGGACCTGCTTGCCCAGACCAGCAGCCTGAGCCATACCACCCTTCATGGACATAGACCAGGGTGGAGCAGGGCCCCTCCGCTCCATGCCCAGGCAGATCTCCAGTTATTCAGAGCACCCCCTCACCTGAATCAGCAACCTGAGCCACCTAACACTTTCTGTATATAGATCATAGTACACTGGGACTCTCTCTGCTCCACACAAAGGCAGATTGCCAGGCATGTGGAACACCCACTCATGTGGAATGTCAGCCTGAGTCACCCTATCCTTCCTGTACAGAGATCCTCTACAGGAGGCACCTCTCCACTTAAGGCCAGGTAGATACATCTCCAGGCATTCAAAGCACCCACCCACCTGGATCAGCAACCTGAGCTTCCCCACCCTTTCTGGGCATAGATTGTGGTGCAGATCTCCCTCTCTGCTCCACGCCAGGGGAGATCTCCAAGCATTCAAAGTACCTGCTTGCCCAGATTGGCAGCCTGAACCACCCCATCATTCCTATGCAGAGATCTGGGTACAGGGGGGCCTTCTCTGCTCCATGCTCAGGCAGATCTCCAGGCATTTGGAGCAACCACTCACCTGGAACAGCAGCCTCAGTTGTCCTTCCTTTCTTGTACAGAGATCCTGGTGCCAGGGGATTCTCTCCACTACATGGCCAGGCAGATCTCCAGACATCTAGAGCACCTACTCTCCTACATTAGGAGTTTAGGCCATCCCCCAATCCCGGTGCAAAGAACTTGAAGCTAAGGAGGTTTCTCAGCTCCACACCAAGGCATACCTCTGGGTGCTTGGTGGCTTCTCACTGGATTCTCCCTCAATCTTGGGGCTTGTGTTTGCCATCAGGAGACCTGTAGCAGACCTGCCCAGACTAGATCTACACATCTGGCCCCCTACATGCCAGGGCTGAGGATGGAATTCAAAAAAGGCAATGCTAAAGGAAAAATCTTAAAGGCACCTAAGGAAAAAGTCATATGCTGTACAAAGAAAACCCCATCGGGCTAAGAGTTGAATTCTTAGCAGAAACTTACAAGCCAAGATAGATTGGGGGTCAATTTTCAGCATTCTTAAAAAGAAATTCCAACCAAAAATTTCATATCTCATCAAACTAAGCTTCAGAAGCAAAGGGGAAATAAAATCTTTTCAAGGCAAGCAAACACTAAGGGAATTCATTATCACTAGACCAGCCTTATAAGAGATCCTTAAGTTGTTCTACATATGGAAATGAAAGAACAATACCTGCTACTACAAAAACATACTAAAGTACATAGCCCACAGCCCCTATAAAGCAACCACACAATAAAAACTACAAAGCAACCAGCTAACAACTGCATGATAGGATCAAAACCTCATATATCAATATTAACCTTGAAAGTAAATAATCTAAATGCCACACTTAACGGGCTCAGAGTGGTAAGGTAAATTAAAGAAAAATACAAGACCTATCTATCTTCTCTCAAGAGATCCATCTCACACATGACACCCACAGGCTCAAAGTAAAGGTTGGAAAAAGATCTGCCACGTAAACAGGACACATAAAAAGAGCAGGGGGTCTCTATTCTTACATCAGATAAAATGGACTTTATATCAACAATATAAAAAAGGACAAAGAAGATGATTATATAATTCTAAAGGGTTCGGTTCAACAAGAAGACTTACAATCACATGTATGCACTCAACACTGGAGCACCCAGATTCATAAAACAAATATTTCTAAATCTACAAAAAGACATAGACAGCCACACAGTAATAATGAGGGACTTCAACACCCCACTGCATCAAGGCAGAAAACTAACAAAGAAATTTTGAACTTAAATTTGACAAATTGGATCTAATAAATATCTACCGAACACTCCACCCATCAGCAACAGAATATACATTCTTCTCATTTGCATACAGAACATATTTCAAGATCAACCACATGCTCTGCCATAAAGCAAATCTCAATAAATTCCAAAAACAAACTAAAATCATATCTACCATACTCTCAGACCACAGTAGAATAAAATTAGAAATGAATACTAAGAGGATCTCTCAAAACCACAAAATTACATGGAAATTGAATGGCTTGCTTCTGAATAACTTTTGGGTAAACAACAAAATTAAGTCAGAAATCAAAAACTTATTTGAAATAAGTGAAAACAGAGACACAACATACCAAAATCTCTGAGGTGGAGCAAAAGCAATGTTAGGAGGAAAATTTCCAGGACTAAATGCCTATATCAAAAAGTTAGAAAGATCTCAAATTAATGATCCAACATCACATCTAGAGGGACTAGAAAAACAAGAACAAACTAGCTCCAGGGCTAGCAGAATCAAAAAAATAATTAAAAGCAGAGAAGAATTGAACAAAACTGAGACCCAAAAATCCATATAAAGAATCAACAAAGTCAAAAGTTGGTTCCTTGAAAGGATAAACAAGATTGATAGACCACTAGCTAGATCAACAAAGAAAAAAAGATCCAAATAATCACAATCAGAAATGACAAAGGTAATATTACAACCAATTCCATAGAAATACAAAAGATTCTCAGAGACTATTATGAACACACTTAAAAGATGTAGAATAGGAAGGTGGATATAAACTATGCATATAAACTAGAAAATCTAGAGGAAATGAATAAATTCCTGAAAACACAATCTCCCAAGATTAAATCAGGAAGAAACTGAAATCCTGAACAAACCAATATTGAGTTCCAAGATTGAATCCATAATAAAAAATTAAAAATAAAAAAAAAACCTACCGACCAAAAGAAAAAGTCCTGGACCAGATGGTTTCACAGCCAAATTCTACTAGACATACAAAGAAGAGCTGGTACCAATTCTACTGAAACTATTCAAAAAAAAAAAAAAATGAGAAGGAGAGATTCCTCCTTAATTCATTCTATGAAGCTTGCATCACTCAAGTGACAAAACCTGGCAAAAACACAGGAAAAACTAAACAAGATACTCACAAACCAAATCCAGTAGCACATCACAGTATTAATTCACCACGATCAAGTAGGCTTAATTCCTGGGATTCAAGGCAATTAATAAATGTGACTCACCACATAAACAGTATTAAAAACAAAAATGATATGATCATCTCAATAGACATAGAAAAAGCTTTCAATGAAATACATCCTTTGTGATTAAAAAAAAAACTCACAAGAAACTAGGCATTGAAGGAACATACCTCAAAATAATAAGGGCTGTCTGTGGCAAACCCTCAGCCAGCATCATATGGAAAAGGCAAAAACTGGAAACATTCCTTTTGAGAACTGAAACAGGACAAAAATGCCTACTCTTCCTACTCCTATTCAGTATAGTACTGGAGATGCTAGCCAGACCAATCAAGCAAGATAAAGAAATAAAAGAAATCCCAAGAAGTTAAACTATCTCCCTTTACTGACGATATGATTCTATACCTAGAAAACCCTACAGCCTCCACCAAAGGCTCCTGATCTCAGTAGTTTCAGGATACAACATAAGTCAAAAAAAAAGTCAGTATCATTTCTATACACCACTTGAACATTACATTCAAGCTGACAGGCAAATCAAGAATGCAATCGCATTTATAATAGCCCCCAAAAATAAATAAAATACCTAAGAATACACCTAACCAAGGAGGTGAAAGATCTTTATAACAACTACAAAACATTGCTCAAAGAAATCATAGATGACACAAACAAATGGAAAAACATCCAATGTTCATGAATTGGAAAAATCAGTATTATAAAAATGGCCATACTGCCCAAGGCAATTTATAGATTCATCGCTATTCCAACCACTTACCAACTTCATTTTTCACAAAACTAGAAAAAAGCTATCTTAAAATTTATATAAAACTAGGAAAAAAAACAAATAGTCAAGGCAATTTTAAGCAAAAAGAACAAAGCTGGAGGCATCACATTATCTGAATTAAAACTATACTATAAGACTATCGCAACAAAAATAGCATGGCACTGGTACAAAAGCAGACACATAGACCAATGGAAAAGAATAGAAAACCCAAAAACAAAGCCATACACCTACAGCCATCTGATCTTTGACAAATCTGACAAAAATAAGCAGTGGGGAAAGGACTGCCTATTCAATAAATGGTGCTGGGACAGTTGGCAAGCCATATGCAGAACGAAACTGGACTCCTATCTTTCACCATATATAAAATTTTGCTCAAGATGGATCAAAGATTTAAACATAAGACATCAAACTATAAGAATCCTAGAAGAAAATCTAGGAAATGGATATGAGCCTTAGGAAAGAATTTATGACTAAGTCCAAAAAAGAAATTGCAACAAAAACAAAAGTCAACAAGTGGAACCTAATTAAATTAAAGAGCTTCTGCACAGCAAAAGAGACTATCAACAGAGTAAACAGATAACCTATAAAATTGGAGAAAACACTTGCAAACTATGAATTGGATGAAAGTCTAACATCCAGAATCTATAATGAACTTTAAAAATTCAACAAGCAAAAAACAAGCCCCTTCAAAAACGGGTGAAAGACATGAACACATACTTCTTGAAAGACACACATGTGGCCAACAAACATGGTAAATTGCTCGTCATCACTAATAATCAGAGAAATACAAATCAAAAACCACAATGAGATGCCATCTCACACCAGTTGGAATTCCTATTATTAAATAGTCAAAAAACAGTAGATACTGGTGAGGCTGTAGAGAAAAGCAAACATTTTTATGCTGTTTGTTGGTGGGAATGTAAATTAGTTCAGCCACTGGAAAACAGGAGATTTTCAAAGAACTTAAAACAGAGCTACAATTTGACTGTGGAAAAGAAAATAAATTGTTCTACCAAAAAAACACATGCATTCATATGCTCATTACAGCATTGTTCACCATACCCAAGACATAGGAATCAACCTAGGTGCCAATCAATGGTGGATTGAATAAAGGAAATGTGGTACTATGCAGCCATAAAAAATGAAATCATGGCCAGCCATGGTGGCTCATGCCTGTAATCCCAGCACTTTGGGAGGCCGAGGCAGGTGAATCACTTGAGGTCAGGAGTTCAAGACCAGCCTGGACAAGATAGCAAAACTCTGTCTCTACTAAAAATACAAAAATTAGCTGGGCATGGTGGCAAACACCTGTAATCCCAGCTACTTGGGAAGCTAAGGCAAAGAATTGCTTGGACCTGGGAGGTGGAGGTTGCAGTGAACTGAGATCGCACCACTGCACTCCAGCCTGGGGACAGAGTGAGACTTCACCTTAAAAAAAAAAAAATGAAATCATGTTCTTTGCAGCACCATGCTGGAGGCCATCATCCAAAGTGAATAACCATGAGAACAGACAACCAAATACCACATGTTCTCACTTATAAAGGGGAGCTAAGCATTGAGTACTCATGGACATAAAGATGGCAACAACAGACATTGGGGACTACTAGAGGTGGGAAGGGAGAGATGGAGGGAGGAAGAAGGGCAACTATTAGGTACCATGCTCAGTACATGGGTAGACTTATACCCCAAACCTCAGCATCACACAATATACCCAGGTAACAAACCTACACATGTGCCCCCTGAATCTAAAGTTGAAAATATTGAAAGAAACAAAAAAGCATAAAGAACATGTACTGTACATCTTCTATGTATCAAGTAGTGTCTTAGGACCTAGGATACAATGTTGAACAAAATTGCACCCTCAACAGATGAATAAATAAACTGTGGTACAATTGACAATAGAATACTGTTCATCATTACAAATGAATGAGCTATCAAGCCATGAAAAGACATGGAGAAACTTTACACACATATTATTAAATGAAAGAAGCCAATCTGAAAAGCCTACATGCTATGTGATTGCAAGTATATGACATTCTGAAAAAGGCAAAACTGTGGCGACAGTAAAAAAGATCAGTGGTTAAGGCATATACGGGAAATCTCTGTACCTTCTGCTCAATTTTGCTGTGAATGTAAAACTGCTCTAAAACATAAAATCTATTTTAAAATGCATTCCCAACTTAAAAATGTAAAAATAAAAAAGATCAATGGTTGTCAGGGGTGAGGGGGAGAGAGGAATGACTAGGCAGGGCACAGAGGATTTTTATTTTTATTTCTTTCCAACTTTTATTGTAGGTTCAAGGAATATATGTGTAGGTCTGTTGCATGTGGTGGGGTCTGGTGTACAGATAGTTTTGTCACCCAGGCAATCAGCATAATACCCAACAGATAATTTTCAACCCCTGCCTCCCTCCCTTCATCCCCCATGTCCCCTCTGTATATCCTGGGTTTACAGCCTTGCTCCCTCAGTCATCTGAGAGTGGAGCTCCTCTCTCCTCTCCATCTGAATGCTGGCTGCAGATCTCAGCTCAACACTCCCAGACTGTGCACCACATCCCTGGGTGAGCTCAGACTTTTTGTGCCCTCCCCAGCTTCTGGGCAGCAAGGGCAGTGGGGGGTTTTCACTTGTCTCTTGGGGCTCCATCCCAGAGAAAAGCAGATCTACTTCCAGTCAAAGCAATCAACCCAGAGTGGGGCAGCTGCATTGCAGACCCAAACCAAAGGGCCCTGCCTGATTATGAGTAGAGGAAGAGGGGGATTCCCAGGGAAGACAAAATGCCCTCTCCCTAGGGCAGCTGCAGCCTCCTGGAGGTCTAGTAAAGCACTCAGGGTCTTTGTTCCTTCCCCAGCCCTAAGGTAGCAAGGGCAGTACTGCCGTAGTGGCAGTGGCGGAGGGGATCTGGGTTGCCCCTGGGAGCTCCAACCCAGAGCAATGCAAATCTGCTGCCAATGGGAATATTCAGCCGTGAGTGGGGTGGCTGCACTTGAGGCCTGATCTGGGAGGCCCTGCCTGGTGAAGAGCAGTGGGGTGGGAGTTCACAGCAAAGACAGACTGGGTTCTACTCTGTATGTTGGCTGTAGTGTGCTGAAGGTACCAGTAAAGCACTCAGGCTCTTTATTCCTTCCCCAGCTCGAGGGCAGCAAGGATGATCCCCATGCAGTGGCAATGGCAGAGAGCCTGTGGCTTGTCTCTGAGATTTCCTTTCCAGAGAAATACACAGCCACTGTGGAAGTGATCAAGTGGGGCAGGGCAGCTGCGCAGGGTGTCCAGATCGGGAAGCCCTGCCCAGTGTGGAGTAGCAGGGACAAAGACCATGTGGACAGTAGACCAGTCACTTTTTTATAAGGCAGCTGTGCTGTACAGGAGGCCCACCATCAAATCCTTTAGCTCTTCACTTTCTGCCCAGCCTGAGGGCATTAGGGTCAGGAACCATGGCAATGGCTAAAATGGCATGCCTGTCTGTTACCCCTGGGAGCTCTGTCCCAGAGAAATGCAAAGCTGCTCCCAGCCCAAGAGCTCAGGCAGGGGTGAGGTGGCATGCTGAGGCCCCAGGCCAGGGGGATTTGCCTGGAGAGCTATAGTGGAAGTGAAGCCTGCAGCCCCTTCTGCTTCTCAGCATTGTGGATGCAGTCCCTACCCTGGGACATACAAGAGAGTCTGGCCTCCCTTGTTGGCAGAGCTATGGCAGCTGGCACTAGGGTGCTCAGGAGTCCAAGTCCCTGGGGATCTACATGGGCTTGGATGGCTCTGCCCAGACTCCATTGCAGCTCTCAGTGCCAGTCTAGAAACCCCCAGGGGAGAAGATCAGGGGGTGCATGCCTAGGATTGCAAAGGGCCATGGTAGAAGCGTGGGTCTCTGGGGGCTCTCACTCACTCACATTTTCCAGCGGTGGGGGCCTCCCTTGGCTCTGGGCCAATCCTAGGCAGGTGGCTGCCCTGTCTCCTTGTTCTGTGTTCTCCAGGGGTCACACTATTTTCTCGATGAATTCCAACCTGTCCTCCTGGACAATCCAGTTGAAGAGTTAGTGTTTACACACCACTCTATCTCCTTACTGTGAGATGGACACATTGCTTCTAGTCAGCCATCTTAGCACCTCCTCACTCAAGTTCAAAAGATTTTTAGAGCAGTCAAACTACTCTGTGTGATCCTATAATGGTGGGTATGTGTGATTATGCATTTGTCCAAACCATAGAATGCACAACACCAAGAGTGAACTCTAATGTAACCTGTGGACTTTAGGTGATTAGGATGTGTTGATGTAGGTTCATCAAATGTAACCAATGTACCACTCTTGTGCCCAATGCTGACAGTGAGGAAGTCTGCGCATGTTTAGGGTGTGGAGTATTTAAGAATTCTCTGTACCTTCTGCTCAGTGTTGCTGTGAACCTAAAACTGCTCTAAAAAATAAACTCTATTTCTCTATTTTTTAAAATTATGCTCTCTGGGGTAGAGGAGAACTGCATACATACTAGGAGGGGGAGCTTACATTGTAGAAGAAAAACACAAATTATAAACAAAGATAAATTATTATCTGATTACCAATAAACCGGCAGAAAAAAAAAAAATGGTTACTATACTGGAGTGATTGATTCTATCAAGAAAATAGCTATATCACAATTGGATCAGAGAAGAGTATGTGTGGAATGCTTGAGGTCCTCAGGGTACACCCTTTAGTATTCCCATGTTCTGTGATAAGAATACTGGATATGAGATAGTACTGGGGGGGTGGGAGGGGTAGGGGGCAGGGCAAAGAGGGCTAAATAGAAGGAGTGTTGATCAGAAGCTCTCATTGAAAAGAACCAAAACACTGTGCCAATCCTGCTCTGGCAAATGAGGTGTAGGGAATCCATGAGCCCCATACATTGGGTGCCAGAACACAGGGATCCATGAGCCCCACAGTGGGCACCAGAATGTAGGGAGTCAGCCCTACATCACCTGTGGGTACCCCAAGTTCGGTGGCAACAAAGGAATGAGAAAAAGACACATTAAAAGAGACAGTAGGACCAGAGGGCCATTACTTATTACTCTGGAGGAGGCAGTGAAGGCCCCGAGCTCTGATCATCTACACTGTTTGTTGATTACAATCACTTTGATCTACAGGGTAGGGGTGGAGTAATGTTGAAGTGAATCAGTGAGCCAGAACTGGTGTGTCAGTCTAAGGATTGATAACAATGGTGGTTTGAGAGTTTCACAAAACAAGAACATGTAGTTATCTTTAGCCTGTTATCTATGTGCAGCTGGTGGAACTCAGGCCTTTCAAGGAGCCTACAAGTCTGGCTATGTCATAGTGCTACAAAGGGGTTTTACGTCCTTGAGTCCAATGTTTATGGTAATGGAGTGAGGTCACCCTGCACTGGAACATGAGGCATGGAGAGGCCTTCCTCCTCAGAGGCCTCCTGAGACCTTCCACAGTTTGTTGTTCCTTGTTTATATGTTAATCATAACCAATTTATGTAGGCCCTCTGTAAGTCTTTTCTCCTTTGCTGCTTTTCCCAACACTGAGGTATCCAGGTTCTGTCATCAGGACTGACGAGGCAGCTGGCATGACCCATGGAGATGAAAGAAGAGCAGTGTGGTTTGGCAGCCCACCTGAGAGCCACAGGGGGCAGAGGAGCCGCCATCTCCCATCCAAGAGAGGTGGTGAGTGAGCATGCTACCCAGCCTGGAAAAACCACGATTTTTCCATGGAACAGAGCAACCCATGGATCAGAAGATCCCACCTGTGAGCCCACACCATCAGGGCCTAGGGTCCCAATCACAGAGCCACATAGTTTCTCAACAGCCACTCTGCTAGAACCTGCTTAAGCTTGCTGAGTTCCCAGGAAGAGGGGCAGCCATTGCAACAGCTGCAACTCTCTGCTGTCTAGTCATCTGAGCTCCTTGGGGGAGGGGCAGTAGCTAACACTGGGACTGATAGCTGCCTAACACACTAAGCTCCCAGGGCGGAGGAAGGACAGCAGCCATCTCTATAGCTCCAGGCCATGCTTTTCCCCTGCTGAAGCTAGGGAGGCTGGATGTCTCAGACCCAAGAGGTATTCCCTGCAGCCCAACATGTCAGCTGTGGCAGACTGTGGCCAGAGTGCCTCTTCAGGCCTGATCCTGATCCATCCCTCCTCACTGGGTGGGGCCCTCCCTACAGGAACTCCAAGAACTCCAGCCAGGGGCTCAGGGACAGAACTCTGATCTCCAGAATTAGAAACACTGATTCTGCTACTCCTCAGAGACTACAGCACCCCTCCCCCTAGGGGTTCAGCCTTCTGAACCCCTAGGGGGAGGGGTGCTGTAGTCTCTGAGGAGTAGCAGAATCAGGTTTCCTCTTGCTAGTTCTGAGGAATTCAGGCAACAGCAATCCAGATGAGTGGGTTACCCCCCAGCACAGCACATCATCTCCACCAAGGGACAGCCGAAGTGCTTCATTAATGGGTCCTGCTCCGTGTGACACCCACTGAGTGAGATTCTCCAAGAGGGGTTGTCAGACACACTAAACAAGAGCATTCCTACTGGCATCAAAGAGATGTCCCTCGAGGTCAGGGATCCCAGAGGAAGGAGCAGGCACCCATCTTTGCTGTTCTCCAGCTTCCTTGAATGACATCTCCCAGCACAGGAGAGAACCAGATAAATAGGGCCTGAAGTGAACCCCCAGCAAACCACAGCAGCCTTACAGACGAGGGACTTGATCATTGAAAGAAAAACAAACAGAAAGCAACAACAACAACAAAGTCCCTACAAAAATCTCATCAAATGGACAGCAGCTTCAAAGATCAAAACTAGACAAACTCATAAAGATGAGAAAGAAAAAAACACTGAAAGCTCAAGAGGCTAGAGTGCCTCTTCTCCTCCAAATGATTGCAACACGTCTCCAGCAAGAGTGCAGAACTAAGTAATAACAAACTCTGCTAAGCTAAAGGAACATGTTCTAATTCAATGCAAAGAAGCTAAGAGCCTTGATAAAAGGTTACAGGAGCTACTAGCTAGAATAACCAGTTTAGAGAAAAACATAAATGACCTGATGGAGCTGAAAACACAGCAATAGAATGTCATGAAGCATACACAAGTATCAATAGCCAAATTGATCAAGCAGAAGAAAGAATATCAGTTTGAAGACCATCTTGCTGAATTAAGGCAGGCAGACAAGATTAGAGAAAAAAGAATGAAAAGGAATAAACAAAACTTCTGAGAAATATGGAACTACGTAAAAAGAATGAACCTGTGATTGACTGGAGTACTTGAAAGAGATGGAGAAAATGGAACCAAGTTCAAAAACACACTTCAGGGTATTATCCAGGACTTCCTCAACCTAGCAAGACAAGCCAACATTCAAATTCAGGAAATACAGAAAACACCACTAAGATACTCCACTAGAAGATCAACCCCAAGATACATAATCATCAGATTCTCCAAGGTTGAAATGAATGAAAATGTGTTAAGGACAGCCAGAAAGACCAGGTAACCTACAAAGGGAATCCCATCAGACTAACAGCAGATCTCTCAGTAGAAACACTACAAGCCAGAAGAGAATGTGAGTATTCAACATTCTTAAAGAAAAGAATTTCCAACCCAGAATTTCATATCCAGCCAAACTAAGGTTCATAAGCAAAGGAGAAATAAAATCCTTCTGAGACAAGCAAATTCTTAGGCATTTCATCACCACCAGGCCTGCTTTGCAAGAGCTCCTGAAGGAAATACTAAATATGGAAAAGAAAAACTGGTACCAGTCACTGCAAAACAAAACAAAACAAAACAAAACAAACACCAGTGACATTATGTAGAAACTGCTTCAAATAGTGTACAAAATAACCAGGTAGCATCATGAGGACAGGATCATATTTACACATGACAATATTAACCTTAAATGTAAAGGAGCTAAATGAACCAATTAAAATACACAGACTAGCAAATTGGTTGAAAAGTCTAGACCCATTGGTGTGCTGTATTCAGGAGACCCATCTCATGTGCAAGGATACATATAGGCTCAAAATAAAGGAATGGAGGAAAATTTATCAAGAAAATGGAAAGCAAAAAAAGCAGGGGTTGCAATCCTAGTCTTTGACAAAACACACTTTAAGCCAACAAAGATCAAAAAACTCAAAGAAGGGCATTACATAATGGTAAAGGGATCGATGCAACAAGAAGAGCTAACTATCCTAAATATATATGCACCTAATACAAGAGAATCCAAAGTCATAAAACAAGATCTTAGAGACCTGCCAAGAGAGATTTAGAATCTTACACAATAATAGTGGGAGACTTCCAGAACCCACTGTCAATATTGCACAGATCAATAAGAAAGAACATTAACAAGGACATTCAGGACTTGAACTTAGCTCTGGATCAAGTGGACCTAATAGACATCTACAGAATTCTCCACCCCAAATCATCAGAATACACATTCTTCTCAGTGCCACATGGCATTTATTCTCAAATCAACCACATAATTGGAAGTAAAATACTCCTAAGCAAACACAAAAGAGCTGAAATCATAACAAACAGTCTGTCAGACCATGCTGCAATCAAATTAGAACTTAGGATTAAGAAACTCACTAAAAACCACACAACTGGATGGAAATTGAACAACTTGCTCCTGAATGACTCCTGGGTAGATAATAAAATTAAGGCAGAAATCAAGAAGTTCTTTGAAACCAATGAGAACAAAGAGACATGTACCAGAATCTCTGGGACACAGCTAAAGCAGGGTTCAGAGGGAAATTTAGAACACTAAATGCCCACATTAGAAAGCAAGAAAGATCTCAAATTGATACCCTAAGATCACGATTAAAAGAACTAAAGAAGCAAGAGCAAACAAATTCAAAAGCTAGCAAAAGACAGAAGACAAGAAATAACTAAGATCAGAGAAGAACTGAAGGAGATAGAAACACAAAAAAACCTTTCAAAGAAATCAAGAAATCCAGGAGCTGGTTTTTTGAAAAAAATTAACAAAATAGACCACTAGTTAAACTAATAAAATAGAAAAGAGAGAAGAATCAAATAGATACAATAAAAAATGACAAAGGGATATCACCACTGACCCCACAAAAATACAAACTACCATCAGAGAATACTATAAATACTTCACAAATAAACTAGAAAATCTAGAAGAAATTGATAAATTCCTGGACACATACACCTTCCCGGCACTAAACCAGGAAGGAGTCAAGTGCTTGAATAGACCAATAACAAGTTCTGAAAATTGAGGCAGTAATTAATAGCCTACTAACCAAAAACAGCCCAGGACCAGATGGATTCACAGCCCAATTCTACCAGAGGTACAAAAGGGAGCTGATACCATTCCTTCTGAAACCATTCCAAACAAGTAAAAAGGAGGGACTTTTCTCCAACTCATTTCATGAGGCCAGCTTCATCCTGATACCAAAACCTGGCAGAGACACACACAAACACACACACCAAAAAAAAAAAAAAACTTCAGGCCAATATCCCTGATGAACATTGATGTAAATATCTTCAATAAAATACTGGCAAACCAAATCCAGCAGCACATCAAAAAGCTTACCCAGTGTGATCAAGTCGGCTTTATCCCTCAGATGTGAGGCTGGATCAACATATTCAAATTAATAAACATAATTTATCACAAACAGAACCAATAACAAAACATGATTATCTCAATAGATGCAGAAAAGGCCTTCAAAAAAATTCAACATCCCTTCATGTTAAAAACTCTCAATAAACTAGGTATTGATGGAACATATCTCAAAATAATAAGAGCTGTTTATGACAAACCCACAACCAATATAATACTGAATGAGCAAAAGGTGGAAGCATTCCCTTTGAAAACCAGCACAAGACAAGGATGCTTTCTCTCACCACTCCTATTCAACATAGTATTGGAAGTTCTGGCCAGGGCAATCAGACAAGAGGAAGACATAAAGCGTGTTCAAGTAGGAAGAGAGAAAGTCAAATTGTCTCTGTTTACAGATGACATGATTCTATATTTAGAAATGTAGACTCATCTCATACCAAAAACTCCTTAAGTTGATAAGCAACTTCAGCAAAGTTCAGGGTAAAAAATCAATGTGCAAAAATCACAAGCATTCCTAAATACCAACAATAGACAAGCATAGAGCCAAATCTTGAAGGATCTCCCACTGACAATTGCTACAAAAAGAATAAAATACCTAGGAATACAGCTAAAAAGGGACATAAAGGACCTCTTAAAGGAGGACTACAAACCACTGATCAAGGAAATGAGAGGATATAAACAAATGAAAAAACATTCTCATGAATAGGAAAAATCAATATCATGAAAATGGCCACACTACCCAAAGTAATTTATAGATTCAATTCTATTCCCATCAAACTACCATTGACTTTCTTCACAGAGTTAAAAAAAAAACTACTTAAAATTTCATATGGAACCAAAAAAGAGCCTGTATACCCAAGACAAACCTAAGTAAAAAGAACAAAGCTGGAGGCATCACGCTACTTGAATTCAAACTATACTACAAGGCTACAGAAACCAAAGCAGCATGGTACTGGTACCAAAATAGACATATAGACCAATGAAACAGAACAGAGACCTCGGAAATAACACCACAGATCCACAACCAGCTGATTGTCAACAAACCTGACAAAAACAAGCAATGTGGAAAAGATTCCCTATTTAATAAATGGTGCTTGGAAAACTTGCTAGCCATATGCAGAAAACTGAAACTGGATCCCTTCTTTACACCTTATACAAAAATTAACTCAAGATGGATTAAAGACTTAAATGTAAAACCCCAAACCATAAAAACTCTAGAAGAAAACCTAGGCAATACCATTCAGGACATAGGCATAGGCAAAGACTTCATGATGAAAATGCCAAAAGTAATTGCAACAAAAGCCAAAATTCACAAATGGGATCTAATTAAACTAAAGGGCTTCTGCATAGCAAAAGAAGTGAGTGAACAGGCAATGCACAGAATGAGAGAAAATGTTTGCAATCTACCCATATGATAAAGGTCTAATATCCAGAATCTACAAGGAATTTAAACATATTTATACGAAAAAAATAACCCTATCAAAAAAAGGACATGAACATACACTTCTCAAAAGAAGACATTTATGCACCCAACAAACCTATGTAGAAAAGCTCAACATCACTGATCATTAGAGAAACACAATTCAAAACCACAATGAGATACTATCTCATGCCAGTCAGAATGGCAATTACTAAAAAGTCAAGAAACAATAGATGCTGGCAGGGCTGTGGAGAAAGAGGAATGCTTTTACACTGTTGGTTGGAGTGTAAATTAGTTCAACCATTGTGGAAGACAGTGTGGTGATCCCTCAAGAATCTAGAACCAGAAATACCATTTGACCCTACAATCCCATTACTGGGTATATACCCAAAAAAATATAAATCATTCTACTACAAAGACACATGCACATGCACATGTATGTTTATTGCAGCACTATTTACAATAGCAAAGACATGGAACCAACCCAAATACCATCGATGACAGACTATAAAGAAAATGTGGTCCTGCACAAGCCCTCTTTTTGCCTGATGTCATCCATGTAAGATGTGACTTGCCTTCCACCATGATTATGAGGCCTGATGTGACTTGCCTTCCACCATGATTATGAGGCCTCCCCAGCCATGTGGAACTGTAAGTCTAATAAACCTTTCTTTTATTTAAAAAAAAAAAAAAAGAAAGAAAGAAAAAGAAACCATGGAATACTATGCAGCCATAAAAAAGAATGAGATCATATCCTTGGAAGGGACATGGATGAAGTTGGAAGCTATCATCCTTAGCAAACTAACACAGGAGCCGAAAACCAAATACAGTATGCTCTCACTCATATGTGGGAGTTGAACAATGAGAACACATTAACACAGGGAGAATGACACACACCAGGGCTTGTCAGGGGGTGGGAGTTAGGAGGAGGGAGAACATCAGGACAAACAGCTAATTATGTGAGGCTCAAAACCTAGATAATGGGTTGATAGGTACAGCAAACCACTATGGCACACATATACTATGTAACAAACCTGCACATATTCTGCACATGTATCCCAGAACTTAAAGTAAAATTTTAAAAAAAGAATACTGGATATAATGTATAATACTAAATATATTACTTACAATATCTATAATAGATGTGTCAACATATATAATTATATATGTGTATATATGTATACACTCACACAGGGAAAGAATACATGAATGTTCTATGGAAGAAAAAAACATTGGAAAGAAAAATAGTTAGAAAATGCAGGAAGGAGTGAGGTTGCTCTTTAAATAAGGTGGTCATGAAAGACCTTGTTGATTCAGTGACATTTGAGGCGTGGCAGTGTTTAGTGTTGATATCTAGGAAAGAGCATTTCAAGAAGGGATATAAGTATGACATCCCCAAGGCAAAAGCATGCTTGGCATGTTCAAGAAATGGCACTAAGACCAATGTTGCTAGCATGGGATGAGCCAGGGGTTTTAGGACAGACAGGTAGACAAAATTAGATTATTCAGATGATTAGAAGACTTAGAATTTGAGCCCTTCCTCTGAATGACATGAGAAGCCACTGAAAAATCTGGAGCAGAACAATGACAAGATCAAACCTGTACTTTAACAGGCTCTCTCTGGCTGCTACCTTCAGAATATATCAGGGGGAGGAGGATGTGCAGAACCAAAAAGAATAATAAGGAGTTAATGGCAATTATCCTGACAAGCTAGGGCAGCAGTTTAAACAAATGGGCCAGGAGTGGTAAGGAGGGATAGGATGCTGTACGTTTTTGAATGTAGAGTCAACAGAATTTGCTGATGCCTTAGAGATGAAAGGTGAAAGAGAAAAGTCAATGTTGACTCCATGTTTTTGGTCTAAGCTTCTGCAAGTCTGAAGCGGTCATTAACTGTAGAAGAAAAGACTATAGAAGAAAGAGGTTTGGGGATGGAAGGGAAGATCAGCAATTTAGCTTTGAACATGTTAGTTTAAGTTCTTGTTAGGCATCCAAATGAAGATGTTAAGTGGGCCTTAGAGAAAGGATTCTGGAGACCAGGACTGAGGTCTGAGCTGAAGGATTAAATGTTGGCATCTTCAGCACACAGAAAGTAAATAAAGCCACGACTCAATGAACTCATCTAAGAAGTGGGGGTAAAAAGGGAAGAAAAAAAAATCAACAACTGAAGCCTGGGACATTCCACCAATAATTTGGGAAAGATCAGGGAAAAAAACAGAAAAGGAGATTGAGAAGAAACAGTTGTGCTGCAGAGAAAGAGAGAGAGAAAAAGAGAACATCCTTGGCCAAGTGAAGAAAGGGTTGCGAAAGAATGAATGATCACTGAGGAGTGAAATAAAATAAGGAATTAGAATTGTCTATTGAAACAGCAGTGGGGAAGCCACCGGGAAATTGGGAAGCACCATTTTTGTGAAAGATGATGGGGAGAAACTTAGCTGCAAGAAACTCAAAAGAGAAAAGCAAGGATAGGAATTGGACACACTGGTGATAGACAAATGTCTTAAGAAGCTTTGCTATAGCTGGAAACAAATAAATAATTGTTGCTGAAAAAAAGATGTGGTATTAAGAGAGTATTTACTTGTTTAATTTGGAGAAAATGATACCATGTTTACCTGGTGGGAATGAATGATCTGCTAGAGGAGATAATTTATGATGCAGAAGAAACGGGGAACAACTACAATGCCAGTGTCCTTGAGAAACATCATTACTCGGGATTCAGTCAGTGAAGCAGAACATATTACAATTACTGGTATGGAAATAAGGAATTTGTTATGGAGATTAACATTTATACTTGCAAAGGAGATGCTGAGGAAGTAAAGGTCTTCAAGAGGAATTTGCAGAGCCAGAGTAAAAAATAAGAGTTACTAATCTGCCTGCCTAGCTAGCCTGGGTGGATAATTTGGAGTGTGCAGGGAAATCTAAGAAGCCAAGCATTTCTAGCCACCAAATTAGGAACACAATGAGGGGGCACATGGAGATTATCTATGGGAAGTTGTTTCTGTGTAGCTACCACCTGTGTAGGTTCACAGCCAAACATCTGGTGGTAGGCTTGGGACTCCCACTGGTCAGCAGGGCCAGCAGTTGTTAACAGAAAGATGAGTTAGACATGGAGCAGAGGAGAGCAAGGACCAGCTGAGGCTTCACAGACACCTCTGCACCTGACTGACACAACCTTCCAAAAGTCATAGCCACTGATTCACTGCCTCCTAAGTCTTATGCAAGTTCCTCTGTCAGCTACTTCTAACCTAATCATATAAGGGATTCTAGAAAAATACAGTTTCTAAATTGACAATAGTGCAATCTAGGACTCCGTACTCCTTTCAACCTAGTATCTACACATACCTTGTTTAACTGTCCTTAACTATCAAATGAAGATAATAGTAAAAGGATGCTTCTACTTAATATGATGCAGTGACAGATTGAGTATCTCTTATCCAAAATGCTTGGGACCACAAGTGTTTCAGATTTCAGATTTTGGAATATTTGCAAATACTTACCAGTTGAGCATCCCTAATCTGAAAATCCAAAATTCAAAATGCTCCAATGAGGATGTTTTGTGTGTCATGTTACTGGTCAAAAGTTTCAGATTTTTGAGCATTTTGTATTTTGCATTTTTGAATTAGGGATATTCAACTTGTATCATACAACCAAAAACTGCTAACACCCTCCCTAAAAAAAGGATAGGCATACTTAATACATCTTCAGGTGATATTTATTATTCTTCTCCCTGAGTTACATGCTTGCTTTGATATCTTATAACTTAATAAGATATAAAGTTAATCACTATTAATCATTTTTTTTTTAAGAAACAGGGTCTCACTCTGTCATCCAGACTGGAGTGTAGTGGCATAATCATAGCTCACTGTAACCTCAAACTCCTAGGCTCAAGTGATCATACCACCTCAGCCTCCCACATAGGTGGCTCTACAGGCATGTGCTACCATACCCAGACCCAAAACTATACACTATTATATTAGTAGGAAAAGGGAAGAGGATGAAAATAAATTTTAAAATTGGTTAACATATATTATATACAAACATATCCATATAAAAGCAGGGAAGAAAAGCATAAATACTAAAAATTCTGTAACTGGTCCCATAGTTTTAAAGGTATATAGAAGTGTCCTTTCTCTACTACCTATTCTATATTGACTTCGGTTGGTCATGGTTCCTCACCTGTGGAGTAACACAAGTCTTCATTCCTAGAGGCCCTGCTGATTTGGGGTGGTTTTCCATTACTTCTGTCACAGAACATGAGAATACTAAAAGGCACCTCCCCACACTCGTATCTCTAGCACTCCACATACAGTCTCCTCTGGCCCAATTGTGTAATAGCTAGTCTCTTGACAGTCAGGATAAATCACCCAGTATGGTAATTGCTTTTTTTTTCCCTGTTGTTTTACTAGCATGAGAAACACTAAGTTGCCAGGTGACTGGCAATGAACAAACCATCGCTTAGTTTGGAATGAGAGAAACAGGACCACGTAATGGTCAATAATTCAGAGCCTACTTCATCCTGGAGGACATTACTACAGCCCCATGTGGCGTTCCCACCCAGATGCTGCTCTAAGTCTTCAAAGACATGCCACCATCCTCTCAGACCAACTACTTTAGGGTGAGGGAGATGATGAGAAGAGTCGTGAATTCCATGAGCATGAGCCCATCTTCTGTAAAATGCTATGTGGAATACCATGACAGTGAATACAACATTCTGTAAATCCATGGATGGTGGATTTATCAGAAGAAATAAAACAGAGAAGGCAAATCCACATGCACAGTATCTATTTCAGTAAGAACAAAGTTCTGTCTCTTCCAACTTATAGTGCAGCATCATCACCCTCCCACCCAGTGGCTGGCTGGTTCTCCTGGAAAGTGGAACCAAATCCAGGGCTCAGTGTTGATCTCTTCTGTTGGCATACTGCACACTCAGCAGCAGCTATCGACAATCAGCCCTGGTGAGCTGAACAAACCTGGGCATAACTTTCATCCCTGCCACCATGGTCATTTGTTCCTGAGTCCACTAGAAAGGACAGGGGTGTCTGGGGAAAGGAACTGACCAACGTCGACAAAATGGGTCATTTCATCTACCTGATACTTAAAATCTTTCTCTACTGAGATTTTTCTTTGGCAAGCATATGACATATTTGACACAAATATATGGACATTCTATACCCTTTTGGAGAGATTAATCTACATACTTCTTCCCAGACCTCCTAGTTATTAACTTTCCAATCTTGTTCCTTCCAAGTCCCTGACCATCAGGCCAAACTGTCATCCACTTACCATGAAATAATGCAGATCTCTGCCAACCTATGATCATCTCACTCCTTCCATGAAAAATGGGGAAAAAAAGAGTAGTGCTCAAAGTACTGCCTATTGAGGGAATTTCTCTCCACAACTATTTCTCAAAATTACCCCAGAGTATGGTTCCAGTGCGTCTCTGTATACTTTCTGGTGATGCCAGCATAATGTGCAAAATCATCTGTAGAATAGGCCCTATTTTGTTTTCCTTAGTCTTTGGGTAATTAGAGAACTTCGTATAAGGCCATGGGTACAGACTGGGTAGGAGAAAGCAACGTGGCCAGAGGAGCAACCATGGGCATCTATCCTACTTGCCTGTACAACTTATCTGAGACTTCAAGATCTGCTCAAACATAGTCTCACATATGCCACCTACACTTGATGATAGGATACTGCTGCATACCTGCTACATTGTATTATTGAATCAGATAACAAATACATTATGATAGTTATAATACCTTGATGATGTCATACGTGGGCCTAATAGCAAGCCTGAAGTTTTTTCTCAAAAGAATAATTATCTGCAAAAGGTGACATAGCTTCTTTCCAAAATTCTAAAGGTTAGTGATATGGTTCACATATTACAGTCTGCTAAGGGCCCCATAGAGCATTTCTATCACTGCAAGTACCATCAAATGGATCTGTTGGGTCATACTGCATAGTGGCAGAGATTAGTGCTATGACACTATCTTTGTTGTAAAAGAGTTTACATGCAGCAACTTTCTTCTTCAGTTTGGAAGGAATATGTCAATGTACCGTGAGATTGCCTAGAAATTTAACAAAGTCAAAGGTCTCTACATTTATTGTGAGGCGAGGGAGTTAGTCATTTTCTAGCATGTGTTTTACCCAGCTATCTAGAGTTTTTTGAATGTGTTTTACCAAGCTATCTAGAGTAGTTGCTACTTTCTGCTCACTAGTTCAATTAGCACAAATCATTAAATTAGTGGTGCAGCACAATGTCTTATGGAATGAAGAGGTAATCAAGGTTCCTATGGACAAGATTATAAGAGAATTGGAAAGGAATTTTAATCCTGAGAGAGGATAGTGAAGAGGTACTGCTGGCTTTGCTTATTAAAAGCAAACTGCTTCTGATGATGTTTGTTAAAAAGAATAGAGAAAAAATACTTGTTAATAAATCACTGTATCAGGGTTGAAACAGAACCAATAGAAATATATACATATGAGATTGATGGCAGGGAATTGGTTTATGGAATTGTGGAGGCTGGCTGGGCAAGTCTGAAATCCATAGGACAGCCTGTTAGGAAGGGCAGCCTGGAACACTCAGGCATGGGTGCACGCTGCTACTCACAGGCAGAATTTCTTCTTCATCAGGGAAGCTTCAGGTCTGCTATTCAGGTGTTTCAACTGATTGAATCAACTGCTCCCAGACCACCTAGAATAATCTCCCTTACTAAACATCAACTGGTTATAGACTTTGATCAAATTTACAAAACACCTTTGTAGCACCACCTAGATTCATATTTGGGTGAGTAACCAGGGATTACAACCTATTCAAGTTGTACAGCAGGTGCTAAGGGTATTGATTTTTTTCTCCAATAAATAAACTCCATCTGGAATAACAGTTGGAGTAAGACTCATAACTTGGTTAAGTTTACAAAAATACTGCTTTTGTTCTCTAAGATACATCTACCCTCTGCAAAGGCCAAATAGGTGAGTTGAATTATTAGGATATGGCAGGAATCACCACTCCCATATCCTTCAAGTCCTTGATACTAGCAGAGATCTGTAAAATCCCTCCAGGAATACAACAACACAGCTTTTAGTTTGTGATTTTTAGAACAGACCCATCCTAGTTGCTTCCACATAGCTTTTCCTATGTAACAGCCCTCTCTCCATGGGTAAGAGAATCAGAGTGAGGATTCTCCCAGTGGCTGTGTCTCCTCCAGCTCTAAATTTCAGACCTGAGAAAATAAACATTAAATAGTTTGGGGGACCAACTGAGCCACTTTGAGATGGATACAAGCCAAAATTCCATTAATTATTTCATTTCCTTAAGTCTTTATTCTTGTAGGTGGACCACTGAGCTGTTTTGAGTCTCCAACAATCAGTGTCACTTCAGAGCCAAAAAGTCTAATTAGTTCTCCTTTCCCAATGCACAGACACCCTGGTAAGTAACCATAGGTCATTTAAAGAAAGTAGAGGAAAAGATGTACAGTATAATTTCTGGCTGAGTAGCAGGATTCTTCCTCAAAGAGACCCAGCCTTCTCTTCACTTAAGGGACTCCAGCTGTTTGAGCTGGCTCAATCCAGGAACAGACTGAGGGGCAACAACTCTTTTTGTGGTGAGTCAAGCTAGTCGACTGCTCACAAGACCTACAGCTTTTCCACTTTTTCAAATCAAGTGAAATTTTAGTAGACTGCTCGTCTATCTTAGTCCTAGGGATACCATGATCAGTCAACACCAAAAATATCCATGTCAAACCATTCTGATTACTATTTTAGCTCTGCTGTTCATTACGATAACATGCCTACTTTGTCTCATCTTACTACCTGACCACCATCTAACTCCTGCCCATTATCCCCATTAAATTTCCATTATCCCCATTGGCTTCAGAACAGACTCCCTGAATTCCTCTGACACCTTCTGAATTTAGGGAGCTCATTTCAGTGGCAGCATTTCACACTCTTTTCTGATCTACAGAGAATAATTACCAAAAAGCTCTTTAAAGATGCTGGTGCACCCTTTGTTTATGTTTTCTCAGTCCTCTGGTGTCTTAGTTCAGGCTGTTATAACAAATCACCATAGATTGTGTGGTTTAAACAACATTTATTTTACACAGTTCTGAAAGTTGGAAGTTTAGATCAGGGTGCCAGCACAGTCAGGTTCTGCTGAGGGCCCTCTTCCCAATTGCAGGCAGCTGGCTTCTCTGTGTCCTCACATGGTAGAAAGAGAGCTATCTTGCTTTCTGGTTTCTTAAAAGAGCACTAATTGCATTCATGATAGTTTCACCCTCATAACCTAATTACCTTATTAGTCCGTGTTGTGTTAATAGAATAACACATACTGGGTAATTTATAAGGAAATATAATTTATTTCTCACATATCTGGAAGCTGAGAAGTCCAACATCAAGGTGCCAGCATCTGGCGAGGGCCTTCTTGCTGCATGATCCCATGGCATAAGGCGGAAGGGAAAGAGAGCATGCCTGAGAGCAAGATGGCAAGAGAGTGCCAAACTCCCTTTTGTAACAACCTACTCTGGCAATATCTAACCCACTCCTACAACGATGAGATATAATCCATCAATGAGAACAGCCCTCATAATCTAATCACCTAGTAATGGTCCCATTTTTTAATACTATCATATTGCCATTAAATTTCAACATGAGTTTTGGAGGCAACATTCAAACAACAAACCTCCCAAAGGCCCTACCTCTAACTACCATCACATTGGGATTAAGGTTTTAACATATGAGCTTTGGGGGTACACATTTAGTCCATAGCATTTGATAAATGGAGTGCCTTCTGGATTAACCTTTCCCAGGTAGATTTTTAAAGGACGAGTGGGTGAGCCTTCACAGTACACCTATGATATAGATATTCTCCCACGTTTCACAGATGGGGAAATTGTGGTGTTTAGTCAAAGCCATTTGATTAATAAATAGATTCAGAATTTGAACACTAATTCAGTTTAACCCCAAACTCATACTTCTCCTCTTAATTCAACCCTTACAGCACAAATTATGAGTTTACTCCAGTTACTCAGTGACGATGAAATGGTGCTTAAGACCAGATTCTTCTTTTATAGGTTTTCATATAATATACCTTTTTTAGGTTTTTATATAATAAACCTTTTTATTACAGATTCTTCCTGACAAATTCTTTATCATGCCAATAAAGTCATATGAATAAGAACCTTTCACATATTCATAGATACGTATTTGAACCAGGTAGAACCTGCCTATTCAAATCAATATGTTGGTGTATTTGACAGGCAAACCAGGTAAGCAGCACCTTGAACAGAATTCAGCCTAAAAGAGGTTTGTTTCTACCTGTGCATGCTATATGCTGAACTGTCCCCTTTCTACGGGTCAAGGGAGAGCTTTCCTCTTGGTCTTCTGAAGGTTTGCTGAAAAATCAACTCACAAAGGTGGATACCTTGGAGAAAAGGCATACGAATTTATTTAATTTATATAAACAGAAGCCTTCAGAAGAAAGACCTGAAGATGCAAGGGAAGTTGTCCATTTTTTTGCTGAGGTTCAACAAAGTATAGACAGCCATGTAGAAATATGATTGGGAAAAAAGGGTACAATCTAATGTTAACAGACTAAGTTGGGAAACTCAGCAAAACTTGTCTCTCTAGATTCTTCTTGGCCTCTTTGAGCATATATTCCTTCCTTTTGTGTGGGGGCAGGACACTTTCTGAAATGGGGGTCTTATGACCTACAGTCAAACAACGTGGGTCAGAAAATTAATGACCAATTTTTATACAGAAAGGCAGATGGAAAATTAGAGTAATATTTTTAGGTTTGATGGATGGCTTGGAGGCAAAGGGGTTCTTCTTTCTACGATCTGCCTTGAGGAAAAGGGATTCTAGTTTCTATGGTGAACCTTGGGGAAGAATGGGACTGAGAGACAGGAGGGAAGTAAAAGGTCAAGGAGAAACTTTTGCTTCTGAGGCTGCTTCTAAGGCCTTCATTTTGGGATATTGTATTTGAGCCTCAACACCTTTAAACTTCTGAACTTTTGTACATGTTATTCTCTATTCTTATACAACTGTTCCTCTTTTTTTCTCCCTGAGAGGTTGCTTATTCGTCTGTTAATACTTTAAGTAATGCATGTCTCTTCTAACTAGGTCCTATTGGACTCTTCTGAGTGAGAAATGACTTTCTTCCTTTAGGTGATACATTTTTCATAGAGGTGACAGCACCTCCAAATTAGTCAGTTTGCCTGCTATAACAGAATAGCATAAACTGGATAGATTATAAACATGAGGAATTTATTTCTCATCATTCTGGAAGCCGGGAAGTCCAAGATCAAGGCACCAGGAGATCTGGTGTCTAGTAGGGGTGCACTTCCTGGTTTACAGGCAGCCATCTTCTTGTTTCTTCACAAAGCAGAGACAAGAAAGAGCCAGAACCATCTCTCATGTCTCTTCTTATAAGAGTATGATTCCCATCATGGGAGTTCTGCCTCCTGACATAATTACCTCCCCAAGGCCCCATGTCTTAATATTATTACATTGGGGGTTAGGATTTCAACATATGAATGTGGGCAGGGGGGCGCAAATAGTCCATAACAGCCTCTGAAGTTTAGGGGGACAAAAATCTTACTCTTTTTTGCAATAAAACACAAATAGACATACTAGAACATAAACCAATATACAGCATACATGTGGTAATAAATTTAAAGAAGGGGGATGATTAGAGGAAAAGTCTTACAAGGCTTATTTAGAGGATGGTAATGGGGAAAATAGATGAAGAAACACTGCCCCTAGCTGACGCTGTGTCTGTACATGTCTGACTTCCAGTCCCTCTTATGCTTTATTGTATTTGTTCATTTGCATGTCTCCACCTCCCACTACACATCAAGATGTTGAAGATGAGATCCAGGTGTTACTATTTATAGCCCTGCCTAAAACACAGTAGATACTTAAATACGTGTTGAATAAATGAATGAATAAATCATATGAAAGACTATTTACAAATTTAGGATGAGATCTTTGTCTGTCTGGGAAAACAATCCCCATCCTACACTCATCTCCATTTAGAAAAGAGTCATTTCAGGTTCCAGAAGCCTCCCACTGTCAGCCCCAAAATTCCTCTTTTGCTTTCTCACAGGATGTTTAGTAGCAGAAAGCAGTTGGGAGAGGAGAATCCCCATGAAATTAGCATTCCTGAGTACCTTATGCATATGGAGAGTTCCCAGGGAAAGCATATGGACTAATCGCTTTTCTCCTTTCTTCTCCCTACCTTTTACAGGTATTAATTTGGATTATTTTTGGAGAGACCTGCTTGTAAATATAGTTATCCAAGTCATCACTAACAACAGCACAGGACTCCATTCTAAATTACTTTCCAGGTGAAAAATAGCTGAGGTCCAAAGACTATACCCTAAATAGAATGTATCTAAGAGAAAAAAAAGCAGAAACATAGCTATCAAATTGGATTTTCTGCATCCCAAAGGCAGTGTTATTTTTGACAGAGTTCAATACAAAATACTTCCACAAATGAAAATGTATGATTCCTAGCATTGCCTTTACCCACAGTCTGTGGGAGGGCAACATCAAAAAGCCACTGGGTGCTCATTAAAGCCTGCCCTTAGAAAATAAGAAACCGTTCTCCAGCAGCCCACAGCAAATAGACTAAGCAACATCTTCAAGGGTTTCAGAACGAGCAGTTATCCAGCCAGGCAGCAGTAACGGCCTCTCAAATGGGAATGTGCATTTGGCCTCCAATAAAGAGATTCCATGTACTTGATGCAGCAAATTATATTAGTGTAGAAATGCAGCTCTGGTTGTGGCTGTTTTTCTTCCTTAGAAAAGCCAGGCTGGGGATGTGTAGGTGTAAAGCAATTAACCTTTTAACACAAATATGGAGACCGGAGCTAGTGTTGACCCAGGAAAGAGCTAAACCCATTCCCTTTGCCAAGATGAGAAGAGCCACTGAAGCATCCCTAGCAACTCTGTCCACATAAAGGAAGAGCCTCTCAGGAAACACTGGGGTGTTGCATCACAATCAGCCAGCTCAATCTCAGTTCCCACACACTCCCACAGAGCTCAGGGCATGCATACGACATTTACAGGTTGAAATCTGAGCACAGGTGAGAGATTAATCAGTTCTAGGGCAGGGCTGCGGTGTGACAAGCACGGCCTCTCTGGATTGAAAAAGAAAATGAAAATATTAAAGTAAGTTAGCCAAATGAGGCACAGTTAATAGAAAAGATTTCTTCCTCTGTTTATTCAGTTTCTATATATCAGAGACTTGGTATTAGGAATATAATAGCAAAGGCATAAAAACATGATGCTGCCATCAGAGGATTTATTGTCTAGGTGCAGAAATAGAAAATAAACAATTAAATTGACAAACAGGGTTGTTTTGGATCAAGGAGAAACCAATGAAGAAAGTAAGGTGCTAAGACTGAGAATGAGGCCTGCACCCATACAGAGCTCTGCTCGGTTGTTTCCATCCTGAGTTTCAAGCTGTTAGCAGGCAGGGGGCCTAAGAGTTATCTTTTCTCATGACCTGATTTTCTTTGGGAAGGGATTTATGAGGACATGTTTTTCCCCTTGGTAACTAGGGGGAAAAATAAATGTAGGAGACAGGGAGGTGCGTGTTTCCTGCGAGAGCCCAGAGACTCACCACTGAACCCTAAGGAGAGGCATTCTGTCACTTACTACCTCTGTGACATTGAATGACGTCATAAAACCTAGATTTCTTATTTAAGATATGGGATTATTGATATCTATCATAGAGTTGTTTTGAAGGTAAATATATGTACAAAAAGTCTACCACAGTATCAGTCCTGGAGCAGGGCTGTGGTGTGCCAAGCCTGGCCCCTCTGGACTGAAAAAGGAAGTGAAAATACTAAAGTTGCCCATATGAGTCATAGATAATAGAAAAGATCTGTGTGCATATAGAATCTTAGCTTCTCAGCAGCAATGTGAGTGGCACTGCTTGGGTGCCAATTAGAAGAGGGACACTCAGAGTGAGCAAGGGGGCATGGAACCCTTCCACGTGGAACCAGTATGGCTGTGATTCAGAGAGTCGTCAGGGCATGCAGCACTGTGAACAGCTGGAACACCACCCTGGGCATAGCCAGTGCTGCTGTGGCCACCCTGGGACTCCACTGGCAGCTGTGCCTAGAGGACAGCACCTAGGGAGTGAGGGAAATAACAAGGCGGAGGGCTGCCGTGAGCTTCCGTTAAACATCGCCCCTTATTCCAGCTGTGTACCTGTCAGGGCTGTGATTTTGACAGGAGGGTGCTCATACTATAAAAGCCAAAACACACAAAAGAAATTTGAATTTAACACAAAATTACCATTTGCTGTGGTTTGAATGTGTTCGCCAAAGTTCATGTGTTAGAAACTCAATCCCCAATGCAACAGTGTTGAGGGGTAGAAAGTTTAAGAGGAGATTACATCGCAAGGGATCTGCCCTTAGAATAAATTAATGTTATTACCACAGGAGTGGGTTTTTTCCCCCACAATAGTGGGTTTGTTCTAAAAGCAGGTTCAGACCGGGCAAGGTGGCTCACACCTGTAATCCTGGCACTTTGGGAGGCTGAGGTAGGTGGATCACTTGAGGTCAGGGGTTTGAGACCAGCCTGGCTAACATGGTGAAACTCCATCTCTACCAAAAATATAAAAATTAGCCGGGCATGGTGGTGCGTGCCTTTAGTCTTAGCTACTCAGGAGGCTGAAGCAGCAGAATCACTTGAACCCAAGAGGCAGAGCTTGCAGTGAGCCGAGATCATGCCACTGCACTCCAGCGTGGGTGATAGCGCAAGATTCAGACTCAAAAAAAAATAAAATAAAAGCAGGTTCAACCCCCTTTTGCTCTCCCTCACCACTGTGATGGCTTTTTCCATGTTATCACACAGCAAGAAGGCCATCACCAGATGCTAGCTGGCCCCTCAATCTTGGACTTCCCAGCCTCCAGAACTGTGAGAAATAAATTTATTTTCTTTATAAATTACCTAGTGTCTGTTATTCTGTGATATCAGCACAAAACAAACTAAGACACCAGTATTATGTGCCTGGCCTATATTAGACACTGTAGTAGACTTTTGTACATATATTAACCCTCAAAACAACCCTATGATAGATATCAATAACCCCATATTTTAGATAAGAAATCTGTATCACAGATACTGTAACACAGTATCACAGAGCTATTAAGTGGCAGGGCAAATATTCAAACTTAAGCTTGCTGCTTTCAACTCTAGGGTGTAAAAGAGTCTGAAAGTGTTTTTAAAAGTAGTAATACAACATCATTAAAAGTTTTCGTTTATTTAAGATCCATATTTCCAGCCTCTGTCAGCTCCTAACTTAAACCTCAAACATTCAAAAACTAAATAATAATGATTTGTTTATAATTTTTTCTCCCTCACTCCCTGGTTTATCTTCTCTTCCCTGCATTCAATGAGGATCAAGGCTTTGGTCTGAGTCCACTTTCCATCTTATCTGCCTTTCAGAGAATAGATGGTTATAAAATGTAGCAGATAGCACATAGATGTGCATGTTTTCTGGTCTGGTTCTATCAATCAAGAAGCCACTTTTCACCAGGTGGCCACCTGATTCAGCCTACAAAGAGTATGTAATTACTCTTACCTTCCATGAAGTCCAAAGTTCCCTACCTGAATAAAATCTAAATAAAAATTTCTCCATTTGTCTTGTTTCCTCGGTCTTTTCTGATTTTTTTTTAATGCTTGGTTTGTTTGCTCAATATCTAAAGTACCCTGTGCCATTTCTATGTTAATATATTTAAGGTCAGAACTTGAGCTTAAGGATGCCATTAAGAATGCACTTCTTGCTACAACCATATTTTATATTCCCCTAACAAGTTTGAAGCCTCAAATACAAAGGATTATAGACGTTACCAAGTTATTTTTAAAGATTGCATTTATATTATTCAAAATCTTTTTGCCAGAAATGCATCTTACATGCAGAGAAACTGGAGATTATATAGTTATTACAAAAAGGTTGAATATTACATAAAAGGAAAATGTCAATTTGCAGTTGATTTTTAGTAGTTGCATCATGTTTTGATACTTGATGCCTGATATTTAAAATGTGTTCCATTGCTCTTGTGTAATAGATATATGGATGATGATGATGTTGATGATGATGATGAGTTGTAAATATCAGATAAATTATTACTTAATACCAGAGAAATAAAAAAAATTGTTGTTTAATAATTAATATATGCAGCACTCCTCACAATAGCAAAGACATGGAATCAACTCAAATGCCCTTTGATGATAGACTGGATAAAGAAAATGTGGTACATATACACCATGGAATACTACACAGACATTAAAAGGAATGAGATCATGCCCTTAGCAGGAACATGGGTGGAGCTGGAAACCATCATCCTCAGCAAACCAATGCAGGAACAGAAAAGCCAAGCACTGCATGTTCTCACTTATAAGTGGGAGCTGAAAGATGAGAACTCATGGACACCGGGAGGGGAACAACATACACTGAGGCCTGTCAGGTGGGCAGGGGGTGGGAGAGCATCGTGATAAATAGCTAATGCACGTGAGGCTTAATACCTGGGTGTTGGGTTGATAGGTGCAGCAAACCACCACAGCACATGTTTACCTATATTACAAACCTGCACATCCTTCACAGGTACCCTGGAACTTAAAGTAAAATTAAATTAAACTTTTTAAAAAAAGAATTAGCATAAAGACTTAAGAACAGGGCAAATCCTCTGTCTTCTGGAGAATTTGTTGAACCAAAATACCAGATCATCACCAGTAATCACTTATTTGTCACACAATAGATTCATCCTGAAATTAGCAATGTTCGCTTTTCTTTAAAAACCACTTCAAAAGTCTGAGCGGATTAGTAGCAGTTAGTGCATGTGCAGAAAGCTCTTAGAAGGGAAGATAATATAAACAGAAATTGGCTTGGGAATTGAATATAAGCAATAAAAGCTTTTCTGGGAAAGCCAGTCATGTGCCATCTCCAGAAATATTTTACGTGCCATAATATGAGCATGCCCCTGGAAGCTGATGCATTGAGGCAAAAAGTATACAAACAACCCCAAAGTCTATAGTTTGGGACAATAACTCATGTAATGGGCACCCAACGTCCGCAAAACCCAGAACCCGACTCCAGCTGACATCCAAGGCAATGACTTAGCTCCTCTCTAGCCTTCATCTCTCATGTACAGCCCTAAGGAATTTCAGACCTGCCTTAGTCCATTAACTTCTTTACCTCCTGCTTCCTTAGTCATGAATGCAGAATTAGGCAGAAGTCCCTATAATATTTACAGATACATATAGGTATATATAAAGATACATATATATGTGCATATACATGTATATATGTATCTATATATATCCATATAAAATACTTTTTATAAATAATACTTATATTTTAGAAATGATACCTAAGAATATCTAAATATATATTCACCTAAAAGTATGTTTTAATATTCAGTTAACATGTGCATAATTATCTATAATAGATTGAGTTTAAAAAGCAGCTAATACCAGTCATGTTCTTTTCAGAAGGTCAGATATTGGTGAAGTCAGCAGTTCTGCAAATATGCTGTTTCTGCTGTTAATTTCTTGGCTACTTTACCTGCAGAACAGTGCCTGGCACAGAGTGAAAGCTCAAGAAACACTAGATCAAAAGGAAAGGCATAGAGGACTTGCAGATAGAATACCTACATTCAAGTTTAGACTAATTCCCTTCAAATCTTTCTCAGCTATAAGATGGGAATAATATTCCCTCACTTGGCTCTACTTTCCTTATAGAGATCTCTGTGATAGTAATAGTAACAGCTTCAGTAACAGTAATTATATCTGTAGAATTGGCTTCAGGAGCAGGAACAGTAGTAATAGGGAAATTGCTTTTTACTATAAACAGTATACTGGAATGGATTCATTGATTCATTCATTCCATTGCACCAGGAACCACATAATTGGCTAGATACACAGAGAGAAGACAGAATCCCTACCCCAGGTAGGAAGGGTCGTCAACTAGCTAGAGAAAAAAAAAAATATTGCATGACAATGGGATAAATGTTTATACACATGGATTCACTTGAATGTTTTCTCTTTGTTTCTTGTCAATGTAAAATGTTCCACCATAATGTTCTGGGAACTACAACTAGCCTTTTCAACATATCCCTTTTTCTTACCGTCTAAATTGGAACAAGTTTCTTTTCTTGGATAACTTTTACTTCCTCTCTTATTGACCTAGGTCTTCTTTTTAACAAATTTTTCATTGATTCACTTGGTATGTTCCAGACATTTTGCTAAAGCTCAGATTTCAAAGATAAAAGAGTCCCATCTTCAAGCAAACAATGTTCCCCATTTTCAGGAAAGCAATAAAAAAAAAATCCAAAGCGACCACTTTGAAGACAGTTATAAGCTCACTTTATGAATGAAATCTCAGTATTGAGGATAAAGTGCTAGGATATCTAAAACTTACCTTCAAAATAGTATAGAAAAAAATATGTATTTATACACAGGGAGAGAAAGCAAAGAAAATTTATAACAGTTGAATGTGACAAATGTAAGTTTGTTGTTTTATTACTTCAATTTTTCTGTATGTTTGAAATTTTTTTATAAAAAGTGGAGGAAATGCACAAACGCTTCCATGGATCACTCTGGGTTTCCGTCTTGTTCCAGAACTGTCCAGCAGTATGAGTTGGACCCCATATAAGTTATTAACCTTCCAAGATCTCAGTCTTCTCATTGCTAAATGAGATTTTACATACCAGAATGGGTCCTTCTGCACATTAAATTAGATAATTCATGTAAAACATGTAACACAGTCCTGATGCTTAGAAGAATAAAACAAATATTAACTACTATTATTTTATTTTTAAAAGAATACTTCAGCCAGGCATAGTGGCTCACGCCTGTAATCCCAGCACTTTGGGAGGCCAAGGCAGGCAGATCACCTGAGGTCAGAAGTTCAAGACAAACCTAGCCACAATGCTGAAAGCCCATCTTTACTAAAAATGCAAAAATTAGCTGGGAGAGGGGGCACATGCCCTGTAAATCCAGCTACTCGGGAGGCTGAGACAGGAGAATCGCTTGAACCCAGGAGGTAGAAACTGCAGTGAGCCAAGATGGCACAACTGCACTCCAGCCTGGGAAACAGAGTGAGACTCCATTAAAAAAAAAAAAAAAATGATCAGGTGCATTTTACGAGTGGCTCACACCTGTAATCCCAGTACTTTGGGAGGCTGCAGCAGGTGGATCACAAGGTCAGGAGTTCAAGACCAGCCTGGCCAACATGATAAAACCCCATCTCTACTAAAAACACAAAAATTATCCAGGCACAGTGGCAGGCACCTGTAATTCCAGCTACTCAGGAGGCTGAGGCAGGAGAATCACTTGAACCCAGGAGGCGGAGGTTGCAGTGAGCCGAGATCATGCCACTGCACTCTAGCCTGGGCGACAGAAAAATATTCCGTCTCAAAAAAAAAAAAAATCTGTGAAATGATGTAGTATTTAAAATATGGCGATCAGGAAGATGGCATTTCCAGGAGTAGTAGAAAGTGTGTTTCCAGAGAGCTAGGCAAGCTTTGGAGTGGAATCACTCTGAGGGTATATACCAATCTCTGGTGGTCTTAATCGTGAGTTCTAATGGGTCCCATGACTAGGGAGGACAAGAGACAAAGTCTGGCACTTAGAGAGTACAAAATTTTAGTTCAGAGACAATTGAATGAAGCTGGGGCGTTGTAAAGTGACATCATCAGTAAGCAATCTAAAGAAAAGCCCTGTTGGACAATGTGAGATGGGGAAGATTCTTGCTTATATCTGCCTACCTAGTGAGTCAAGTGAGGCTCTGAGTGGAGCCCATATTCACAGGCACTTAGAACCAGAAGCGATATTTCTGTGTAGCTGAAAATTTATTTGAAAATGAACTCAAGTTAGTAGCATCATCTAGCATCTGGCAGAAGCAAACACAATCCTACAGAAGGGAAGGCACATTAAATCCACACTTCAAAAAATTCGTAGAGAAAAGATTACATGGAACATGAATTCACAATCAAAACTAATAAAATACATAAGGACCAAGGAAACATGGACAGAAGTCAACCAAAACAACCAGCTACAGAATCAGATTCAGCAAAACTTGTTCAGATAAATTCAATAAGCTTGTGAAAATAAATTCAACACATTAAAAAAATTAGAGGTATTGTGACAGCAGAACAAGACACTACAGAAATGTCCAGACTTTTGAAAGAACACAAATTTTTACCTCTAGAAGTGAAAATCTAAAATTAAAATGAAAAACTTGTTACAAATTAATAATAGAGGAGATACAGCCTAGAAACTATTCAATGAACTGAAACATAGATCTGAAAAAATTACCCAGAACTTAATATAGACAACCAAAGAAGTAGAAAGTATAACATTTCAGATGGAAAAAAATAAAAGGAGGTGGATAGTGGCAATACTGAAAGAGAAAATGACTGGAAATTTCTCATACTTGTTAAGATGAATCCTCAGATTCAGAAATATATCATAAGCAAAAATAAGTGAAAATAAATCTACATTATATTGTAACTGCAGAACATCAGAGACAACAAGACTGTCTTTAAAATTTCAACAATAACAATGGAAGCCAGAGGAGAGTGGAATTATATATTTTAATGCTAGATGAAAATAATGAATAATTATAAAAATAAGAACACTATATAGCTCTTATAGATCCATAACTAAAAATAAAGTAATTTTTAAGGTAAGAAAACTATTTTTCAAAAAAGTCAGCTGAGAAAAAAATTGAGAATATTGATGCCAACAGAAAGTCCAAAGAAATTTCCAAAAGAGGAATACTACTAAGAAGAAAAATTATCTCAGAAGGAAAGTCTAAGATGGAAAAAGAAACTGTGAGCCAAGAAAATAAGAAACATGAGGCAAATGTAAACAAACATCAACTAGAGAATATATTAATCAAAATAATGATATCTGATTTTTTGGATTTTTGAAAATAAAGATAAAACTAAAATACTTTAATGACTTAAAAGTAGGGAGTTATTAACATTAATGCTTTTTAGGATAAAAGATGTTAATTTTAAACATTGCTAAGTTTAAAAAGTACTTTAAAATTTTTAGTGAAACCACTAAAAGAAGAGAAATGCAGTATATAGCTTCCTCACCTCATGAAGTCTTTTTTTAATTGAAAGAAACTATACACTTAAAAGGCCAAGTATTTTCAAACTGTATTAAACATAAATAAAACCCACTACATGCCATTTCAACATCATACTGGAGGTCCTAATAATAGAGAACATTTATTAGATACAACCATGTATCAGGCACTATTCTGAGCACTTTACAGGACTTACTGAATCTATGTATCTTGGAAGGTATGTTTACTGTTATCCATTTTTGCAGATGAGAAAACTCAAGCTATATAGCTTGTCCAAGATTATATAACAAGTTAGTAGCAGAGGATTGACCCAGACAGTCCAACTCCAGAACTTGTGCACTTAACCACTACCTTATACCTTCCTACACTTATTAGGGTACCCTCCTACCCTACTGATATATTATACTAATATAATTTAGCAGAGTTGCTAAACATAAAATTAATATATAAAATTCTGGCCAGGTGCAGTGAGTCACTCCTGTAATCCCAGCACTTTGGGAGGCCGAGGCAGATGAATCACGAAGTCAGGAGATCGAGACTATCCTGGCCAACATGGTGAAACCCTGTCTCTACTAAAAATACGAAAGTTAGCTGGTGTGGTGGTGTGTGCCTGTAATCCCAACTACTCAGGAAGCTGAGGCAGGAGAAGCACTTGGACATGGGAGGCAGAGTTTGCACCGAGCCAAGATTGTGCCACTGCACTCAAGCCTGGCAATAGAGCAAGACTTCATCTCAAAAAAAAAAAAAAAAAAAATTCTATTGCATTTCAGTAAGCCAGTAACAGTTTGAAAACTCCATCTTGGCTCACTGCAACCTCCACCTCACAGGGTTGTAGAATACCTTTATTTAGACAATTATAAAAATAGTTTTAGAGTTTCTAAGGATCATGTCTGTAAGTCAGGATTCCAGAGACAGTGGCCCTGATGGGATGGAGCCCAAAGACATCATGGAGAGTAACCAGAATGAGATTGTTGACAGCTTTGATGACATGAACCTCTTGAATTCCCTCCTTCATGGCATCTATGCTTATGGTTTTGAGAAGCCCTCTGCCATAACCATTCTACCTTGTGTCAAAGGTTATGATGTGATCGCTGAAGCCCAATATGGGACTGGGAAAACAGCCTCATTTGCTATATTGATTCTGCAGCAGTCTGAATTAGATCTAAAGGCTAACCAGGCCTTGGTCCTAGCACCCACTCAAGAATTGGCTCAGCAGATACAGAAGGTGGTCATGGCACTAGGAGACTACATGAGTGCCTCCTGTCACGCCTGTGTTGGGGGCACCAATGTACATGCTGAGGTGTAGAAACAGCAGATGGAAGCTCCCTGTATCATTGTGGGTACCCCTGGCCATGTGTTTGATATGCTTAACAGGAGATACCTGTCTCTCAAATACATCAAGATGTTTGTACTAGACGTAGCTGACAAAATGTTAAGCCATGGATTCAAGGACCAGATCAATGACATACACCCAAAGCTCAACAGCAACACCCAGGTAGTTTTGCTGTCAGTTATAATGCCTTCTAATGTGCCTGAGGTGACCAAGAAGTTCATGAGGGACCCCATTTGGATTCTTGTCAAGAAGGAAGAGTCGAATCTGCCAATTCTGCATCAACATGGAATGAGAGGAGTGGAAGCTGGACACACTGTGTGACTTCCTGACCTCCACCCAGGCAGTCATCTTCATCAACACCAGAAGGAAGGCGGACTGGCTCACTGAGAAGATGCATGCTCAAGATTTCACTGTCTCTGCCATGCATGGAGATATGGACCAAAAGGACTGAGATGTGATCAGAAGGAGTTTTATTCCAGCTCTAGCAGAGTATTTATTACCACTGACCTGCTGCCAGAGACATTGATGCACAGCAGCTGTCTTCAGTCATCAACTATGACCCTCCCACCAACAGGGAAAACCATAACCACAGAATCAGTCAAAGTAGATGGTTTGGCTGTAAGGATGTGGCTAGTAACATGGTGACTTCCTCTCAAGCAGGGTTCAATCTTGGGGGCTGAGGAGCAGCAGGAGGGGGAAGGGAAGGGAGCCAAGGGATGGACATGGTGACAGAAGAAAAGAGGACTCTCCGAGACACTGAGACCTTCTACAACACCTCCATTGAGGAAACACCCCTCAATGTTGCTGACCTCATCTGAGGGGCTGTCTAGCTACCTCACTCCCTCTAATCACATCTCACTCCTTTTGGTTCATATCTCCATGCACGGCAGAGACAGTGAAACCTCGAGCATGCATCTTCTCAGTGAGCCAGTCCGCCTTCCTTCAGGTGTTGATGAAGATGACTTCCTGGGTGGCCGTCAGGGTTTCATACAAGTGTGTGTCCAGCTTCCACTCCTCTCAGGCAGGGTTCAATCTTGGGAGACTGAGGAGCAGCAGGAGTGGGGAGGGAAGGAAGTCAAGGGATGGACATCTTGTCATTTTATTTTTCTTTGAATAAATGTCACTTTTTGAGGCAAAAGAAAAAAATAGTTTTAAAATATTAAACACATAAATGTATAACCATGTTTGTGGACAAAAATAAGCAATATTATAAAAATTAATCTTTCCAAAATATTTTGCAGATTCAATGCAATTGCAATAAAAGTCTACCAGTGTATTTTTTGAAATTTGCCAATGTGCTTGTGAAATTTACATAGAAGATCAATGATCTAACACTATCTAAAACACTCCTAAAGGAAAGAAAAAATTGAAGTATTTGTCCTCCTCGATATTTATTTAGTATAAACCCATAGTAATTTAGTCACCATGAAACTGACACAAGATACAAACTAATGAAACTGAACAGAGAGTCCAGAAATAGGCCATATATATGTTAATACCCGATATAAAACAATGCTACCCACTACAGCTAAAGAGGAAAGAATAGACTGAAAAACAAAGCTGAAATGATTATAACTTATTTGGGGAAAAAACTGATTCAAATATCTACTTTACCATTCACAAAAATCAATTCCAGGTGGATCAAGACTTAAACATAAAAGGTACAACTTTTAGGAAAAAATATCAGGGAATATCCTATGGCTTCAGTGTAAGGTAGAATTTTATTTAAAAGACTCAAAAAATGCAAACTGTAAAGAAAAGGTGGGTGAATCAAACTGCATTTAAAGAATTTCATTCCAAAAAGCTGACAACACACAGACACACATACACACACACACTCTCACTCTCTCACTCTCTCTCTCTCTCTCTCTCACATACACCATAAAGGAAGTGAAAGACAAACCACACATTATAAGAGGATATTTGCAACATCCGTAATTGTTAAAAGTTTAGTATCCAGCATATATACAGAATGCCTATAAATTACTAAGAATAAGACAAATTACCCTATATTAAAATGGTGAAAACATATTAACAGGCATAGCAGAGAAAAGGAAGCACAAGTGACCATTAAACATGTAAAAGAAATTCACACTATTAATCACAGAAAAGCAAAGTAAAACCACAATAGTACATCGTTTTATTCTAATGACATTGATAAAATTGTAAATGCATTAGCTAAGATGTAAAACAAAAGAAATTTTGAGACATTATTAGTTTTTGTTTAGATTAATATAATTTGTAAAATATTTAGGCATTTCCATTTAATGTTGAATATATGCATGCATCACGACCCTGCAACTTTATTTGCATATGAATCTTAGGGAAGCTGTTACATGTGTCCACCAATAGATGTACCTAAAAATGTTCATAAGAGTGTTATCTGCAATACCAAAAACTGAAAATACAACTGTGCAAGAGTAGGATGCAAAAATGAATTATGTTACATTTACACAACAGTATATGACACAGCAGTAAAAGCAAATATACTACACCCACATTCATCAATATAAGTGAATCTCAAAAGTTATGTTGAGGGAAGAAAGCTAAACACATAAGAATATATATAGTGTGATTCCATTTATACACAGGTCAAAAGTATAATCAGACTATTATTCAGGAAATCATGCCTATGTAGTAAATGCAATTTTAAAAAGCAAGCCAAGATATTAGCAAAATTGCAGAATAGAGAGCTCTAAACTTTCCTTTTCCCCATAGACACACTAGTTTAAAAGAAATACATGGATCAATTCCCAGTGTGAGAAATCAAGAAGCTAATTGACACTACAGCAAGCTTCAGATTAGAACAAGCAAAAGAAAGAATCAGCAAACTAAAAGATGGGTCATTTAAAATTATCTAGTCAGAGGAGCAAAAGAGAAAAAGAATTTTATAAAGTGAAGAGAACTTCAGCTACTTAAAGGACATCATCAACTGGACCATAAGAAGTACAGGAGTTTCAGAAAGAGAAAAGAGAGAAAGATTCAGAAAGCTTATTCAAATGAAATAATGACTAAAGACATCCCAAATCTTGAGAAAGAAATTGATCCAGATTTATGAAGCCCAAAGTATCCAAAATGAGATAAATCTAAAGAAAGACACACCAAAACATGTTATAATTGAATTGCCAAATGTCAAACAAAGAATTTTGAAGGAAGCAATAGAAAAGCTACTTTTACATGCATGAGAACCCCCAAAAGAATATCAACAAACTTTTCAACAGAAATCTTGCAGTCCATAAGACAGTGGGATGACGTATCTAAAATGCTTGAAAAAAACTGCCAATAAAAAATAATATAACTGGAAAAGTTATCCTTTCAAAATGAAAGAGATAAAGACTTCCCAAACAAAAGCTGAGGAAGCACATCACCACTAAACCTGCTTTATAAGAAATGCTAGGGAGTTCTTCAACATGGAACAATCATTAAGCAGAAACACAACAGCACAAGAATGTATAAAACATACTGGTAAAAGCAAATGTATAAACATATACAGAATGCTGTATTACTGTAACAATAGTAAATAAGTCACTTTTTTTCCCCAAGATGGAGTTTCGCTCTTGTTGCCCAGGCTGGAGTACAGTGGCGTGATTTCTGCTCACTGTAACCTCTACCTCCCAATTGCAAGTGAGTCTTCTGCCTCAGCCTCCCAAGTAGCTGGGATTACAGGTGCCAGCCACCAACCCAGCTAATCATTTGTATTTTTAGTAGAGCTGGGGTTTCACCACATTGGCCAGGCTGGTCTTAAACTCCTGACCTCAGGTCTTGAACTCCTGAACTTAATGCACCTGGCCAAGTAGCTTTTAATTCTAGTATAAAAGGCAAAGATAAAAGTATTAAAATAACTATAATTTAAAAGTATATTAATGAATACAAAGCAAAATAAATGTAAATAGAGACATCAATAACAAAGTGTGGTGGGGTAACAAGTAAAAATATAGAGCTATTGTGTGCAATTGAAGTTATCAGCTTAAAATAGACTATTCTACTTTAAGTTCAGTTCTTCCCTGTAAATAATGACTTTAAATGTAAATAAGTTAAATTCCATAATCATGTGGAATAGGTGAATGATTTAAAAAAAGAAAAAGAAAACAAGATCCAACCATATACTGTCTACAAGAGACTCACTTTAGATTTATGGCCCAATACAGGAAAAAAGTGAAGGGATGGAAAAAGATGTTTCATTCAAATCATCTAAAAATGAGCAGGAGTGATTATATCAGAAAAAAAATAGACCTTTAGTCAGAAACTATCACAAGAGACAAAGAAGGTTATTGGCTACTACATAATGATAAAATTGTCAGTTTCCTATTTTAATATTACGATTATAAATATGTAGAAACCCGATATTTGCACACTTAAATGCATACAAAAAATACTGACAGAACTGAAGGGAAAAGTAGATGACAATATAAAAATAGTGAGCTACTTCAATGCCCCACTTTCAATAAAAACATCCAGTCAGAAAACCAGTAAGAAAACAGCACACTTGGACTATTATTTCAGACTGCCAATACTAACTCATGAAGAAATAGAAAATCTGAACTGATCTATAACTAGTAATGAGATTGAATCTGTAATTAAAAAAAAAAAAAAACTCCCAACAAAGAAAAGCCAAGGATCAAGAACAAGGCAAGGAAAGGATATCCATTCTTACCACTTATAGTCAACATAGTTTTAGAAGTCTTAGCCGGAGCAACTACACAAGAAAGCAATAAATCTGAATCAGAAACGAAGTAATAGAATTGTTCCTGTTTACAGATGACATGATTTTATATATAGGAAACCCCAGAGACTTTACATACACACACACATGCAGAGACACACACACACACACACACACACACACACACACACTCTCTCTCTCTCTATAGCCAATAAGTGAATTCAGTAAAGTTGTAAGGTATAAAATTAACATACAAAAATCAGTTGTGTTTCTATATAGTAACAATGAGCTACAAGAGAAATAATGGAAACAATTCCATTTACAATAGCATCAAAGAATAAAATATTTAGAAATAAACTTAACTAAAGAAATGAAAGACTTATATACTGACTACAAAACATTGACGAGAGAAATTAAAGACAAAAAATGAAAAGACATTCTATGTTTATGGACTGGAAGACTTAATTTAAATGTTCATATTAACCAAAGCAATCTACAGATTCAGTGTAATCTATATCAAAATCTCAATTGTATCTTTCATAGAAATAGAAAAAAAAATTCTAAAATTCTTATGGAACCACAAGGGACTCTGAGTAGCCAAAACGATCTTGAAAAAGAACAACAAAGCTGGAGAAATCATACTTCCTGATTTCAAAATATATAACAAACTAGTTATTTTTTAAAGTATGGTACTGACATACAGACACGTAGACCAATGAAACAGAAGACAGCACCCAGAAATAAATCCACATATATGTTGTCAACTGATCTTCAACAAAAGAGCCAAGAATGCACAATGGGGAAAGGATAGTCTTAACAAATGGAGCTGAGAAAGCTAGAAGTCCATATGCAAAAGAATGACATTGAACCCTTATCTTACACCATATACAACTATCAACTCAAATGGATTAAAGACATAAATGTGAAACCTGAAGCTGTAAAACTATTAGGAGTCATAAGGGTAATGATTCATAACATCGGTTTTTTGGATATGACCCCCAAAAGCACAGACAACAAAAACAAAAATAGACAAATGGGATTACATCAGACTAAAAACCTCTGCACAGGCAAAGAAACAATCAACAGAGTGAAAAGAACACCTACGGAATAGAGGAATATTTTTGAGAATCATACATGTAATAAAGGTTCACATTTAAAAAATATGAAGAACTCAAACAACTCAATACAAGGAAATAAATAACACAATTTTAAAAACAGGCAAAAAACCAGAATACACATTTCTCAAAGAAGAGATACTAATGGCCAACAGGTATCTGAAAAAATGCTCAATATCACTAGTTATCAGGGAAATACAAATTAAAAACACAATGAGTTATCACTTCCAATCTGTTAGGATGACTATTCTAACAAAACTCACAAAGAAAGATAAACAAGTAGAGTACCATGGTGCACTGTTTGTAGGAATGTCATTAGTACAGCCATTATGACAAACAGTATGAAGTTTGCTCCAAAAACTGAAAATAGAACTACCCATTTGATCCAGCAATTTCACTTCTAGGTATGTATCTAAAGGATATAAAATAAATATGTCAAAGAGATATCTGCACCCCACTATTCATTGTACATTATTTGCAATAGCCAAGATACAAAAGCAATCTAAGTGTCCATCAGTGGATGAATGGATAAAGAGACTATGTTATTTATGTCCACAATGGAATACTACTCAGTCTTTAAAAAGAAAGAAATTCTGTCATTTCAACAACATGAATAAATTTGGAGGACATCCTGTTAAGCAAAAAAAGCCAGACACAGAAAAACAAACATTGCATATTCTCACTTGTGGAATCTGAAAGAGTTGAACTCACAGAGGCAAAGAGTAAAATGGTGGTTACCAAGGGCTGAAGCAGAGGGTAGGAGAGATTGGGAAGATGTTAGACAAAGGATACAAAATTTCAGTTAGATAGGAGGAATAAGTTCAAGAGAGCTATTGTACAACCGGGTGACTATAGTTAATGATAATGCATTGTATTCTTAAAAGTCACTAAAAGATTTTAAGTGTTCTCATCCCCAAAAAAATAATGAAACGTACTATATATGTTTGATCTAGCTATTCTACAATGTATACATATTTTAAAGCATCATATTATACATAATGTATACATTTATAATTGCATTGTATATATTTATAGTTGTATGGTATACAATTTAAAATTTTTAAGTAAAAAAGAGAAGGTGTGGGGTTCCATGTGGGAGGAACCTGTCCTCCCTGGAAGTAGGAAATGACCAAGGTCTGGACATAGTGAAAGGAGAGTTTCAGTCCTTTTTTATTCTGTTGATCTTTGTACATCCAAAGGTTTATTGTGAAGTATCTCTCTATACACTTGACGTAAGTGTCTCTAAGGTAGGTAAAACGACTTATTCATCTTTTGTACTTAGGTTTTGTTCTCTTTCATTAGGATGTCTACATATTTAACTATTCCAATAAAAATTACCAAGTTGTACTTTTTTAAAAAGAGAGTTCTCATTTGTGTCCATAAAACCATCTGTAGGAAGTTACCTCAAAATTAACCGTTAGACTCCCAGTTTGAGATGGTCGGCCCCCTCTTTGCCCTGTCCTGGCATTTTGTGGTGGAGAGCTCTAACTCCGCCAACTCTGAGGGAGCTGAAGGAAAGTGTCTTGTCCTTTGTTGCAGAGAGCAGCAAGACAGAAGTAAACCCCGTGTTTTCTAACTTCAGGCTGTTCTTTCTCCATTAACAAAACAGGTCATCACACCAGAAGTTTTTTGAATAAAATATTGACTGGGTTTTAAGGAAAAAAACAAAAAAAAAAAAAAAAAAATTGGTTTTTAACACTACCAGCAAAGGCCATCTTTTTGCTTGGCAAATACAGCCCTCACACACATGAGCTCTTAGAAAAATCTGTTTGGAGAACAGTAAGCTGAAAAAAGAAAAAAGAAAAAAATATTCACACAAAAACCAAAAAAGAAAAAAAGCAAGCTACTAATAATTACAAAATTCTGAATTGCAGTTACCTTGCAAAGGGGAGAAGAAAGGGATGAGATTATGGAGTTATTTACAAGAACATTCAAAATTGTTACTTTGCTTTATTATTGTGTTTTATTTGTGTTATTACTTTTAAACTGTATAAATAATATTAAATATTCTGTGTATGGTCTATTTCCCTAAAACTAAAATTAAAACACAGACCATCTGAAAACATACACTATTTGCTTTGTACTTTTCATATGTATCATCTATATTTATTAAAACTAGCTCAGACCTTAACATAAACAAAATCAAAATTAAAAAATAGAATTATATACAAAAATATATACCCTCTCTAAAACCCCCAATACAATTAAAGAATTCTTACAATCATTTTAGCGTACTATGTAATAACCTGCATTGAATACCGTTTACTACTGGGGTACTAGAAGGAAGATGGAGTTGTTCTGGGTGTCCTTCTACACACAGCAGGTAGCAATTAGCACTCCAAAGAACTGCAAAAGGTTTAATCCTGGAAGCCACAGGATTCAATTTGTGCTTTAAAAGAAAGCACTTGGACCGCTATTTAGTACATTGCAGAAACAGGGAGTTAATTACTGCTAGTCTTTGATTGGAACAGAAGCAGAAGGTAGAACTAGGATTGAGCAGTGTTAGCAGCAACAAAGTCAACAGATTCAGTCTATCTTGAAGGTAGAATATGATATGTTGATGAATTATATGTGAAGAAAACCTTATAAAAGAGTAATATGTCAAAAATATCTATAGTTCTCATTCTCTAAAGATGCTTTAGTTATTTCAACTGATTTCTCTGTTGTCTTCATCAAGTTCTATAGAAGTTAAAAAATAAAAATAAAAATCTCTTGGCTAATCATAATAACAGACAGCACTGCCCATGCCACGCCCATGCACACACCTTCCACCAGGGAAAACACATGGAACCATCAGAAGGTGTCAGAACAGCCACAAACTCTTTCAATTATTGATATAAATTGTGACACACACTATTATTTTATTCTTTAACATTCTCAAATTTTTATAAAGATAAAGAATTAAAGCCTTTTGCTATCATAGCTACTGTATGGCCCCATTTCCAAATACATTGGTCACATTCTGACCCTGCTTCCTGGAATAATACACAAATGCTTAATGAATGCTTGCTAGGCACCAGGCACTGTTTGCAAAACTTGTGAGAATTAACTGGTTTAATCCTCACTTCAGCCCTGGGAGGAAGTGAGCCTCATTATCTCCATTCACTGTACATGAATCACACATGTTTACTGCTTCCCAGACTGTAAGTTACAGAAGAAGCTTGGAGTCACACTGACACCGAATGGTGTGTTTTAATCTCCCCAAGTCGCACTTGATGGATCTTAAGTGTCTTTATTCATTAATTTTGTTGAAAATACCCAAGGAAGATTCATAAAAATTTAGAACACATGCAAATATTGAGAAAACAAATCAATCTCTCCCTAAAGATTGAGGATAAGTGATGTCTCTACCATAAAGAGACCAAGAGAAACTAGAAATGCAAGCAAATTTCTAAGCCAAAAAACTTGATAGTACCAAGTATTCCAAATGTTATAAAAAATATAGAATAAAACCAGCAAGGACCCCAGGACCCTACTTAAAGCTGGAAAAAAAATGTAACATTGGGATACATAAGGCTAAGACTTATTTTCTTTTTCAACTATCACACTGTAAACAGATTAAACTTAAAACTTTCTCAGAAGCCCAAGAACCACATGTGTTTGCTGACAAGGAAGCCACGCCATTAGGGCAGAAGCCTCTCACTTGCTTATACTTAAGTACTAAGCCTGTAATGAATGGTTTATAGTGGTACTAAGCCTGTAATGCACAGGTTAAAATGGTTTTCAACCTTGACAACACATTCAAATCACCTGGCATGCTTTCTTAAATACCTCTCCAACCACTGAAAGTCTATTCTGTGGGTCTTGAAGCGATTCGAGGCACCAGGAGGTTTTACAAATCCCCAGGAAATTCCAACGTATGGCTAAAGCTTAAAAACCACTGCTTTAGATCAAAACCTATGGAGGTTCCCACCACTGCAACACAGGCATGCTCTGGGCTTAACAATATCTTGAAAGGTAAGAAAATGAGCAAAAGGCTGAAGCCATCTTCTGAATTCCTGTAGACCATCATGAGCACTTGGTTAGACTTCTTCTTCTGCAGACACTACCCATTAGGAAATTTAGCCATCTATCAAGCCAGCCACTGTTGACAGCTTTCAGACTTATCTATTTTAACATAACATGTGAACATGCTTGGACATCAATAAATAGTATAGCTCTCTTCATTGTAACTAAGAATTAGGTTAACTACAGATTAGACAAAAGGGAATATGGCAAGGGGAGAAATTGAGGACATGATATGTGCTAGATATTATATGCACTTGGCTTTGAATCTTTACAACACTCCTGTATTTTATTTTATTCCTCAGGAAACTGAGGTTCAGTGGGGATAGAGTGGTTTCCCAAGATCCCAGGGCTACTACCTAGTAACAACACTGGGTAGATGAGACAAACTGCTTTTTACTATACCACACTGCCCCCTAGGGCTACAGGAGTCTATGGCACGCACTGGAAGTTAAAAGAATGAAATACCAGAAGGCAGCAGCCGGTTTGAAATCTTCCCTGGTAGACCTAATTGGATGTGATTGCTCTTTCTCCCAACACTTGTAGCCTTTTCTATGGGTACCACTGGCTTGGCACCGAACTCTTACCACCTTTTGTTAATTGCCAATTCATGTGCTTTCAACTAATTGCCATTATACGCAAGCTCAGGCAGGGCAAAGACATTCCTGGTATTTTTTAATCTACCTCAGAGCCTAAACTTGCCTTACAGCCGTGCTTCTCCAACTGTAATGTACATATGAATCACCTGTGGACCTTGTTAAACTGAAGATTCTAATTCACAAGGTTTGGGTGGGGCCTGAGATCTTACCTCTCTAATCAGCTGCCAGGGGATGCCAGTGCTGCTGGTGAGATAATTCTCACCGTGAATAACAAGAAGTCAATTATTCCACATAAATGAGGTTTTTAAACTAGGCTTGAGGAATAAGCAGCTATGGGTGTGGCTTGGGAAATGAGATTTCACCACATATTTCAATTAATTTTTTAAAAGGTGCCTCGGTGCTGCATGCAACTATCAAGACTCTATATCCTTTTCCTGTTCAATGAATCTTTCCAGATTGGTTAGTTGATAGGTGGGACTTCTCAACATGAAAAGAAAGCACCTATAAAATACAGTTGAATTTACTATGAATAACACAAAAGAACATTAACTGATTGCTATCCTTAATTAAAAACAAAACATTGACCAATCTATTCCTTCCACAATTCCTCCTGTTAGCCCTGGGACCTCCTCATGTGTGGCCATGGTGTCCTTGGAGCTCCTAGAGTGATTGGAATACTTATTTTGTTTTTTGTTTTTGAGATGGAGTCTTGCTTTTTTTGCCCAGGCTGGAGTGCAATGGTGCGATCTCAGCTCACTGCAACCTCCACCTCCTGGGTTCAAGCAATTCTCCTGCCTCAGCCTCCTGAGTAGCTAGGATTACAGGCATGCACCACCACGTCCAGCTAATTTTTGCATCTTTAGTAGAGACAGGATTTCACCATGTTGGTGAGGCTGGTCTTGAACTCCTGACCTCAGGTGATCTGCCTGCATCAACTCCCAAAGTGCTGGGATTTCAGGCATGAGCCAGTGTGCCTAGCCCATGATGGATACTTTTGAGGAAACCTGTGGGTTACCTCTATTAACACATTCTGGGCTAAACACAGGCATTACAAACAGCAGCCTTGAAGTCAGCAGACGTGAGTGCAAGCTCTGGCAAATATTTTACTTCTCAAAGCTTCATTTTTCCTCCAGTACCACCCTCACACAAGACTCAGAACCTTAGACATAATCTAAAAATCACCCAAACTCCCATTTATTCACAAGAATTATATTCATACACCCCATAGAATAGCTTTTCTTATTCACAATATTTTGTTATTGATTTTCTGGTGACACAAAAAAGGATTTATGCTGTATGTGATACAATAAAACTTTATAAATACTCCTGAAACATGTCATATTGTGGCTCAGAAGACATCTCTATCCCACATTCACCTTTGTGCCCCCCAGACACCCCACTACAATGGCACAGAGTTTTATACAGATGTAACTGTGTCCCTTCAGCAGCCTCAATTTCCTCAACTATAAAACGAGACCAATAATACCTAGCCTGGATGCTTCCATGAAAATTAAGCAAGTATCTTCCTCCAAAAGTCCCTGGCAACCCCTAGCCACCAAATTTAGACTGTTTCCCCCCATGTACCCTCTAATCTTCATCCTACTACCCTCATCCATAACCTCATCTCCCTATATCTTATTTCTTTTTAGAGAAATGTGCCTATCTCTTCATCTTTCCAGTTGGGATCCATACCTTTTTGATGACAACAGTTAGAAATAACAACTTAATACAGTCAGTTCTCTATAAATATTTGTTACATGAATAAACAATTGACCTACCTATAAACAAAATCAAGGCCAGTAGATCCTAAATATCTAGAAATCTCTATTACTGAAAAAATCACTTGGGAATATATTAACAGATAGTAATTATTTATGATAAATTCCTTTTAATACAATTTATTCAAGCCCCCATTCACAAAAAGAAAGGAAGAAATCAAAAATACCAACAATATTTAGAAATCATTTGAGAAATAGTGCAGCAGGCAGAACATCAGGCTGGCAGAAGTACTGTGAGTCTGTCTAAAGCTCACATCTATGACAGCTTTTAAGACGTATATAGAAACATGCAAGAAAATGCCCAGCACCAGGAAATGTGTGTGATACTCTTGACACACATTTAAGACCCCTCCCTCATGAACGAACTGAGGACACTGGAGACTGTTATAAAGAGTAAAGGAAATGGCATATGTGTTTTCTATTCCAGCAGCACTTAGTAGATATTCAGAAAATTGTCCATTCTGGCTCATCTTGGTAGCTATGTCCAACCCATTGACATGGGGAAGAGTAGATACTTAACTGATGTGTTCGTTGTATTTAAAAAAAAAAAGCTCTGACCATGACAAACATTTATGTTAGACAATCCTTGCTCTTGTAGTCTTCCAAAGTCTTATGAGAAGTGCTGTCAAATTCTAAACTATAGTTGTACAGGTATGATAACATTGCACTCAGTGACAGGGAAACAGGAAACGATAAACACAGAATGATAATGGAAAATCCCATCACTGCAAAGAAAAAAAACTTGGTAAAAAAAAAGATCAAAGCGATTGGAGGACAATCCACGATGCCCAAATAGGAACAGCTCTGGAGAGCAGTTCCAGCGAGAATGCAGAGGGTGAGCGATCACCAGGTTTCCAAATGAGTTTTTACTGCCCACAGACCAGGAGATTCCCAGGCAGAAAAGCACCAAGAGTCTCTCCAGTACAGCTGTTTCAGCTGGAGCAGCAGGTCCTCGGCACACTCACTCACACAAATCTGGGTGGCCATTTCAACTGGTGCCTGGAACACCTGGAATACAGAGTCACCCATTCAACTGAAAAAAAGGGGGCTGAAACAGGGAGCCAGGTGATCTGGATTGGCAGGTCCCACCCCCACAAAGACCAGCAATCTGAAACGCTCTGGATTGAGTTTCACAGCAAGCACAGCTGGACCTGGGACAGTTCAGCTCTGTGGGGCGAAGGGTGTCTGCCATTACCGAGGCTGTCCACCGCTACCAAGGCAGTCCACCACTACCGAGGCAGTTCACCATTACAGAGACAGTACGCCATTACTGAGGCAGTTCTAACTATACCTCTATAAACAAAACTGCAAGGAAGTTAACATAGAAGCTGGGCAAAGCCCACGGCAGCTCAGCAACACCTCTGCTGGCAGACTGTGATTAGGCTACCTACTCGATGGGCAGAGAATCTCTAAAAAAAGACAGCAGCACATCAGGAACTTATAAATAAAGCCCCAACTTCCCAGGGCAGAGCATCTGGGAAAAAAAGGTGGTTATGAGTTCCACTGAGGCAGACGTAAACGTACCTGTGCAGCAGCTCTGAACAGAACAACGGAGCTCACAGCTCAGCACTTGAGCTGCTATAAGGGACAGACTGTCTCCTCAAGCAGCTCCCCGACACCCATATATCCAAAGAGATACCTCATAAAGGAAAGCTCAGGCTGACATCTGGCAGGTACCCTTCTGGGACAAAGATAACAGAAGAAGAAACTGGCAGCAACCCTTACTGTTCTGCAGCCCCCACAGGTGATCCCCAGGCAAGCAGGGTCTGGAGTGGACCTCCAGCAGTCCTGCAGCAGAGGGGCCTGACTGTTAGAAGGAAAACTGAAAAACAGAAAGAAATAACTTCATCATCAAAAAAAGGACATCCACTCAGAGACCCCATCCAAAAGTCACCAACTACAAACACCACAGGTAGATAAATCCACAAAGATGGGAAGAAACCAGTGCAAAAAGGATGAAAACACCCAAAACCAGAACGCCTCCCCTCAGCCAAAGGATCACAACTCCTCACCAGCAAGGAAACAAGACTGGATGGAGAATGAGTCTCATGAACTGACAGAAACAGGCTTCAGAAAGTGGATAATGGCAAACTCCTCTGAGCTAAAAGAACATGTTCTACCCAATGCAAAGAAACTAAGAACCTTGAAAAAAGGTTTGACGAAATGCTAATGAGAATAAACAGCTTAGAGAAGAATATAACTGAATTGATGGAGCTGAAAAACACAACACAAAAACTTTGCAAAACATACACAAGTTTCAATAGCTGAATCAACCAAGCAGAAGAAAGTATACCAGAGACTGAAGATCAACTCAATGAAATAAAATGAGAAGGCAAGATTAGAAAAAAAGAGTGAAAAGAAATGAACAAAGCCTCCTAGAAATATGGGATTATGTGAAAAAACCTAATCTACGTTTGATAGGTGTCCCTGAATGTGACAAAGAGAACGAATCCAAGCTGGAAAACACTCTTCAGGATATTATCCAGGAAAACTTCCCCAACCTAGCAAGGCAGACCAATATTCAAGTCCCGGAAATACAGAGAACATCACAAAGATATTCCTCTAGAAGAGCAACCCCAAGGCACATAATTGTCAGATTCACCAGGGTTGAAATGAAGGAAAAAATGCTAAGGGCAGCCAGAGAGAAAGGTCGGGTTACCCACAAAGGGAAGCCCATCAGACTTACAGCTGATCTCTCCACAGAAATCCAACAAGCCAGAAGAGAGTGGGAGCCAAATTCAACATCCTTAAAGAAAAGAACTTTCAACCTAGAATTTCATATCCAGACAAACTAAGCTTCACATAAGCAAAGGAGAAATAAAATCCTTTATGAACAAGCAATTGCTCAGAGATTTCATCACCACCAGGCCTGCCTTACAAGAGCTCCTGAAAGAAGCACTAAACATAGAAAGGAACAACAAGTACCAGCCACTCCAAAAACATACCAAATGGTAAAGAGCGTCAACACAATGAAGAAACTGCATCCACTAATGGGCAAAACAAGCAGCTAGCATCAAAATGACTGGATCAAATTCACACATAACAATATTAACCTTAAATGTAAATGGTCTAAATACCCCAATCAAAAGACACAGACTAGCAAATTGGATAAAAGTCAAAACTCATTGGTATGCTGTATCCAGGAAACTCATTTCACATGCAAGGATACACATAGGCTCAAAATAAAGGGATGGAGGAAGATTTACCGATGGAGGAAGATTTACCAAGCAAATGGAGAGCAAGAAAAAGCAGGAGCTGCAATCCTAGTCTCTGATAAAATAGACTTTAAACCAACAAAAATCAAAAGAGACAAAGAAGGACATCACATAATGGTAAAAGGATCAATGCAACAAGAAGAGCTAATGATCCTAAATATATACACACACAATACAGGAGCACCCAGATACATAAAGCAAGTTCTCAATGACCTACAAAGAGACTTGGACTCCCACACAGTAATAGTGGGAGACTTCAACACTCCACTGTCAATATTAGACAGATCAATGAGACAGAAAATTAACAAGGATATCCAGGACTTGAACTCAGATCTGGACCAAGCAAACCTAATAGACATCTACAGAACTTTCCACCCCAAATCCACAGAATATACATTCTTTTCAGCACCATATCACGCCTACTGTAAAACTGACCATATAATCAGAAGTAAATCACTCCTCAGCAAATGCAAAAGAAAGGAAATCATAACAAACAGTCTCTCAGACCACACTGCAATCAAATTAAAACTCAGGATTAAGAAACTAACCAACATCATTTTATGAGACCAACATCATCCTGATACCAAAACCCAGCAGAGACTCAACAAGAAAAGAAAACTTCAGGCCAATATCCATGATGAACGTAGATGCAAAAATCTTCAGTAAAATACTGGCAAACTGATTGCAACAGCACATCAAAAAGCTTATCCATCACAATCAAGCAGGCTTCATCCCGGGGATGCAAGTCTAGTTCAGCATATGCAAGTCTATAAACATAATTCCCCACATAAACAGAACCAAAGACAAAAACCACATGATTATCTCAATAGATGCAGTGAAGGCCTTTGACAAAATTCAACAGCCATTTATGCTAAAAACTCTCAATGAACTAGGTATTGACAGAATGTATCACAAAATAATAAAAGCTATTTATGACAAATTCATAGCCAATATCATACTGAATGGGCAAAAACTGGAAGCATTCCCTTTGAAATCTGGCACTAGACAAGGATACCCTCTCTCACCACTCCTATTCAATATAGTATTGGAAGTTCCAGTCAGAGCAATCAGACAAGAAAAAGAAATAAAGGGTATTTAGTTGGGAAAGGAGGAAGTCAAACTGTCTCTATTTGCAGATGACATGATTGTATATTTAGAAGACCCCATCATCTAAGCCCAAAATCTCCTGAAACTGGTAAGCAAATTCAGCAAAGTCTCAGGATACAAAATCAGTGTGCAGAAATCACAACCATTCCTATACACCAATAACAGACTTAAAGAGAGCCAAATCAAGAATGAACTGCCATTCACAATTGCTACAAAAAGAATAAAATACCTAGGAATACAATTAACAAAGGATGTAAAGTACTCTTCAAGGAGAACTACAAACCACAGCTCATGGAAATAAGAGAGGACACAAACAGATGGAGAAACATTCCATGCTCATGGTTAGGAAGAATCAATATAGTGAAAATGGCCATACTGCCCAGAGTAATTTACAGATTCAATGATATCCCCATCGAGCTACCTATGACCATCTTCACAGAACTAGAAAAAAAATCTGAAACTTCATATGGAACTAAAGAGAGCCCGCACAGCCAAGTCAATTCTAAGCAAAAAGAACAAAGCTGGAGGCATCACACTATCTGACTTCAAACTATACTACAAGGCCACAGTAATCAGAACAGCATGGTATTGTTACTAAAACAGAGATATAGACCAATGGAACAGAACAGAGACCTCGGAGGCAACACCACACATCTACAACCATCTGATCTTTGACAAACCTGACAAAAACAAGTAATGGGGAAAGGATTCCTTGTTTAATAAATGGTGTTGGGGAAACTGGCTAGCCATGTGCAGAAAGCAGAAACTGGACCCCTTCCTGACACCTTACCTAAAATTAACTCCAGATGGATTAAAGACTTAAACATAAGACCTAACACCATAAAATCCCTAGAGAAAACCTAGGAAAAACCATTCAGGACATAGGCACAGGCAAGGACTTCATGACTAAAACACCAAAAGCACTGGCAACTAGAGCCAAATTAGACAAATGGGATCTAATTAAACTCCACAGCTTCTGCACGGTGAAAGAAACAATCATTAGAGTGAACCAGCAACCAACAAAATGGGGAAAAAATTTGCAATCTACCCATCTGACAAAGGGCTAATATACAGAATCTACAAAGAACTGACATAGATTTACAAGAAAAAAACAAACCCATTCAAAAGTGGGGCAAGGATATGAACAGACACTTTTCAAAAGACATATATGAGGCCAACAAACATATGAAAAAATGCTCATCATAACTGGTCATTAAAGAAATGCAAATCAAAACCATATTGAGATACTATCCCATGCCAGTTAGAATGGCGATCATTAAAAAATCTGGAGACAACAGATGCTGGAGAGGATGTGGAGAAATAGGAACACTTTTATACTGTTGGTGGGAGCGTAAATTAGTTCAACCATTGTGGAAGACAGTGTGGTGATTCCTCAAGGACTAAGAAATAGAAATTCCATTTGACCCAGCAATCCCATTACTAGATATATACCCAAAGCATTATAAATTGTTCTATTATAAAGACACATGCACACATATGTTCATTGTGGCACTGTTTACAATAGCAAAGACCTGGAAGCAACCCAAATGTTCATTGATGATAGACTGGTCTAGGAAAATGTGGCACATATACACCACGGAATATTATGCAGCCATAAAAAACGATGAGTTCGTGTCCTTTGTAGGGACATGGATGAATCTGGAAACCATCATTCTCAGCAAACTGACACAAGAACAGAAAATCAAACACCACATGTTCTCACTCATAAGCAGGTATTGAACAATGAAAACACATGGACACAGGGAGGGGAGCATCACACACTGGGGTCTGTTGGTGGGGACTAGGGGAGGGACAGTGGGAGTTTGGGAGTTGGGGAGGGATAACATGGGGAGAAATGCCAGATACAGGTGATGGGAATGGAGGCAGCAAACTACATTGCCATGTATGTACCTACCCACAATCCTGCATGTTCTGCACATGTACCCCAGAACCTAAAGTGCAATAGAATAAAAGATCAAATCACACCACCACCAAATAACATGACACTAAAAAGCTATAAAAGAAAATCTGTAAGAAAGCCTTAAAGAAATGTGAAAAAAATAATGATTATTAACTGAACAAAATTTAGCCTATAAATTTAAGATTGGCAAGTAAGAGTCTTTTATCAGAAAAAGTTTTATGAAAATTTAATTCATATATAAATGGTCCAATTGAGCAAAAGCAATTACCAGCAAACAAGATTCATAGCAAAACGTCAGAGCCAAATGATTAAACAGCATACAAAAACAAAAGACACAAGAAAGAATACATGTTATTTTATGATACATAGTTATGTAGCAATGAAATCAGCTTTTCTATTTTTCCCTAAAACTTTTGAGTATTTAAGTAGAAAAGTGCCTTTAGTGTACTAACTGAAAATCTATTCAATATCCCATTAATTAGGTTATATGTTATGTAATCTAGGGATTACAGTGAACACATTCAAAGGGAACGTGCTCATTATAAAATCCTATTACATGTGGTTACAGTCCCTGAAGTCGGTAAGAAAACCCATGGAAATCCATGTAAGTTCCACATTTTAGACACATGTGGAAAATGTCACACATCCTCCGCTCCTGGAGGCTTCTGAGGAATGTGTTTTATTCCATTTGAAGCCTCAGGCATGTTAGAACTCCTCAGTCAAAGTGTATTCTACACCTTTTTCTACCCTCCACGCTGAGGCATCATGCTTTACAAATTTATATCAGTGATTATGCTCAGAGGTGTCCTCAGGTCTTGTTTTGAGTTTGGGATTTTTTTCCAAATTCACATGTCCATCTTACTGCTGATTATTTCCCCAGTGTTGTGACTGAGGTGTGCCACCTCCACTTAGAGAACTGTGAGATCTATTAGAAAACAATCTAAAATATTGAGCCAAGAGAAGTACTAGCTAAACATCATTAAGGACTAGTTTTGGTTTTCAAAAAAGTAACTGGACATACCCCAGCTCAGCACATTCATTCCTATTAGCTATTGAAAAATAAAACAAAAAATAAAATAAAATGCTGATACTAGTAATGCAGGTACTTTGTCTAAGTGAAACCACAGTAAAAAATTGAAAATCATTCTATCTCCTATCCAGTTCCTGAGTAAGGAAAAGGATTCATGCCCTTGACTCTAAAATGAAACCCCATAACTGAACCAAAGTGTTCATTGTCTACACAGAAAATTCAGAAGTTGCAGGAAAATTTTTCCATTTTATCTGCATCTCATTTCCACATCCACCTCTTAGATGATGGTTGAAATTTTATGATTATGGCTTCTGCCCTGTACTGTACATCGTCCTCCACTGTGATGCACATAATATCAGAAAGTTAACACCTTTAGACTTATCAAGTTAGTTTTATCCTCATGTACTGTAAGTTATCTGCCCTTTCCTGAGCTACTTCTGCAGGAAGCAGTGACAGGAAGATTTTAAAAGTGTGAGGCCAGTTGCCTAGGAGGAGAGCAGCAGCAGCAAAGGGAGCACTGAGGACACAGAAGGCCGGCCAACCTCTTCCCAATTTTACCTAAGGCTTCAGCAGAGGAAACTGTATGAAGACGATTGCAAATGGAATATCTTTCTAAAGTACACAAGCCCAGAGCTGCTTTAGTGATGTTAAAATGGGAGTCTGGACCTCTGCTTGCTGTTGTTTTCCTAGTCCCCAAGACATCACGGAGTTCCAGGGCTTCTTGGACCCTAAGGGTCCAGGAAAGATGCTTTGAAAACCACTGGCCTACTGAAGTTGCTGTTGTGAAGGAGATTTTCTTATCTATAAGAACCATTTCTTCTCTTAAACCTACAATCAAGGATTTATTATTTCAGAGGTTAATTTCTGAATAGGTGGTTGGAAGTTAAATGCAGAAAAGAAAAGTATTGTAGATTGTTGTTTTTCAGCCAGATTCTTTGTGCTATTAAGATCTTGATTTTCAAGTAACATGGAGCTAGCCTAAGCCAAGAGGCTAAAGGAGTCTCACAGCTCCATAGACAGAGGCACTGCTTGAGAGCTTTACAAACCCAGACATTCCCTCCTCTCCATCTCCTGTTGCTGCTTCTTTCTTGCTGCAGGTTGGTTTCTTCTGTTCTAAGCCCATTTGAAAGAAATGTTCACACCACTAATTCTCAATTTATATTGTTCATGAAACCAGCCAAACCAATTCCAAATTTAAGTTTTCTGGAAAGTACTTTGCCCAGCCCAGTTGAGCTGATTATTCTCATAATTCTGATATTCTGATTATTCCCATCAAAATAATCCGGGTGACAACTGTGCCGCGGTTAGGACAAGTTTCAGAAAAGGAGACAAGATGCTGGACAACCTCATAATTGTTGTCCAGCATTCTCTTCCTGGAAGCCCATGACCCCAATACAGCAGTGATGAGTCGATTCTCCCTCTCACTTCCCAACTCCATATTCAGTGATGTCATATTAGTAGCCTGAAATCAGCCAGGAGGACAGTATTTGTATGATGAAAACTGGCAATTGCTATACATCAAACAGCCAATTTACCAGCACAGCACTGTCACATAAGTCCCTATGATCTGTGACTGGAGACAGCCACATTAACATCCACCCATGCACTGTGAAGTGCTGCAGATAACCTTGGTGTCCTTTTCTTCATAAAACTTCCTCTAGAAGGAACCCAGTAAACATGCTTACACAAGCATTTTTATGTGTTTAAGAAAATTAAGACAGATTTGTGCATCACTATTCCAAGTTTGGAAAAGTGACCACACCCCTGTGCATTTAGAGTAGTATTTCAAGCATCTCAAGCCTTGTCCACTATCTTCATTACAAGGTTAGACAAAGGTTAGAAGCCTCTTTAAAAATATCCACTTTCACAGTAAAAATTAAAAACAACAGCAAGTAGAGAAATCCAGGACAGAAGGTATGAAGAAATGGTAGAAGTTACAAAAACACTTGCTGGTATACAGCAAGAGCTCAACAAATGTTTGGGAATGTTTGAAGAAAAGAAATAAAGTAGAAAGAGGAAAGTTGGTATGGGGATGGGAAGGAGGGAGGACAGCACATAAAGCCAAATAATGAGACGACAACCAACAAGACAATCCTCCACTGAGAGATAAGCAAAAGGCATTAAATAAGAAGTATAAAACATTCATTCATTCAACAAATGATATCAAGTGCCGAACATATGGCAGGGACTTGGCATTCTAAAAAGTCTGTAAGACATGGTCCCTACCTCAAGCACTGTGCAGTTTTGTAGAGCAGAGAGTCAAGTAAATTGATATTTCAATATTGGTAAATGCTATGATTAGTTAACAATGCTGCAGGAGATCATAGACCTCTACTCCAAATTTGGAAGTCCCAAAAGGTCACACACCCCCCAAAAAAGAAACATCTCAACCAAGACCTGAAGAACAAACAAAAGCTCCTTGAGTGAACAGGGTGGGGCAAAGGGCATTTCAGGTAGAGGAGAAAGAATATAAAGGGTTTGGTGTTGAGTGGAAATAGGCAATCATGGGTTTAAAAGTTCTGACTGGCTCAAGATAGTGTCTAAAAGAGAAAACTGGAGATGTAAGTCAAGCCAGGCCATGAAGGTCTTGCATAGCCTTCTCGGAATTAGGACTTTGAAGACAAATGGGGAACCATCAAGAAATTGAAAGAAGATATCACTTTAGAGAAATCAGAGTGTCCTGTTCATTTTATCTCCTGAATAGCTCTCAAACTGGTCTAGCCCTCTTCATCATCACCAACACTTTTCTCTCTCAACTGGATTGACATGACATCTCCAGCTGGCCTCCTTGCCTCCACTCTGTCCTGCTTCTACATTATTTTTCACAGGGAAGGCAGGCAGACCAGCTGGAGGTCATTGCAACAATCTATTGAGAGATTGCTTTGGTGAAGAAAAGAGGTGGTCCAATCTGAGAGCCATTCAGGAGATCAAAGACAAAGGGCTCAGTGAGTAACAGGAATTGGGGTGAAGGAGGCAGGTTTCCAGGTTTCTGACTTGGGCAGCTGGGTAGATGATGATGCTATTGACTTTAAAAAGAAACAAAGAAGCAAAGACCTGGAACCAGCCCAAATGCCCATCGATGATAGACTGGACAGGAAAAATGTGGCACATATACACCATGGAATACTATGCAGCCATTAAAAACGAGGAGTTCATATCCTTCGTAGGGACATGGATGAACCTGGAAAACATCATTCTCAGCAAACTGACACAAGAACACAAAATCAAACACCACATGTTCTCACTCATAGGTGGGTGTTGAACAAGGAGAACACATGGACACAGGGAGGGGAGCACTATACATGGGGGTCTGTTGGGGGAGAGGGGGGACAGCGGGGGGGTGGGGAGTTGGGGAGGGATAGCATGGGGAGAAATGCCAGATATAGGTGAAGGGGAGGGAGGCAGCAAATCATACTGCCACGTATGCACCTATGCAACAACCTTGTATGTTTTTCACATGTACCCCAAAACCTAAAATGCAATTAAAAAAAAAAAGAAAGAAAGAAACAAAGAAAAAACAGGTTTACCAGGTGGTATGGTTTGAATATTCTTCTCTTCCCAATCTCATGTTGAAATGTGATCCCCATTGTTAGAGATGGGCCTAGTGGGAGGTGTTTGGATTATGGGGGTAGATCCCTCATGAATGGCTTGGTGCCCTCCTCCCAGTAATGAGTGAGTTCTCTGCTGACAATTCACGTGAGAGCTGGTCGTTTAAAGGAGCCTGACATCTCCTCTTTCCTCTCTTGTTCACTCTCTTACCATGTGACATGCTGCTTACCCTTCACCTTCCATCCTGATTGTGAGCTTCCTGAGGCCTCACCAGAAGCCGAGCAGATGCTAGTGCCATGCTTCTTGTACTGCCTACAGAATTGTGACCCAAATAAACCTCTTTTCTTTTTTTTTTTCTTTTTTTTTGAGACGGAGTTTCGCTCTTGTTACCCAGGCTGGAGTGCAATGGCGCATCTTGGCTCACCGCAACCTCCGCCTCCTGGGTTCAGGCAATTCTCCTGCCTCAGCCTCCTGAGTAGCTGGGATTACAGGCACGCACCACCATGCCCAGCTAATAAACCTCTTTTCTTTATAAACTGCCCAGCCTCAGATATCCCTTATAGCAATTCAAAGTAGACTATCACAGTGGGGTAGATGAGGAGTTTAATTTTCTCCTTGAGGTGCTATGGGACATCCCGGTAAAGATGGATGGTTTATTCAAAAAGATATATAGTTCATATATATAAAGATTAAAGATATATGGAGATACATATTAAAGATATAGAGATATATAATAAAGATTAAAGATATATATTAAAGATATACCGCTTATTCATACATAGTTATCAACAGATTATTCAAAAAAATAAGACAGAGGTCACCATGATTTATAATTTTTATATGTTGGGTTTTGAGGTGGTCAGTAAAAAATATTGCTTTTCCCCATCCAATGGCAATCAAATGAGGCACAGCTAAACAGACAGAAGTAAAATATTACCTTTGATGATTGAGATATATGTTTGGGAGACACAGATTACCAGTGTTTCATTTCTGATTTAGAGAGATGACCCTGATGATTCCTGCCAACTGGTATTCATGTCCTTGTGTAGCCCTGTTCCATGCTATATATGGCTAACTCATAGAAAATAATAGGATATTGTGAAAATGACAATGACTTCTGAAGCTAGGTCACAAAAGACATTATGACTTGCCTTGCTCTCTCATGGATCTCTCTGTCTCTCTGGGGGAAGCCAGCTGCCAGGTCATGAGGTTACCCAAGCAGCCCTGCGGAGGCACTCTTACAGTGAGGAACTGAGGCCTCCTACCAACAGCCATGTGACTGAGCCAACTTGGAAGCAGATCATCCAGCCCTCAAGCCCCCAGACAACTGAAAGCCCAACACCCTTGACTATAACACATGAGAAACCGTGAGCAGAACCACCCCTCTAAACTGCTTCTAAATTCTCAACCTACAAAACCCATGAGATAGTAAATGTTTATGGTTTTAAGCCGCTAAGTTTTGGGGCAATCTGTTACACAGTAACAGATAATACAGAAACTTATCTACCAGGTCACAGCACATACACTGGAGAACTGTAGGCCTCCCCAGTGGGGCCCTCCCCAATCAAACTTGAGGCAGTTGTTCTCAGATTCCCACAGGCAACAGAATCATCTGATAGACTTATTAAAATACATATTACTGGGCCCCACCCAAGAGTTTCTGATTCGGTAGATCTGAAGTAATATCAGAGAATTTGGAATTCTGCAGTGAGTTCCATGGGTTTGGGGGCTGATGAAAACCATGTGACCATGAGAGGGCAGTCACGCACAGCACGCTTTATTTGGGTGACACTTTAAGAAGTCTGCTCCTGCGGAAAGCTTCTCACAGCCTGAGACCATTCCAAAGAGAAGGAGGACAAGGGAACTCCAAGAGAGAAGGAGAATCAGAGGAGAGAATTGCAATTACTAAGTGGTGCCCTCAGCAGCTAAGCCGAGTCTCCGGGTCAATGAGCTCCCAAGGCAGGAGAGCTAGGAATCTTGGTATAGATGCAGGATTTTTCCTATCGATGGCTAGCAGATGTTGGGTGCAGTTTCACAGGGTATGCAAAACAAAAAGGTTCTAAGTAGCTAAGAACTTACTTATCTGGGCCATATTTAAAACAATTGGGTGTGTAAACACTGAGTTCGGCACTGCTGGGCTTTTGAGCTCACTGCTCCCAGCCTCCAGTGAGGAAGTAAATAATAGGGCTGATATACAGAGGACATCCTTGGCATTTATGTAACAAATTCTCACATGTCTCCAGGTGCTGGTACTGTTGGCCCAGGAACACATTTTGAGAAGTGCTGGCCTAGGGGAACCGATAATGTGGACTTCTTATGGGCAGGATGGCACTGGAGAACAGGGTGAGGCTCAGTGTCTTCTCCCAAATTTTCATATCAAATAAAACCTCTTTGCCTGGAGAGGCGTAACAAGAGAGGCAGAGGGAAATGATTCTAACAGAAGTTCTATCCACATGGAAGGAAGCATTAGCAGTGAGGAATAACTGTTCTCCCCCTAAACATACCACCCAAGGTAATGATTCTACATCCTAAGAAAACATATTTTTTCACAGGGGCATTTGTTTTTCATTGTTTAGAAGAAGGAACTCCAATGAGGACCGTCTGGTTTTCTATAAACAGAAACCAGTTTCATTATTCTGACAACAGTACTTTGCCTGTGGGTGGTAAAAGCTGTTTATATATCCTTACCTTAATTAAGTCATCTCTGACTAAAAATGATTATCTCACAAGTGTTCTCAACAGACTTTCTTTAAAGAATTCCAAGAAATACATCTATTTTTAGTGTTATAAAAGGTATGTAAATTGAGATCTAATACTGAAGCTGTTTCCTTACATCCACTTTGAGTTGCTTTTATTTCTCCTTTACAACATTCATGTTCCCATAATTATCCATTCCTTCATCATTAATTTATTTATCTAGTCTTAATGACTATGTTGTATGCATTAAGAACAGCCCTGGGTGCTTTCGGATGACAGAAGTTAAAGCCAGAGCTGGGAATAAAAAACAAAAATAAACAAAAACAAACCAATTTTTTAATTGTGAGAACTCATATGAAGAAAACTCGGTTACTGGGAGTTTTTAATATGCTGTATTGGTTTTAGCTATTTTATTTTTCTTTCCCCTCCATTCACATTTAAGGGAATCAATACTGAATTAGCATGAAGAACACAGGCCTGTGATCTCAGCTACTTGGGATGCTGAGGCAGGAGTATCACATGAGTTCAGAAGCTCAAGCCCAGCCTGGGCAGCATGAAAAGACACAAACTCAAAAAGAAAGAAAAAAAGAAGGAAAAAAATTAGCATGAAGAATTCAAGGGAGAAAAGACAACAGAGCCACCTTCCTAGCCAAGAAAAACCCCAGCTTGCAAGTTAGTGAACAGAAGTGTGCCACTTGACAGAGTAGTTTTAATGACTGACACTGAACCTTTTGTGAGTTTTGCACTTCTCTTGGCTGAAATCTTCAAACTGGTTCAAAGAAGCTCCAGCCTCTTCATTCTGTAAGTGTTGATACCATCTGCATAACTACTTGTCATTATCCCCTGCCAGGTGCCTCCTTTCCAACCTTGAACATTTCTTCTTGATTCATTATAATTAAAGAGCTAATGTAGCCATTCAAGTTCACATTGTCAATGACCATGTAATCATCTTCCCTAGTGGCCAGAATTCCTTTCTTTTTATGAGGTTACAATTAAATTCCCTCCAGCCATAAGGTCAAAAGAATCTGGAACAGTTAGCCTTCCCAGTGACTAATTTCACACCTGTGACTCTGACACATATAAAATAAGACCTCTTAAATGGAAGGTGTCAAATTAAGAAATAATATACATTTGACTACACCTGAACTGAAGTCAATTAGACATAAAAATTAAAGACGGTGGATTCTTTTCCTGTTACTGCAAGTGATGCTTGACATTCTACTTATCAATTTAAGACATCTGTGTCCCTTAGAAATGTTAAAGTAATTTGTAAGTTGGAAAAGAATTAAAATGGCCCAAAGCCTGGGGGAGATTAAGATAACATGCTCGTGTCTGGTCTGTGTTTTAAAAACTTGTCTATCACTTTATTTTTTTCCCTTCTCAAGATTTAAGTTTTCCTTAGTTTATTTTTCTGCTCTTGAGGCTTCTAACATTTTGTTAAGAATTATGAGTATTATTTTGTTAAGAATCACTATGCACAGCTAAATACCATGGGCAGATTTAGCCTCTGACTTCCAAGATGTAACATTGACGAATGGAGCCACCTTTTCATTCTGTCATCTTGAAATCCACTGTGGACCTTCCCCTTCACCTCCAGCTTGTAGTGATTCTCAGTATCACAAGTAGCATACCACTATCCCTAACTCCTTATGCCTTTATCCTCCTTTCTCCTCTAAGAGTTGCTTTGAGCAACAGGCTATTTACTGGGAGCTTTGCAAGTGTAACTTATCGGAGGTCATTGTCAAGTTTCTATTAGTACACTTTGAGGGGACACCCAGTTAGAAGACTGCTTATGGCAGCCACAGTACCCCTTCCTTCATGGCTGTAAGGTTTCCTGGAAAGGTGAGGAGTGTGACCCACAACCAGAAACCTCCAAACCCTGCAGTTCAGCTACCCAGAGTTTCTGAGAAGTCAAAGTGAGCAGCTCATCAGGAACAAAGGCAGATGACCTTTACTCAAAAACATCCAGGTGATGACTCCAAGTCCTAAAAAGTAACCAAGATCCAATCCCTGCACTTCTTAAAGTTATTGTTGGTACCTCTTTGTCTCACAAGAAAAATAACTGTTGCCTTTTATGGTAGATATCTGTTGTTACTGCCACCCAGGATCCATTCATTTTTTGATAACTACACCTTGATTTCTCTTGGGTAACCATGCTTTCCTCACTCTTAGCTCAGAAGCTTTGGATAACATTTTGCATGCTGTGGGGTGCACATGCCCGACTCTGCAGACAATGGACTGAGCAATATGAGATCTGGTTCCCTTTTTATAGCACAAAAAGAGAAACGTCTAAGAACAGGGCCAAACCAAAGAAAGCAGAGATTGAAAAATGAAAAGAAAAAAATAAGTTCCAGTTGATGTTGAGTTTCTTCATCAAGCCATACCTGAAACGAAGCGTACTTGCAATAGCTGAATTCAATCATTCATTCATCCAGAAATATTAAGTATTTCTAGGTATCATCCCCTCTGCTAGAGCCAGAGGCACAATGCAGTCCTTACTCTCCAAATATTCACCAGCATGTAAAACAACAACTACTATTCGATGTGATAAGCATTGGCACAGGGGCATTACAGAGCTGTCTGGAGTGCTCCCAGAACAGCACCCTAAATCAAAGGAGGGAAATCTGTGTCCTAGAGAAGAGTTTGAAATATTTGGTTGAAGTTTTCATACAGACTCTGATTATTTCAATTGGCACAGTACCACGCTGATGAGCTAACCCTTCATTTGACATCTCAGTTTTTTGTTATCTATTCCTGAATAGTGATTTTCTCCTCCAGGCCATCTTTTCCTACATCACATTCATGAGCTTAGATTTTACTGGGAGCTTCTGTATCTTTTAAATAAAGAGCCAAACACTCCACTTTCTAAGTACTATACCAATTTTCCCAATTCTTTCATGCAATACTTCCTCTGGGTCATAGACGGCCCTGTCACCACACTCTGTCTTCATGTCTTTCCCTACCCAGCTAGAGTCCTTTGATCTTTTACTTCAACTCTTATCAGTATTTTCCCTTAGCCCATTCCCTTCAGCCTCAACAACCTGGTATATCATATATCATGTATTATTCTAATTATCTATTTAATACTTTTTCTTTTCTACAAACTATAGCCTATAGGAAAGGAGAATCTTCTTTATAATCATTGGATCTCCAGTGCCCAGTATCATTGTGACTAACAAACAGCATGCAAGTATATTTGTTCATCCAAACACATTTTTAAACAAATCTATTATAGACAGTGAGCTGAGTGTCGGGAATTGGCTTATCAGAAATAAGTGCTCAGCTCTTTCCTCATGGAATTTGCAACCTATTAGGTGTGACAGCTAAGGAGGTGGCAGTATTTCATTGATCAGGACATGGTCCCAGAATTCCAATCAGTAACCAACAGCAAGGAGAGTTGTGTCCATTGCAGCAGAACTGAAGAACTTGCAATTCAGAGAATTAGCTGCCAAGTAAACAACTCACAGACTAATATATGATAATTTATTTTCCAAATGTATTAAAGAAGCTGCCCCTTAAAGTCAGGTACTTTGACACTTATTATATAAATACTATGAATTGATTAAAGGAATTAAGTCTTGATGTGTTGCCTTAAGGACAGGGCAATAGGAGTTATACCAAAAAAGGAAATGGCAACTGTTTTCAAAACGATGTTACTCGTCTGAAATAATTTTCAACAAGTCCTACTAGGCACACACATTTGTCTTCCCCTGGGATTTTCCTGGCATTGAGCCTCTCAAAGACCCGAAAATACTGAACACTAATAATGGAAAAGGAACATATAACATATCTGATGAAATTTGTAGATTACAATAAACTGGAAAAATGTGCAAAGACCTCAGAATGACAGAAGATAAATTCTAAATGGCAGGCATATGAATTCAAATAATAAAATAACACCCAAATTATAAGTTTATGAATTACCATATATTAGGGAATAATCACACACTGGGAAAGAGAAAATAGAATGAGAACTATATAAATAAGATAAAATTTTAAAATATGAAAGGGTAATCATCAGTTTACTTTTAAATTCCAGGGACCCAGAAAAAATTTCTGAAAGGGCCCCATAATCTAAGCAGAATACCTTGTTAAGGTCCTGGGTAGAAAGACAGTGCTCTTGAATGAGAGTCTGGATAGAATTTACAGTTAGGTGAGGTTTAAAAAAAATTGAAATGCTAGTTGATTTGTATGCCAACAAGGGAGAGGACCAAAGAGTTTCTTAGGAATTCTAGGAAAAGCCAAAACTCCCTGTGCGAACTGCTAGCCCAACATAGGAGAAACTGTACAAACCTGCAAACCACAATAGGAACAGGACAAAGCATTAGGAAAATATGAAGAAATTAAAGGAGATGAATATTTATGGTCTAGACAGGATTCATATCAAGCCAGAAAGCTTGGCTGATTAACACCAAAAAAGACTCAGATATCAGACAGACAAAGACAAAGAGAAACTGAAAGAAACATTGACTGATTGACTTAAGGGGTCAACAACAGCAGAAGAGATGGTTACTATCTTCCTTTTGCTCCCTTCCTCCTTTCTCTCGTACCTCTATTTGAGAAGGACCCTACCCTCCTTACATAACATGGGTTGGGGCCATATAAAAAGACAAACAGGAGGGCTAGCACGACTCAGCATGTTGTGGGTGAAAGACCACGAGCTTCAGGTTAGCCCAAAGCAGTAGAAGCACAACTCTTATATTACTAGGTGTGTAATCTTAGGCAAATCACTCACCTGCTCATACAAAAGTAGGGTATGAATTCCAATATTACTGAACAGTTATGTTGTTTGAATAATGTGGATTATTTAGCATAGTACTTGGCATGTAATAGGTACTTAACAAATTTTTGTCCTCTTTCCCCCTTTAACACCAGATCAAATAATAGAAAATGCATTAATTATAGTAATTTAGAAGAGAGTCTGGGGTTTATCTCTATATAGGTGATTCATTAAAGTTCTATAATTATTACACTTCGGAATAAGAGGGAATGAAACTCAGGCTCATTATATTTAGGTTGTTATGTTTTGGAGTATTCCAGTAAATTAGAGAGTATTTTGAAGTGGTTAACACAACCTGGTCATAAAAATATATTAATTCTTAGATGTGTCCCCTAAGATAGAGTAATTGAACCAATAATAAAGTCCTTGTTTCTGGGTGGGTCTTAGGAGAAACTGATGAGAGCAAAACCATCAGTAAGAAGTGAAACCCTGCTCTAATGGGCAGAAGCTGAGGGTACATGATGTATAGACCTGGCCTCCGGTAGGAGTACATGCTGAGAGGGTGCTTTAAGCCTCAACCTGATCCCTAGGACTTCCCCTTGGCCAGAATAAGCTATTGAAAATGGAGACTTCAAGGTGGTCAATTAGCTGGCATGGCTGGGAGCCACATCCATCCTGGGAAAAGACGCAGACTGACAGGATTTCTTGCCTCGGATCACACGTAGAAGAGGCAGGTGGGATGGGTGAAAAGGAAGAAGCCAGGAATGGACAGAGCCATGCCACTTTTTTCTGCTTTTTTTTCCCCCCATTCAAATCCTAACCAGCCTCAACCCTGCTTAGCTTCTGGGATCAGACAAGATCAGGCACATCCAGGATGGTATGGTTATAGACATTTTTTCTTTCTCAGTAAGTACATAGTTCTCAGAGTGCTCCAATCTATCAAAACATATGGATGAGAATTTATAATAGGCTGCTTTAATTCTTTGCTCTTCCTCCTGATGCTGCTGCTACAGCTCTATCTTTGAGAAATAACCATAGCCATCCAGCACATTTTGTAAACAGAGAGCAGTGTGGGAAACTAGAATGAGCAAGAGTTGTTGGGATGCAGAGCTCGCTCATTATAGAGAGTTGCTGGAGTTAGCCAATAATCCAGGGTTGACCAGCTGTCCAGATTGGATGGCACATTAGGCAGTGGCCAGCTTGGTCTGCAGCATCCCTATGCCAATCTCTCTAGTTAAAACCAGCATTTTCCCATTTAGTTTGTAGCTCAGGTAAGTCTTAATTCTGTGGGGTTTCACATGATCCCTGTCCTCACATAGCCAGCGTGACTAACTTCCCATCTGCCCAAGACTCTCCTAGTTTTAGCACTAGGTCCTGAGAAACCTCTCAGTCCCAGGCAAACTGGGATGGTTGCTCATACTCCACAACATAGTGTATTCAAGGACCTCTCCTTAGACAGAATCCTCATGACATGGGATCCCTGGGACCTCACATGTTGGGACTTGAGAGCAGATTTGACTCCCTCAGCCACTGAAGAGTCACCATTCACATCCTTGCCTCTTTGTTAATACCGCAAAGCCTGGAATGCAAGAAGCGTTCCCTTGTAAGAGGTTTGTTAAGCTGGTGAGGACATGCTGTTTCTCCTCCTGGGATCTGGTTTTGAATAGGATTATGGAACAAAAGAAGAAGATGGGGAAAGAATTTCTGCAGATACAGTTAATTAGACAGCTATACCAATTTAGTTTTGCGATGAAACAGTTATCTTCTGTGACTGAAAGACAAGTGGTGAGGCGAAGCATCTGTTTTAACAGTAAGCATAGCTGTAAGTCTGACTTTAGAGTCTAAGGCAAAAGGCAGCCACCTAGTCAGAGTGTAATTCATTAACATTAAACTGCTCAAATTCCATTACTATGAACTTCCACCAACACAGAAATAAGAAGCTTTTAATCACTTGGGTGTACAGAGATTTCCAACATGAAAGCAGTCGTTGCTATGGGATCCAATTGGTCCCAATTATGCCACATACACAAGAGATGCTAATACACTGTTGAATTGTTTCTGGATGCCAAAGACAGTGATGTAATGATTGAAGGTTCTTTATGTGGTTGGTGTATTTGTGTAAGAAATTAAAATGAAATTAGTGTAGAAAATAGGCAAAGAGCCCATGTAAATAAACATTTCAAGAATATCGAAAGCTCTGGACTCCAATTCATGTTACTTGCCTAGGATCATGTTTATCAGAGATAAGATTTAGTCAAAACAAAAGATTAATTTAGATGTGATATCACAAACTAGCAGCTCACAAGACAAAGAGGCCCAGACAGTTTGTGGCTATTAATTCAATTAGGGTTAAACACAGATCAAAATACATGTTTATCTTCTCTCTCTCCTGAAATGTCACTAAAGTAATAAAGTAATAAAAGCAATACCCACTTCCAGTGATGAAGAGAGTGGGAAGAGAGGCAACAGAGTGCAAGAGGTGCAAACAAAATTTTGGAAGACAGAAAGTGAATTAAGAAGTGGTGACTAGCAAAGAAAAAGGTGAAACTTAAATACCTTCAGAGGGAAATAATATCAAGGAATTGTGTAATCCATCCTTTGGAGAGAACTCAAAAGTAACAGATTTCAGAGTATACTTATGGTCCAAATAACAGGATGGGTATAAAAGCTTTTTTAAGGGACAGTTGGACTCTCAGATCCCTGTTCCCAGTCTGTGTGATTAGGCAATTCCCCTCATGCTCAACTCCAAAAAGACCAGATGTTTACTCTCTTGAGAAACTGAACCTGAGCCACTCCAGACTCAAGGACACCTCATACAGTAGAGGACTGAGGCAGGAGGACTAATTGGAAGTCTACATACAGAACTATTGAGAAGCCTAATGACCTCTTCTCCCTAGCCTCTAGAGCACCAAAAGCCAGACTCATACAGCTAGGATACCTTTTCTGAAAACCAAAACTATCACAAAGAAAAGACTAATGATATCGATATTTGAGCACTCCAAGGAAGACAGTTACTGCCCAATAACCCCACAGCAAACCCACTCATGCACACAGAGCTTGCAAACAGCCTTTTGATACCTCCCTTTGTGTTATTATTATACAGCCAAGAGGCACCAGATTATTTGAGAAATCCTTCAACATGCAAGAGACCAAACCCCCAAAAAATGCATATAAAAGAAGTTTAAAATTCTAAAAAACAATTTCAAGGAAAGGAACAGAATAAAACTTTAAAGAAACAGAAGAAGAGAAATTGCTGTCAAAATAGAAATGCAGAGATCAAAGAAGAGATCAGAAGTTTAAAATGCAAGAAACTATTTTTAAATCTATAGAAGAGATGGAAAATAAAGCCAGGAAATCTCCCAGAAAGCAAAACAAAAATATACAGAGATAGGGACAGGAGAGAAGTGATAAGAAAATCAGCAACTCAGTCAAGAAGATTCCATATTCAATCAATAGACATTCCAGAGAATAAAATGAAAGAGAGGGAGGGAGGAAGGGAGAGAAATTACTCTCAAGGAATTAATATAATTTTTTTTCCTTGAAGACTCTTTAAATGAAGGCCCCAAGTGCCCAACACAATGAATGAAAAAGTTCCAAGTCCCAGATATTTCATCATTAATTTTCAGAACATCCAGAATAAAGAGTCTTTAGCGATGAGAAGCTAAAACTACTCAAAGGATAAGTAATCAGAATCATTTTGGAGTTCTAATGACAATATCAGGTGCTAAAATCCAAGGGAGAAATGACTTCAAAATTCTGAGTGAAAATTATTTTTCACACTCAAGTTCTTTACCCAGCGAAGCTATTAAATAAGTGTAAAAGCAGAAATTTTCAAACATGCAAAGACAAGAATTTTAACTTCCACACACCTTTTTAGAAGCTAGTGGCAGCTGTACTGCTGCACAGCAAAGAGGGAGACCTGACACCAAAGAAAATGACATCTAGGTTAGAGAGGCTTAACCCAGGATGATCCTGGGGCAACCCTGGGAGAATGAGGTTCAACAAACTTGTTGAAAATAATCCTTGTGGTCAGGTGCAGTGGCTCACACCTATAATCCCAGCACTTTGGGAGGCCGAGGCGGATGGATCACCTGAGGTTGGGAGTTCAAGACCAGCCTGGCCAACATGGAGAAACCCCGTCTCTACTAAAAATACAAAAATTAGCCGGGCATGGTGGCACATGCCTGTAATCCCAGCTATTTGGGAGGCTGAGGCAGGAGAATTGCTTGAACCCAGGAGGTGGAGCTTGCAGTGAGGTGAGATCATGCCATTGCACTCAAGCCTGGGTAACAAGAGTGAAACTGTCTCAAAAAAAGAAAATGATCCATGTTAGGGAGTAGGATTCAGGAGTGGGAGGGAGTGGCTAAGACATTTCTCCACTGGATTATAAATTTGCTGTACTCTCATTTTTAGCCAGTATGTGTTACTTCTATTTTTAAAAAAAATTTTTTTAACGGAGACAGGATTTCACCATGTTGGCCAGGCTGGTCTTGAACCCCTGACCTCAGGTGATTTGCCTGCCTTGGCCTCCCAAAGTGTTGGAATTACAGGCATGAGCTACTGCACCCAACCAAAAATATCATTTTTTAAATGTTTGATTGCAATGTCTGAAAATTAGGATATTTTACACAGAAATCCATGTGTATGGTTTCGATTCATCTAGGTGAGCTCTTTTGAGGCACAAATGACCAAAAAACTCTCAACATTTTTTAAAAATGATTTCTTACACTATTTATTCATCGTCTGCTGAGAAGGTCTCCATTTATTATCAAATCACTAAAGAAAACTATCAGAGGTTCTCTCCTAAAATCTGTTCCCATGATTTGAAAGGAAGGAAAGGAGAACATAGAGAGCCATGCACTGCTTCTTAAAGCTTTCATCTGGAGCTAGGTGCCATGGCTCATGCCTGTAATCTAAGCACTTTGGGAGGCTGAGGCGGACAGATCATCTGAGGTTAGGAGTTCAAAACCAGCCTGGCCAACATGGTGAAACCCCATCTCTACTAAAAATATAATAATTAGCCAGGCATGGTGGCAGGTGCCTGTAATCCCGTCTACTCGGGAGGCTGAGGCAGTAGAATCACTTTAACCCAAGAGATGGAGGTTGCAGTGAGCCGAGATCATGCCACTGCACTCCAGCCTAAGCGACAGAGCCAGACTCCATCTTAGAGGAAAAAAGAAAGAAAGCTCCTGTCTGGAAATGACCTATATCACATACCTGAGTTCAACAGAGTAGAATTATGTAATGCATTTACAGGAGGGAGCTTCCACTGGGCCCATGTTTATTTTTAGCAGAAGTCTGCAGGAGATAAGTAGCAATTAGATGATTAAATACATATGCATACTTCAATTTGCTAAAATCTTCACCCTAACATCTCCCTAACACCAGATCAAATGTTAGTTGCCATTTATTATGGCACTTGCAATTTTTTGTAGCATAGTATTTTTAATGGTAGCAATAAAAATAACATGAAATATTTCTCTATACATGTGGAAGAAAAAGAAAACTAAAACAAGAGAAATGAGTGTCTCAAGATAAATGGAATGAATCTTATAGAAGTCAAGAATACTCCTGTGTATTTAGTCTGCCAACAAAGCATTTGTTTTACCTCATTTGCTTTACACTTTGCTTTTGTGATTTGAATTGTGTTCTCTCAAAATACATGTTGAAGTCCTAATCCCCGGTACTTCAATAAGTGACTTTATTTGGAAATAGTGTCCTTTTAAATGTAATCAGTTAAGATGAGACTGTACTGGAGTAGGGTGGGTTTTTAAAAGAGAAAATGCCATGGAGGCTGTGGTGGCAGAGACTGGATTTTTGCCACCCCCAGACAATGTATGCCTGGGGCTGTGAGAAGCTGGAAGTTTCCTCCCCTACAGGCTTCAGAGAAAGTATGTTCTTACCAACAACTTGATTCCAGACTTCTAGCTTCTGCAGGAGATGAGCAGCAATTAAACAATTAAACACATAGGTGTACTTCAATTTGCTAAAATCTTTACCCTATTATCTCCCTAACACCAGACCAAATGTTAGACCCAATACCTTTCTGTTGCTTAAAGCCACTCAGATGGTTCTACTTCATTACAGCATCTTACTGATACACTTCCTAATCCCTACAGAATCAAAGCCTCTTACTCCCCATATGGAGCATTTCTGAACAGAGCTGGGTGAGAACATTACAAAATTATTCCCAGTACTTTGCGAGCCCAAGGTGGGCAGATCACCTGAGGTCAGGAGTTCGAGACAAGCCTGGCTAACATGGTGAAACCCTGTCTCTACTAAAAGTACAAAAATTAGCCAGGCATGGTGGCAGGTGCCTATAATCCCAGCTACTCAGGAGGCTGAGGCAGGAGAATCACTAGAACCTGGGAGGCAGACATTTCAAGTGAGCAGAAATTGCGCCATTGCACTCCAGCCTGGGCAACAGAGCAAGTGTCCATCTCAAAAAAAAAAAAAAAAAAAAGCCCTCTTTACTCAAGTTCTTCATTTGTCTCTTTGAGTGAAGACTTTCTTCTTTTATTACAGTACATATTTAATGGTGACACAGCAGACTGCAAAAATCATTCTGATCCTGGTGTCAGTCAGCAAGTCACGAACAATTCATTACCAGTTATCTCAGGAGGACTCAAGACTGCAGTCATTCTAGGTCACCAAATGCTGTACAAGCCACACTCCCATTAGGAAATTGGATTCTCCAAAGAGGAGCATGTGAACACCGCATTTCACAAAGACAAGGCAAGCTCAGAGTTGAAAGTTCTGAGCTGCCAGGAGGGAGCAGATTCCAGGTAAGCCAACTAGGGTTAAAATCCAAACAGAAGGGCATGAACAAAAAGATCATTCCAGAAAGCAAGGAGTGTGGTCTCAGTCTCAGAATGAAGAAGTAAATCTACATAAGGAACACAGTAGATGATAACAATTTGTTCCAGCACAAAGATCAGCAGCCTTCAGCAGGGAGAAACCTGCTAGGTCTTGGCTGAGAGTAATGGGCTTGAAGACGCCCAGCAGCTGTTTGGAGGAGCCCTAGACAGCACATCCACAGGTGGTCTTTTGGCACATGGCACCTCCCCTCAGTGCTGCCTCTGAGAAAGGTCACAGCACAGTGAGATGAGCAGCTCTGAGTCAACTACCTAAACCATGGCGATGCTGTATTGTCAAGAGGAAGAAACAGCATATTTAGTCCGTAAATGCCATGTGATTCAGGAAGATGATGTTTTAATTGCCTGTTGGTAGTCTAGCCTGGCTTTTTATCTCACAATTTAGGGCTTAATGCCTTTTCATTTGTGTCATGTCAAAACTGTCCTTGTCACATTGTTTGTGATGCTTTCTCTATTTTTCACAGATCACATACTTTTTCATTAGGATATTACAGCTTACATCTTTATTTTCCATCATGTTCAATCAGTTATAAACCTCCGAAATCATTTCTTTCTCCTAGATATACAAAGGCACATCAAGACTAAAGGGATAATTAATTGTGACTTTCATCTTGTATTTCTTCCCTGTTCTTTTTAGTAAAATGGCCAAAGAACATCATTTACTGGTCACATTTATAATAGGCACTAATTTTCACACTTAAGTTATTGATCTAAATAGCCAACCATACGAGAATCATTAAAAAACTACAACTGCCACATCATGGAAGATTGGGAATAAGCATGATGCTTAAAAATAATTTTTCATATCCTGGAAAAAGATAATACAAGTAAATAATCAGTACACAAAACACAGATATAGTATGATAATCATGTAAATATGTATTAAAATCTAAGTAATGTTTATCTTGTTCATCCTTTCTGTGCTTTTCAAAGTTCCAATTATTAGCACACGTATAAAATTTTAAAAATAGTTTTTAAGTAAAAAGTAATTTTGGGCCGGGCATGGTGGCTCACGCCTGTAATTCCAGCACTTTGGAAGGCTGAGGCAGGCGGATCATGAAGTCAAGAGATCCAAACCATCCTGGCCAACATAGTGAAACATTATCTCTACTAAAAATACAAAAATTAGCTGGGTCTGGTGGCATGTGCCTGTAGTCCCAGCTACTTGGGAAGCTGAGGCAGGAGAATTGCTTGAACCCAGGAGGCAGAGGTTGCAGTGAGCCAGGATCGTGCTACTGCAGTCCAGCCTGGCAACAGAGTGAGACTCTGTCTCAAAAAATAAATAAAATTGTTATCATCAGAAAAAGATAAACTTATTTTTAAAAGTTTGAAAGATTAATGATATTTACATTACTCATTTTTGCAATACTACTTTGGAAGACTTCATACATTCTAAATCATTGAATAAAATTTCACATTTAAAAAGAATACAATTTAGACCAGGCGCAGTGGCTCATGCCTGTAATCCCAGCATTTTGGGAGGTTGAGGTGGGTGGATCACTTGAGGTCAGGAGTTTGAGATCAGCCTGGCCAACCTGGTGAAACCCCATCTCTACTAAAAATACAAAAATTAGCCGGACGTGGTAGTGGCTGCCTGTAGTCTCAGCTACTCAGGAGGCTGAGGCCGAAGAATCGCTTGAACCAGGGAGGCAGAAGTTGCAGTCAGCCAAGATCAGGCCATTGCACTCCAGCCTGGGCAACAGAGTGAGACTCTGTCTCAAAAAAAAAAAAAAAAAAAGGGAAAAAAAATAATATTTACATTTATATCTAAGCCAAAGTGTTCACATCTATTACGTGGCCCTCAACAAAGTATGCCAATAATAATGCTGGAACTTGAGAGCTGAGTCTGCAATGTTTCTTAAAGGACCAGATGGTAAACAGTTTAGGCTCTGAAGGCCACACATTCTGTCAAAAGTATTCAGCCCTACCACTGTAGCACCAAAACAGCTATGAACAATACATAAACATATGGGCATGGCTGTGTTCCAATAAAACTTTATTTACAAAAACAGGTGGTAGTTTGCCACCCTCTGCTCTAGAGTAGTGCTCATAGTTTAATATGCATATGAATCACATGGAGATTTTGCTAGAAAGCAGACTCTGATTCAGTAAATGTGCACTGGAGCCTGAAATTCTGCATTTCTAGCAAGCTCCCAGATGATGCTATTGCTACTGGTCTGAGGACAACACTTTGAGTAGCAAGGTAGAGCATTATTAGCCACATAATAGATTAGAGACTCATGGAGCAGACCTTACCATGAGATTAAAATATATTATGTTCATCCACAACACATATGCATTATAATACAACTTTTGCCTAATGGTTTTTCACTTTCTTTGTTTTATTGGAAGAAATTAAGGACATTAAGTGGGAGATAGATGGCTTTAATTATTTAAAAATAGTTTACTCAAAAATAATTAGGCTTTTATGTAGAAAAAAGTTATTGACTCATTCATTCTAAAAGCCTTCATTTGTTGCTTCTAGACACTAGGTTGCCAATTGCTTGGAATACTGGGATAAAGAGAGCATAGTATCTGACTCCAAGAAGCACAAAATCACGCAATAGAGACAACCACACAAAGAAATAATTACTTTTATTAAAAGAAATTGGTGGGCCCAAAATTAGTTTTGCTTGGAAGCATTCAAATCTTTTCACAAAGATTTTAGACTGTAGAGAGAGATGGTATTCCCCAGTGCTAAAAATCTAGCCACTTATCAAACTCTCTCACGGACACCTCCAACTTCTAAGAAGTCACAAGGGCTACTTTCGCAAGTATCTCCTCAGAACTTTCTACCTCAAGGGCACGTGGTGATTGTAACCCAGATTTCCCCAGGATTCATCACTTGCAGTAATCATGAGGTCACAATACTGGAAATAATTAAAGTTTTGACATCTCCTCTTGGATGACCAATAGACTTCCCAAAGTCAATATAGCCAAACCCAACTCCTGAGCCACACAAATCTACACCACTTCCACTTTCCTATTTTTTTTCTTTTTTTTTTTTTTTTTTTGAGATGAAGTCTCACTCTGTTGCCCTCGCTGGAGTGCAGTGGTGCAATCTCGGCTGACTGCAACCTCTGCCTCCCGGGTTCAAGCAATTCTTATGCCTCAGCCTCCCAGTAGCTGGGATTATAGGCACCTGCCACCTTACCCGCTAATTTTTTTGTATTTTTAGTAGAGATGGGGTTTTACCATGTTGGTCAGGCAGGTTTTGAACTACTGACCTCAAGTGATCCACCTGCCTTGGCCTCCCACAGTGCTGAGATTACAGGCGTGAGCCACCGTGCCCAGTTCACTTTCCTATTTCTTTGATGGCAAATCCATATTTCCTGTTGCTAAAGTTAGTTATCCCTAATGCCACCTTCTCTCTAACAAACAAATGCTGTTGGCTTTACTTGCAGAATATATCCAGATTCTAACTACATATTAACATTACTACCCTCTGGCCCAAGCTTTTGCCTACACTACTGCAATATTTTCTTAGTAGACCTCTCAAATTCTACACTATCCTCAGCAGCCACCCAAGAGATTCTTTTAAAATTAAATGTAATCATGTCATTTCCTACTCAAAACCCCACAGTATCTTCCCATTTGACTCAGTAAAAGTCCTACAAGGACCTTTGTGATCTGGCTTCAGATAATTTTTCTGAACTCATCATACTACTTGCTCCCCTGCTTAGTCACCACCAGCCACACTGTCCTCCTTGGGATTACTAGAATATGCCAACCACATTCCCACTTTAGGATCATTGCTATAGCGATACCTTCTGCCTGGGACACTCTTTAGCCACCTACTTAGCTAATTCCCCTACCTACTTCAATTATTTGTTCAGATAACATCATATACACATACACACACACACACGTTGCACACATCACACCTAACACACTAGAAAACTTATATAGCATTTTTATACATATATATGTAATTTCAGCTTTATTTTTTGAGATGGAGTTTCACTCTTGTTGCCAAGGCTACAGTGCAATGGCATGATCTCGGCTCACTGCAACCTCTGCCTCCAAGGTTCAAGCGATCCTCCTGCCTCAGCCTCCCGAATAGCTGGAATTACAGGCACCTGCCTCCACGCTCAGCTCAGTTTAGTATTTTTAGCAGAGATAGGGTTTCACCATGTTGGCCAGTCTGGTCTCAAACTCCTGACCTCAAGTGATCCACCTGCCTCGGCCTCCCAAAGTGCCAGTACTACAGCTGTGAGCCACCGCACCCAGCCTAAGCCACTGTGTCCAGCCTCAGCTTTTATTCTAAGGGGCATACATGCAGGTTTGTTACCTGAGTATACTGAATGATGAAGTTTGGGGTATAATTGATTCCTGTCATGCACGTAGTGAGTATATTACCCAGTAGTTAGTTTTTCAGCCCTTGCGCCCTCCCTCCTTCCCCGTCTAGTAGTCCACAGTGTCTATTGTTGCCATGCTTATGTCCATGAGTACCCAGTGTTTACCACTTGCAAATGAGAAAATACAGTATTTGGCTGTTTCAGTGTTAATTCACTTAGGATAATGGTTTCCAACTACATCCATGTTGCTGTAAAGGACATAATTTTGTTCTACGATTGCACAGTATCCCATGGGGTATATTTGCCACATTTTCTTTATCCAGTCCACCATTGATGAGTACCTATGTGGATTCCATATCTTCCTATTATGACTAGTGCTGCAATGAACATACAAATGCATGTGTCTTTTTGGTAGAACAAGATATCATCTTTTTAATAAGTCCTAGTAAGACTACCTTCTTCCACCCTACACTCCTAATCCATTTATTCAGCTCCTCTAAAATTTTATAGCATACATGCTATAAACATGCTAGAAAACATATACAACATACTCATTTTTTATCATTCTGCCTACACAGACGCTTTTTGTAAGCTCTACAAGGGTAGGGAGCTTTGTTTCATTTGCTGCTGTTTCTCCATCTCCAAGAAAAGTGCTTGGCACAGGTTTGTTAATGATTGAATCAATTCTATTGCCCAATATGGGACTTTCTGCACCCCCTCAAAGTCTTGCCCAGGAGTTTGGGAGCATCTCCAGGAGTGTCTCCCATAAATTAATAAACAGTCCTTCAGATGTTTGCTTTGCTGGTGCCTGTTGTTCGTGATGATTCTTGAGGAAACCTCCCACCCACTTTGACTGCCAAACTCATGATCACTATAACTACTCCCTGCCTGTGCCAAGGAAGAAGGATCCTGAAGCCCCAAAGCAGCAAAGCTGTGCCACGCTTCCTGCAGCCCTCACTGTCTGGAAGCAGCGGAGAGACTGCTCATCTTTCCAGTTTGTGACCATGGTTTGTTACTAGGACATCACCATGACGGGCCTGCATATCGAAGCCTTTGAACTACTGGCCCTACAGACTCCTCTGCAAGTCCAGAAATATCTGAATTCCACCAGTAGATGCTACTTAGGGTCAAGCAAGGATCCCTCCACCACAAGTTCACCATTACTTCACTCCCAAGAAGGTGCTTCCAAGTTATGCTGATGGACAGAGTGGACGGTGCAAGTTTGTCCCTTTGTCAAGGTGTCTCTCTGGTTATTAAATGCTGTACTGCTGTAACCAAAATATTAAGGTTAGGTGAAAAAGCATGTATGCAATATGCCATGCCTAACCTAAAGTCCACAAGGTACTTGTAGTTACTTGAAAGACACTAAACGAATAAAGAAAACCTTTCTTGTTATACATTATTCAAAGGCAATTTGAATATACATCTTCTTATACATTATTCAGATGCAATTTTTCACAATAACAAATAAAATCTCTAGAATGCCCCAGAGCCAAAGGATATATCAATATTGGATGAAGTTCATTCACAATATTTTATTTAGAAACAATTTAAGAGTCAGTGTCTATTACTTTTATAAATGTAAATTGGTGGCTTTTTTTCTTTGTTGAATTACATTTAAATTCTCTTTTCTTCAAAATATTCTAATTGCAATATTTCTGTTTTCATCAGAGGCAGTTTAAGTATGTCTCACTGGCTCTGGTGGCAGTGGGGTGTGATGGTAATGCTTTTACTCAATCTCCTTGTCCATAAAATAAAGTGGTAGAATCACAGCATCTCCAATACCTTTTCCAGCAATATATTTTCATGAGCCCATGATTTAAGAAGAAACAACCCAATCTTAAGGATTGGAAATGACTCACTATGGGTGCACAAACTCAAGATCAGGTAATAAATTGCCATTTCAATTCATCTTTAAGAGTTCAAAAGTAATCACATATGTATATATTTAAAATTACACATATATGTTTAAAATTGCCACATAAATTACCCAACAATAGTCTTCTGATGTATGCTAAAGTAAAATAATTACTCCAATTTCATAGATTCATTTATTTGATAGGTCAGTTGGTCATCGTTTTTTGAACACCTACTGAATATTATGTTAGGCTCTGAGTATGCAAAGTTACAATGCAGTCTCTACCTTTAAGCATTAGATGAATATGACATAAAATAAGAGTAATAAAAATGCAGCAAATATAGAGCAGAATTCCACATAAGGTGCAAAATAGATTCAAAGGGAAAAAGTCAATTCTACCTGGAGGAAGGGGCTAAGAAATTTTTCCCAAAGGAAATGGGGTTTGACCTGACACTGGGAAAAGGAGTAAATATTCCACAGGTGGATGGCATCATAGGAAAAATGAAAGTATTCTGGGCAAGGGATACATGGCCAGAGATAGTAAAGCATGAGCCAGGGTGGCATCTCTGGGGAATGCAAGTATAGTTGACCCTTAAACAACATGGGGGTTAGGGGCACTGCACTGATCCCCCGCATAGTCAAAAATTTGCATATGCTTTGACGCTTCAAAAACGTAATTACTGGTCAGTTGCAGTGGCTCACACCTGTAATGCCAGCACTTTGGGAGGCCGAGGCAGGCAGATCACTTGAGGTCAGGAGTTTGAGACCAGCATGGCCAACATGGTGAAACCCTGTCTCTACTAAAAATACAAAAATTAACCAGGTGTGGTGACTCGCACATGTAATCCTAGCTGCTCCGGAGGCTGAGGCAGAAGAATCGTTTGAACCAGGGAGGCAGAGGTTGCAGGGAGGCAAATGTTGCAGTGAGCCGAGATCACGCCATTGCACTCCAGCCTGGGCAACAGAGCCAAACTCCATCTCAAAAAAAAAAATAAGCCAAAAAACGTAACTACTAATAGCCTACTGTTGACAGGAAGCCTCACTGACAACATAAACAGTTAATTCACACATATTTTGTATGTTATATGTATTATATACTGTATTCTTACAATAAAATAAAGAAAATATTATTTTAAAAATCATAAGAGAAAATATATTTACCATTCATTGCGTTGAAGTGGATCTTAAAGGTTTTCATCCTCATCGTCTTCAAGTTGAGTAGGCTGAGGAGGAGGAGGAAGGGTTGGTCTTGCTGTCTTGGGGGCAGCAGAGACGGAAGAGGTGGAGGAGGTGGCAGAAGAGGCAGGAGAAGCAGGCACACAGGGTATAACTTATACTAAAAAATTTTCACGGACAAGCGGACCCGCCCAGCTCAAGCCCGTGTTTTTCAAGGGTCTACTGTAATTCACTACAGCTGAGGCTTAGGTATAAGGAGAGTCAGGTGAGAGAAAGTAGGAGCGGATTTGGTATCTCGTGCTAAGGGTTCTGTCCAGCAGCAGTGAGGGATCTTGTAAGGATTTTAAGCAGGAGAGTAGCTTTATGAGGCACACATTTTTGAAAAGCTTCTTCTAACTTTTCAAAAATTAGAAGGTGGATCAGATCCTGGCAAGGAAGGTGGGGAGATGGTGTATTAGTTTTTTATGTTTGTTATAACAAAGTACCCCAGCCTGGGGAGCTTAAACTGCAGAAATGTGTTTTTGCACAGTTCTGGAAGGTGGAAGTCTGAGACTGAGTTGGCAGCAGTTTCTTCTGAGGCCTCTCACCTGGGCTTGCAAGTGGCCATCCTCTCCTCTGTCTTCACATCATCTTTCCTCTATCTGTAGGTCTGTGTCTTAAATTCCTTTTCTTAGAAGGACACCAGTCAGATTGGATGAGGGCCCACACATATGACTTCATTTTACCCTAATTACCTTATTAAATGCCCTATGTCTAAATGCAGTCAGATTCTGAAGTACTAGGGGTTAGGGCTTCAACCTATGAACTGGGGAGCCACAATTCAGACCGTAACATGTAGGGTAGGCAAGGGCTGCTGCAGTGGGCCAGGTGAGAGATGAGGAAGGACACGAAGCACTGCAGGAGCAATGGGAATGTGGCTGCTGAGGAGCACAGCACACATTTAGGAGGCAGGAAGTGGGAGGAAGACTCCCAGGTGTCTGGGAGTCTGAGAGGGTGTGGTGAATGTATAAGAAGGTGATATATATTGATATGTTAGGTTTTCATTGTTTTAAGATGTTTGTCCACGTATTTACATGTATATATCTTATAAAACTAAACTCATCTGTTAAAGAGTTTAACTCAAAAGGAAAACCATTGCCTCCCCCACTCACCCTCTGTGCCTTTTCTTTTCCCCAGAAGCAACCACTTTTAACTTTTAGCTCATTCATCTGGCATTGACCTCCCTCTTTCTCAACAATATTCATACTCAGCTGATGAAGCTTAACAGCGCTCTTCCCAAATTCAGAACAAATTGGGAAGCAGGTTTGGGAGGTCAGATGGTTGACGATCAAAGCATCAGCTTGAGTTTTGGTCAAAGTAGATGGGTTTCCTAAGAGCTCACCTTGAATTTAACTCACCTGCCCAAGCACAACAGAAATTGAAAAACTGCAAGTAAAGCAGGACCCTGAGAGCTTCCCTATGGCAATAGCAGAGGTACGGGACTCCTGCAGCCTGCTTGCCTTGTAAAGAGCTCAGAAGAGCTTGACCAGGCTTAGCCCCTACACCCCAATTTGCTAGTCAGATGAGGTGGAAGAAACAGAGACAGAAAGAGATCCATCCCACTCTCTTAAAAACAACCAAAAGGATTAAAAACAAAACCAAAAAAAAGGAAACTGACTATATTAAGAAATTATTCATATGCTAGTTGGCCACAGGTGTGTCTTCTTTTGGAAAGTCTGCTCATGTCCTTTACCCACATTTTAATGGGGTTGTTTTTTCCTTGTAAATATTTTCAAGTTCCTTATAGATGCTGGATATTAGACCTTTGTCAGATGCATAGTTTGCAAATATTTGGATATTAGACCTTTGTCAGATGCATAGTTTGCAAATATTTTCTCCCATTCTAGAAGTTGTCTGTTTACTCTGTTGACAGTTTACTGGGCAGAAGCTGTTAAGTTTAATTGGATCCTATTTGTCAATTTTGGCCTTTGCTGCAATTGCTTTTGGCATGTTTGTCATAAAATTTTTGCTAGGTCCTATGTTCAGAATAATATTGCCTCGTTTGTCTTCCAAGAGTTTTTATAGTCTTGGGTTTTACATTTACGTCTTTAATCCATCTTGAGTTTATTTTTTTAGATGGTGTAAGGAAGGGGTCCAGCGTCATCTTCTGCACATGGCTAGCCAGTTATCCCAGCATGATTTACTGAATAGGAAGTCCTTTCCCCATTGCTTGTTTTTGTCAGCTTTGTTGTAGATCAGATGGTTGTAGGTGTGTGGCCTTATTTCTGGGCTTTCCGTTCTGTTCTATTGGTGTATGTGTCAGTTTTTGTACCATTCCATGCTATTGGCCCTGTAATATAGTTTGAAGTCAAGTAAAGTGATGCCTCCAGCTTGGTTCCTTTTGCTTAGGATTGCCTTATATATTCAGTCTCTTTTTGGTTCCATATGAATTTTAAAATAGTTTTTTCTAGTTCTGTGAAAAATTTCATTGGTAGTTTAATAGAAATAGCATTGAATCTGTAAATTTATTTGGGCAGTACAGCCATTTTAATGATATTGATTCTTCCTATCCATCAACATAGAATGTTTCTGCATTTGTTTGTGTCACCTCTGATTTCTTTGAGCAGTGTTGTGTAATTCTCATTGTAGAGATCTTTTACCTCCCTGATTAGCTGCCTAAGTATTTTATTCTTTTTGTGGCAATTGTGAACATCACTGATCATTAGAGAAATGCAAATCAAAATCACAATGAGATACCATCTCATCCCAGTCAAAGTGGCTATTATAAAAACGTTAAAAAAATAACAGATGCTGGTGAGGTTGCAGAGAAAAAGCCCTTATACACTGTTGGTGGGAGTGCAAATTAGTTCCAGTATCGTGGAAAGTAGTGTGGCAGTTTCTCAAAGAGCTAAAAACAGACCTACCATTCAACCCAGCAATCTCATTACTGGGTATATACACAAAGAAGTATAAGTCATTTTACCATATAGACACATGCACCCATACATTTATTTTAGCACTATTCACAATAGCAAAGACATGGAACCAACCTAGATGCCCATCAGTGACAGATTGGATAAAGAAAATGTGATATATATGCAACATGGAATACTATGAAGCCATAAGAAAGAATGAGATCAGCTGGAGGTCATTCCCCTTAGCAAACTAAAGCAGAAAGAAAGAAGTCAAATACAGTATGTTCTCACTTAGAAGTGGGAGCTAATGGTGAGAACACATGGCTGCAAAGAGGGGGAACAACAGACACTGAGGCCGACTTGAGGGTGGAGGGTGGGAGGAGGGAGAGGACCAGAAAAAATAACTATTGAATACACTAGGCTTAGTACCTGGGTGATGAAATAATCTGTAAAACAAACCCCTGTTACAGAGTTTACTGATATAATAAACCTGTATATGTACCTTGAATCTAAAATAAAAGTTTTTGTTTTTTCTTTTTTTAATAAAAGTTTTTTTAAAAAAGAAATTATTGCTAATAATTCTGCCAATTACAGTATCAGGATTATGCCTTTTAAAAGATTTCCTTTTTTATAATACAGACTGAAATATTTGTGAGTGAAATGACATGCTGTCTGGAATTGCTTCAAGTTAACATGAGTGGGAAGTCAATGAAGGTTTAGATGAAACACAGTTGGCCAGACACTGAAGCTAGGTGATGGGTACCTTAGCCTTCATTTTTTTTTTTCCTATTTTTATATATGTTTAAAATTTTCTATAATAAAAAGTTAAGAAAGAAGGAAAAATAATTTTTTTTTAAATAGAGACAGGGTTTCACCATGTTGGCCAGGATGGTCTCGATTTCTTGACCTCGTGATCCACCTGCCTCGGCCTCCCAAAGTGCTGGGATTATAGGTGTGAGCCACTGCGCCCAGCCAGAAAAATAATTGTTATAAAAACCAAAAGATGAGTGAGTTTCAACAAGGAAATGATCAAAAATGACAAAGCTACTGAGAAGTGAGTCAGATAGGAAGACAGAGTACAACTGCTTTGATGATTTAGAAGATAGTTTTTCATTTCTTGAGCAGGAATTATGTTGTTGGCACTACTCTGAGGACTGGGCACAAAAGGGTGAGCAAAATAGACAAAATCCCTGCCCTCATACAAGCTGCCCTCTAATGACACAGATATCTTTGTCAAAAACAGTTTCGATGAAATGTAAAGTGTAACCGTCTAACAGCTGTTGGAGATAGAGTTACTGGGGGGTGAGGAAATACATTCAAAAAGCAGAGTGAAATTTTCAAGGCGAAGAAAAACCACAGTGTTGTGGCTAAAGGACTTTAAATATGTATATATGAAAGAAACCTGAAAATGTAAGCAGGCTGTGGGGTGAAGGTGGGAGAGAAGGAGAAATTGTAAAACAGAATAATTAATAAGTTCCTGCAATAAGTGAGAAGGAATTGAATTGCATCAGATCAGAGTGGAGGTGTCTTTTTTGCTACTAAAAAAAAAAAAGACCATCTTTCCCTAAATTTAAAGAAAGGAGGTGAAGGTGGATTCTGTGGAATGGAACTAGGCTCAGAAAAGTTAGCCTGACCCAAGTCACATGCATCATGCAGAAACTGGGCACAGATGTTCTGACTACTAGACCACCTGGAATGATTATCCCTCCCTTCAATCCCACCTGCCACTTAGGTAATGCCAATTTATATTTCATTCACTTCCTCTAAGTGCATTCTAGAATCCATAGTTTTAAGTAAGATTCCCTGTGTAACAGTTAGAAATGCATTCAGCTGCAAGTAGCAAAAACCCTCAGTAACAGTAACTCACAAACAGGGATGCCCCTTAATAATGACACTAAGGCTCTAAGCCTGCTCCTTTCTTCTCCTCCACTATTTTTACTTGATGTTTCATCCTCACGGTCATAATAGGGCTTCTATAGCAATGAACAGGAAGAAAGGGGAAAAGACAGTGCCAGATACATCTGTCCTTTTTATCAGAGAAAGCACAACATTTTTCCTGAACTCTCTAGCGGACTTCTGCTTGAACATACTGGCCAAAAATATGTCACTTAGACATTCCTTGTTGCAAAGGGGTCTGAGAAACTAAGTACTTCAGTTTGCCAAACAATATAGTAGGTATGAGAGATATCAAAAATTTTGCTGGTCCGGCATCCCTCCTTTTCCTCGTCTTTTGGCATCAGACCCTTGATTTTCCTTCAGGGTATGGCCCCTCCCCCAGTGCATGTAATTTTTGGTAGGACCATCAGTCAAGATGTTCCACTCTTCTAGCTGAGATGTGGCCAGTGACTCGAGCTAGTCTATTCCCTTGTCTCCTGAAAAGTTGAATCTTAAGAAGCAGGTAACCATCAGACAAAGGTCTAATATCCAGAATCTACAAGGAACTTAATCAAATTTACAAGGAAAAAAACATCAAAAAGTGGGCAAAGGATATGAGAAGACACTTCTCAAAAGAAGACATTCATGTGGCCAAGAAACTTATGAAAAAAGCTCATCATCACTGGTCATTAGAGAAATGTAAATCAAAACCACAATGAGATACTATCTCATGTCAGTTAGAATGGTGATTATTAAAAAGTCAGGAAACAACAGATGCTGGAGAGGATGTGGAGAAATAGGAACACTTTTACACTGCTGGTAGGAGTATAAATTAGTTCAACCATTGTGGAAGACAGTGTGGCAATTCCTCAAGGATCTAGAACTAGAAATACCATTTGACCCAGCAATCCCATTACTGGGTATATACTCAAAGGATTATAGATCATTCTACTATAAAGACACATGCACACAAATGTTTATTGCAGAAAAAAGGATGAGTTCATGTCCGTTGCAGGGACATGATGAAGCTGGAAGTCATTGTTCTCAGCACACTAACACAGGAACAGAAAACTAAACACCACATGTTCTCATTTATAAGTGGGAGTTGAACAATGAGAACACATGGACACAGGGAGGGGAACATCACACACTGGGGTCTGTAGAGGGGTGGCGGGCAAGGGAAGGGAGAATGTTAGGACAAATACCTAATGCCTGTGGGGCTTAAAGCCTAGATGACAGGTTGATAGGTGCAGCAAACCACCATGGCACATGTATACCTGTGTAACAAACCTGCACATTCTGTACATGTATCCCAGAACTTAAAGTAAAATTTTAAAATTTGAAACAATGAAGAAGCAGGTAACAGGATGAAAAGAGTTGGAAGTCTGGAAAGACTCTTTGTTGTTCCCACTGCTAGATCCCTGTAGCTTTCCTGGTTCTTCTCCTGGTGGTTGTCTTGGTTCAGATTTTCCTTCTAGTCTATTATTCATACCTTTACCATAACATTTTTTTATTTTTATTTCTGTGTGTGTGTGTGTGTGTGTGTGTGTGTGTGGTTTTTATTTTTATTTTTATATTTTACAGTGTAAATATGTTCATAGTGTTTGGTTTTTTTAGAAACACAGTCCCATTCTATTGACTAGGCTGGAGGGCAGTGGCACAATCATAGCTCACTGCAACCAAAAACTCCTGGGCTCAAGCGTTCCTCCCACCTCAGCGTCTCAAGTGGCTGGGACTAAGGTGTGTGCCACCATGTTCAGTTAACTTTTTTTTCTTTTCTTGGAGAAAGAAGGTCTAACCATGTTGCCATGCTGGTCTTGAACTCCTGGCCTCAAGCAATCCTCCTGCCTCAGTCTCCGAAAGTGCTGGGATTACAGATGTGAGCCACCATGCCCAGCCCCTTTACCATACATTTTTTAAATTATTCTATAGTTTTTTTGACTGCACCAAAGAAGCCTGACGTAAGTGGGTATTTAATAATAATTTGTTGAATTACTATTGTTTTAACTAAAGGTAAAATATAAACCAGAGGACCCTGAAACCAAAGGGAAATAACAAAATAATTAAGATTCCAACTTTCATTTCTGGCCCAACTTACTGATTTACATACATTTTACTTTTGAGACTACAAAATGTTCCTCTTTGCCAATCTCTTCATCTTAAATATCAGTGATTATACTTCTCTAGATGTGATTTAACCTCTCACCGTGTTTCTATCCCAATTTCCCCTGTCTGCTGAGCCCATGCCCTCTTTGTCCTCTTACCTCATTTCCTTTGAAAGGTGTCAGTCATCTCCAGACAAGCAGTTATCAAAGGAATTTCTTTTTCACACAAGTCTTTGTGAGTTGTCAGAATGAGTCTCGGAGGGACGTTATAGCACCGCCTGCAGCTCCAAATGGTGCATTTTCTTTTCCTCCAGGTTTGTCTCCTAGATTTATGGTTTTGAGGTCGTATTTGGAAACCTTTTGTTCACAGCCAAGTTGTCTCTAAATGTTCCTCAAGCTCCTAAATAAGCCTGATAGAAGGTGAGAGGTGAGAGGAACTTTGCAGATCTTATATTCCGCCTCCTTCCCTTTGTAGGAAAGGACAGAAGGCTCCGGGGGTGATGTGACAGTGCCAGGCTCTCAGCAGAGCTGGCAGGAGTGCCTGGTCCAGGGATTTCCCAGCTGTTATTCTTTCCACCAGAATACTCTGGCTTCTCAGTTTTTACCTTTGTTGATTCTCATCTAGAACCCTAGGTCCTTTAAGATACAAAAGTTTTTTCTCTTAAATAGTCTTCCTCCAGTCCTTCCTTCCAGCAGTCTTATTTTTTAACCCCTGCTAAAAGTTGTTATAAGTAGGCTTCTCCTGTAAACAGGCCTGAGCTGGGATTTAATATACAGTGCTCATTAGGGAGGGCCTTGGGACAAGCACCTGTGAAAGCAAGGGGTGAAAACAGAAATGGACAGAGAGGCCAGGCATGATGGCTCACGCCTATAATCCCAGCACTTTGGGAGGCCAAGGCGGGTGGATCAGTTGAGGTCAGGAGTTTGAGACCAGTCTGGCCAACATGGTGAAACCCCATCTCTACTAAAAATATAAAAATTAGCCGGTGTGGTGGTGGGTGCCTGTAATCCCAGCTACTCAGGAGGCTGAGGCAGGAGAATCACTTGAACCTAGGAGGCGGAGGTTGCAGTAAGCAGAGATGGCGCCACTGCACTCCAGCCTTGACGACAGAGCAAGACTGTTTCAGAAAAGAAACGGGAAGAGAGAAAAGTCAACTTGCAATGCAGGCCCCAGAGAGTTTTGGCCAAGCCCACAGAGAAGCCTTGGAGATAGAATGGCTCTTCAGAGTTGCCCCCAGCCAGGCAGAGATGGCCGGCCCAGTCCTTGGGTGTGGCCATCCCCAAAAGGTTGTGACCCTTAGCTGAGGTAGCTCTCTACAGCTGAGACCATCCTTGGGTGGGCTGAAAGCTGAAGGCTATCCCCTGACAAGCCTGGCAGCCCAAGTAACAAGCCTTCCTTGAAGAGGAATCTAGGGGAGGCATTGCCACACCCATCATAGATACTATGATGCCCCTTCCCCACAAGAACTCTCACATTTACTGCCAGCCTGCTCTGCAAGGCATCATCCTAGACACTTCTCATGATCCCTGCCCTTGAGGAGCCTATAGTCTAGGGGAAGACACAATACATCATGATGATAATGAGAAGCACAAAATGATACACATAAAGGTAAACGGACACACAAGAATGATGAGATTTACATACAGACACAAAGAGGAAGGAGTGTCTGAATCTGTATGGGGAGGATACAGGGAGACACCAGAAAGGACCCAGAGCTGAGCAGCCCTTGCCTTTAGCAAGAGGAACCAGCTCGATTTACGTGGTAAAGTCTTCATTCCTTCTTCCCATTTAATACCTCTCTTTCTCTCTCCACCAATAAGTTTCACATGAATACAGTCCTCTTAGTTTCATTTCTCACTGATTTCATGCATTTTCCTGATTTCTTCTAAGGCTTATGGAGCCATTTTTCTCTATCTAAAAACCTAGTCTTTTGGCCTTTTTCAAGTTAAGCTTTAAAACCTCCTTGTTTCATGACATTTTTGCATACTCACTGCGACGACTGCACACCTGGCAAACAGCATTTTAAAGGGATCTATAGACTTAATGGGTTCAGGTTTTAAATACATACATAATTAAATTTCTGATCTTACTGAAAGGCATTGTGGACTAAATGCTAAGTAGAAATAATATCATAGAAAGGAAGGGGAGTGGGGAGATTTCTAACAGGTTACACTGCCAGATCTGAAAGGTTATATTGCAAAATTTGCAAAGGAAATATAGTCAGGAAATGCAGAATTGAGACTTAAAATTCTGTGACCTAAAACAAAAGGAAGAAAAACAACTTTCCACATCCAACATTGAGAATTGGAAGAAAGCAATACACCACAATGCATTTGGAAATCACTGACAAATTGTCAGCCTTCTCAGAGAGCCTGGATGCTTTCCATTTGCTGGTGGAGCTGGCCTCAGACATGCATAATGGAAGATCGTCGATAAGTCTAGCTTGCCAAGCCACTGCCTCACTTCCCAGGGGAACTTCCCACACACGATGCGTACGAGTGAAGACAAACCTCAAACCCACAAAACACTGCACTGGAACACTTTCAAGCCAGGCACTTCAACTGCACATTGGCTGCAGCCCTTTGGCAAGTGACAAATGGAAAGCACCCCGGAGCAGGTGCTCTTCCATGCCAAGAAAAGCCTGTGTAGTCAGGGACCAAAAGGGTTCTTAGCCAGGAGGGCTCCAGCAGAGTGGGCAGGGGTGGTTAGTAAGATACAATAATTATACTGAGTCACAGTCCTCTCTCTCCTTTGAAAGTGAGTCAAGCCCAATCTGCATTTGACAGCCTGTGAGATTTTGTAATACTATTCACTACAATTTTAAGAATCGGAGGTGGAATTTTATCCAGTTTGCTTAGCCTCACCTGGAGGGTTTGGTAGATATCCCAGGACACAGAATTGCTCTGTTAGATGCCAATACAGCTTCTGAGTGGTTTGACCTTTTCATTTGGAATCCCTTTGCTCCAAAGATGAATTATAGCCGAATAGCACAGCTGAAAGGTGTGGCAGGCCTCTCTAAATCCATGAATTATGCATGCTCCTGAAGGAAGGAAGCAGACAATTATGCGGGTTTAGATTTTGGCATCTGTCTCTATTGCCTCTGAGCCCAAAGAGTCATACAGCAACCCTGAAGAGGACTTTGTGAAATAGAAAGCCAAACTTCAACCTCAAGCACTAGGTGCTATTAGAATAACAGAAAACAAGTAGCTGTGTGTCTGTGTCTGTGTCGGTGTCTGGGTGACAGGGAATATAAAAACAAAGCCAGGTAACCAAATACCCAGCCATGACCACAGACTGAACTGTTTGCATGTAAATACTTCCAACTTAAAAAGTGATTTAATTTTTAAAAAAAAAACACCAAATTATTTACCAATGTGGCTTCAGTGAAGGCTGCATTTGGTATATGCGATTTTACTTGAAATTATATGAATGGGGCAGGATGCAGTGGCTCATGCCTGTAATCCCAGCACTTTGGGAGGCCAAGGCAGGTGGATCACGAGGTCAAGAGATTGAGACCATCCTGGCCAACATGGTGAAACCCCGTCTCTACTAAAAATACAAAAATTAGCTGGGTGTGGTGGCGGGCACCTGTAGTCCCAGCTACTTGGGAAGCTGAGGCAGGAGAAGCACTTGAACCTGGGAGGCGGAGGTTGCAGTGAGCCAAGATCCGGCCACTATACTCCAGCCTAGTGACAGAGTGAGATTCCATCTCAAAAAAAAAAAAGAAAAGAAAAAAATATATATGAATAAACCAGAGACTTGGATATGTGAACTCTTAATATTAAAGATAAGTCTCAGTTATTCTAGAAAGTTTGTTTTGCCAAGGTTGAGGATGCATGGCCATGACACAGCCTCAAAAGGTCCTGACAACATAAGCCCAAGGTGGTCAGAGCAGAGTTTGGTTTTATACATTTTAGGGAGACGTGAGACATCAATCAACATATGTAAGATGAACGTTGGTTTGGTCTGGAAAGGCAGGACAACTTGAAACAAAGGTGGGACAACTTGAAGTTGGGGGCTTCCAAGTCATAGGTAGATAAGGCAAATGGTTACCTTCTTTTTAGTTTCTGATTAGCCTCTCCAAAGGAGGTAATCAGATATGCATTTATCTCAGTGAGCAGAGGGTTGACTTTGAATCAAATGGGAGGCAGGTTTGCCCTAAGTTCTGAGCTTGACTTTTCCTTTTATGTGATTTTGGGGCCCCAAGATTTATTTTTCTTTCACAGATATTAAAAAATTAGATCAGAACTAAAAGAAATCAGATGAATGGAGTAGAACTGAAATTTTTGGACTACCTACCATCTGCAAAGTACTGTCATTTGCTTATTTTAACTTGATGAATTCTCAGAACAAACTTGTGAAGTAATACTATGATATGTTACGTATTATAGGCAAGGAAATTAAAGCTTGAGAGGTTATAATTTTGCAAAGGTGGTTTCAATTTCAAAGAAATTTCTTCCTTACTGGTTACATCTTGTCTCATCTTCACCTAAGCATTGTAAGGACAGTCTCATAATATTAATCTTTTTAGAATCTAACAAAGCCCCAAAAGTAGGTGGTGTAAAGTTTAAATTAGTGGCTGATTGAATGAATAAAAGGATGAATAAATGGATGGATGAATTAATGGATGGATGAATTAACACTTCTCTTATCCTTATTAATATAACAATGTTAATGAGAAAACTAGGGATTAAACTTTTAGCCATCTAGCATGGAACTGAGTCTAAATTTCTCCAAGTGTAATATCTGTAAAATTTTATTAGAATTTTTGAATTTTTTTTTTTTTTTGAGACAAAGTTTTGCTCTTGTTACCCAGGCTGGAGTGCAATGGCGCAATCTCGGCTCATCACAACCTCCACTTCCTGGGTTCAGGCAATTCTCCTGCCTCAGCCTCCTGAGTAGCTGGGATTACAGGCACGCGCCACTATGCCCAGCTAATTTCTTGTATTTTTAGTAGAGATGGGGTTTCACCATGTTGACCAGGATGGTCTCGATCTCTTGACCTCGTGATCCACCCGCCTCGGCCTCCCAAAGTGCTGGGATTACATGCTTGAGCCACCGCACCCGGCTCGAATTTTTGAATTTTTAAAGTTGATTTTATAGTATGCATGGAAGTAAAATCTATTTTTGTCTCTATAAACCTTAAAATGTAATTAGAAAGAGTTTATAAGAAGTTTAAATTGCACATTTGGCCACTTTAAAACAATTCATTTAAAATGTCATTATTTTAAATGAAATTGTAACTGAGTTTAATAATAAAAACCAAAATTTTCATGCATTGTGTTTGAAAGTGCTTTGTTAAATGAATTATCAAAAGACAGTAGGTTGCTATTTAGTACTTAAACAAAAACCTGACAATTTCTGCCATGCTGTTCATTACACTGTACTTAGAATATACACTTTTTTCCTTTTCTTTTCTTTTTTACCTAAATGCTAGAATATGATACACTTTTGAAAATTTTGATTTTGGCTTGTAAGATTTTTCTCCTGTAATTTGTTCAGTAAATTTATTAGGTCTTCCTCTGACCCTCACTAGGGAGAAGATAAAGGACACTCATTGAGTAAAGATACACAGCAGGAGGGTGTCATCGACAATAGAAGACAAGTTGCTCATTCAAATAGCAAAGGACTTGGAGCACAGGTAAAATGTGATTCCTGGAGCCTAAAGCATGACAGACAGTACATTTTAAGGGAACTAGTGAAACCTGTGATTCTTGCACATGGGATCGTTGTCACCTGTGGAGCCCTATTGGTATTAGGCGAACATTCCCATTTTAAGGTTCAGAATGCCAGGCCTTGGATAACTAGTGAAACAGGAGAGTTCCCTGACCCCACTTGCAGGATGTGTGACAGGGGTGTGACTTGTCTGTCTGGCTACTGCTACTGCTGCTCAAACCCCTTATGGAAGGGAGAGCATGCAGACAGTCAGGTGCAGAAACTGGGTGAGTGCTTTTGGGCTCTGGCCCCAGGGTGGCATCTAGGGGTGGGTGCCTGCAGCTCCCGAAGCCCCAGTGGGCATGCTATGTACTCTTAGTTCTGCCATCTGCAGATGGCTTAAGTGTTAACCAGTTCAGTGCCTTCTTGGTACCCAAGTTCTTGTTCAATATTCAGGAAGAACTGGGTCACACATGGACTTGAAGGATGGTGAATGCAGGGATTTTATTGAATGATGGAGGTGGCTTTCAGTGGGATGTACGGGGAGCTAGAAAGGGGATGGAGTAGGAAGATGATCTTCCCCTGGAGTTCGACTGTCTTGCAGCTGATCTCCTCTACAATTAGAGCCTTACAAGTAAGATAGGTAACTCTTGCCCATTTTAGAAATGAAGAAAATATAGTTTTTTAAAAAATAAATAAATAAAGGAAAGAAAGAAAATATGCCACAACTGGCAAACAGCATGGCCTAGAGCAGAACCTGCTTCTCCCCAAAGTCTGGAATCTGCTCATTCATCCTGTGTCCTCTCTGTGTTAAAAGGCAAATGGCTTAATCAGCCCCACTGAATTTAGGGTTTTGGTATTGGGGAGGGGCTCTTCCCCCCTCCTCAAATCTCAGTGCATCAGTGCCCCTTGTCAACACCCAGGATCTTCCTGCTTACCAGGGACACATGGAGCCCGGAGCCCAGGATGGAAGTGGAGACATGAGGAGCAAGGCAGGGAGGGTGACATGAGAGAGGAAAGGAAGTTTCAAACATGTGGAGGAGTTTGCTAGCTTTTAAAGCCCACTAAGATAAGAATTCAAACTGCATCAGCTGTACAAGGCAAAGGCAAGGTCTGAAGAGGAAGGTAGGTAGAGAGAAGTATCACAGAGAAAAGAATTGTCCTAGCGCTTGTTTTCTCAGCATTCTGAGAAGCATTCCTCATCACAGAACCTGCACAGAGCAGTGCCCACAGCAACCAGGATGTAGCCTCTTGGAGAGAAAGGGCCCAGCTAGAGGCTGAAGACTAGTGCAGGTCACAGTAGAGCCTGGAAGGCATGCTGGCTGTAAGGACAAGTGACCTGAGCAAGCCCAGTGCCTGCCTTGCACTTTGCTAACTCATGGCCTGGCGCCTGGACAGTGTAGCCATGGTCAGCACGGGGCACAGGCAGGAGGATGTGCCCTGGGGTCCTAAGGGACCCTCAACAGCTGATCACATGGCCCAAGGGAATAAAGCTCCCCTGAATCTGTGGTTTCTACAGAGGGAGTAGGCTCACTACTTCTCCTGGGAAACCTACCATAAATATTTGCACCTGTTGGGGAAATAGCACTAAAATCTTCTCTCAATCCAGAAAACCTCTCCTCAAAGGTAATGGAGACAAAAAACAGTTTATGGTGTAATAAACAGTAAACCAGAATGTGAGGCACATCACAGGCAATCTGCAAAGAGATCGCAAAGAAAGGAAGAAATTTCACCCTTAGACAAGCAGATACAACTCAGTGTAACCTGCCTAATAGGGTGCTGCCTAGACAGAGCGGATTTATCAAGACAGGGGAATTGCAATAGAGAAAGAGTCATTCACACAGACCCCGCTGTGTGGGAGACCAGAGTTTTATTGTTACTCAAATCAGTCTCCCGGAGCCTTTGGAAAGCAGAGTTTCTAATGACAATTTGGTGGGTGGGGGAAGGCCAGTGAGTCAAGAGTACTGATTGGTTGGGTCAGAGATAACATCAGGGAAGGTGAAGCCATCCTTTTGTCCTCAATCAGTTCCTGAGTGGGGGCCACAAGATCAGATGAGCCAGTTTATCAATCTGGGTGGTGCCAGCTTATCCATCAAGCAGCAGGGTCTGAAGAATATCTCAAGCATTGATCTTAAGAGCAGTTTAGGGAGGATCAGACTCTTGTAACCTCCAGCTGCATGATTTCTAAACCATAATTTCTAATCTTGTGACTAATTTGTTAGTCCTACAAAGGCAGTCTAGTTCCCAGGCAAGAAGGTGGTTTGTTTTGGGAAAGAGCTGTAATCATCTTTTTTAACTATAAACTATAAACTAAGTTCCTCTCAAGTTAGTTCAGCCTACACCCAGGAAGGAATAAAGCTAGCTTAAAGTTTAGAAGCAAGATGGAGTCAGTGAGATTGTAACCAGGTCACGGGGCTCAGGGGCTCAGCTCCCTCCCGGCCAATCGCCAAAGATGTAACTGGGGGAGGGAGCAGAGCTGCGAGGGCGTCCCAAAGATGGTCCCAGGTTCTTAACACCGTCCCTCAAGATTAGATCTCTTTCACTGTCTTGGTGATAATTTTGCAAAGGCGGTTTCATCAAGCCACACATGTTCTCAAGGTACTCAATAACTAAGGGGATTGACAGCACCATTGTCACTTGCAGTTCATCCTCCACTCGCCTGGTAATTGGGGTTATTATCTGTGTTGGCTTACTTAATTCAGAGGAAAAAAAACTTCTCATATCTTTATGACAGGAGGTAGTTTTGCAACTTGGAGCAAGGTTGCACTGAAGCAAGGCTCCTGCCCTCCCCTAGAAACTGGGAGAAGGGAGTGTTTTCTACCTTGATAATTACATTTCAGAGAGATGGCACCCAGGTCCTTAAGAAAGACATTCTTGGGCCATTAAGCTAACAAAAAGTTTAACTATTTTTCAAAAGGATTTCTATGCATTTCAAAGAGAAGAGAAAGTACTTATAATGACAAGTTTTATAAAGTAAATGATCTAAGAAGAGGAGGAGAGAGAAATCTCCTATTTTCAACACGGAGAATTAAGCTTTATATTTCACATTGTTATTTGTCCTTACACATCTCACCCCTAGGTATTCTGATTCTGGGGTGAGACCTGGATCTGTATTTTTTGTTTGTTTGTTTTACTCTCCAGGAGATTTTTAATAGTTCAGAACAGTGTTTCTAAACGTGTAAGCCAGCCGGGGCCTAACAATCATCTGAGGAGACTGACCAAAATGCATATTTCTAGGACCTGAGTGTAACAGGGTACGCAGGATGCAGGGGGCTCGGCTCCCTCCCGGATTTGACATGCCCAAGGTTCTTGGTCTCTCTTTGCCCCAAGAATCAGGGGAGGGGCCCTGGCAGTACGGTGAGCTTACCGTTCAAGTAAATATTGGACCCAAAGAGATTAGCAGAAACAATTTATTAGGCAGAGAGAGAGAAAAAAAAAGAGAGAGCGCTCCCACCCTGTCGTGGCAGGGGAATCCGAAGGGGATATCCACACAGGTAAGGTGCAGCGGAGTTTTAACCCTAAAGTTATTCCCGCCTCATTCATGTTCCTGTCCAATGAGAGGAGTTCTTTCAAACTTCCTCTGGAGTAATGATCTTTGACTCTGTTCCCGGATTGGTTGCTTGGGCCCACAACAGAGCCCGTCCTCCCAGGGCTTTTGGCGGGTTTTCTGAACAAAGAAGCTCACCTGGAGTTTCTACCTAGCCCGCACACGGGAAAGTTAGACAAAGAACTTTACATTTGAATCTCCTGTGGTCCCTGGATGGGGGCGTGGATGGAGGTATGGCGCTGGTAAATTCCTGCCTTTGAAACACAGGCAATTTTCCTTAACACAGTCCCTCATTAGCATAGAACTGCAGAATCAGAACCTTGCGGCGGGGCGGGGTGCGGGGGGAGGGGGGGAGGAGTTGGCAATTGCCCTTAAAGAAGCCCTCTGGGGGGTTCAGATGCTCTGTAACACTGAGAAATCACTGCACTGTCGATTTTCACAAGGAGATAACCGTATAGATGGGAGATGTGAAAATTTTCCATAGGCCACACAGACAGAAATAGTTGGAATCATTTTCTAGATCCAGTTTCACTTTTAGTCTTCCAAAAACTGATCTACCTGAGGTTATTTTGCCTGTGGTCCTTTCTGCAACCTCTTTCTCCTTCTTCAATCTGTTTATGGTCATCTTCCTCTCTCTTATCTATTTATTTTTGAGATGGAATCTCGCCCTGTCCCCAGGCTAGAGTGCAGTGGTGTGATCTTGGCTCACCAAAACCACCGCCTCCCAGGTTCAAGCGATTCTCCTTGCCTTCTTTATATCTTCTTTGGCCAACTGTATGGGAGGGAAGGGAAAGAAGGAAGGAAAATATAGTTTATTACTCATAGTTTTAAAAACTATGAGTAGGGGAGGATTAGCCATACGAGAGATTACTGAATGGGGCTGGTCACAGGCAGAGAGGGAACAGGAAAACATGGGAGCATTTTTTGTGTTATTTTCCAGGAATGGGTGAGGAAGGGTAAGTGGGTTGACCAGGTTTAGGCCCAGCAAGTTTGAATCTTTTCAGTGGCTCTGGGGTGCAGAGGATGCCCCTAGTTTTCTGCAGCCTGGCTCCCAGCAATTAGGGCAGCGGGTTAGTGTCTCAGAAGCATAAGTGGGCTCTGGATTGGTTAGTTTGCATATGAAAGGAAAACAGTCAGTCCCTTTCAAACTCTAGAGGAGCAGTCTTTCTCTAGAAAGCAAGGCGGCAGATGTCAAAACAGACACAGAAACTAGAAAATGTGGTTAATACAATAGGATTTGATCTTGTGTTGGAGGAACTAGGGATGGCTCAAGGAAAGTGGGTATTGCTCAGCATTCAATGTTGTCAAGATGCAGGATAATTCTCTGAGTAGGTATCAATAATGTTAATCTAGATGGTGGGATGAACAAAGCAGAGCTAAAGACGTAAGGGGTAAAGAAGCAGCAGCCATTCAAATTAGCTGGAAAAGGGAGAGGTTTCATCATTTTTGTGGTTTGGACAATATTTTTGTTTTGGTTTTGGCGTTTTTCCTTTTTTTGCTTCATCATGGCCACGTGACCCTGTCCGATGTTGTGTTCTGTGAAATTGTTTATGGGCCACAAGAGAGTTAGGTTGAGTGCCAGGCCAGCTTCTGGATGTCAGGGGCTACTTCTCTGTCACTTAATAGTCCTACTGGCTAATACTATTGTCCCTGCTTCCCAAATGGGGAAACCGAGGCTCAGAAAAATTAAGCTCCTTGACTAAGGTCACAAAGCCATGACTAGAGGCTTTGTTCCAGCTACTTCATGATTCTACTTTCTCCCTACTATAAAGGTGCCTTCTGAACCTGTATGGCTGAAGATAGAACGAAAAGCTATACTGAGAAAAAGGGGGGTGAATAAACAATTCAGAAGATCTCCATCATACTGCAGCTGTGTTTAAGTAATTTAATAATTCCACTGATGACTTGTTTGTAGTGTGACCCTGATAATATAAATAACTTCCTTATTGATGTCTAAAAATCTAAGTAAATAATGGATTCAAAGGTTGTAGAAACACTTAAGCCCAGGAAATCCCAACTGAGCAACTGGACATGACTTTGATACCTAAGTAGGAACTATTTGCAATGAGGACTCCAAGAATTAGCTTCCAAGAAACAGTATAAATGGCACTTGAAAAGAGCAATTCCTGTTGGAATAAGCTGGTTTCATATAAGCAGCTTATTTGCAACATATGGCACAATTTTCTTATACTAAATCACTTAAGTTCATTCATGGAAGAAATTATTTTAGGAAATGACTAAACTACAATCTAGCGAGCCCAAGATCTGTTTCTTCTCAGGTCGTTCTTGAACAAGCAAACGGTAAATGACTCGAGTTCCTGGGCCTTGTTACTCAAATGACTTCCTAAAACTTTTTAAAGAGATACAAAAAGCTTAGATGGAGACAGTTTTATAAAGAAGGATATTGTTTTGCTAATACCATGAAGACATGAAAAAACTACGATGGTTGGGTCCGGCTCAGTGGTTCACGCCTGTAATCCCTGCAGTTTGAGAGGCCGAGGCAGGGAGATCATGAGGTCAGGAGTTTGAGACCAGCCTGGCCAACATGGTGAAACTCCATCTCTATTAAGAATACAAAAATTACCTGTCACTGTGGCACAATCGGTTAGTGCGTTCAGCTGTGAACCAAAAGAATACAAAAATTAGCCAGGCTTGGTGGCCTGCACCTGTAATCCCAGCTATTTGGGAGGCTGAGGCAGGAGAATTGGTTGAACCCATGAGGTGGAGGTTGTGGTGGGCCAAGATCATACCACTGCACTCCACCCTGGGCAACAGAGCAAGACTCCATCTTGAGAAAAAACAAAAAACAAAAACTACTATGGTTCATGTCAGAATGGAGTGTTTCATATAAAATGGTTATGCAAATCTTCAACTTCATGATAATCACATGTATCTGGATGTCTCAACTGAATATATGAGTTTCAGCATCTTTTCTCAGAACCCAGTGCAACAGGTTAGGACAAAATGGACACGTATTCATACCCATAAACCTGAGTCCACAGAATAAAAGAGTTATAATCGTATCTAAATACTTCCATATAAGTGTATTTACTTTAGCATGTTTATGTCACATAGATGTATTACAAAATAAGTGAGGGGAAATTATTTTATGTTCAAAAATGATATGTAAAGTTTAGAAGAATTGAGAGTATGGTAAAAATGCCAAAGCTAGTAATCTATAAGCTATATTGCCCCAAGAGATTGGAAGTATTTATGAAGTTAAAACAAGTACTTTTAAAGTGGCAAATTAGGTAGTAGAGTTATTACTGTCAATATTTGAAAATTGCACAGTAAAAAAGAAGCACATAGAAAGGCCACACATGGGCAAATGTTTCCAATCAAAAACCCTAGTCCTGTTAAATAAATGAATGGGACTTCAGATTCATGAAAGTTTAACAATAGCAAAGCTAGGCACACACACATACGCACACATCACAATATAATAATATTTGTAACAATTTATATGTCCTCTGAAAATCAAGAGCTTTACCAATAATAGTAAGAATTTAAAGACTCCTGATCTCTAAAATGATTATAAAGCTAGTTAATATTTTTGATGTTAAATATTCCCTAACAAAGACAGTTATAACTGTCAATATATTTCTACCACAACCTAGTGAAGAGGGGATAGTTACAATGTGACTCTTTCATTGAGTGCAGCAGTTATGGCTGACACTGTTTTTTTCTATTTTGTTTTGTTTGTTTGTTGAGGCAAGTTCTCACTCTGTGCCCAGGCTGGAGTGCAGTGGCGCGCAATCTTGGCTCACTGCAACCTACACCCCCTGGGGTCAAGCCATCCTCTCACTTCAGCCTCCCAAGTAGCTGGGGGCATAGGTGTGTGCCACTATGCTCGGCTCATTTTTTGTACTTTTTGTAGAGATGGGGTTTCACCATGTTGGCCAGGTCAGTCTCAAACTCCTGGGCTTTAGCCTCCCAAAGTGCTGGGATTACAGGCATGAACCACCTTGCCCAGCTGTGTTTGACACTATTTCAATGGGTTAGGTAAAGAGCAAGAAAAAGGAACTTTATTGAGGTTTAACTGACATACAGAAAAGTGCACATAGAGATGTAACAACTTAATAAATATTGGCATAGATATAATTGGAAAACGATCACCACAATCAAGACAATGAATGTATCATGCCCCAGAAAGTCTTCTCATTGCCGCTAGGTAATTCCTCTCTCCCATCCCTCCGTACCTTCCCATCTTTAGACAACCACTGATTGATCTGGTTTTTGTCATTATAGGTTACATTATAAATAAAATCACACAGTATGTCCTCCCTCCCCAAGTTTCTGGCTTCTTTTATTCAGCATAATTATTTTGAGAGTCAACTCTGTTGCTGCATGTATCAATAGTTCATTCCTTTCTACTGCTGAATAGTATTTCATTTATAAATATACCACATTATGTTTATGCATTCACATGCTTTTTTATTTATTTTTTTTTTTGGAGACAGGATCTCACTCTGTTGCCCAGTCTCAAATTCCTGGGCTCAAGGGATCCTCCTCTTGAACCTCCCAAGGAGCTAGGACTACAGGCCCATGCCACCACTCCAGTCTATTTTTTTTAATGTATTTTTTTGTAGAGATGAGGTCTCCCTATGTTGCCCAGACTGGTCTCAAACTCCTAGCCTCAACAATCCTCCCAGCTCAGCCTCCCAAAGCACCGGGATTACACCACACCTGGCCCCATTCACATGTAGATGGACATTTAGGTTGTTTCCAGTTTGGGACTATTACAAATAAAGATATTATGAACATTTGTGGACAAATCTAAGTATTAACATAGCCTTTCATTTATCATGGGTAAAGAACTAGGAGTGAAATGACTGAGTAATATACTAGGGATGTGTTTAACTCTTTAAGAAACTGCCAAATGATTTTCCATATAGTTTGTACTATCTAACATTCCCACCAACAGTGTATGAGACTTCCAGTTCCTCTACACTCTCCCCAACCCTTGGTATGATGGCTCTTTAAATTGTGGTCTTGACAATAGGTGTGTAGTGGTTAATTCATTATGGTTTTAATTTACACTTTCTTAAAATGTATAATGACATTGAACATCATTTTTATGTACTCATTTGCCTTCTTTATATCTTCTTTGGCCAACTATTTTAATCTTTTTGCCATTTTTAAGAAATTGTTTTCCTATTGAGTTTTGAAGAATTCTTTAAATATTCTCTATGTAAGTCCTCCATCAGATCTGCAAATTTTTTCCAAGTCTGAAGCTTGTCTCTTTATTTCCCTAGCAGTGTCTTCGAGGAGCATACATTCTTAATTTTGATTAAGTGCAATTTATGAATAACAAACTTATCAGTTGCACTTAATCTAAATTATATTGGTGTTAGATCTAAGAACTCTTATCTAACACAGGGTAACAATTTGTTTCACTCAGATGATTTATAGTTTTAGATATTACATTTAGGTCTATGAACCATTTCTCTGGTATTCTGCCTTGCAACATCTACTTACCTTGCCTTTCTAAACTCCTCCATCTCCCTACTCAGAGACTGACAGGCACTGCCTGGGTTCCCCTATACTATGGCCTCCAAAGTATTGCCAAGCAGTACCCTGGACAAACTGTAGAGCTCATCTAGCTTGCTTCCCATCTCTCCTGGGTCACTGCCCAGTCACTGTGGCAGTATAACTCTGACCCTGCTGGTCATGTTTTCCTTATTACTTCCATGCTTATTCCTTGTGGTCAGCTGAATTAGGCATGGGGTTAGCCATGATGTTAGCTATGAATTACAAAGAAAGGTGCATGAAAGAGAGAAATGTAACTATATAGAAATAGAGAATCACATGAGGCTGGAGTGTTGTCTTTATGGCCTAAGCCTGGAAGGTCAAGTAAACTACAGACTCTTCAGTTAACAGGACACTTCCACTTTGTGAGCAAAGTGACTTACCTTTCTGAAGGACATCAGCTACTCTGGCTGTAGAATGGAGATACTGATGCCAACTTTACAGAGCTGTGTGAAGATTGTAAGAAATAATAGTAAATGTTTTAGTACAGTGCACATAGGAAAACCTTAGCAAATACTAACAATTATTTAATTATTACATATGCCATCCGCATCCAGGCCTGCAGCTGCCCTTAATAATAGAAAGGCAGAGTGGAACTTAGTTTTTGATACATTTAGCCAACTATATCTTGCCCTGGCAGAAATGGACCCCTCACCCTTCAGTGCCCAGTGGCCACCAGCAATGAGAACGGATGGGCTGGCTTCACTTACTGTCCACTTCACTGCTGTCCAATTTAAACTTGTCTTGATGTCTTCAGGACAAATGTATAGATTTATAAATCTATAGATATCAAGATAATATGATCCATATGTCATTTTAATATATATGATCTAGATATCTCTATATATCATTATATATAAATATATTACCATATGGAACTGTTCTTAGGGACAGTTGAGTAATAACTCCTAACCGACACGAGTGTCATCCATTGAGCGTCCATTTTAGGCTTACTGCTGTATTAGGCATTATTGTCCCCATCTAAGAAGTAAGTGCCAAAGGTCTACACTTTGAACTACACTCAGGACCCCATTTCCGTTCTGTTTCCCCTTCCCTTATTATCAGCTGTCAAACTCATCAAAACTGCCATGGGCCTTCCTCTGGTTCTCAACCTAGGACACACATTAGAATCATTTGAAGATCTTTAAAAAAATAACAATGCCCAGACCCACCTGCTTCTAGTTAATTATGAAACATAACATGGGTAAAAACAAAAACAAAACACTACTAGACCCAACTACTATTAACTGTGGGCTAATAAATAATGAAAATGTATGTAACAGGCCCTGAGAGACTGCCTGAGGACCTCTCCTTCAAAGCACATTTTATCAATTATTTTGCCCAGTGTTCCCTCTCTCTTCTTCCTCCCTCCTTCTTCTGTTTTTAATTGTTCACCTGGCTTCTCTTTCACTTCTTCCTTCCTCCCCCAGTCCCTTCCTTCTTCTATTTCTTTAATTGTTCACTTCTGGTTTCACAAGACTGAGACTGTAAGAAGACTACTAAACGAAAAGTGTGTGGCTCTGACAATTGGTTCACTGTAATGGACATTCTGGTTGCTTCACCAACACCTTCTCCCTCTTCTCTTGGCAAGTCATCTTGACTTTCAGATGCATATCCTCTGCCTCCAATCTAGACCCATTTCTAAGCCTGTGGCACATGGATCAGGCCTGAGGTAATCTCCAGACCCTGTTGGAGTTAGTGGTTCACAGATAGAAAAGTAGCCCAAAAGAGGTACATATGGCCTATGGAAAAAAGTTGTTCTCTTCTGAGTGCATTTCTGGAAGCAGCCCCAACCCCAATCCTAGACTCAATAGCTCTAGGAGTTGCTGGAAGCCATCTTGTGGCCACATGGAGTAGCCTGCTGTAGAATAAAGCTTGTTCCAGAGAAAGCAGAAATGCGAGATGCAAAGAATCTGTCTTTCATGACATCTCTGATTTACTGAATTAGACCAATCCTGAAACCTACTATGCTTCTGGCAGTGAAATGAGCCAGTAAATTCCCTTTAATGTTTAAGCTGGTTTGAGATGGGTTTTCCGCTACTTGCAACCAGATGCATCCTGAAAGATCCACAGCACATTTTATGAGGAAGGGAATACCTGTTTTTTAAAAATTGAATTACATTTGGAAAAGCAGATTGTTATAAACAACATATTCAAGTTTTAAATACTTTTTGCTGCCATATTTAGCAGCTATTACCATGCTAAGAACTGCTATTTGGCTTCAGGTTGTTTTTTTAAGAAATGTGGCAAGCTGTGTCAGTCGGTTTATTCTGTAATTATAGTGGGAAACTTCAGTATGCTGTAATTGCTATCCTATAGAAGTCCATTAGTATGGGGTTAATACCAGATGAACAAGAAAGATAACATCAGGCAAATAAAACACACAGTAAAACAATAATAGCACAATGGTTTTATTGATGGCAGAAGAAATTCTTCCTTTCACTTGTAAAAGGTATTTGCTTTATTTAACTCAGTATTTTTTCCCATTCTTTGTGTGAGTTGAATGTTTTTTCCACCCTAAAATCAGCTTTTTCTTTCTTCAAATAATAATATCCACCACAGGTGCTACTTATTCTGAAGAGAAAGTGGAAGGTCAACAGGTTGCGACCAGGTTGTTTCAGTCACCGGCTCCTTTCTTCACAAAGACTCTACTTTAAAAAGAAAGGAAGAAAATGAAATTGAAGCCTCAAATTAACTTTTCCATACTTTGTCAAGATACATTTCTCCTGAAACTTATATGTAAATGTGAAGTGTTTGTATAAATATAAATAGATCTTGACTAGAATAAATTTTGGATACTGCTAATTTGTGAAACATAATTTTTATAAAGCAATATGAAATAAAAAAGCAAAATATTTTGAAAATAAACTTTTATTTTAGAATTTGTTAAAGTACATCTCTGCCACTGCTATACCCTTTATTGCTGGCATTTGTTTCAGGAATTTGGATTAACTGTATTGTTTGTAACAGAGGATTACCGAAAACAGATGCAGTCTGCCAGTGAACCACGTCTTTCCCTATCCTAACCTCCTCCGGTTCTTCTGTGAACACCTCTGAATTGAGTTGCTCCACACAGGTGATTTATTTTGGTCTGTCACCTCCCCCTGCCTGCTCCCCACATTTATTAGGCACCAGTCTAGTTAAAACCACTTTGGGTGGTGACAAGAGAAAGAGCTGAGATAAATGGTGAGGGAAGAATTGTTTGCTCCAGGCCTATTTTAGCCTCATGCATGACAGCATGCTTGGGCAAGGACTAGTGGAGTTCCTGTGGCTGCATACAAACAGCTCCAGTCTGTAAGTCTTTGAAAGTAAAGTCTCCTGCTTAGAAAATAAAGAGCATTGGATACTATAATTCTTACCTGCTGCCTGTTCTGCTGACATGACGGAGTCCTAATAGTTATCTTTATAGTGATCATTTTCGTGACATTGATGCTGGACCAGATTGTCAAAAAAATTCAACATTTAAAAATACATCTTTCACTAGTTAAAAATGGTGTTAAAAACCGGGTATTTGAAAATGAGCTTACAGTACCTATGCAGTAGTCTATGCTTAGCTATTGATTTTAAGGTTTCTGACTAATATGTGAAACTGTGAATACCATTCTTTCATCAAAGAAGAAACCAGAAGTTCCAAGTGAGTCAACATTTATTTAACTGCTTTACACATTGAGCCTTGACCTCTATGGCAGCAGGAGCTTCCTGCTGATCTGTCTTACAAACGGTTCCTACACAGGTCTCTGCCATCTCTCTTTTCACAGCAGGACATGCAACTCTAACCAATGTTTGAGTGGACCAGTACAATAGCTTCTTAGATTCTTTCCCTCCTGGTGCTATAATCCATCCTATACCCAGCTGCAGTATTTTCTAAGCTCAATTTTGATCATATCACTCTCTTAATCAGAAGTTCATGATAGCACCAAACACAACAAATTCAAACTCTTATGTATCTGAAGCCATGCTGTTTTCACCACCAAAAAATATTTTTAACACCCATTGTTTTGGTTCATATTCTCTATTGTAGTCACTAAGAGTCACTTGGTATGTACTCTGCTTCCCCATTTAAACTTTCCTTTGCCTATACAGTGTCTTCAGAGGACTCTACCCTACCAGGACTGTGCAGCTTAAATTTCATGTCTAAGAGCTGCTCCTACTAATCAGTATCTAGTTCCTAGGGCTCCACTCAAGTCAGAAACCTCTCCAAACACATAAAGTTTTGGTCGGACTAAAGAACTGTGTATAATTTCTCTATTTTATATCTGCTTATATTTCCAAGCTGTCTGTAACAGTTATGAGAGCGTCCAGCAACTAGAAGTTTGGAATTTTGGGGTCTATCTCCCCTAAAGTCTCAGATCTGACTTGTCACCACTTTTTCTCAGACTTGGGACTATTTTTCCACATTGCTCCCTGAGACCTCCTCTCACCTAGCCCTGATTCCTAGGTATCTCCTGCTTTGTTAGTCGTTGAAGCTGTCCTTAATATCGGGCTCAAGTGGAATCTTAATTCTCTTGTCACAATGACGAAGTGTATGTGTGTGGAGGTTTGGGGGAAGGGGGCTCTGTGGGGACCTTGAAAAAAGTTTTAAGATAATCAAAGAATATGAAAATTACATCTCTAAAATTTTATCAAAACATACTGATTTAATAAACACTTACTGAACAGCTATCATGTGTCATTTATCACCTAGCGAAGTACTCAAAACATAAAAAGAAAACCTATGACTATGAAAGTATGCTTTTTAAAAGTGATAATAGAAAGCACCTTAGGTGTTTTTCACTACCTTGATAATTTTAGATAACAAAACCTTAGAAAATTTCAGCATATTTTAGAATTCATACTTATATTTGCTGGAAGTCAAATGGCTGGCTACAATGTTCATCTTCTGTTTAGATATTTAAGTTAATAAAAACCAAGAATAAGGAAACAAAATCTCTTCTCTCAAGACGATAATATATTCCATTACATAATAAGAGCAGAATGTTATTATTTTTGAACCTCCCATTCAAAGATAGTATGTCAAAGAAATATTTCATTCTACTTCATAGCCTTTCATAACATATGCTTGAATTAAAATGCAAAACTAAGCAAAATTTTCTTCAAACAAGACCACATGTGTTTTGCTTATTTTTTAGGGTGAATTTTGTAGTGAGAGTTTTAAAATGATACCATCATGGTACTCATCCCCCACCAATTAATTTTCTTATTTATATCAGGAATCCAAAATATCTGCATCATATATATCCCATGTTAACAGTACAATCCAAAGCAAGCATTTATTAATATTAAGATGGAAGTTTTAATGCAGGGAACACAGAAAACCACTAAGATTGTGATGTTTAAGTTGATTAAGAACTGTTTGGGTTGTTATTTGACATGGATAAACTATAGTTACCCTATGATTATGGTTCATAATTTACTTTAGAGCAATATATTCTTTTTCAAAGGAAATTTCCCATGGAACCCTAGTATATAAAATATATGAAAGAAACTAAAGGGTCAAGAGGACTAAGAGTCCCCTCATCTGACTGCTCCCTCATTCATGTTCACTGCCTCCTCTCTACTTCTAGCTCAGCAAGATCTTACCTGCCTTCAACAGCCCTGAAGAAACTGAGTCCACTGTTAAACAATGGCTGCCTTGACAATCTTTGGCCACAATTTAAAACTTTGTTTTAAGCAATTAGAGAGAACTCAAATACCTTGATTTCCTTTCCTTTGGATAAATATACAGTAGTGGGATTGCTGGATCATATGATACTTCTATTTTTAGTTTTTTTAGGAACCACCTTACTGTTCTCCATAGTGGCTGCGCTAATTTACGTTTCCACCAACAACACACAAAGGTTCTCCTTTCTCCACATCCTTGCTAGCATTCATTATTGCCTTTCTTTTGGATAAAAGTCATTTTAACTGAGGTAAAGTGATATCTCATTGTATTTGATTTGCATTTCTCTGATCATTAATGATGTTGAGTATTTTTTCATATACCTGTTGGCCATTTGTATGTCTTCTACTGAGAAATGCCTATTCGGATCTTTTGCCCATTTTAAAAATCAGATTTTTTTTCTTGAGTTGTTTGAGCTTATATATTCTGGTTATTAAGCCCTTGTCAGATGGGTAGTTTGAAGATATCTTCTCCCATTCTGTGGGTTGTCTCTTCACTTTATTGACAGCTTTCTTTGCTGTGCAGTATCTTTTTAACTTGATTTTATTTCATTTGTTCATTTTTGCTTGGTTATCTGTGCTTTTGAGGTCTTACTCAAAAAGTTTTTGCCCAGACCAATGTCCTAGAGTGTTTCTTCAATGTTTTCTTCTACTAGTGTCATAGTTTCTAGTTTTTTTTTTTTTTTAAAGACAGAGTCTTGCTTTGTCACCAGACACCAGGCTGGAGTACAGCGGTGCCATCTAGGCTCACTGCAACCTCCGCCTCCCGGGTTCAAGCAATTCTCCAGCCTCAGCCTCCCGAGTAGCTGGGACTACAGGTGTGCACCAACACGCCCAGCTAATTTTTGTATTTTGGTAGAGACAGGGTTTCACTATGTTGGCCACAATGGTCTCAATCTCTTGACATTGTGATCCGCCTGCCTTCCACCATGCCCAGCCGATTTAAGTCTTTAATCCATTATGATTTGATTTTTGCTTATGGTGAGAGTAGGGATCTGGTTTCATTCTTCCATATACAAATATCCATTTTTCCCAAGACCATTTATTGGAGAGACTATCATCTCTCCAATGTATGTTCCTGGCATCTATGTCAAAAATGAGTTGACTGTAAATATAGAGATTTATTTCTGGATTCTCCATTCTGTTCCATTGGTCTGTTTGTTTTTATGTCAGTACTATGCTGTTTTATTTATTATGGTTTTGTACTATAATCTGAAGTTAGGTAGTCTGATGCTTCCAGCTTTCTTCTTTTGCTCAGGATAGCTTTGGTTTTTCTGGGACTTTTGTGGTTCCATATAAATTTTAGAATTATTTTTTCTATTTATGTGAAGGATGTCCTTGTTATTTTAATAGAGATTTCATTAAATCTGTAGATTGCTTTGGGTAGTACTGTCATTTTTACAATATCAATTCTAATCCATAAACATGGAGTATCTTTCCATCTTTTTGTGTCCTCTTCAATTTCTTTTATCAATGTTTTACAGTTTTCACTGTAGAGATCTTTCACTTCTTTGGTTAAGTTTATCCCTAGGTATTTTATTGCATTTTTAGCTATTTTAATTGGGATTACTTTCTTGGTTTTCTTTTCAGATTGTTTTCTGTTGAGGCCAGGTGCAGTGGCTCGTGCCTGTAATCCCAGCACTTTGGGAGACTGAGGCAGGCAGATTGCTTGAGCTTAGGAGTTTGAGACCAGCCTGGGCAACATGGCAAAACGCCATCTCCACAAAAAATACAAAAATTAGCCAGGTGCCTGTAGTCCTAGCTACTAGGGAGGCTGAGATGGTAGGACGTCTTGAGCCCAGAAGGCAAAGGCTGGAGTGAGCTAAGATGGTGCCACTGCACTCCAGCCTGGGTGACAGAGCCAGACCCCGTCTCAAAAAAGAAGAAAAAGGAAAAAAAAAAATGACTGTTTGTGGTTGACATATAGAAACAGTAGCATTTTTGTATGTTGATTTTGGATCCTGCAACTTTACTGAATTTGTTTATTAGTTTTAGTAGTTTTTTGGTAGACTCTAGGCTTTTCTAAATATAAGATCACATCCTCTGCAAACAAGAATAATTTAACTCTTCCTTTCCAATTTGGATGTTCTTTATTTCTTTCTCTTGTTTAATTGCTCTGGCTAGGACTTCCGTTTTATTCAACTATGTTGAATAAAAGTGATAAAAGGGGACATCCTTGTCTTGTTCCAGATCTTAGAGGAAAGACTTGCAGTTTTTTCCCTGTTCAGTATGAGTCTAGCTGTGGGTTTGTTATATATGGCAAAGCTAAGAGAGAATTCTCAGTTTTCATTCACCTTTAAAGGTGATTTAATTACAAGCACACTGAACTTATTTTATAATTGTATGTTCAGTATAACACAACACAAAGTTGCTAAAGTCTTTACATATTCTTTTGATTCTGCTTAAAAACAGACATGGACGCTAAATGACAAACCAGTTTTCCATGCCATGAGAAAAATACTTAAGAGTCAAGAAGTAGCTCTTTTGTGACACTATGGACAGTAGGTCAAGACTATTTACTTGATGACCTGGTGTTAGCCACACAAAAAAAGCCAGTGATAAAAGCAAAAAGGTGCTACACTGGCTTGCTACAGTAATTCAGAAGTCAATTAGCATTAGACTTCTACTCTAGGCAGACTACTACTGTATGAGAAGTTGAGGGTCAGAAAACAAATGAAAAAAAATGTCTTCACTTAGAATGGCAGAACTAATTTTTAGCCAGTGAAGGAACTCTGGGAAGCTAAAGATATATCACATTCTAGGATACTACTGCCCAGGAGAAATAAATATCACATGAGACATGTGTAATTTTAAATTTTCTAGTAGACATATTAAGAGAAGTAAAAATAAATAGGTAAAATTAATTTAATCACATATTTTATATAACTCAATATATTCAAAATACTATCCTTTTTTGAAATTTTTATTTATTTATTTATTTATTTATTTATTTATTTATTGAGACAAAGTCTCTCTCTGTTGCCCAGGCTGGAGTGCAGTGGTATGATCTTGACTCATTGTAACCTCCCCTTCCTGGGTTCAAGTGATCCTCCTAACTCAGCCTCCTGAGTGGCTAGGATTACAGATGTGTACCACCATGCCCAGCTAATTTTTGTATTTTTAGTAGACATGGGGTTTCACCATGTTGGTCAGGTTAGTCTTGAACTCATCACCCTAAGTGGTCCAACTGCCTCGGCCTCCCAAAGTGCTGAGATTACAGGCATGAGCCACTGTGCCTGGCCTCAAAATACTATCACTTCAACATATAATCAATATAAAATTATTAATGAGATATTTTAATTTTCCCTAAGTCTGTGAAATTTGGTGTGTAGTTTTCATGTTACATACATCTCATTTCAGACCAGCTACATTTCAAAGGCTCACTAGTCACAGCTGGTTTGAAAAACTGAGAAGTGGCCCAGCGTGGTGGCTTACACCTGTAATGCCAGTACTTTGGGAGGCTGAGGCAGGTGGATCACCTGAGGTCAGGAGTTCGCTGGCCAACATGGTTTCTACTCAAAATACAAAAATTAGCCAGGTGTGATGGCACGCACCTGTAATCCCAGCTACTCAGGAAGCTGAGGCAGGAGAATCACTTGAACCCGGGAGACAGAGGTTGCAGTGAGCCAAGATCGCGCCACTACACTCCAGCCTGGGTGACAGAGTGAGACTCCATCTCAAAAAACAAAAAAACAAAACAAAACAAAAAACAGAAAAAGAAAAACTGAGGAGCCACTTAGCAGGGGAAAAATAATAATACGGATAACAGTCTTAGCAAAATGAGTAGCTGAAATGAAGAACTGAGAACAATTCTACAATATTCTCAGTGGTCTTGCTACTAAGAAGAGGAGACTGAGAAAAATGACATACTTAACTTCAAAATAGTCTTTAGGGTGATATATACCAAAATCTGTAATGGGAAAGCTGATAATTTAAACAAATGTTCAAAAGCACTGGCAAATTTTTTTTAAAAAATAGATGTGTTAGCAAAGATGGCAGAAGCATTTCCTTCCAAAAAAAACGTTGAGAAATAAGGCCTCCATTCACCAGCATGCCTTAGACCAGTCCCATATTTTCTGACTTTTTTGTAATATTTCTTGTCCTTCCTATAGAAGATGATTTTTACACAGCTACTTTCTTTAGGAAAATTTGGATTGATAGTACATGCCCCCCAAGTACATTTCAATAAGTAATCATGTTGTGTTTATCTATTTCCTGAAGATATACTATGAAACTTTCACTCTTTCTTAAAAAGGACTGAAATTAATTAAACAAAAAACGAACTCAATTATCTAGGTTGGTGTTAGTTCTTTGGTATTTTTTTCTCCTTTCTGCTTTCAAACGCATAGCCATTTCACAGATCATCATCACCTCCAATACAGGATAGCAGGTATAGGAGGAAAAGGAGATTAGTTATAGCATGTTAGGGAAAGTTTGGTAGAAAAGTAGTGTTTAACTATGGTATAATCTTTTTTTTTGAGACCGAGTTTTGCTCTTTTGGCCCAGGCTGAAATGCAATGGTCTGATCTTGGTTCACCGCAACCTCTGCCTCCTGGGTTCAAGCGATTCTCCTGACTCAGCATCCTGGGTAGCTGGGATTACAGGCATGCCCCACCACACCCAGCTAATTTTGTATTTTAGTAGAGATGGGGTTTCTCCATATTGGTCAGGCTGGTCTCCAATTCCCGACTTCAAGTGATCTGCCTGCCTCGGCCTCCCAAAGTGCTGGGATTACAGGCATGAGCCACCACGCCCGGCCTAACTATGGTATAATCTTACATACTTATGATTGAAAGTAGTTTTAAAGAAAGTTTTTCTATGTATATTATTATAAAATATCAGTAATTGGACCAAGTGTGGTGGCTCACGCCTGTAATCCCAGCACTTTGGGAGGCCAAGGCAGGTTGATCACCTGAGGTCAGGAGTTTAAGACCAGCCTAGCCAACATAGTGAAACCGTGTCTCTACTACAAATACAAAAAAAAAAAAAATTAACTCGGTTTGGTGGTGGATGCCTGTATTCCCAGCTACTCAGGAGGCTGAGGCAGGAGAATCGCTTGAACCTAGGAGGCAGAAGTTGCAGTGTGCCGAGATCATGCCACTGCACTCCAGCTTGGGCAACAAGAGTGAAACTTTGTCTCAAAAAAAAAGAAGTCACTAACTGGACTTATATGGTTAACATGAATTACATCTTTCTTTATATGAAAACAACTTCACCATGTTAACTTTACCTTTTCCTATTAGTTCCGAGCCCGGGGCGGTTGGTAAAACTGCTGGGTTGGCCGAGTGGATCGTCTTGGCTGGCCATCACCTCCCCTACGGAACTCCAGAGTTTGGTCATATGTGCCTTCTTCCTCCTATTTGCAAGAGTAGTGATTTTACATGTTCAAAATGGCTCCAAGTTTCTTAAGTAAATTACATTTTATGGTGCTCATTTCAATATACTCTCTTAAGCTGCCCTGGAATTCACATATGTCAATTTTTACAACAGAGGAAAGCAAGGGGAAGAAAAAAAAGAAAAAGAAAAAGGTAGGGATACTGTTAAAAGTCTTTTGATCCTTGGTAATAGAAAAATGTCATTTATAGTGGTAAGATTAGAATTGAATTTTATTCTAGAAAAGGAAACTATTTCCAAATAATAGCATGATCACCTCATCAAATGACTTGACATAATCTGGTAAAAACACACAGAAAAGCAAGCATTATAATAACACTTTTCTTGAATATTTGGGCTTCTAAATGTTTCTAGGTATTTATCATGGAAAAGGGTTTTGGTAGAATAAAGAAAACGGGTTGAAGAGCCAAAGAATGTTCACCAGCTGTCTGTCCTCATCTGATGAAATCTCCAACATTGTTAAGAAACTTACATCTAGAGACAGAAAAAAATAATGGTTTGGAATAGGGGAGGAATACAATTTACATATAAAGAAAGCTTCATGCAAGATAGAGAGATCACCACAGTAAGACTCAAACTATTTTACTTTTATTTGCTTTCTTACTGAGTGGGTATATCTACCAGCTCAAGGAATAGCATAGGGAAATTAGGATAAGCAGATTAAATAGCAGAAACAGTACAGTTAATTATAATATTTGAAAAGGACTTAGAAGCAACAAAATGTAGCCAAAGCCACACTGGTTTCTTACTGAGTGCTGCCACCCTGTTATTTTAGTGTTTTTGAATTAATACAGCTATGAAATAATGTGCCCTATTAAAGAGATAAAAAATTAGCTCTCAGTTTTCTTTATGAAAAAGAAAGCATCAATTTCACTAAGTAGAGAGTTTAAATTCCAAGTGAATTATCAGAACACAATAATTTGCATGATTTTGGAAATTAATCCAATTTTTTTCTCTTCCTTACTTTATCTTTGAATCTTCTTTCTCAAAATAGTGCTTTCCTTTAATCTTACCAATAACATAGAAAAGTAAATGAAAAGACTGAGTTATATTCTGTAAATTTTTATAGATCCAATTACTGCAATTTTACCTAATGGAAACAAAGATGCTAAGATAATTTGGTCAAATCCTATTATTTAGCAACGATATTTAACATTTGGCATGAATATAATTCTCATTTTTAGACATCCTCCACAGTATTGTTTAAAAAATAGAAGTATTATTTCCACTTTATATAAAGAATACTGAAGCCTGGGAAAGCTATGTGACTTTGCTCTAATACTTCTAAGACAAATTTGAGTTTTAATGATCATCCTGAGGGGCCTATCATCACTGAAATAAAAGAATGCAGAAATCTGACAATATATCTGGTATAATCAAATAAATATCTTCCAGAGATAAACTTTCAGACAAGTTCTCCTTTCTCTATATCCCCTTCATTAACAATCAATCTCAAAATGGTTAGAAGCATCAGATATTATAGCTGTAATTTAGCAAAGCAATTAAAATGCAGGAAGAAAAATATAAAAGTATTCAGTAAAGAAGTTATTTTTTATTATTTTGGTCAGCGTTCTGAATGATGATTGTCAAGTATTATAGCTAAATGTGAAAAGTAGCTATTTTAAGACAAATGACAACATTTGAAACTCTGCATATTAACTGAAAACTATGAAAATATATTTGGTATTATAGGAGATGAAGTAATTATTTCAGGAATTAGAATGGAATACTATTTGTCTCCACACTTGGCTGCAGAACTGGCTGGAGAACATCTAAAAATCTGTATTTTATCAATAAAATACACAGAGGTAGGACACTATATTTGCTGAGAGTGAGCTGAATTTACATAATAAAAATGACAATCCTATTTAAAAATCTGTCTCTGTCCACTGTGTTTAAAAAATCCATGAACTGAACTAACCAGAGGCAAGTAAATGGTTTTATAGAGATAACCAGCCATGAGATTTCTTTCACATAACTTGATGTCTTTAATCTGTCTATATAAAGTAGAAGCCAAGAAAAAAAAAGGGATATTGACAGTTTGGTTTTCAGTTACAGTATTGTCAGAGGCACAATCTGTGCTTTTTAACTTTTAAATATTCCTCCTGCAGAGCTGTGGTGAGCAAATTTGGTTACCCACAACAATAACTTTTTGTAGTCTATGGCTAGTAATTTTTAGCACAGAATGAGTACTTCTTTCCTCTTTATAGAACACACAGCTTGATTTAATAGATCAGTTTATTTTCAGTCATCTTTGAATGAAATTTTACTTCTAGACTATCTTCTTCCTTAGTACTCTGTAACAGATTTACAACTCAAAAAAACAATTTTAATTTCATAGTTCACATTTTAAAAAAATCTGACAGTACATTATAGCTGGCACCGTTTTGGAAGGCTATCTAATTCATCCTTCTAGATTCAACATATGAATGTATAAACCAAGAGAGGTGAAGTGACTTTCCCAAGTCATAGAGCTCATTAGAGGAAGAGTCCAAACTAGGGTCATTTTCTTTCTAACTCATAGGCAAGGTTCTTTACAAGATCTGCAATAATTTTCATAAAAGGTAACTGTCCAATGTCATCTTTACCTAAGCTTCTGAGATTTAGAATCATTTTGTTTGGACTCAAAGTTTTGCACCAGAAAAATTTTTAAAATCTACCTGTAAGCTAGAAGCCCCTGCTTCAAGTTGTCCCACCTTTCTGAACCAAACCAATGTATTTCTTAAATGTATTTGATTGAAGTCTCATGTCTCCCTAAAATGTATAAAACAAAGCTGCACTCCGACCACCTCGAGCACATTGTTCTCAGGATCTCCCGAGGGCTTATCACGGGACATGGTCACTCATATTTGGCTCAGAATAAATCTCCTCAAATATTTAAAAAAAAAAAAAAAAGACTTTTGCTTACCTCAGCCATGTTATCAGATAAGTTTTATAAAACTAAATAACTAATATTCAAAATGAGCTCTCTTTTATACTAATATTTACTAGTTTATTGCTCCTTCTTAATGAAATGATACAAAAACGCGATAATCATCGACTCCAAGCATTAATGCAGTGGTATTTTGAAAACAACAAAAGACAAAAACCAATGCAAAAAGGAGGTACACAACATAATCTATAATGTGTGTTTGACAAGTCACAACTGCATTTTTCCTGCATATCATCTTCAATCTCTCATTACTGCATACTGTAACTGGAGTGAGAACACAGACAAACTACATATTCCCTATTTATAAATGAGCCATGTTATAAAAGTTCATCATAAATTGGTCACTTGGAACTTGGTAGGAGGTATGAAACACCCTTAAATAGAAGTCAGGTTCTCGGTTCACAAATACTAAGGTGTAATGCAGCTAAGCATACAAACCAGTCCACTAAGGAAAGAGTACTCAAGTGAGAGCTATTCTGCCTCCTGGGGGCATTAGGCAATGCCTGGAGGCAGTTGTTATTCTCTCAATTGGTAGAGGCCAAGGATGCTGCTAAACATCCTACAATGCACAGGACAGCCCACACAACGAAAAATTATTCAATCCTAATGCCAACAGTGCTGAACAGTTCAGAAAACCCTAGGCTAGGAAAATGACATTTCCTACTTCTAAGTATCAGAGCAGCCTGGAAAAGAATTCTAAAATTTAGGAAGTTTGGGTTTGGAAGTTTGAGACATTTCTTCCTTTGTTTCTACCCCTAAGACGTAAATGTGGACCCAACTCTCTATGGAAGTTTGGGGGGGTGTCTATTTGCTGAGAATACTTAAATATTTACCTCTGCTCCAGCTATATGTTCATTTTTACTTAACCTAATGAATCACCTTCTTATTTTATTTTATTTTTTGATATGGAGTCTTGCTCTGTCACCCAGGCTGGAGTGCAATGGTGCTATCTCAGCTCAAGGCAATCTCCACCTCATGAGTTCAAGCAATTCTCCCCCGTCAGCCTCCCAAGCAGCTAGGATTACAGGCACCAGCCATCATGCCCAGCTAATTTTTGTATTTCTGTAGAGATAGGGTTTCACCATGTTGGCCAGGCTGGTCTTGAACTCCTGACCTCAGGTGATCCACTCACCTTGGCCTCCCAAAGTGCTGGGAGTTAGCCACTGCACCTGGACTGCCTTATCTTATATTACCATTCCTTCAGCATTATCCCAAGTCATAACTCTGGGAAGAGCTAATGACAGATTATTTGGTTGGTGGAGGTAGGAAATGGGAACGGCAATTATTCTGTTCATTGAAAAAAAAACTTAGAAAAACTTAATACTGTCATCTAATAGCTATGTTACGTGTAATTTAATAAAATTTAATCATTTGTTTCTTTTAACAGAATTTGTGTAGTAGTCACAATACATAAGTCAACATATGAAATTCAGTGTACTCTGGAATAGACCTTGAAATTGAGGATATTTTGAATCAGGAAATGTTGATTCATACATGAACCACTTACTCTATGAATTTCCAAGCCTTTTGCTTGGGTGTTTAGCTTGTGTTTATGGAAATATAAACTAATTTTCACATAAAACTGAAGCAGTCATCATAAAGACAAATCTGCTTTCCCAAAACATTATGTAATGGACTTTAAGAGTAAAACTTAAAATATCTTTAAATGCAAGTCTAGTTTTAGATTAACTATACTAATATTCTTCTATATTATAGTAACTGAAAATTGAAAGCTGAATCACCTCTTATTTATTTATTTTTTTGAGACAGAGTCTTGTTCTGTTGCCCAGGTTGGAGTGTGGTGATGCAATCTTGGCTCACTGCAACCTCCACCTCCCAGGTTCAAGCTATTCTCCTGCCTCAGCCTCCCTCGTAGCTGGGATTACAGGCATGCACCACCAGGCCCAGCTAAATTTTTTGTATTTTTAATAGAGACGGGGTTTTACCATGTTGGCCAGGCTGGTCTTGAACTCCTGATCTCAAGTGATCTGCCCACCTTGGCTTCCTAAAGTGCTGGGATTATAGGTAGGAGCCATCGCGCCCAGCTCAGCTCTTATTTTCTATGAAGATTATAAATAGGCTTAGTGCCCATGGGAGTCATGTATTATTATCAATACTGAATTTTAGTTTACCAATTATCCTTGTTTAAAGAACATGTTCCACTTTAATACCTGTAGTTCTACTACAAAAAAAAAACAAAACCCAAAAAACAAAAAACATAGGCCCATAGTAGTCTGGAACCACAGATTATAAAATAGAAAAATTTTATAAAGAACAGTTAATCTAACTAAGAGGCTATCATTTGCTCAAGTAACTAGTGCCACTACCTGGGCTAGAACACAGGTTTAACTCACAGTCCTGACAGCCCCTCACTGTGTTACCTAGTAATGAGTGTAAGAAATACAGAGATCATAAATCTCAGAACTACAGGGGAACTGGAGATAAATCTAACAGAGTAGATTTATAGTTTATTATTACTTATTTTGAGGATAAATTCAGTACTCTTGTTTCAAAGGAAATCTTATATAGAATTCCTATATAAAATATATGGGCTCAGGTTAAAGTGGGTGTTTTTATACATTTGTGAGCAGTACCCCCTTGGCTTTCTCTTCCTCGGTTTCTTCAACCTCTGTAGCCCACAAGCCACAGAAATTAAAAACCCAACCTAGTTCAACCTTTGCTACACACTGAAAACCAATTAGGTGGAGTGACTTGATTAATAAAATGAGCTAGTGGAAGAGTCAGAACTGGAATGCAGGGCTCTGGCTCTGAGTTCAGAGCCTTTTTCCCTTGGCCTTCTATCACAGAGAAAATTTAAACCCTACACTTGACTCTTACAAATTAAATGTCTCATTTTATAATGAAAACTCACCTTGCATACCTAAATGGAAAAAAAAAAAAACTCGTTTCATTAACATGAGATAATTATGATATATAACCAAATATAGTAAATTTTTTAACAGATTAATTTATCTTGGTTTCTGAAGCTTTGAGTAAAACACAGTTCCCCTTTAGAAGAAAATATATTGGAGAATTATAGTCTCTCATCCCCCTAGAGCAGCTCTAAGACAATCTCTTTTTATGTACCTCATCCAGTCATATTTTATTTAAACCAAAACATTTTATGGCATAAGAGAAAAAAAATGCTAATTCAAGATAAAGAAAAATCAGATCCAAAACCTTATTACTAAACAACTGTTTCAAAATGCATAGATGACATAATGTTTTCATTCCTGTATCATGCAAAATTTTAGGAGGATGGTGGGACATCACATTGTGGTTCTATTTTTTTTTTCTTTAAATACTATATTTTCTAAAGTTATATTAAAATTGTTTGTGATTCTATAGAATATCATAAAATCATTTTAATACCTAACTCAAGGGTATTATTATATGCTCTACCTAGTAAAGCACAATCTAAACAAGACATCAAAACTTTAACATAAATGAAAAACTAATTTTTAAATGACAGTGGAAGTAAATACAGTACTATTCATCATTGTTCTTCCTGTAACATCACTAAGATCTTCTACACATTAATATGATGTAAACAAGCTATTTTTGGCAGGTTAAGCACTTGTGAAAATTCAGTGAAACATCAAAAAGCTGCATCCATATTTTAATTAGGATATAGTGCAAAAAAGACAGTAAGAGAGAAGTCACCCTTATTAAATTCCCAATGATAAAAGTTATGGATCCTCTCCCATTTGAAGACACATGAGTTTACAACTTGAAACAGAAAAAAGCAGCATGAATGTTTATTCCACTGTGTGCCTGGCATTTGGCATGTTATCTTATTTAATCATTGTAATAAAGCTTTGAATTAACCTCACCATTTTATAGATGAAAAAACTAAGGCTCAGAGTACTTAGCTCAAAGCTGTTTAAGTGAGACCCTTAAGCTGTTCTTTTCATTGCATCATATAGTACACATTTCTATTTCTTCCTTCAGATAGTTTTCCAACAGGAATTTTTTCTACAGCCAATTTTATTTCTGAATTTTTTCTGCTTCATTGAGGTACAGACAAACAGAAATCATGTATATTTAAAATGATGCCTTGATGGTGATCATTTCACAGTATATACAAATATCAAAATGTCAAGATACAACTTGATGTTTTGATATTTGTGTATACTGTGAAATGATCACCATTAAGGCAATTAACATATCTTTTACCTCACAGTTTCCATTCTCTTTCTACTTTTTCTGTTTTTGTGGAAAAGAGCACAAGATCTACCTTGTTAGCAAATTTCAAGCATACAATATATTACTGTTAATTGTAGTCACTTTTTGGTACATTAAATCTTCAGAACCCATTCATCTGGCATAACTGAAACTTCATAACCTTTGACCAACATACCTCCCTCACTCTTTGCTCCTCGCAACCTACTCTCTGTTTCTATGAGTTTGACTATTTTAGATTCTACATATAAGGGAGATCATATAGTGTTTGTCTTTCTGTGTCTGGCTTATTTCACATAGCATAATATCCTCCAAGTTCTACGGTTAATTTTAACTAAATGGATGGCTTCAGCCCTGAAGCTACTATAAACATCATGTAATGGTTATCATCTTTGTTAAAATACTATAGTGAAGTTCAAAAATGAATATATCGTTTTTAAAAACGTGTACCTCTCCGAAACCCATTGCTAAAGGTTAAATAGATTCCAAAAGCTTGTCCAGAAATCAGAGTAGGGAACATATTTCTGCTCCAAAAGGTGTCAATTTGCTCAGAGATTTCCTTGAGAGATACTGTATCACAGCATTGGCATGTAAGAGCTCAACCTCTTAAGTCAGATCTGAGCATGGGTTTAGACTCTACCACATCATAGGCACATTACTTAACTTTTCTACATCTTAGTTTTCTCATATAGGAAATAGTAATGACCTCATAGGTTTAGCAGGAGAACTGTATGAGAAATACCTAAAAAGAGCTTTGCAAATAGGCAATCGATGTTGGCTATTAGTCTCAATTAAATAACTCTAAGTTAATAAAATATACTTCTATTCAAAACACGAGTTTGTTTACCCACTTCAATTAAACTAAATAGACTGATAGATTTTTTTGAAAATCAGGAACTTAGCTTGTTGTAAGTGTATTCTTCAAATTGCTTTCAGCAGAAAAAGAGCAAAAATGCCTTTGGAAAAAAATTAAAGAGCCAATGCAAGAAGAAAGGTTCTTGCCACCAGCTTAACTTTTATTTCTTCAGAGGTTCAAAACTTATTCACAAAAACTAGTAATTTCACTTAATTCATTTTATTGTTACTTTGTTGTTGTTGTTGTTTTGGGGAGAGGTAGCCTCTTTTTCTTCTTTTTTAATTTATAAAGGAATAAAGGGCAAATAAAACAAAGGTAGGAAAGAAATTAACAAAGGAGCATTACTGAAAATGATCAATCAAAATTACAGACACTCTATAAAATCTGAGTATTTTAAGATAAAGCAAAAAAATAAATTAACATGATTAACTTCTTTGAACATCTTGCCTTTAGCCTACACCCTTAAAATTTAAAGATATTCCATTAAAAGAAACCAGTCAGAAACATTTTAAAGGCAGAAAGTAGAGCAATGATGATTAATAATAAAAAATGCATAGGCCTATCTATGCCTATTGATATGTTTTCAGGTCAATGCCTGTACATCATTTTTGTAAAAGCAACTACTTTCTCAAATATGCTAACTAAGTATGTTTTAGAATATTTTATGGTTAAGACGTCTAAGCACTAATCACAAATAGTTAACTATTTCACTCTCTCATAGTTTATAACATTTTTACATCTTAAATTGGTAGGTTAACATAAGATGAGTTAACTAATTCTTTCTCTGAAAGCAATGATTATATTTCAATGCCAAAATACTTTTAATGCTAAAACAGGCCAGTGCATTTTATATATATGACTGACCAACAATATAAACAGATACGGTATGCAACAGAGACTTATAATACAGATTTTTAAAAATTAGAAAAAAAGTCCTTTATGTCAAATTGATAAAATACAGGCCAGATCGGTGCCACAAAAAAGTACTAAAGGTTGGAATGGTAGGAGAGATAGTAAAAGAAATATTTTTTGTAAGTGTAAGAAAAAATTTTAATACCAAATGATACAAAAATAGTTATTTGCTGATGTTTTCACCCTCTTATTGAGAGTTAAGAAATATAAAATTGACAGAAAAAGAATGAAAAATTTAAGCCTTAAAGCAGGAAAGGTCCCAATGTAACAAGCACTATTATCACATTTAACTCCCTTTTCATGTCCAACAACCCATAGTTTGTTATTTCCCTTTAGTGAAATTAAAGAAAACTTATGGTTTATAAACCTTTATCAATTATAAGGATTAATAATCTAGCTATAGTTTTAGAAATGTAAGGTATTCCAGGAGTCACTGATCTGATCTTCCCTGGAGCACAAAATTCATCCATGGCATTTCACACAAATGGTGGCTCTGCCTCTTGCAAATAACTCTGGTGAAGGGAGCTCAGGCTTCCTCAGGCAGCCAACTCCACTGCTCTGCATCCTTCACTAGAAAGTGCAAATATGCACTTCTGGAACATCTATCTACACTTTCTTGTTTAGTCTGTTTCCCTTGCTAAATGAAAGATATTATCTTAAAATAAATATTCTACTTCTCCTTATTCTATTAATAATAATTCTTGGTCAAATACCACTATTTCCAGCTCTATCATCTTGATCATCTTTTCCTTTATACATTTTCATAGTTACAATTCTGCATAACCTAGTACTAAGAATAACATTCCAAGTATGGCCTACATGAAACACAATGCTATTATTTTTCCTGAAGGTATTCTATTAGGTAATATATGAATCTATTAAGCATCTAATCTTGTTTAATATTTTTAGTAGGTGCTCAATTACTGCTCACTCATATTATGCTTGCCATCAAATGAAATTCTTGCAATCTACTCCCAGATCTATTTTATTCTAAATTTGTAGAGAATTATTTTCCCAACATAAATACAAAGTTTTAAATTTAAGTATAAAGTTCATGTGCTAATGAAATATATTGTTTTGGCACAGTATTGTTGTTGGTATATTCTGAAATTAACTATGTAATATTACATCAGGTATTTTTGAGAAGTTATTTTGGTCATTTGTTAGCCTTTATTTTTACAGACTGAATGAAGTTAGAGGACTACCATCTAAAAGGGTAACATCTAAATAGGTAGTTAAAATGTACCTTAATCTTGAAACAAGATCCTAGTAAATTTTAGAAAACAATGAAGATAGTCTCAGTATAAGATTAAGTTCTTTTAGCAATGGAATAATAGGTTAAGAGAAATAGGTTGTTTTTTTCCTGCCCTATGTAAAATACTTCTATCACCTTGAGAAGTACCAGCTGATACCTCTACCCACTACATTTTCAGTTCTCTACTTATAGTTGGTAAGAACTAAGATTGAATGAACTAAATGACACTTATCAGAACAATTTATCACATACTGAAAACAAACTGATATGCTAAACATTTTTATAAACATTATTTCATTAAACTCATACAAAAATTCTCAAGTAGGCTGGTATCATTTACCACCATTTACAGATAAAGTGAAGGTTCATTCTCTATGGTGTCACCAAGTCCTAAACCTGACTATCAGCTCTGCAACTTACTAGCTCAAAGATTTTAGGCAAATTACTTAAGAGCTCTGAACTTCTATTTGTAGTTTTCCTAGTGTATAAACATATTAGTATTTGTTTTATAGAGATCCTATAGATATTAAATCAGTTAATGTACATCAAGAGTTATACATGGTGTCCAGCACACAATAAGCATTTCAATGGTAATCAAATTTTGAACAGAAGAAACTCTAATCCTCACATTATCAACCATTTATACTACTTTACCTCAGTAAGTTAGTAGAGAAGTAATATATCATCTTGTTACCTAAATGCTGATTTTACACAACATACTTAAATATATGAATTTTTGCTTACATTGAGATTTCAAAATGTTCAATATATTAGGAATTAGCTTTCTTTTTAAAAGAAATATTCTCTTTCCAAGCTTAGAAAACCTTCTCAGTCATTCTTGATGGTTGTATGGTTAAAGGAAGAAAAAGTATCACAAAGATTTCCTACAAGAACAATAAAAGAGATGAACTTACTTCCATCAACTTAGGTAACGGAAAATTAGATGACATGTATTACCTGATTCAACTAGGATTACTAGATACATTACATTTTTCTGTAATGATTCTATTCCTAGGTTTATTGAAATCTATAAGCCATATTTTAGTAACCTGTAATTCCACATCTGAAACATCTGAGATGTTCAACAGAGGTTGAGGGAACTGATTATATAAAATCTGAAGAGTAATATGCTTATCATCTTATACAAAGGAAGAATATAATAAATATATGATCATATTAAATATGTGTTATATTCTTCTTGTTCAAGGATGAAGCTATTTCTCCTTTGCCATTCAACCATAGCTGAAACAGTGACAGTAAGAACAAGTTAGGAAAGCATGAAGTCTCTGTATTAGAATCACATATTTTCTTGGGTTTTTCAAATAGTGTCTACCTAAAAAGTATTAAGACAATCAACTTTTTAAAAATTCTAAGTTTATCCATAAGATTATTTAAAGTATGCCCCTTTGTTGTGCCCCTGCCCCCAATGTAAATTGTGTATTAAAAAGTACAGCAAATAGATCCTCTGGACTAAGAGAAAGGTAAACTAGGCTATCAGTGATGATGTCTATATTATAAAGCAATTTATAAGATTGAAGATTATTAATTAAGGCTCAAAGAGAAATAAAAAAAGACTAGGAAAGTTCAAGTTATTGTAACAGTTTATAAACTACTTTCTTCAGAGTGTAAAATGCATGATACAATAGTCAAATTCACTTTCATTATCTTTGAATAAGGGCATGACAGTCTTTTAAAAGTTGCACTGAAGTGAGGAGGAAAAGCCTGTCCAGGGTTAAACACTAATTTATGCAACACCCAGGTTTTGACAAGAATCCTGTCAATGTCAAGCAGCAGGTACACTGACAGCAGGACTGGCTGAAAAGCTTTCTGCCAGAGCTAAAACAGAAATCACTGATTTATGAAGGTTACAAACCGTAGGATTTCAAAAGTATGAAGAAAAATGGTTTTCATAAAGAAAATCCTGAAATCTTTATAACTTTTCAACCAATATTGTTATCTTAAAGGAACATGGTTCTTTCATTCTGTGAGAAAAGAATTTAGTTGACTAGTTTACTTTAAAAAGATTTGTAGATTTTTATATTAAATCTACATTTTAAAATTCCTAATATAGAGCCTCATTAAATTACTAACATTGTGATATGGTTTGGCTGTGTACTCATCGAAATCTCATCTCATATTGTATTACCCACATGTCAATGGAGGGACCTGGTGGGAGGTGACTGGATCACCATTTCCCCCATGCTGTTTTCGAGATAGTGAGTTTTCATGAGAGCTGATGGTTTTAAAAGTGTTTGGCAGTTCCCCTTTTGACCTCTCTACTGCCACTTTGTGAAGAAGGTGCTTGCTTCTCCTTTGCCTTCTGCCATGATTGTAAATTTCTGGAGACCTCCTCAGTCATGCAGAACTATAAGTCAATTAAATCTCTTTTTTTCCTTAATAAATTACCCAGTCACAGGTAGTATCTGTATAGCAGTGTAAGAATGGATTAATATGAAGAATTGGTACCAGAAGAGTGGGGTATGTTATAAAGATTTTAGGTTATAAAGATAACCTAAAAATGTGGAAGCAACTTTGGAACTGGATAACAGGCAGAGGATAGAACAGTTTGGAGGACTCAGAAGAAGACAGGAAGATATGGGAAAGTTTGGAACTTCTGAGACTTGTAGAAAGGTGTTGACCAAAATGCTGATAGTGACGTGGACAATCAAGTCTAGGCTGAGGTGGCCTCAGATGGAGATGGGGAACTTACTGGGAACTGGAGCAAAGGTCACTCTTGCTATGCTTTAGCAAAAAGACTGGCAGCATTTTGCCACTGCCAGATCTGAGGAAATTTGAACTTGAGAGTGATGATTTAAGGTATCTGGCAGAAGAAATTTCTAAGGAGTAAAGCATTCATGGGGTGACCTGGCTTATCCTGAAACCGTTTAGTAATACACATTCACAAAGAAATAGTTTGAAATTGGAATTTATGTTTAAAAGTGAAGCAGAGCATAAAGGTTTGGAGAATTTGCAGTGTGACCATGGAGTAGAAAAGAAAAACCCATTTTCTGGAGAAGAATTCAAGCCAGCTGCATAAATTTGCATAAGTAACTTGTTAACAGCCAAGACAATGGGGAAAATGTCTCCAGGGCATTTCAGAGATCTTTGAGACAGCCCCTCCCATCACAGGCCCAAAGGACTGGGAGGGAAAAATGCTTTGTGGCTGGAAGGCCCCACTGCTCTGTGTGGCCCCAGAATTTGGTTCCCTGTGTTCTAGTCCCTCCAGCTCCAGTCATGGCTAAAAGGGGCCAAGATACAACTTGGGCTGTGGCTTCAAAGGGTGCAAGTCCCAAGCCTTGACAGCTTTCAGGTGGCATTGGTCCTACAGGTGTATAGAAGACAAGAGTTGAGCTTTGGGAGACCCCACGTAGATTTCAGAAGATATATGGGAAAGCCTGGATGTCCAGGCAGAAGTTTGCTACAGGGACAGAGCCTCATTGGAGAACCTCTACTAGGGCAATACAGAGGGGAAATGTGGGGCTGCAGACCACACACAGAGTCCTCACTGGGACACCGCCTACTGAAGCTGTGAGACAAGGGCCACCATCCTCCAGTCCCTACAGTAGTAGATCCACCAATAGCTTGGACTGTGTGCTTGGAAAAGCCACAGGCACTCAACACTAGCCCATAAAAGCAGTCATAGGGGTTGTACCCTGCAGAGACACAGAGGTGGAGCTGCTCAAGGCCTTGGGAGCCTACCCTTTGCATTAGCATGCCCTGGATATAAGACACGGAGTCAAAGGAGATTATTTTGGAGCTGTAAAATGAGGGCCCTGCTGGGTTTCAGATTTGCATGGGGCCTCTGGCCCCTTTGTTTTGACTGATTGCTCCCATTTGGAATGGGAACATTTACCCAATGCCTGTATCTCCACTGTATCTTGAAAGTAACTAAGTTGCTTTTGATTTTACAGGCTCATAGGCAGAAGGGACTTGCCTTGTCTCAGATGAGACTTTGGACTTGGGCTTTTAAGTTAATGCTGGAATGAGTTAAGACTTTGGGGAACTGCTGGGAAGGCAAGATTAGTTTTGAAATATGAAAAGGATATGAGATTTGGGAGAAGCCAGGGTTGGAAAGATATGGTTTGGCTCTGTGTCCCCAACCAAATCTCATCTCAAATTGTAATCCCCACATGTCAAGGGAGAGATCTGGTGGGAGGTGACTGGAACATGGGGACAGTTTCCCCCATGGTGTTCTCATGATAGCAAGTGAGTTCTCAGGAGAACTGATGGTTTTAAGTGTTTGCAGTTCCTCATTCGCTCTCTTTCCTGCTACCTCGTGAAGAAGGTGCTTGTTTCTCCTTCACCTTTCACCATGTTGTAAGTTTCCTGAGGCCTCCCTACCTATGCAGAACTCTTCTTAAACCTCTTCTTACAATAAATTACCCAGTCTCAGGTATTCTGTTTATGTTGATAGCATTGTGAGAATGGACTAATACACATTGAAACAGAAAAGAAAATTTTAACACAAAAAAATAAAGGGTAAAGGAATTAGTCTGAAGAAAAGGATGGTGCAAAGAAGCAGTTTGGATTTCCTTCCCAGAAAGGTAATTTGGGATGGATACTCAACTCCTGATCTGGAAGTTTCAATCAGTGGCTGCTGATGCAATTAAGGGTCAACAAGCATTACTTTCAGGAGGTGAACAATAAAAGAGATTGTTCTTTCCAAAGCCTTAAAGAAAAACAAGAGACATGGAACCAGCATTAATTAACAACCTGTGTGCCAAGCATTTCAATCATCCAATGACCTAACAAAATGTTTACTGAATAATTTCTATGTTCCTCACAATAATCCTGTGAGGTAACATGTTTTTACAGCTAGTTTCCATAGAAGAAAACAAAACTAAAGTTAAAAAATATTCTATATCTTGCCCAGGTTATGTTGGACTCTAGAATTCATGCTCCTTCCACATATCCCAGTGGATAAAAAGGCCAGAGAAGAGAGTAAGACTGACCATATTAAACTCTTAAAGGTTTATATAAGTAGACCAAAAGGAAGTGCCTCCCATCTCACTTGTATTTTAAATATATAATGAAATTAGTAAAACAAAGTAGATATAATTTACATGTTATAGTTCTTACTGTCAAACATAAATTATCCACAATACTTTCTACTCTCACTCAACAGAGAGAAAGAGCTACCTCGAAATGGCTGCAGTATCCATAAGCAGCTTCTATACTTAAATGAATTAATGTAAGTAAAACAGCTTAGAGTAACGTCTAGTACAAAGTTAAGTGTTCAGTAGTTCAATAAAGTGAGCTATTACTATTACTTCACAAATGTAAAGTTTTATTTTTTTATAATGCCAGATAACAACACAAACAGTTTTTCTTTTATCAGTTTGAGTCAAGCAGTTTGACTATTTTATCCCTGTAAGTTAATTTAACACACAATGCTAAACTAGCTTTTAACCGGCACTTTACAAAGTGATTTTTAAATTCATCTGTATTATTGACTAATATAATACTAAAAAGAGACTAATAATCTTATCAGCAAAATGTTCATTTTTCTTCCAATGAAGAAAGAAACCCAGAAGCAATCTTTTTACTAAGACAAATCCTAATAGCTTATCAAATATAGTCATCATTTTTATAAAATGTGCACAAGTTCAAGTTTTCCCCTCTCTTGATATCTACTAACATGGAGCATTAACTCCTCCTAGAACATGACTACTGAGAAGAAAAGCATAATAAAGCAGGAAAATTCACTAATGCAAATATTTTCACACCAAATTTTTCACATTACTGCATGTTCCATGACATTTATCCTCAAAGGCTTAGATGAATACAAATAATTCTGTTCTGTATACTTTACTGGCAAGTTCCTAAATTTACCAAATAATTTATCACTATAATACATTTTTAAAATGAGATGTTAATCAATTTCACAATTTGATAAACCTCATAGTATTGTGTTTCTTCATTTAATGAGTGTTATAACATGCAGTGGCATGAACTTTGAGACACACTATTTTTCTAAGCTGTCTCTATACTTAGTGATGCATTATAAATTGTTTAGGTTCTTTTTTGAACATTTACCAATATTTTGGCATGGTAGCAATTAGAAAGAGACCAAGTGTTCATGATGCAGGTTTACTACTCAATGCCACAACAAGATTATTACATGGTAGTTTACAAATTAATTATAAGTATGTTCTCAATAGGATTACTTGGTTTCCTATTTGGATTTTGTTTTATAATTCCACAGCTTGTGGTGGACAACACTTTATAACTGTCATGCAAAAAAATATGATGAGCACTAAAACTTTTTTTCTCATTTAAAACTGTGTTCCATGTTAGAAAAATCTCTCTCCATAAAATGGTCAATAATAGACAGATAAGTCAATAGGCAGGTTAAGCCTTATGAGATTAAACAAAAGTTTTATTATTGTTTTTTTAATTTTGAGGTGGGTGGGTCGCCTGAGGTTGGGAGTTTGAGATCAACCTGACCAACATGGAGAAACCCCATCTCTTTTTTTAAATTTTTATTTTATTTTATTTTATTTTTCCCTCCCACCCTCCCCTGAGAAACCTCATCTCTAAAAAATAAAAGTTAAAAAAATTTTTTTTCTACCTTCTTTCCTTACTGAGATAAGCCCCCAAAGGAAATATTTAGTAAATATCACAACTTTTTAAACACTGATATCTCTCACGTTTGTCCATGTGCAGATACATGTATATACACACATTTGTCTTAGAGTGCTTAAGTATATAATTAACATTTCAATCTATTTAATGTATTAGTATTTGGAATAAAGATGAGCTCTAGAAGGCCTGAAATGTTGTCAATATTTTTAGGATTATGTTAATGTTACCAGCAAAAGCTAAAACCAGCTTTACAGGGAATTTTCCAATACTGAATTTTGCTGACATCCTAGGGCAATAATATAGTCACTATGATGACATAGATTTTCAAATGGTAGGTTCCTAATCAGAACCTCTACTGAAAATGGGCTGAGGGGTTAACTGTTACCAAACTTTTCTTGCAGCTAAAAACTAATAATGATCTGTCACAAAATGTTTCTATTTTAATTCTGTTTGCCTTTACTTTTTAAAAGTAAAATGTAATACAAAATTACAGAACATTTATAAAATCTACACATCTAGAGACTTGACTCTAAAACAACAACTATCTTGAGTGTCTTCTCATTCGAGCTATGAATTGCTTTTATTCATTTATATTTCTCATACAGCCTTCATAATGATCTTTTTTTTTTAAATCACAGCTGTATAATAGTTCATCTAGCAGATGAGTGACAATTTATCATTTTCTTATTGTCGGATGTTTAGGTAGCTTCTAGTTTTTCACTATCATGATAATCCTACAATGATAATCTCCCAGCAATTAGCTTTTTTCTTCTATAATTTCCCTAGGAGATGTTAGCAACTATGGGATTACTGGTTTAAAAGTTATAAACACTTTTAAGTCTTAGAAAAAAAATCGAAAGGATCACACTAATTTTCAGCACCATCAGCAATGTGTAAGAGTACCCATATCACTGCATCCTTGCCAGCACAAGTATTATCATTTCATTTTTTTCCACTAATTGGTAAATTTAAAAGTGTATTTAACTGTTTCAATTTGCATTTGATTTCTACCATATTTTCCTCTAATTTTTAGTTATCAAAGATGACATTGCTACTTCAGCAAGAAACCATATTGAGCATAAGTGAATGGTTCAAGGCTAAAAAAAAATAAAAACAAAATCTTTAATAATGTTAACCTAATCGTGATATGAGTAATTGTTATTATGTTCCATGGCAATTAGGCATTAATGGCAAGCAGCTCATGTAAGTGGCTATTATTACTATTATTTACACATAGCCAGACCAAGCATTCTTAGATTGTTGGAGAGGATTGGAACAAGTAGAGGGACAAGCTCTTATGCTCTCATAAAAATCCCTTGATCAGAACCCAGATGTGATCCAGAAGGCAAGTTCTTTCTTCCTTGCAGCAAGCACCCTCTATAAACTGAGCACCCAATAAAAATAGCATTTTAAGTTTAGATTGGCTGAGGGTGGACTAGGACTTAATTTCTGTGAACCTGAGGCAAATCAGATAATAATCAAAGCACTGACCAAACAGCCACCAAATTCCTTATCTCTTCTCTCTACTATTACTCCTCAGGTTAAGCTTTCAGTGAGACCTCTAAAGAACTTTCAACTCTGAACTATTTCCATTTTCTTTCCCACAGAGAAAATGAATGGACTAGAGGCACATTTATACAACCATTTTCCCAGTCAACCTTACTAACTAATGAAGCAGTGAACTAAGAAACAGGTTCCCTCTGCCAAAATCTTTCTCCCCAACACTGTCTGAATTTTCATGCATTAGGGATTCTTTGATGTTTCTAAGCACATAATTCTGGGAATATTAAAGAAGAAAGGTGAGAGTAGGAAGGTTAAGAAGGGATCATAATAATCCACTCTCTATAGTGAAGATTAATTTAAACAACTGGGTTTTACATTCTTAGAATACTTAACTGTTAATCAGGCAGAGGATAGAAATAATAGTTCCAATATGGAGAGGAGATAGGGAGAAGCAAAAGAAGTTAAGTCATTCTGGCTTGCTTCAAAAAGGCATATTTGAGGACAATAGACTACAGAATAGGGGAGAAGAAGGCTAAGCCTATGATAATACAAATTCATGTTTCTATAGCTCTTGGGAGGTTATAGAGCACATTTACATAGATCATGTAACTAATTCTTACAACAATCCTGTACTGAAATTGGGACCCAGAGATATTAGATAACTTACCCAAATTCACATAGGTAGTAAGTGGCAGAGCCGGGACTCGAACCCAGGTCTTCTGATTCCTCCTGTGCATTTCCAGCTCCCCTGGAGCTGAAGCAGGGGCAAAAAGGGAGGTGGAAGTAATTTGCCCAAGATCAGCCTTGCCCTCTCCCCTTCTTTCAAAGGCCAAGCAGAGCAGACATTCAACTCAGAGATCCCTTTTCACCAGATCCTTTCAGGATAAAGCACAGTGTCTGAAAATGTTTTTCAGCCTTGGGTCCAAGAATGGCAAAAGTAGTGAACAATATCATAAGATTTTTTTGGTTATATTTTGCCATTTACGTGAAATTCACTGGAACCTCAAAGCATAGTAATTCTCATTTCAGAATATAAAACATTTTTATAATGAAAATTATTTAAAGCAGTTTGCTTAAAAATTTTTGCTTAGCAGTTTCTGTCAAAACTTTGGAATTATACTATTTAAAAAATTATTTTGAAAACTGCCTAAGAAACAAGACACCAAATCTACCTGTAGCCTGCTGTGACCACTTTTTTCCTATCTTAATCATCTTTTCTCAGTGATTATTTTCATCAATGCAAGTACAGACATTAGAATAGATAGGAAATTCACATAGTCTTTTCAAGGACATTTAAAATATTTCCAATAAACAGAAAAGTGTACGCATCACTACCTTGAGATGTAAATTTTATATTTATTTCTAAATTATGCCTAAAATTTTTAAATGTAGCCTTTTATGATTAAGCTTCTATAACAAAATTTAGACTTTCTAGTCTCTAGTTCTTTAATTTTTCTTAAATGAATTATATATTTTAATTTCCCATCTTAATCATTTATGTTTCTAATGAGTTTTAAACACATTTAATGAGAAATTTTATTTCCTTTGCTAATTTCCAAAAAATACAATATAAGTGAACTGGGCATATGACCAATGTTTCATTATTTCTAGATCTTTTTGTAATAAGTTCCAATACATGTCAGTCTCTAAAAGTCTTTCCATTTATGAGAACCACTACTAGTATGGCAAGTGCAAAGTAAGCATTTACAATAATTAGGGCATACAAAAGATCAACCAGATATGTCAATATATTTGTGCCTAAATCTTTTAGAGGCTTTCTAAACTGTAAATGATTCTCTATTTATCTAGACTTCATTTGAGTACTAGTCCTAACTGGGTTGGAAAATATGTGACCTAATATATAAAAGCCACATGACAGCCATAAGATGAATATAAAGGCAAATACATGGAAAACAAAATAAAAGAGAAACAGAATGAGGAAGAGCTTAAATAAGGAGAAAAAAGAGAGAAACAGGGAGAACAAAAAGGAAGAGAATAAACAGTTCACCTAAAATTCATTGAAAATTTAAAGTAAGTACCAATACCCTCAACCCCTTGATATGTCTCCTTTTTCCAATTGCGTTAATACTTCAATATCATACTCTAAGAATCTAATCACATCTAACATACTTTTGGGTACTGACGGTCAAATTCAGGATTTCCTAATAATATTTATATTATCTGATCACTTTAAGAGAAAAAATATACTAGTGTACATTCTCCACATTATTTTCAGCCTTATTAAGTCTTTTCAAGATAAGATGGTCACTAGTGTCCTAAGTCATTCATTAAGTGGTACCAAAACAATGGTTACCAACACTTTAAAAAAGTTACATGTCCTTAAATTTTATAGTTTGAATCATACAGAACTAAAATTAAACTGACTTCTAATATATTTGCTTTAATAATCACGACCAAGAGGGTTGACCCTAATTTCCTAATTACACAATCTGGGAAAAGTGAGCATAATCAGGCATGATAAAAGATGGCAATTAAAGTTAATAGAAGTTTTTGAAAGGTCAATATTGGGCTTCCCAAATTACTTCCTAAACTATCTCATTCACTTAACATGCTGTTATCATGTAAAACTGTAATCAAGAACCATGCCAGCAATGGTTCCCAGACTGGTACCATCTCAGTGTCATGACAGCCTTAACAATATTACGTAGCTTCTGAAGAGTAAAAAAAAATCTTCTACGTCTCTTATATCCTTTTAATCCCTTAAGCATATAGGCCAATCTATTTTTCTAAAGTAGCTTTGGTACAAAAATAACTCAAAGAATTTTGTTGAAAAGCTATCATATTAAACTGTCATGTACAGGCTAGATGTCTGAAGAAGAACTTTTCAGTGTGACCACCAGGAATACATCATCATTCAACAAATAATTACTGATCTCCTTCTACTGTTTTAGCTAACAACCCAATTCATGTACTAACTTAAAATTCTGATACTATTAAGATTTAAAAGAGATGGTACTTATAGTATGTATCTACTGATTATTTATAGAGCTCCTTTGCATGGGTTCACTTTAAGATCTCTCAAGTGAACTCTGGAATTTGATCTGACAGTATCACACCTAATCTGATTTATTAACTGGTATCAGGAAAGTAAAAATAAGAGATCACAAGCAGTTAAGTATTAGTAAGACTTTGTTTTTTAGAAGGTTCTGAATAACAAGCTTTTAATTAATTAAAATACTATTCAAAGGCTTGAGAGACAACACAGTAGCCTATTAGTAAAAGAGCAACATAAATGTTGATACAAAGCAAAAATTGTGGTCTTTTAGAAGGCCTCTTCTTCATTTAAAAATGTACATATACCCAATAGAATTTACTAGTTTTGACACTTTTTTCTTTTCTTTTCTTTTTTAAGAGATATGCTCTTGCTTTGTTGACAGGCTGGAGTACAGTGGGACAATCATAGCTCACTGCAAACTTGAACTCCTGGACTCAGGCAATTTTCCCACCTCAGCCTCCTGAGTAGCTATAGGACTACAGGTGTGTACCACCTCATCTAGCTAATTTTTAATTTTATTTATTTATTTATTTATTTATTTATTTATTTATTATTTTTGTAGAGTCAGGGTCTTGCTATGTTGCCCCAGCTGGTCTCAAATGATCCTCCTGTCTCAGCCTCCCAGTGTTGAGATTATAGGCATGAGCCACTATGCCCAGCCCAACCCTTTTTTTTTGATTTAGTAGCCAACGCCAGCTTAATGACAAAAAAAAGAAAATGGAATTTCAGGTTTCGGCTTAGATTAAATTATTGTGGAAGAACAAATACAAAACGTAAAGAAATGATGAAAATACCTCACTGCTGGGACATATAAACTTTATGTAGGTTATCAGGTAAGAATTACAAAAGAAAAGACAGCAATATTAGAAAAGCTATAATGGGAGTCTTCATAAATAAGAATTTCTGAAAGTTAATACATAAAAGTTTCCAGAATTAGTTAAAATAAAATTAAAAGATCAGTGAGTTGCATATAATTATATATAAAATAAAATCTTTATTTGTATGCAATAAAATAGTATTATTAATGGCACAAGTACTTAAAAGGGACAAATTTCAGGAATATAGTTTGTCTTATTCACAGAAGAGTCTTGAAACGTGATTGAGAAGTTTCTATTTATATACTTAATCTCTATTTATAACATAAAAATTCCATATTATTAGAGATTTGGAAACTCTAAAACAATGTATTCCAGAGATAAATCTTTACCCATGTTACGGATGAAAAATTTGAAAACTAGAAATATAAAAAAAAGAGTTACAATGGTTTCGAAGTATTTCATGTAGACATTCTATATCAGGTTCTATACAGAGGAAAAAATAATTCCATGAGAAAATAGCTTTGTGAAACATATACATTATATATTTCCCTCAGAGATTTAAAATACATATTAACTTGTTATTGACTCAAAGAAGTCCTGTAATCAAAAAATGTACTTAATTTTTTTTTTTAATCTAACATTTTCCAAATTTGTTTAACCATGAAGTAGAACTAATGTTCTCAGAACACACTTAGAAAACCCCAAGCAGGGTGGATGAGGCAAGAATAATTATGTACAAAAAAATAATAACTTTTGTATTCTTATGATGGTCTATGTTGCTTACTAGAACCTCTTCGTTATGTTTACTCATATTAAACTATATGAGCTTTTTAAGGCAAATAAAATGTACTCACTGTTGCAGTACTTCCTTTCCCTTCTGAATGGAGCTCTCAGCCAATGACAGACCACTAAAGGAGTTATTTCAAGCCAAAATGTAAAACTCTTGCCAGGAGTTCCCAAGTTTAATGGAGATGGAAGCTCTATAACACCAGAATGTTTCCCACAAGGAAACAGATCAACTCCGCTCTTTTACTAGAGGTATGACAGTGAAACCCATTATACATGATTCTAGAATAAACAGCACAAGTCCAGTAAAGTTCAATAAATTAAGATCAGTAGTAAGAGTAGCCCAAATACATCAAAAGATACCACTTACCAGAGGTAAAAAGAAAAAGAAGTTTAAAAATAAAAAGGCCAAAAGGAAATAATGTACAGGAAACAATGGAAATTGAGAAGTGATTAATAAGACAATAAAAGAATAAACAGAAATAGTATTAAGTAGAATACACAGAGGATTTAAAAAGAGAATGAACAACTGACAACTCATTATGGTATGCAATCAAATATGTATCACAAGTCCACTTTTAGTCCATCACCATCAAGGTTCACCAACACTGACTATAAAAGAGAGGAGCTGCACTGAGTGAGTTCCATTTGAAAGGGAATAAAGTCTATGGTAAAATGAGCAACATTATTTTTCTGCATTTTTAGATGCAGATGAAAGACGCTCAGAAATTAATCAGAAACTAAAACAGAATTTTGTGTGTGTGTGTGTGTGTATTCAACAAGGATGCTTTTTCAGATTTATAAAAAATATTTAAAATATATTGACATGAGTGTTAAGATACATGCCCAATAGAAGACTACATCTTTGAGACCACAGAAATAAGACAAAACAAAAATATCCTTCAGCTCCACTTATTTTACTACTTTATTTCCTGTGCACTGACTATATTAGGAAGCCTTCTACATATATTTCCAAAAGAATGGTTAAATTCAGTACAGTCTGAAATTACAGCTTTAAAAGTATCTGTAAGTAAAGTAAATGAAAAGATAAAATGTGCATTTTGAAGAGAACAAGTCTTAGGACTACCAAACCAAAATTATCAAAGGAATAAATAAGATTGCCTGAACAATTCTAGCCCCATTCAGTTGTAACTCTCACTCATGATGGATGCTTCCTTAAGACTATGCTGAAGGAAAAATCAATCTATTATATAATATTTGATATATAGGTAAAGTATTGTAAATATACTTCTTAATTAACCAATGCCATATATTCAGAAGTCCATACTTTAGGTTACTATTAATAAAGGGAAGATTCAGGTGATAAAATATTAATGTAATAGCTTCTGGTATTATTCATGTACACACACACACAAAAAAAAAGAATGCCGTGGGCCTGGCGAGGTGGCACACGCCTGTAATCCCAGCACTTTGGGAGGCTGAGGCAGGAGGATCACCTAAGGTAAGGAGTTTGAGAACAGCCTGGCCAGCATGGTAAAACCCTGTCTCTATCAAAAATACAAAAATTAGGTGGGTGTGGTAGCACACGTCTGTAATCCCAGCTACTAGGGAGGCTGAGGCAGAAGAATCACTTGAACCCGGGAGGCAGAAGGAGATGGAGGTTGCAATGAGCAGAGATTGCATCATTGCATTCCAGCCTGAGTGATAAGAGCAAAACTCCATCTCAAAACAAAAGAAAACAAACAAACAAACAAAAAGCAGGGCGTCATGGCTCACACCTGTAATCCCAGCACTTTGGGAGGCCTAGGTGGGCAGATCACCTGAGGTCAGGAGTTCAAGACTAGCCTGACCAACATGGCAAAACCCTGTCTCTACTAAAAATACAAAAATTAGCCAGGCATGGTAGCGCACACCTGTAATCCCAGCTACTCAGGAGGCTGAGCCAGGACAATTGCTTGAACCCAGGAGGCGGAGGTTGCAGCGAGCCGAGATTGCACAATTGCACTCCAGCCTGGGCAACAAGAAGAGCAAGACTCTGTCTCAAAAAAAAGAAAAAGAATGCTGCAGATTTTTCAAACCTATTACTAACCTAATACTTAATTTGTTTTAATCTAGCATTTTCCAAATTTGTTTAACCATGAAGTGGAACTAATGTTCACATAGTAATAGTTAAATAATTTGAGGCTTAAATTATTTTATGAATTGTAATTAAAGTTAGAAACAGATGCATTATTATTAAAATAACTTTAAAAAGAATGATGGCATGTGTTAGGTAATATCCTGCCATGTTATTTCACTTTAAGATTTACTTCACCTTCAGAAAAAAGAAACATGAAATAATAATATAATCTATACTTTCATTGCCCAATAAAGGAAAACTCAGAATACCCAGAAACCATTTAAATATGTTTTACATATAGTTTCTTTAAATAGATCATATGTTATTATCAAATACTAGAAATCAAACAATACTTTGTACAGTTTATTAAAACAGCATATTATTAGTATTAATTTAAATAGTCAATTAAAATGTCCTCATTGAATAATACAGCTAGGTCAAAACTAAATCTCAAATTTTTCATAACATTCCATTAGGCTTAGCTATCACAAACTGAATTTGGATTTTAAGGATTAGATATGAACTAATTTTAAGGTAACACTTATGCATTTGGAATACACTTACGAATAAATGCTCTGTCCTTCTGTGTTAGCAGGTTTTATATCTCCAGCAAAGTGTTTTTGTATAATCCATAACCTCCCTCAAAAATTGTAAAAGGCTGGGTGATAGATGACAAAGAAATAAATGAAGAACTATCTAATCCAAGCAAACTTTACTAAAAGAAAGCTTAAAGATACTGCATGGAATCCCTAAGTTCCATGTACCATGGTTTGAAAATCATGTTTTTAAATAGGACTAGCCATAGAGTTTCCTTCTGATTTACTCATTTATATTGCAAAAGAAAATGAGTACTGCTCACATGGCAATCTCTGAAAGTTTCCCAAAATTTGTGTGGTGGAAGAAAATGTATTTCAGTGACCTTAACCAGTAAGTATGGAAAATTATAATCGCTAACTTAAGAACTTATCAGTAAAATAGAAAAATCTTCTGGACTATGATCATATATGTGCTTATACTGTTTACTAAACATTAATTGACAAAACCTCACTGCTACATAATTCTAATCTTCCTTTGATGTTAATGGCTTTTATAAAAATTATCCTTTTTTGAAATAATTTATAGCTTTTTATTCATATTATTTGAATTTGAAAAGGTAACTTTCAAATGTGCTTCCCAGGATGACATTATAAAATAATTTGTATAGAAAGTTACTTGAGAACTAAAACTTGAGATTGATAGCTCTTCATTTTAAAGTATGCCAGCATGAAAAAACATATATAATTATCATAAAAAAACAGAACCCAAACCCTCCTAAAAACAATTTTACCTTTTAAATAGATAAAATATATAGATAAGAACTCTTTAAAGAGATACAATTCTTTATGTTTTCTTCTTCCACATTAATTTTATTTTTAAACTAATATGGAATAATAATCTGTAATTATTTAAATTAAAACTTCACTTTGCTGGAGATGTAAAACCTGCTGACACAGAAGGACGGAGCATTTATTCATAAATGTATTCCAAATGCATAAATGTTACCTTATTTCAGTAAATGAGATTTTCTCTACTAGTATATTGTTTAAAGCTTCAGGAAGTAAGAATTCAGACCCTAATTAGATATTTCAGTTTGTTTCACATCATAAAAACTATGACTTTTTTATCTTTGTGCAGACGACAGGGATTTTTGTGTTTTATAGACTTATATATACCCTCGCGTAGAACAGTGCCAGACACCCAAGAGATGTACTAGATATATGATGAATATATGTTGAATAAATTAGTTTGTCCAGAAAAACACTTAAGATAGGATGATCACCTACACAACAGTAACAATTTGCCTATAACTTTCCAGAATTACTGCCCAAGATGATGTGTACTGTATGTTACAGTCTTAGAACTAACAATTAATCTACACAATCACCATTTTTGTAGTTGGAATAATAGCTGAACAATGATCATTTCCCGACACCAAGAAGCAGATACTATGAACTTTTGAAAAGATTAGATATCAGCACATTCTAAAACATTTCTTAGGATATAAAAGTCTCAATATAATTCAGGTCATGAATATATTTGAAAAATCAGGACCCAACAGTGTTTTTCCAGGTTTAGGAGAGCAATTCAAAAGCAACAACACAAAAAGTTTGCCTGATCAGCAGCACCAGGGTATTTTACAAGCTTCCAATTTGCCTGTGGCATCTTTTTACTGGTTTCCTGGAATTAGTTTTAGAGTTTAAAGGAACCAATTTGGAAAGGGCCTGTGGGAAACACAAGCAGCAGGTATTTTTTGCCCCTAATGTTTTCTCATTCAGTGGTAGGAAATAGAAAATAATCTGTTTTTTTTTCCATATATAATTCTACTAGTAAAACATGAGACTCCATAACATTTCATTTACTTTACTAAAATAAGAAAAATCCTATAAAGTTCAAAGAACTCATTTTTTGAAATAAATAAATAAATTAGAGCACTTATCCAGTTAATAATGAGCTGTTAATCTCATATTATGTGTGATAACTAGAAAGTTCACTACAATAAAGACATCAAATTAAGATACAAAAACAAACAAAAAGAACAGGTGAAATCTAGCTAGAATAAATAAATCAGGGATGACAACAAAAGTTTAATGAATTATTTTGAAGAAAATTTAAGTATTTAATCATAATCAAAACACAGATTTTGGCCATGTAAAATATACTCCCCAAGTATGTTCTGAAAGTGAAAATACATAGTCACACGAAAAGGAGAAATAAATATTTGGCCTACTGACAAATTTAAGGCAAGTAATTTCTAAATTTCATGAGAAAAACATTAACACTTGAAGTATTAACTTGATATTTATTTTAATTTTTCATACAAGCTATTAACTTAGTGAGTCACTTAATATATCATGCTTTTTATTTAATGATTTATGCTTATACTTTTAAAAGACAATACAAGCAACTAATTTTCGACAAAGGCTTTTGGCTTATATGCAGGGTTTTTTGACTGTTTTTCTGCAACCTAGTTTAAAAAAATCTTCACTAAATGTTCACTGCTATATTTAGGAAAACAAGTTTTTCAAAATCTTGTGGCAATAACAAACATAAATCTTAATAAAAGATACAATATCATTTCACAATTAAAAAAACGTAATGCGCATATATAGTGCACAAGTTAAAAAATTAAAAATTCCACAATCCATAGTGTAATTGTGCTAAGGCCTCTAACCACCTCCCTGCAGCTTTGTAGCCCTTTATTTTTTCTAGTATGACTTATCAGTTACAGTTACCTTCTTATTGGTAACAGTGAATGTTTTGTTTTTTGATAATTTTGTACATTTTTGATTAACCTAAAACTTGTTACAGTTTCCTATTACCAAAATTTTTAAAAAAGCACTCTAAGACTCCAACATTAATACTTTCAATACTCTCACAGGCTAAGAGAATTCTACACTAACTCTACATTACATGTACTGACAACAACACAGACTATATTTCTTCAGGGTTTTTTTACGTCTATATGCACATAAATATTTTTTTAAATGGAAATAGGTCAAGATATGTTAAGCTGGTGGTCTCTATATTTCAAGGAGATATTCTTCTCAACTAAGTTAATTATTTATGCAGATAAGGAAGAAAGGCTGATCAGGATGTGCATGATTCAGAAATGTTTGCTATAGTAATTTATGCAAATTCATAAACATCAACAATCACTTGATTATAAAAGTAGGAGAAAAGAAATATCAGAATCTCCAAAAGATTTAGTGATTCTATCCTGCTTCTTTCTGTAAAATATTTCAAGTATTTTATAAAAGATTTTTAAGTTGACTGCAGAAAAAGAAAATAGGTTAAAAAATGACACAATAAAGCATAAATATTCACAAATAAGTAGAAAGAATATGAAAGTATTGCTGTAGTTCAGAACAGAATCATTAAATAAGCTGTGACACCTGATAAATTTATTGTCCAGCTAAGCTTATACAAACCTAAAATCAAGAATAAAGCCATGAGGACTATTAAGGGAGAAATAGGAAAAGACTTTCTACTGACTGTAGAAAGAAAATGATCACTTCATGACCAAACACCTCTGAATAGAAGAGCTACAGTGAGGAATAGGAAATGTGTTCCTCAGCTATGGCCACCCTGAAACAGCAAAAGGAAGGAGAGAAGAAACCACGTAAGAAAACTAAATTTTTCTTTAGGGAGAGAAGAATAAAATTAACCTCTTATTAAATCTTCTAAAAAGTAGGAAGTAAATAACGTAAGAATTGTATTTTGAATCTTTGACTGCTATGGCTAAAACCAACTGGGAACATAATAAACAGCAAACCAGGACTCAACTTCCAGAAATACAGATTCAATAAATAATTACTTTTGTCATCAAAACTAGATTAAAATGTGTGTATTAATAGAAAAGAGAGAATAAAAATAGCCATCATATGAGAACCAGAAGAGTAAAAATATAGTTACATCAAGTTTCTCCAAGAAAAGAAGGATGTAAATTAGATATTGATGATTTGGGATTTTTAGGCAAAAAGTAATTAAAGTTTAGAGAATAAGAGTTAGGGAAAGATCTCTTAATTAAACAGAAGAGCCATTAGTAATCTTATGCTGTAAAATATGAAATAATAAATTATCTAGAAAATAATAATTTCTCCAGAACAAAAAGGCAAAAATAAAGATCCATAGCCTAAAACATTATTACTGCTATTTGGTTTTTTCTTGCTGTTTTATTTCTCTTTTTGGAAGGTGGAGAAAGGGTACCACTGAAGATACGACAGAAAAATTTTAGAAGACCAATACTAAAAGCAGCTCATGAGAAAACAATGTATCCTTCAATGATGAAACCTACTGTCTGGATGATAATTTTCTAGAATATTTTGCTATTTTGGGAAAATATCAACATATTTGTTGATATTGGCTCTTAAATTTATTAAGAGCTACTAACAAATTAAAGAAATGAAAGAATTAAGAAAAATTTCACAGAGCTAATTCTAATGTCTTGTATTTCTGTTTTTGCCTAAATGTAAGAATCAATCTATATAAAATCACATACGTTCTTTATAAAATGGACTCCATGAGGCCAATAAGTTATAAGTTACATCATCAGTTATCACATAGTTTTGATATAACACTTGGCAACAAAACTAATCCAATAATTAGCAAATAGATAATTTATAGTTAATCTGTACATATATATGTCAATATATATGCAGTAAATGCAGTGTAAAATCATATATAACTTAAATTGTTTTTCTTAATTTTATCTGTAACTAAAATGATATATGCATATCCAACAGAGATTTGAATTTGACAGCTGCTGGACATAATTTAGCAAAATTCAAAGTAGTAAACTTGAAAGAAACAAAATATGTATAAAAACCCATTTCACATGTACAAATTTTTGGCAAACATGTAAATGAGGGCACCTATTTCCAAAGCATAATACAACGAAACATTATACAAGAAAAGTAATTCCAATGCATTCATTTTTATTGTGGTTCAGTATAGGCATTAAATTAAAATCTTACTTTAGGATTAGCCAGTTATAAGTAAATTCAAAATATTATTCCACTTGCAAATTTTGTATGGCTATGACTAATTCTTTAGAGCTATATATTTTCTTCAAAATAGCTTATGCCTTTGTACAGAATATGTATCACGTACCCATGCCTCTGTCTGAATGGGCTTGATATTGCTCAGTAGCACCTCTTCATAGTTTCCGTAGTCAATGAATTTAACAACTGCTGTCATACCCGAAGAATGAAGAGCTTCAACTTCCGCCCGGTAAAACTGAGGAGGCAAAAGAAGTTTTAAATATGACAATTGGTATTGTCTATAAAAGGCAATACTTAAGGGAAATGTAAATTCTTAAAGTGTTCCAATGTGTAATATTCTTCAAAGGAAAACTTACCTTTGGAACCCTTTGACTAACATTAGTAAGACAATTCTCTCTCTTTTTTTTTTTTTTCTTTTTGAGACAGGGTCTTGCTCTGTTGCCCAGGCTGGAGTGCAGTGGCAAGATCTCGGCTCACTGCAACTTCCACCTCTCCAGTCCAAGCAATCCTCCCATTTCAACCTCCTGAGGAGCTGGGACTACAGGTGTCAGCCACCACAAGGCTAATTTTTTGGTATTCTTTATAGAGATGGGGGTTTCATCATGTTGCCTAGGCTGATCTCAAATTCCTGAGCTCAAGAGATCCGCCTGCCTTGGCCTCCCACAGTACTGGGATAAAACGTATGGGCCACTGCACTTAGCCAACAATTCTTATATACTAATCAGAATATATAACTATAATTTGTTCTAAAAACAGAAATATATGACTAAAAAATGGCAAAAAAGAAGGCTTACTGATTTAGTCATCACAAGTGGCTGGAATGAAGTAGGGATGTCAGGTAAGAAGTTAATTTTACAAATACTGGATCTAAGTGACTTAGATCCAGTATTTGTAAGATTAAAGACATTGCAAGTCCAGAAACTTATTAAGTTACTTAGTGTTAGTGGGCTCTAAGAACTGATGCATATTAACAAACTCACAAGGAACTGATTTACTTAATAACTATAATTTTATCTACTTATTTATTTACATTTATTTCTAGAGATGAATTCTTACTCTGTTGCCCAGGCTGGAATACAGTGGTGTGATCATAGCTCAAACTCCTGGGCTCAAGCTGTCCTCTTGCTGCAGCCTCCCAATTAGCTGGGATTATAGGTGCATACAACTATGCCTGGCTAATTTTTAAAATTTTTCATAAAGACAGGGTCTTGCTAGGTTGCCCAAGCTGGTCTCAAACTCTTGGCCTCAAGTGATCCTCTCTACTTGGCCTCCCAAAGTGCTGGAATTAGAGGCATGAGCCACTGTGTCTGGCCTATAACTACAATTTTAAAATGTATCTGTTAAATTAACTGGGAATAAGTCATCTGATTGGAATAATCCTTCAATACAGATAATCCCATTCAGGAGCCAGATTATAGGTCTGAATGTTGCTTAGTAAATGTGAAATGGAAACAAAAACCAAATTGCTCTTAAAGAATGTTTTCTTCAAGCCAGGGTACTAGAATGCTCTACCATAGTATAACACTATCTACTCTAATTGTGTCTCTCTCTCTCTCTCTTTTTTTTCTTTAAAAGACTTGCTCTGACTCCCAGGCTGGAGTGCAGTGTTACAATCTCAGCTCACTGCAACCTCTGCCTCCTGGGTTCCTATGATTCTCCTGCCTCAGCCTCCCGAGTAGCTGGGATTATAGGCGCGTGCTACCACGCCCAGTTAATTTTTGTATTTTTAGTAGAGACAGGGTTTTACCATGTTGGCCAGGCTGCTCTCAAACTCCTGACCTCAGGCGATCCGCCTGCCTCTGCCTTCCAAAGTGCTGGGATTACAGATGTGAGCCACTGTGCCCAGCCAATAATAGTATCTCTTAAGAGGTTCGCCAGAGTTAGAAAATGCTAAAGGCAACAAAAATTCATATTTTTCACAACCTTCTAAAAAATGAGTTACTCACAAAAGAGTTGGTTTTTAACTAGTATATTTAATATTACAAAGGTATTAAGTGAATCCATGGCATTGCCTTTCCAGGTCTGAATGTTAGCAAGTTTAGAGATGCTGTAATTTTCTTCATCTTAGAGTTCTTGTTATACTTTTCTATCTCTCCCCTCTTTTATTTCTTAGCCTCACACTTTTGTATTCTATTAATTGTTCTGAGTTGCCAAATTATGCCAGTTCAGGTAAATTAAACAACACTGAATCATGCTATATCTTAGCATGACTAAGATATATGTATTTCTGACTTACAATATTTTCAACTTATGATGGGTTTATTGGTACATAAACACAATAAAAATGCTAAAATCTGTATTTATTCTACAAGTAAAAGACTTTAACTAGAAAGAATGGCATGGTTTAAGACCAGGATCACAGTGACAGCAATACTGATAACAAATTTAAAAGGAATAAAGTTCAGGCAAGGAAACCAATATGGAGGTTGTTGTAATATTCCAGTTGAGGAAAAAAATAGCTGAACTAGTTTAGTAGTCTAGAGGAAGAAGAACTTCTCTGAAATTCCCAAATTCTCCTACAGAAATGAAGTTAGAAAGAAGACAAGATATTGTGAAGAAATTTTTTAAACAATATATATACTAATTGATTATCTCCAAAATATCTTTACAATGCAATTAAGAAAATTATGGTATCTTAATGATAGTTAAGTCAATTCCTTTTTTTAAATCTCTACCCTGGTCTCTGCCTTAAAAAAAAAACTGGAAAGTTGTCCATTCTTGATAAGACATTTAAAAGCTACTTCTTCAATTAGTGATTTCAGAAGATAATTAATTCCATTTCTTTCACAGGATATTGTTTGCCATTTTCCCAATGCTTAAGGGTAGTGTAATCTAGTTGGAGTCCACCATTCCTTACCACAACTGAAAGTACACATCTAATTTGAATCAAAGTAGGCACCTTAGAAGATCATTCAATTACTCTAAAAGTACTCTAATCACTCAACACATGTTGGCCACTGTTTTGTTAGGTTTTGTTTTGTTAGGTACTGAATTGTTAGATGCTGTTTTTTGGATGCTACATGACATTTTGAACATATTCAGCAAAGGCAATAACTTTACTATTTTGATTTTTTTAAATTTATTTTTTGACCACAGCCATTACTGATATACGGTATTATTCATTTTTTTTAGACAATTATAATTAACATTAGACCTTTAATAATTGTATCAGGTATTTGGAGGCCTTTTAGTATAGCACAGCCGTAACTATCTGATATACCTCAATTACCTAGCACCTAGCAGCTACTCAATTATGATTTGTTGAATATTCAATTAATATTTGTTAAAGAACTCTGCTCAATCCAATTATCTGTAGGCCTACTCTATTTTATTTTTGATAATCATTCATATTCATTCATTCATTCTCTGTTTTATTAACTATGGCTCATACCTTTTTGTAGGATGCTAATAAACACTGCAGAAGAAATACTGGAAAGGTTCTAGAAGATGTCATTTTTCCCAGTAACAGAGTTATATTTTCAACTGGCAGAGAGAATATAAGAGGATATCCCTGATCCTGCAGAGAGTTGCTTTTGACTTTGTAAGGGTTGTCTTTTAATTTTGCACTTACTACTCAGGGCATGATCCTTGTAGGATTTCAATGGAAAGCCTGAGTCACTTACCAAGCCTTTCAAACATTTTGAATGTGAATTCCAATCTCTTACTTCTGTTCTTGTCAAGGTCACCAATAACCCCATGTTATCCAATACAGAAAACACTTTTCTGTCCTCATCTTAACCTTTCACAGAAGCATCTGACACAGTGACTGTTCTTTCTAAGGTAGCTACTATTGGCTCAATAAACACTGATTTCCAACTACTTTACTTTTTCTTGTTTCCATCATGAAGGACAAATAGCTAAATAATGAATCTCCTACTACTCAAAGCAAATAGTTCCTGAATTTCAGAAAGTAAGTGGTCTGAGTTGGAAGAATAAGAATCTGGTTAGTGAAGACCACCTGCACCTGCTTTTCAAGCCTTCCTAATAGCCAGAAAGTGGCTATGTGAAATAGTTCCAAATCTGCTGGTATTCCTGGGAAGGCTTTTGCTTTTCCAGAGAAAAAGACAAGACACACAGTCCTGTCTCCTCCCTTCCTTCCAGCTTTAAGTAAAGATGTGACAGAGATGCTGCTTCTAAATAATTATCATCCCAGTCACACAAAAACCTTAAAAACCTATGCCATCTAGCTGTATCCTCCTTGTTCTATCATCAGGCAACACCTAATACTCTGCCTATACTTCATTATTTAATGAACACAAGAAGGCCTGGTTCCTGACCCCAAATTCCATTGCATCCTTATTAAAGGATCCACCCAAATCCCCAGTATGAATTTCAGTTCCTTGAAATCTTCAGTTACCTTTACTTACACCATTCCCTTTAGCTACACACTCTCATGGGCATATCCTTACCATATCAACTGCAACCTATAAAATACTTATTTTGAATATTTTTCCTCTGAGTTGCTTCTCACATCCACCCTGACATTCACTCTATAACTCCCTTACATATACTTTAATTACCTTGCTATTACCTCCACCCCCTCACCATCCTATTTTTCTTATATATAAGTGCCCCCTCCAGAATTAGCTAATTAACAGAGTTAACAAATAATTAGGAAATCCATACACCGTGAAAGGAGCAAGACTACAGAGGAAAACCAGACACAGCGCAGACTTCAAAGAACTTAATATCATGGTAGTGCAAAGAGATACCAATTCAAGAACCAAACCTAAAAATATTTAAAAGTTGTGATAAATTTTAAAAAGTTAAGGCATAGATTAAGAGAATAATGTAGGTAGGAGGATGGGGCAGGTCAATGAAGGCTTCTTCTAGGAGGTGATGTTTGAGCCAAGCCCTCGAGGTTGAGAAGAGTAGCTGACAGAAGAGCACGTTGCACAGAAGGGAAAAAACATGCAAAGGCCCCTTCTCTGTGATGTACCCTCTGTCCTTTTCCCTTTCCTGTTCTCACTGTGCTGGTCTTCTATCTCTTGGCCAGGCTCTTACTCAAACCACTGTACTCTTTCTTGCCCTCATCTTCTATCTTACCTTCCTTCTTTCCCCTACAATTTCTCTCTTTCCCTTTTAGCCAACACATAATATAGAACTAAAGATTGGTTTAATAATTTTTACACTTGATCTTTAATGGTTTAATAATTTTTAAATTATAAGATGAATAATTAACATATATTAACTTTTTTTTAAAAGTAGGCTAAGTGTGTAATATTTTCTTTAATTGAAAATCTGCAGAATTTCATTTTGTGCCACTCAACTGACTTTCTTCCTTGTGAATCAGTGTAATTTTACTAGACTGAAAAGCAAACATGCACAATTCAGCTGATGATAAGTAAAATAAAGTTCAACTTCACATAATTACTTTTACAATAGTTTTCTGGCATGTAAACTAAAACCAAACCTAACTTAACCAAATGTTACGGGACAGATTGTCCCTAAGCATCCATAAAAATATTAAATATTTTGTTTAACCTTTATATAGCTATAAATCTGTTCCAAGATTTTAAATAAGTATAATCATAGGAAAAAACCTCATAGTTCCAAAGTGATGGCTTCTATAAAGTCCCACTAGAATGTTACATTTAGTAATACCAGTGTATAGTATCTTTAAAGCATCCATACCTTGTTGTCTTCCCAATAAAGTGCAAAACATTCATCTCCAGGTTTCCAGATTTTTGCATACTCCATAGGAATAGATGATTCTAGTATTTTTTCTGGCTTAATTGGCCCAGATCTTCTTTTGGGCCCACTATTGTAAAATATTTTATCATCATAGGGTATAGCTGTGATAGGTCCTGCTGGCTTAATAGGTCCTATTCGTCTTCCTTTCAGCGGCATTTCTAACTCTCCATTTGGAACACCAATGAAACTATTACTTCGAACTGGATTCTGATAATCAGTATTTACATTAAAATGTTTTTCAACTTTTAGACCACTGAAAGCTTCATTATTTATTGTTCGTGATTTCCTGTCATAAAAATGATCAGGATTAGATGTTTGGCTTTCTCTTTTTCCACGTTTTTGATTATTATAATCTATAGATTCTTGAGGAAGTGGATTTTCTTTTGCATCTGCATAGGAGGGACCTTTTCCTGATCTGCTTTGCATAGAGTTATCTCTTTTTTTAAAAGCACCATCACTATGCTGAGAACGTAAAGGATACGAAGTATCTTTAGTTCTGTCATATCTAGAATATGGTCTATCACATTTGATTCTGTCTTCAGCCCATACTTCAGATGCTGAAGAAGTACTTGGTCTTTCAGAACCTCTATTTCTAGGTAATCCACTGCCTTCTAAAACTGACTTTGAATTTTGGGAGTCTCTTTGAAAACGAGGCGGTTTTTCATTTCTTGGCTGCCTGGTATCATTTCGAGGAAGAAATCTCAGTTGATTAATATCTTTTATTCCATTTTGCTCAGTATTTGATGATCTGTATTGTCCCTGATGAAGCTGCTGTGGCTGTGATTTAGGTTCTGAAAGGTAAAAGTATACCATATGCACATTAACATGAAGACTCTGCATTAATAATTATTTTAAAATGCTTTAAATTATTCTGTTAATACAAAATTATCACACTACTATTTTAAAATCTTTGTCAATTTTCCTACCTTATTATCTTACTCCTTCTCTGTTTCCTTGGAGTCCTGTATTTCTAATGTACAGTTTTCTTAGTCAGCAATATTAATAAAGTAAAGCAGTAAAATGGACCACAGAAAAATGATGGATAATCCAAATTCTTATAATACAGCTGCCTACATATGCTATTCTGGTAAATCATTTCCTAAAATACTAATAAGGTCAGGTGTGGTGGCTCACGCTTGTAATCCCAGAACTTTGGGAGGCCGAGGTGGGCGGATCACCAGAGGTCAGGAGATTGAGACCATACTGGCTAACATGGTGAAACCCTGACTCTACTAAAAAATTAGCTAGGCGTGGTGGCATGCACCTGTAGTCCCAGCTACTCAGGAGGCTGAGGCAGGACAATCACTTGAACCCGGTAGGCAGAGGTTGCAATAAGCCAAGATCCCGCCACTGCACTCCAGCCTGAGTAACAGAGAGACTCAGTCTCAAAAACAAACAAACAAAAAAAATTAATGAAATAGAAGTGCAAATTGCTAACTCAAAAACTACTATGAAACTGCACAAATACAACCCTGTTCAACTCCTTCTGAATGCCACTCTAATTTAGAAATATATAGCTATTATCAATCATGTTCTAGCCTTTGCAAACATGTTCCTTTTCAAATCTTTCTGGATCTGGAATTGCTAAGTGTTTATGTTACAAACAGATATCCTACTATTAAAAAAGAGTAAGAGTTAATTTTCTTGATCTGTCAAAGTAATTAAGTAAGAGGAGGTATTATTTGGAAATACAGAAAAAAGTGTCAAAAGTAGAAATATTGAAAAAGTGTCAGAAACATTACTAAGCATAATAGTGCATATAATGTACAAGCAGTGACATGATAAACATATATAGAAAATTTTTAATGGCTGAATTTCACAGTGATTTTTATTGATTCAATTTGTACCATGTCATTTATACTTTCTTCCTCCATCATTTCACATCGCATGTCTATAACATTATTACCAAACATATTCATTGATCTTTGGTGCATATGTCTTGTTTCTGTCATCATATATCATAATCAATACGCAGCTGTAATTATTCTTATATTTCCCCAGGGTCACAACATTTCCAAAGAGAGCCTCTACTGACATCTTGGGTGAGATTGTTTCCTCAGATGCAAGGAAATTAACTGAAAGAAAATTAACTTCTTTGGCCAACAGATACGAAATGCCCCTAGCATCCCCAGGCACTCTGACTATCAATTAACGGTCCCCAAACATTCCCAAACAGACACTGGAGGCCAAAAGGTATCTGGTAAATTGTTTAAAACAACAGGAGTAAAGGTTTAAAGGTTATTAAGTGACAAAACAGGTAACCAATTAAAGATCGATGCAAGTGGTCAGGCCAGGCATGGTAGCTCACACCTGTAATCCCAGCACTTTGGGAGGCTGAGGTGGGTGTATCACTTGAGGCCAGGAGTTTGAGACCAGCCTGGGCAATGTGGCAAAACCTTGTCTCCACTAAAAATACAAAAATTAGTTGGATGTGGTGGTGCACACCTGTAATCCCAGCTACTCTGGAAGCTGAGGCAGAAGAATCACTTGAACCTGGGAGGCGGAGGTTGCAGTGAGACGAGACCATGCCACTGCACTCCAGCCTGGGTGCCAAAGCAAAAAACTGTCTCAAAAAAGAAAAAAAAAGAGAGACTCAAAGTGGTCCAAAAAACCCCTTCTCAACAGAACCAATGGAAGCTAGAAGCCAAAAGGGTTTAAATACCTTTAAAATTATAGGAGATTTTCTAAGGAAAAAAATTAATCCAGTCAAACCACCCCTTAATCATGACAAAGAATAAAGATTTTTCTAAGATACAAGATTTCAAAAATTAGCCAAGGCCATAAGAGATATCTTAAAAAAAAAATAAAAACACTTTCCCCCAAGAATATCTGCCTTATAAACTTAACACAAATGTCTTATTTTAACAAATGTAGTCAATATTAAATTTTTCTTCAGAGAGAAGAAAAATGGTCACTTTCAGTTTCTGCTGGCATTGTTTATTGTCCAGGAGTAAAGACCCCGGGAAGAACAGCAGTGACCATAATCAGGACACAAACGAGTGCTTTCAGCAGAAGGCATGTATTGGCTTTTGTTCCAGACATTATTGGAGAATAAAAGCAGCAGTTGCCTCCTGTTGATTATCTGCTATGTATCAGGTAGCCCACACTAGCACTTTATATATATTATCAATAGATCCCTAGGTTATTTTATGATACAGGTGTTATGAGGCTTAACAGTGAGAGGTAAAGTAAGATTCCTTGTATAGTACATTGAATAAGTAACTCTTTAGGGATCAACTTTTCTTAAATTATTCCAGTTATGGCCACCAATATCTATGATAATCAGGAGGTACAGAAAAAATTAAGATACTACGAAAGTAATAAGTATCCTGGACTACAGATGAAGGCTGAATAACAATGTACACAGAATGAAAGTTCAACCAGGTTTGGCAGTTGTGGCAGAATTTGATTTCAATTCTTCTAAAAGAAAAATATGAAAAATTTCCTAATCTACAATTTAGAATTAAGGGGTATTTCCATACACACATATAGTTTAAAAGTGAAGAGATGAAAGAAGATGTACCATGCTAAGGCAAAGAAAAGAATTAAGGGGTACTATGGATCTACGGAACTATCCTGGAGAACTATATTAATAGGAAAATGTAAAATTTATTCATTTGGTTCTGGATCCAAATTACTTAAAGAATTTCTGATTTTTTAAATCATTGTTTTTACTAACATTCAACTCTTTCATTTATGTACTCAAGCAGTCTTATATCAAAAGTACTATCTCAGAAAAGAGAATGACAAATTCCCTAACAGCTTATTATTTAACAAATAAACAAGCTTAGAAAACTTCTGATAGTAAACAGGAAAAATCATTCCACTCAGAACTTAAGATATTATTTTCAGTTACTGAATTGATGATGATATACATTAGACTATAGAATAAAAGAAGTAATTTTGTTAATAATGAACATACCTCATTTCCATTACTATGCTGAGATAATATAGTAAGAGTAAAATTTATAAATAAAATTATTTTTTAAAAATAAGAATTCCTGGCCAGGCACGGTGGCTCACGCCTGGAATGCTAGCACTTTGGGAGGCCGAGGCGGGTGGATCACCTGAAATCAGAAGTTCAAGACCATCCTGGTCAACATGGTGAAACTCCAACTCTACTAAAAATGCAAAAATTAGTCAGGCTTGGTGGAGTGGCCCTGTAATCCCAGTTACTTGAGAGGCTGAAGGGGAGAACTGCTTGAACCCGGGAGGTGGAGGCTGCAGTGAGCCGAGATGGCGCCACTGCACTTCAGCCTGGATGACAGAGCGAGACCCCATTTCAAAAAAAAAAAACAAAAAAAAACACACTTTTTTTTTTTTTTGAGATAGAAACTTGCTGTTGCCCAGGCTGGAGTGCAGTGGCATGATCTCGGCTCACTGTAACTTCTGCCTCCCCCCAGGGGCTCAAGTGATTCTCTTGCCTCTGCCTCCTGAGTAGCTGGGATTATAGGCGCCCACCACAATGCCCAGGTAGTTTCTGTATTTTTAGTAGAGACAGGGTTTTACCATGTTGGCCAGGCTGGTCCCAAACTCCTGACCTCATGATCCACCCACCTCAGCCTCCCAAAGTGCTGGGATTACAGGCGTGAGCCACTGTTCCCGGCTGCAAATTGTGTTTTTAAAATAAGTTAGTTTTCATATATATCCATTTCATTCAAAATGAAATAACAGCTAAGAAGTCACCTTGGATTTCTAATCATTCTTGGATTCATCATCCAATCATTCTTGGATTTCCTTAAGCCCAATACTTTTTAGGTTAGTTAAATCATAAAATCATATATAAAGTAAGTGTTTTCAAACTGGGCACATCTATGAAACACATAACAAATATACTCAATTACTAAATTGTAGGAGAGGCAATATTTTTTCCTTTTTCTTTTTTTTTTTGAGATGAAGTCTCACTCTGTTGCCCAGGCTGGAGTGCAGTGGAGAGATCTTGGCTCATTGTACAGGTTCAAGCGATTCTCTGCCTCAGCCTCCCAAGTAGCTGTGATTACAGGTGCAGGCCACCACACCTGGCTAATTTTTGTATTTTTAGTAGAGACAGGGTTTCACCATGTTGGCCAGGCTGGTCTCAAACTCCTGACCTCAAGTGATCAGCCCACCTTGGCCTCCCTAAGAGCTGAGATTACCGTGAGCCACCATGCTCGGCCAGAAAAGCAATTTTAAATAAACTAAGGAATATACTCCAAATCAATTGCAAAGACAGCTCCTTGGTTACCCAGTCAGAATCTGATTGCTCTCCTCTACCCTTTTTGAGGTGGCATCATGACTCTAAACTATGTTAGATACCAATGTGCAGCACAGGTCAAGTCTGCAATCACTCTAATAAATATACAAAGATATTCTTCTATACAAGCAGTAGGCTAAAATGCATCACATTTTTTATAAATTGCCCCAAAGGAAAAGTTGAAAACAAAAGCACAAGTAGAAATGAGTAACATTTAACATTAAATAGCAGAAAATATAAAAGATTGGCAAAAAAGTGATAGAAAAATGTATTACAGGCCTGGCATGATGCCTCATGCCTGTAATCCCAGCACTTTGGGAGGCCAAGGTAGGTGGATCACTTGAGATCAGGAGTTTGAGACTAGCCTGACCAACATGATAAAACCTCGTCTCTATTAAAAATACAAAATTAGCTGGGCATGGTTGTGCACGCCTGTAGTCCCAACTACTCAGGAGGCTGAAGCAGGAGAATTGCTTGACCCTGGAAGGCGAAGGCTGCAGTGAACAGAAATGGCACCACTGCATTCCAGCCTGGGCAACAGAGCAAGACTCTGTCTCAAAAATCAAAAAGAAAAAGAAAGAAAAATGTATTACAAAATAGACAAAACTGTGAAAACACCTCAAAGATCTAAAAGATCAAAAGATCAAGGTGGGGAAAGCTCATATGAGAAAACTAATCAAAGAATGCTACATGAATTTAGTATGATTTGAGAGAAAACATTCCCATTATTACCAGATTATGATTTTCAAAATGTATGTTTGCAAGATAATTAACTACAACGTTTTACATCACTATGATTTGAAATGCAAGAATAATTAATAATAAACTTATTAATTGTCACAAATCATTTGAGTCTGTATATAAGGATGTACTAAATTAATCAGACATCTTAAAATATGAATACTTTTTCACAGAATATTCACTTCTCTAGCAGCAGTTGCACCTGCATTTTATAGTAGAGAACCAGGTCAAATATGTTTTCCAAGACTAATCCTCATTTTATTCTGAGACATCTACCTGAATAAATGCCTTAATATTTGTTAAGATCTTACCATATGCTTGACTCTATATTAAAGGTCTTTTGCCTATATCATTTCATGTCATACTCACAACCACCCTAAAAGGGCTGTATTATCACCTTTATATTCCAAGTGAAAAAACAAAGTAAAGTGCCTCAACTAAAGGCTTGTGCCAGAAAATGCTGAAGCCAGAATTAAACTGAAATCTAACTGAAGCTAAAACCCATGTTTTTTCCATTATGCCAAGCTGCCCACCCAGAGAAAAATAAACCAGAATGTAACCAACATGTTAGCTTATCACTTGTATCTGTTCATTTCTGGTGAGATGTAGAAATCACGAAGGCTCTTTCACAATCCCTGAAGGGGCTGAAAAATACATTTGGACACTAGGACTGCCAGAATCCTGACCTAAAATTAATAATCTCTTTCCATTAATGCAGAAAAACCTAAACCTCTATTGAAAATTGAACTGGTATTTAAAGCTCACAAACTGGTACTTAGAGATAGCATAAGAAAGACAACATAGGTTTTTATCATAGGTGTGCCACTTAGTAGTTCTGTAACCTTATGCAAAATATTTAACTTTTCTGAGCCTCATTTTTAAGATGGGGTTAATAATAGAGCATACCTCAGAGGATTAACTTAACATATGTAAAGTATTTAGAAGAGTATCTGGCTTTAATAAGCACCCAATAAATGTTAGCTGTTATTATTAGCATTAAAATTAAGCAAATAAAGTTAACTGATGACACATTAGGAAAAACCAAAAATCAGAAAATAAGGTGCTTCCCTATTTACACATTCCCACTACCACCAACTCCCATTTTTAGTTACAATATTTACCTTGCTTTAGTTTTTTTATTTGTTTTTATTTGATTCTTAATGGAAACAGGGCAGGAAGAATGCTTTAATAAAAACTTCTTTATTATCATATTATAAAAGTCGTATTACAGAAAAAATTTAGATACATCAGAAAATCAAAATCATACTCTAGTACTGTTTTTCACTTAAAAAATAGTATATCTATAAACGTTCTCCATATAAAAATCTTCTCTACATCCTTTTTTTCTACATTAAAATCACTAAGAAATATTTAAAAAGAAAAAAAAAATTACTCTTGATCCTATCAATAGAAAACTGTATAGAAGAAAGTTCCACCTTCTGCCTATACAATCCCACGTCCAGATATAGTCATTATTCAGTTTCAGAGGTTATTCTTTTTTATATAATTCATACACCTTCTTTAACAACAACAACAAAAAAGACTTATGCTACATCTCATGGGCTACAATTCAGTTTTTCAATGAACACTATCTCAAGGGTATCTTTCCAGTTTAGTGAGTGCAGGTATCTCATTCATTTCAGTATTACATATTTTTTAAGGCTGCTTTAAATATTTTTACATAGTTATTACACTGAGAGTAGGGTCTGAGTCTTACTCAGCATTGTTTTCTCCAGTACTTAGCTACTAGAGAATCAGGCAAATAGGTGGCACTCAGTAAATATTTGCTGAAAGAATTTCTGAAAACACTAGGAATGAAATAAGCCTCCAAGTTCAAATAGCTACCTGTTTAACACCATTACCTGGGCTTAGCTAAGGGTGCAAGATTGAAATAGAAAATGCACTCCTCTATTTTTCCTTTTTTAAGAGAAGTTTGCATCAAAGCACACTAAGGTAGATTTAGACTGAGTTCAAATGATCACAGAAAAAGACTGCACAACACACACACAAAAATAGGCTTATAAAAGCCATCTCTGATTTGCACTAGAGAACACTGAGCTTGAGACCAAATAAACTGCTTCTCCAGTTCTGCAGTAATGCACCTTTGACAAAGTCACTGAGAACCCCAGTTTCCTCATTTGTAAAATGTGAGAAATGATTCTTATCACAGGATTATGGTCATGATTGAGCTTGAAAATATATATAAAACTGCTTTCTCCTGGGTCCATATAAGGTGTTTGGAATTAGACTGACTACTGGAATTAAATTCCAGTCCTACCACTGAGCAGCTGTGTGTGACCTTGTAAAATTGGGATGATGCTACTTAACTCTTTTCTTCACCTAGTTACTCATCATAGTTACTGAGCATCGACTGCTGGTGGTGTCGTCAACACTCTCCTAGTCACTCTGTATGAAAGTAGTAGGTAAGACCCATTTCCCTCTATCCTATGGAGCTTAGTTACAATAGGCAGAGGCAGACAACAAATAAATAGGTAAAAAGAACAAATAATGTAGCTTAAAGCTATAATAAAATGTATGAAAAGAAAGAAACAGACTTATGAAAAAACTAGGAGGAGTACAGGGTACACCGATACACAGGTAAAACGTCTCTGAAGAAATGGTGTTTAGGTGAGCCCTGATGAGAAGAAATATGATGAAAGTAGGGAAGAGTCATCCAAGAGGAGAGAACAACACATACAAAGATCCTGGGCTAGAAACCTGCTTAAATTCTAAGTAAAGTCATAATAACATTAATTATTAATTTCAAAGGAAAAATTACTGTATATTCCAGTATCATAAAGTTGATGTCTATTATGCTAAATAAAAACACCAAATCTCAGAAAAAATTATCACAAGAATTAGCATTAGTCTTAATCTGGCATGGAATTTTTCTTTCAATTATAATTTGCATAATTATTCAAATATATACAGTTATTTTCCTGTTCTCATTAAAATCTTTATAGATATGACACATGTTATACTGAAGACTAAGCTCAAAATAAACATATTTATGATGCTAAATGTTCAAAGAATTAATTTTTTGGTGTGTCAAAGACCCATTAAAAAAAAAACCAGAAAAAAGCCAATTTAAAAAAAATTAGCATAAAGCAGGAGACTATTGCTGTTATAAATGAACAAATCATGAGATTCTGAGAAACAGTGCAACATACACCAACAATACAACTGCAAAGCTTGCCCTGTTTAGCCCCACGTAAAGCCCAAGCTAGTCCTTACAAACACAAAAAAGAAAAAAAATTCCAGTTTAGTAAAATTTCTCACATAATTAAAAAACCAAATAAGCTTACCTTGGGGTGCAGTTATAACATCCCCATTTCACAGATAAGGAAGCTGAAGAGGCTTGACTAGGTCACACAACTAGCACAGAATAGAGCTGGGATTAACTGAGTAGATTCCAGACCCCACTATTAACCTCCCTCTTAAACCTCAACAAAGCTACCATTATACTACTAGCATTAAATCACTAATAACCACGAGTTATTTTCAGTATTTCATCATGAAACTCAGATTAGGATTACTATAAAAATATTTTTCTGCCAGGGTTAAAAAAAGCACTAATGGACAAATCGTTTCATTAAATGAAAATACATGTGTTTGAGTAATTTAGCTACTTGGGTAAAGTCAGGTAAAGCTCTCTTGTTGATAAACAGGTATTTATACAAGAGGCACTAGATCTATGGGTCAAAAACCATGTAGAAATAACAGCTTTATGTTATTTTTGCTTTAGTTAAAATATTAATATACAATCTATTTCTTTATCTGTCAAATGGAAATAATATATATTTTTCATTTGCAGATGATACAATGAATTAACAGTATGCAAAGCACCTAGCATAGTCCCTGGCACATAGCAGATGGTCAATAAATGACACTTATTATTTTATTTTATGGTTAATAAATGTTTAAGTGAATAGACAATTAATTGAGGAGGAAGAAAATAATGGCAAAAATAAAAAAGAGGCTCCTGTGTTCTAGTATACTGAGAAAAGCTATATCCATCTTCTACAAATTCAAGTACCAAAAAAAGTAATGATATGATCATATGCAAATAAATAAATTGATTAAAAACAATGTAGATTGAATATGCAAACTCTACAACAGAGGAAACCTCTTCAGTTCATTAATGATCAATTATATTAGATACAACATCTAATATTTCAAAAATTCAGAGCAGACTATATTAGGATCATTCAAATTTAAGAACACCCCTAATAATATTCTAATAAAACTGTGGGCTAAAAAGAACTCACAGAACCTACACAGCCTCTTTTTATGATATTTTATAGAGACTAATTCTGAAAAATTAGATCCTTTGGGTTTGGCTCTTAGTAAAGTCTGGAGATGTTTGTAGCTTAGTGCTGGATACATTATTAGCCTAAGAAAACATCCATGTATATAATGCGTTAAGCATAATTTAAGGCTCATAAAAGATGTAGCCCAGAAATGACACATTCCTAGGCAATTAAATATGACACTGAAGTTATTAACTACGTTTTTAAATGTATATACAAAGTTGAAATACTATAGTGACTTAAAAAGCAACACACCAATGACAGCACAAAGTTTTTTTCTCACTTACCAGTTTTTTTAAAATCACAATTCTAGATGAGGCCAATTTTTAGAGATTTTTCCCCAGTACTACCATTATGTAACAATATTCAAACTTAGTGGCATAAAAGAACATTCACTTTATTATGCTCACATAATAAATACTGTAGTGAAAGACCAGGGTTTTTGTTTTAGTTGCTGGTTCTGGTTTTAATTTCCAATCAGCTTCTGACTGTTGCTTTTGTAAAATGCAGTAACAAATGCTTAGGTACTGTCAAATTGCTAAAGGGGTTTCTAAACACTCTCAATTTCAGCACTTAATCTGTACTTGTTTGTTGACTGGACACTAAGTGGCTCTGGCATAGACTATTAACTATTAAAGGTAACAAGTTGTCCACAAATAGAATTGAAAATAATCAATTCAAGTTAAGCTTAAAGTACTATCTAGAAATTTTGGGTACATTTGCACTTCAAAAAGAATGGAATGGTAAAAAGGAATTAGCTTTATAGGAAGAAAAAGTCAAGAGTTGGGAAGCCCGTACAGATGGCTAGGAATAGAAAGAAAGTGATAGGTTGTGGGCAGATAGCTACACATTCCTTCTGCTTTCTGCTGTACTGGCAATTGATGACTGCCATACACATAGTAACCATTTATTCCTGGTTTCCAAACAGGCATTCTACCATAGATTTCCATCAATATGTATTAATGCTGTCAATGCAATTATATAAAAATATACATAATAGACAATACATGAATGATTCTTTCTTGAGGAAATCTTTCACAATAACATCTAGTCTAATATATACATATTCTCTCTTGTCTTGACCTAGTTTCCTTCCTTTCCAATTACGCTATTACCATTATATTACATTTCCTTTATAAGGTTCCTATTCTTCAGTCTTCAAAGTTCAAGATGTAAATCTACAAGGCATGCTATCCAAAGTCATCTGAAACTTGAATAAAAGAAAATAAAGCAAAAACAAAGCCAAGAAGACACCTATGCACTATCAAAGACCTGCAACTTGATGTGAAGTACCCATCAACCATTAATGTTATCCTTATATCAGCTAATATCTAAGCAGATTATTTATGTCTACATATTATGCTGTATTTGAAATTATGTAGTCCTATTAATCGATATAAACACTAATTTTCACAAAATTCAAAGAAAAAAGAGTAATGGAACACCATAAAAACAATATATATAGTGTAGTCTGAATTTTATTCTGCCAATGAGAAGAGTCAATGGAGCATTTTAAGCAGGTAGTGAGATCAAATTTGTGTGTGGAAGGTCACTGACCACAATATGGAGAATGGGATGATAAAGTTCTGCAAAAAAAGAGTGAAAGGCTGATGAAGGCCTGAAGTAGGGCAGTGGAGATGGAGATGATACATGATGAGTGGAGGATGTTGTTCCATCTGCTGCTGCTGCTGATGCCAAGCACTGTGCTTAGCACTTTATATACATTATCTAATTTTATCTTCCCAACAACCCTATAGTCCTACAACAGGTTCTGTCACTATTTCTCCATTTCCTGAGGAAAAAATTAAGGTTAATAGTTCTATATCTTGCCCAAAGACATACAACTAATATGTAAGAGTTGTGAGTTTAGTGGTGGAATTAGTTGTATGTATCTGCTCCAGTACCCTGTCATTTTCATTTGGTAACAGAAAACAATGCAATCCAAGCTCACTTTTTTCAGAATATTAATAAAAATGTCAACTAGAATTATGTTTTATTCCAATTTAAAGATATAACAACAAAAAGTTAATGCTGAGAAAAATTTCTCAGTAAATGTGATAATCAATTCTGATGAAATTTTTAAAAATCAGAATATATATTTTTTTCAACCAGTCTGACACATTATTGTACAGAATCTGATATGACATAACAAGTCCATCCAAGCCAAGGCTTCATCTGCTAAATTCTGACTTCTAGGGGTACTAAAACTAAACAAAATCCTCAGACAGCTTATACTGATACAAAATATAGCAGCAAGAAAGGTTTGATTATGCAACTATATTAGAGAAACAAACTTTTTAAACCCTAAATATACATACCACTGAATCACAATTACTTCTTTGTAATGTCAATTTGAGTCTGTAACAGACCCAAATAATGACGCTGGTAATAATGAACATAAATAAGATCTTAACTCTCTTCATGAGCTGTCCATGACGCATTTAAACATTATGAAGATGTTATCCTAAAACCTCTGTAGATTTATCTTAGAAAAATGTCCAACATTTTCTCCCATGAATGAAGAGTTAATTTTAGAACAAGAGATTTAACCAAATTTTCCACCAAAGTGGAGATTCAACTTTACAAAAGTAAAATTTACTCTGGGCTTTAACTCCAATTAAAAATGAATGCTATTGGCCAGGCATGGTGGCTCATGCCTATAATCTCAGCACTTTGGGAGGCCAAGGCAGGCAGATCACGAGGTCAGGCGTTCGAGACCAGCCTGGCCAACATGGTGAAACCCTGTCTCTACTAAAAATACAAAAATTATCCGGGCAGTGGTGGGCACCTGTAATCCAAGCTACTCAAGAGAACTGCTTGAACCTGGAGGCAGAGGTTGCAGTGAGCCGAGGTTGGATCACTGCATTCCAGCCTGGGCAACAGAGCAAGACTCCCTCTCAAAAAAAGAAAAAAAAATACTACCTTAAAATTAGCTGAAAAACAATTCAGTAGCTTGTCTCAACTGTTTTTTGTTTGTTTTACAATATACTGCTCACCTAAGAATATTGGCACTTAAGTAGTGCGAGCAAGTCAACAAGAGAAAGTAACACAATGACACCTGCTAAAGATACCTGAGGGCAACCAACACACAGCTTTTCCATCAATCCTGTTATCTTTATTGTACCAGGAAGACAAAACCAAGAGAATATAAAAAATAGCTACAAGCACGATAATCTTTCGTGTGTGGGTGTATGTGTATGTGCATGCATGCGTGTGTGTGTATCATTTTATTGACTATTTGTACTTATGTGTGTTATCATGAATCCCTTCTGTGTGATGCCAACATCATCAAAGAGAGTTTAAGGTCAGAAAAGCTGCTAGCAACGGTGCAATCAGCTCCTGGTAAGGTAAATCTTCAAAACAATGAAATAGCGAACCAAATAGTGTTTTCAAGTCTGCCTGATTAAAGTATTTAGTAGCCATTCAAAAGAACTAGTAGGTCTTATTTTGGCAATAAAACTTTGAAACAAAAGACTAAATGTTATTACAGGTTACAATTATACCAGATCAAATCTGATTCCTGTTTTCAAAATAACTTCTGCTAAGCACTTATATTTTGTTCAGTATTATTTTGGTTTTTCATTAAGTTAATGATGAAATCCTTTGAAAATAAGCATTCCTATGTCCCTTTAGTTTATGGTTTCTTCTGTAAACTAGACAGTGAGCTTCTTTGTGACAAGAGCTACAAAATCAATCTACTTCCCTGAGTCTTCTGAATGAGGTATTTCAAATACTAAATAAAACACTGCATTTATTGAATGAATAATTCCCTACAACACATACAACTATTGTCTGTTTTCAATCTCAATCCCATCTTACCCTATTTTCCATTGTGCTGACAGAAAATTTTTTCTTAAAGCACCAAAATAAACCTCATGGCTCCTATGTCAAAAACCCTTTCATGCCTTTGCATAACATTTGGACAGAATTAAAACTTGTAGGACAAAATCCTTGGGATCTAGCTCTAGTGTACAAATTCTATCTCTCTCCTCACAGCACTGCCTCTACCACATGCTCTGAGGCACACAGAACTGGTGCTCTGATGCCTCCACGGCTGTACACATAGTGCTCCCTCTACTTGGACTGCCCCAACATTTCTCCTCAGGCTTGGCTAGATGCCATCTCCCCTAAGAAGCCTTCTGCCCATTTCCTGAATCAGTCAGTGTGCCCTCCCCACATGGTACATCTAGGAGAGATTAAAAATGTTGCTTCCTGGCCGGGCGCGGTGGCTCAAGCCTGTAATCCCAGCACTTTGGGAGGCCGAGGCGGGTGGATCACGAGGTCAAGAGATCGAGACCATCTGGTCAACATGGTGAAACCCCGTCTCTACTAATACAAAAGATTAGCTGGGCACGGTGGCGCGTGTCTGTAATCCCAGCTACTCAGGAGGCTGAGGCAGGAGAATTGCCTGAACCCAGGAGGCGGAGGTTGCGGTGAGCCGAGATCGCGCCATTGCACTCCAGCCTGGGTATCAAGAACGAAACTCCGTCTCAAAAAAAAAAAAAAAAAAATGTTGCTTCCTAGATGTAGTATGATGGGTCCCCCACAAGGTTACTAAACCTTGAAGGCCAGACTATAAGCCAAGGTTATGGTGCTCATCCAAGGAGCAGGTGTCCCTGAGAACCCAAACATAAATTTTCCAAACTTTTATGCTGTGTTTTCCTTTTAAAACTGAATGCCTTTAACAGCACTGAAGTCACCTTTTGAATGCTTTGCTGCTTAAAAGTTTCTTCTGCCAGATACCCTAAATCATCTCTCTCAAGTTTAAAGTTCCACAAATCTCTAGGGCAGAGGCAAAATGCTGCCAGTCTCTTTGCTAAAATATAACAAAAGTTACCTTTGCTCCAGTTCTCAACAAGTTCCTCATCTCCATCTGAGACCACCTCAGCTTGTATTTCATTGTCCATATAATTGTCAGCATTTTCTTCAAAGCCCTTCAACAAGTCTCTAGGGAGTTCCAAACTTTCCCACGTTTTTCTGTCTTCTTCTAAGCCCTCCAAACCTTTCCAACCTTGCCTGATACCCAGATTCAAAGTTGCTTCCACATTTTCAGGTATCTTTTCAGCAGCACCCCACTCTACTTGTACCAATTTACTTTATTAGTTTGTTTTTCTGCTGCTGATAAAGACATACCTGAGACTGGGTAATTTACACAGGAAAAGGGGCTTATTGGACTTACAGTTTCATGTGACTTGGGAAGCCTCACAATCATGACAGAAGGCAAGGAGGAGTAAGTCACATCTTACATGGATGGCAGTAGGCAAAGAGAGAACTCGCTCAGGGACATTCCACTTCATAAAGCCATCAGATCTCATGAGACTTACACTGTCATGAGAACAGCATGGGAAAGACCTGCCCCCACGATTCAATTACCTCCCACTGGGTGCCTCCCACAACATGTGGGAATTCAAGATGAGATTTAGATAGGGACACAGCCAAACCATATCAATTTTTATACTGTCTCCTAAATCATAATGAGGTTATGAGGTTATGGGAAAACACAGCATAAAAGTCTGGAAAATTTACAGCCTGACAATGTGATAGTAAAGAAAACCCCATTTTCTGAGGATAAATCCAAGTTGGCTACAGAAATTTGCATAAGTAACAAGGAGCTGAATGTTAATCCCCAAGACAATGGGGAAAATGTCTTCAGGGCATGTCAGAGGTCTTCATGGAGAGCCTCCCATCACAAGCCCGGAGGCATAGGAGGAAAAAATGGTTTCACAAGATGGGCCCAGGGTCCTTGTACTGTGTGCAGCCTAGGGACTTGGTGCCCTGCATCCCAGCCACTCCAGCCATTGCTGAAAGGGACAGCATAGAGCTGGAGCCTACGTGGCTGCAGATAGTGCAAGCCTCAAGCCTTGGCAGTTTCCACATGATGTTGAGCCTGTGAGTGCACAGAAGTCAAGAAGTGGGGAATGGGAACCTCCACTTGGATTTCAGAGGATGTATGAAAACAACTGAATGCCCAGGCAGAAGTTTGCTGCAGGGGCAGGGCCCTCATAGAGAACCTCTAATAGGGCAGTGCAGAATGGAAATTTGGAGTCAGAGTCCCTACACGGAGTTCCTACTGGGGCACTGCCTAGTGGAGCTATGAGAAGAGGGCCATCATCCTCCAGACCCTGGAATGGTATATCCACCAATAGTTTGCACCATGCACCTGGGAAAGTCACAGACACTCATCGCCAGCCCATGCAAGCAGCTGGAAGGGAGGTTGTACCTTGCAAAGCCATAGGGGCAGAGTGGCCCAAGGCCATGGGAGCTCTCTTCATTCATCAGCATGACCTGGATGTGAGACATGGAGTCAAAGGGGATCGTTTTGGAGCTTTAAGATTTGATTGCCTCCCTGGTCATCTAGTGGTTAGGAGGAAAAAAAAAAAAAAGGATTTGATTGCCCCACTGGATTTTGGACTTGCATGGGGCCTGTAGCCCCTTTGTTTGGCTGATTTCTCCCATTTGGAATGGCTGTATTTACCAAATGCCTGTACCTCCATTGTATCTAGAAAGTAACCAATATGCTTTTGATTTTACAGCCTCTTAGGCATTAGAGACTTGCCTTGTCTCAGATAAGACTTTCAACTGTGGACTTTTAAGTAAATGCTGAAATAAGACTTTGGGGAACTGTTGCAAAGGCATGATTGGTTTTGAAATGTGAGGACACAATATTTGGGAGGGGCCGGGGTGGAATGATGGTTTGGCTGTGTTCCCACCCAAATCTCATCTTGAATTCCCATATGTTGTGGGAGGGAGCTGGTGGGAAGTAATTAAATCATGGGGGCAGGTCTTTCCCATGCTGTTCTCATGATAGTGAATAAGTCTTACGAGATTTGATGGCTTTATAAGGCAGAGTTTCTCTGAGCAAGCACTCTCTTTGCCTGCTGCCATCTACATAAGATGTGACTTGCTCCTCCCTGCTTTCCACCATGATTGTGAGGCTTCCCCAGCCACATGAAACTGTAAGTCCAATAAACCCTTTCCCTGTATAAATTACCCAGTCTTGGGTATGTCTTTATCAGCAGCATGGAAACAAACTAATACAGGGGTCAAAAGCAAATGTAAGGAAAGGAGATCTCAGAGTGACAGTATGAAGGGACGTTGGGACAAAATTACTCATAAGTCAGAGTCAAAAAGAGACAAAATCTGAAGCAGCAGCAGCAGACTCTCCTGCTCGCCTTGCAGAAGCAAACAACATGTAAATTGCCCAAGGAGTGGGCCCATGTGGCAACAATCTAAAGGCAGTTTTTAGGAGATAAAGCAGTCTCCAGGCAACACCAAGCAAAAAACAGTCTTGAATCCGTAAGGAAGTGAATTCTGCATGAACCAGTGAGCCTGTAAGGACCTCAAGTCTCTGATAGGATCACTGCACCAGGGGAGATGATCCAAGATGGCCAAATAGGAACAGCTATGGAGTGCAGTTCCCAGTGAGATTGCAGAGGATGAGTGATCACCACATTTCCAAACAAGTTTTTACTGCCCAAACCAGGAGATTCCCAGGCAGAAAAGCGCCACGAGTCTCCAGCACAGCTGTTTCAGCTGGAACAGTGGGTCTCCACACAAAATCTCACACAAATCTGGGCAGCCATTTCAACTGGCACCTGGAACGCCTGAGAGACAGAGAAGCCCATTCAACTGAAAAAAAGGGGGCTGAAATAGGAAGCCAGGTGATCTGGCTTGACAGGTCCCATCCCCACAAAGACCATCAATCTGAAATGCTCTGGATTGAGAGCTTCACAGCAAGCACAGCTGGACCCAGGACTGTCCAGCTCTGTGGGAGGAATGGTGTCTGCCATTACCAAGGCAGTCCACTACTACCAAGACAGTCCACCATTACTGAGGCAGCCCACCATTACAGAAGCAGTCTGCCATTACCGAATGAATCCGCCATTACCAAGGCAGTCTGCCATTACAGAGGCAGTCCGCCATTACTGAGGCAGACTGCCATTACCAAGGCAGTTCTAACTACACCTCTATATACAAAACTGCAAGGAAGTTCACACAGCAGCTGGGCAGAGCCCACAACAGCTCAGCAACGCCTCTGCTGGCAGACTGTGACTAGACTACCTTCTCGCTGGGCAGGCATCTCTGAAAAAAGGCAGCAGCACATCAGGAACTTAAAAATAAAGCCCCACCTTCCCAGGACAGAGCACTTGGGAAAAAAGGTGGTTATGAGTTCCACTGCAGCAGACTTAAACGTACCTGCCCAGCAGCTCTGAAAGGAACAATAGTGCTCACAGCTCAGCACTTGATCCTATAAGGGACAGACTGTCTTCTCAAGCAGCTCCCCGATCCCCATATATCCAAAGAGACACCTCATAGAGCTCAGGCTGACATCTGGCAGGTATACTTCTGGGACAAAGATAACAGAAGAAGAAACTGGCAGCAGTGCTTACTGTTCTGCAGCTGCCGCAGGTGATCCCCAGGTAAGCAGAGTCTGGAGTGGACCTCCAGCAGTCCTACAGCAGAGGGGCCTGACTGTTAGAAGGAAAACTAAAAAACAGAAAGAAATAACTTCATCATCAACAAAAAGGATGTCTACTCAGAGACCCCATCTGAAAGTCACCAACTACAAAGACCACAGGTAGATAAATCCACAAAGATGGGAAGAAACCAGCACAAAAAGAATGTAAACACCCAAAACCAGAATGGGTCGCCTCCTCCAAGGGATCACAATATCTCACTAGCAAGGGAACAAGCCTGGATAGAGAATGAGTCTGATGAATTGACAGAAACAGGTTTCAGAAAGTGGGTAATAACTGAGCTAAAAGAACATGTTCTAACCCAATCCAAAGAAACCAAGAACCTTGAAAAAAATGGTTTGACAAAATGCTAACGAGAATAAACAGCTTAAAGAAGAATATAAATGAATTGATGGAGCTGAAAAGCACAACATGAGAACTTCATGAAACATACACAAGTTTCAATAGCTGAACCAACCAAGCAGAAGAAAGGATATCAGAGATTGAAGATCAACTCGACGAAATAAAATGAGAAGGCAAAATTAGAGAAAAAAGAGTAAAAAGAAACAAACAAATCCTCCAAGAAGCATAGGATTATGTGAAAAGACCTAATTACATTTGATAGGTGTACCTGAATACGACAGAGAGAATGAATCCAAGCTGGAAAACACTCTTCAGGATATTATCCAGGAAAACTTCCCCAACCTAGCAAGGCAGGCCTATATTCAAGTCCAGGAAATACAGAGAACACCACAAAGATATTGCTCAAGAAGAGCAACCCCAAGGCACGTAAGCATCCGATTAACCAGGGTTGAAATGACGGAAAAAATGCTAAAGGCAGCCAGAGAGAAAGGTTCCCCACCACAAAGGGAAAATGTTAAGGGCAGCCAGAGAGAAAGGTTCCCCACCACAAAGGGAAGCCCATCAGACTCAGAGCAGATCTCTCAGCAGAAACCCTACAAGCCAGAAGAGAGTGGGGGCCAATACTCAACATCATTAAAGAAAAGAACTTTCAACCTAGAATTTCATATCCAGCCAAACTAAGCTTCATAAGTGAAGGAGAAATAAAATCTTTTACAAACAAGCAATTGCTCAGAGATTTCGTCACCAGCAGGCCTGCCTTACAAGAGCTCCTGAAAGAAGCACTAAACATAGAAAGAAACAACCAGTACCAGCCACTCCAAAAACATACCAAATGGTAAAGGGCATAAACACAATGAAAAAACTGTGTCAACTAATTGGCAAAACAAGCAGCTAGCATAAAAATGGCTGGATCAAATTCACACTTAACAATATTAACCTTAAATGTAAGTAGGCTAAATGCTCCAATCGAAAGACACAGACTGGCAAATTGGATAAAAAGTCAAAACCCATCAGTGTGCTGTATCCAGGAAACCCATCTCACGTGCAAGGACACACATAGGCTCAAAATAAATGAATGGAGCAAGATTTGCCAAGCAAATGGAGAGCAAAAAAAGGCATGACTTGCAATCCTAGTCTCTGATAAAAAGACTTTAAACCAACAAAGATCGAAAGAGACAAAGAAGGGCATTACATAATGGTAAAAGGATCAATGCAACAAGAGGAGCTAACAATCCTAAATATATACGCATGCAATATAGGAGCACCCAGATACATAAAGCAAGTTCTTAACGACCTACAAAGAGACTTAGACTCCCACACAATAATAGTGGGAGACTTTAACACTCCACTGTCAATATTAGACAGATCAACGAGACAGAAAATTAACAAGGATATCCAGGACTTGAACTCAGATCTGGACCAAGTAAACCTAATAGACATCTACATAACTCTCCACCCCAAATCCACAGAATATACATTCTTCTCAGCACCACATCACACCTACTCTAAAACTGACCATATAATTGGAAGTAAATCACTCCTCAGCAAATGCAAAAGAACGGAAATCATAACAGTCTCTCAGACCACAGTGTAATCAAATTAGAACTCTAGATTAAGAAACTAACTCAGAACTGCACAACTTTATAAGACCTGAACAACTGACTCCTGAATGTTGACTGGTAAACAATGAAACGAAGGCAGAAATAAAGATGTTCTTCGAAACCAACGAGAATGAACACAACATACCAGAATCTCTGGGACACATTTAAAGCAGTGTCTAGAAGAAAATTTATAGCAATAAATGCCCACATGAGAAGCAAGGAAAGATCTAAAATCGACACCCTATCATCAAAATTGAAAGAGTGAGAGGAATAAGATTAAAAAAAAAAAAACTCAAAAGCTAGCAGAAGACAAGAAATAACTAAGATCAGAGCAGAACTGAAGGAGATATAGACACAATTCAAAACATTAATAATCCAGGGGCTGGTTTTTTGAAAACAGCAACAAAATAGACAGACCACTATCCAGATTAATAAAAAGGAAAAGAGAGAAGAATCAAATAGAAGCAATAAAAAACGATAAAGGGGATATCAACACCAATTCCACAGAAATACAAACTACTGTCAGAGATTACTGCAAACAACTCTATGCACATAAACCAGGAAACCTGGAAGTAATGTGTAAATTCCTGGACACTTGCAGCCTCCCAAGCCTAAACCAGGAAGAAGTCAAAACCCTGAACAAACCAATAACAAGGTCTGAAGTAGAGGCAGCAATTAAAAAAAGCCCAGGTCCAGATGGGTTCACAGCTGAATTCTACCAGACATACAAAGAGGAGCTGGTACCACTCCTTCTGAAACTATTCCAAACAATCCAAAAAGAAGGAATCCTTCCCAAATCATTTTATGAGACCAACATCATCCTGATACCAAAACCCGGCAGAGACTCAACAAAAGTGGAAAACTTCAGGCCAATATCCATGATGAACGTAGATGCAAAAGTCTTCAATAAAATACTGGCAAACTGATTGTAACAGCACATCAAAAAGCTTATCTATTACAATCAAGTAGGCTTCATCCAGGGGGGAAAACTGGATCAACATATGCAAGTCTATAAATGCAATTCACCACATAAACAGAACCAAAGACAAAAACCACATGATTATCTCAATAGATGCAGAGAAGGCCTTCGACAAAACTTAACAGCCATGTATGCTAAAAACTCTCAATAAACTAGGCATCGACAGAATGTATCTCAAAATAATAAAAGCTATTTATGACTGTCCCATAGCCAGTATCATACTGAATGGGCATTCCCTTTGAAATCTGGCACTAGACAAGGATGCCCTCTCTCCCCACTCCTATTCAATAAAGTACTGGAAGTTCTAGCCAGAGCAATCAGGCAAGAAAAAGAAATAAAGGGTATTCAATTAGGAAAGGAGGAAGTCAAACTGTCTCTATTTGCAGATGACATGATTGTATATTTAGAAGACCCCATCATCTAAGTCCAAAATCTCCTGAAACTGGTGAGCAAATTAAGCAAAGTCTCAGGCTACAAAATCAATGTGCAGAAATCACAACCATTCCTATACACCAATAATAGACTTGAAGAGAGCCAAATCAGGAATGAACTGCCATTCACAATTGCTACAAAGAGAATAAAATACCTAGGAATACAACTAACAAATGACATAAAGTACTCCTCAAGGAGAACTACAAACCACAGCTCAAGGAAATAAGAGAGGACACAAACAGATGGGAAAACATTCCATGCTCATGGTTAGGAAGAATCAATACAGTGAAAATGGCCATACTGCCCGAAGTAATTTATAGATTCAACAATATCTCCATTGAACTACCTATGACCTTCTTCACAGAACTGGAAAAAAATACCTTAAACTTCATATGGAACCAAAGAGAGCCTGCATAGCCAAGTCAATTATAAGCAAAAAGAACAAAGCAGGAGGCATCATGCTACCTGACTTCAAACTATGCTACAAGGCTACAGTAATCAAAACAGCATGGTACTGGTACCAAAACAGAGATATAGACCTATAGAACAGAACAGAGGCCTCGGAGGCAATGCCACACATCTACAACCATCTGATCTTTGACAAACCTGACAAAAACAAGCAATGGGGAAAGGGTTCCCTGTTTAATAAATGGTGTTGGGGAAACTGGCTAGCCATGTGCAGAAAGCAGAAACTGAACCCCTTCCTGACATCTTACACTAAAATTAACTCCAGATGAATTAAAGACTTAAACATAAGACCTAACACCATAAAAACCCTAGAAGAAAACCTAGGCACAACCATTCAGGACATAGGCATAGGCAAGGACTTCATGACTAAAACACCAAAAGCACTGGCAACTAGAGCCAAATTAGACAAATGGGATCTAATTAAACTTCACAGCTTCTGCATAGCAAAAGAAACAATCATTAGAGTGAACCAGCAACCAACAAAATGGGAAAAAATTTTTGCAATCTACCCATCTGACAAAGGACTAACATCCAGAATCTACAAAGAACTGAAACAGATTTACAAGAAAAAAACCCATTCAAAAGTGGGCGAAGGATATGAACAGACACTTTTCAAAAGAAGACATATATGAGGCCAACAAACATACGAAAAAATGCTCATCATCACTGGTCGTTAGGGAAATGCAAATCAAAACTACACTGAGATACCATCTCATGCCAATTAGAATGGCAATCATTAAAAAATCTGGAAACAACAGATGCTGGAGAGGATGTGGAGAAATAGGAACACTTTCACACTGTTGGTGGAAGCGTAAATTAGTTCAACCATTGTGGAAGACAGTGTGGTGATTTCTCAAGGACCTAGAAATAGAAATTCCATTTGACCCAGCAATCCCCTTACTTGGTATATATCCAAAGGATTATAAATGGTTCTATTATAAAGACATATGCATACATATGTTCATTGCAGCACTGTTTACAATAGCAAAGACCTGGAACCAACCCAAATGCCCACTGATGATAGACTGGACAAGAAAAATGTGGCACATATACAGCATGGAATACTATGCAGCCATAAAAAACGATGAGTTCATGTCCTTTGTAGGGACATGGATGAACCTGGAAACCATCATTCTCAGCAAACTGACACAAGAACAGAAAATCAAACACCGCATGTTCTCACTCATAGGCGGGTGTTGAACAATGAGAACACATGGACACAGGGAGGGAAGCATCACACACTGGGGTCTGTTGGGGGGAACAGGGGAGGTACAGTGGGGATTAGGGAGTTGGGGAGGGATAACATGGGGAGAAATGCCAGATATAGGTGACGGGGATGGAGGCAGCAAACCACATTGCCATGTATGTACCTATGCAATAATCCTGCATGTTCTGCCCATGTACCCCAGAACCTGAAGTGCAATAAAATATATATATAAAGGTCACTACCCCAACCAAAATCTTAACATCAGCATCTGAGACTTTAAACAGAGGCCCCAATGAAGCTGTGCCTAGACTCCTGACACAAAGAAACTAAGAGGTAATAAACTTGCTTTGTTTTAAGCCACTGATTTTGTGGTAATTTGTTACACAGCAATAGAAAACTAATATATCATGCTTACAAATCTTGCCAACATCAAACATTTGTTTTCTTAAATGCTACACTGACTTTTCCATATAATGTAGCAAACAAGTTTCAATTTTTATGAAATCTGAACATTTCATATTTAATATAAAAGCCTTTTATCTCTGAGCTTATTTGGTTAGATTCAAAATATATCTGAATGAGAAACTGTATTTAAAGTATATTTCCTTAGCTTTTTGAATAGTATTTTTAAAACTTAACATTTTGAAAATATTTACGTTATGTACTTAGAAAAAGGCTGCATATTTACCATACTTAGTTCTCTTTTCAATATTTATGTTAATCACTAAAGTATATCAAAAATATATCATATTGTGAAAGCATTTTCACTCACTGTGTGAACATTTTAAAACTATGTAATATGGGGAGAAAGAAGAGATATACCAATTTCACAATCAAAAAAAAGTTATATAAGATTAGGCAATAAATTTTCCAATATAACAATCTGTTTATAGAGTTATATCTGTTATCTAGATGGGAGCAAATTTGGGAAGAGTAGTTTAGTGAGATCACTCATCCAAGTTAGGGGGTAAAATAAGCTGCCATTATGTTTTCAGAATATAACAATTAACATTTTCTTCTGTGCTTTTGTCAAACAGGAATTTGTAATTAAGTAAATTTATAAGCAAGCACTCAGGATATATGTTCATATTACAGTTGCTTTATTGTACAATTCCAAATAAAGTTTGGTCTTTTAAAAAGAAATACACTTTTAAAAAAAAAAGGGAAGAAATCAACTTTAAGATAGCCTACCTTCCACATTCAAAGTTCCCATTTTAGATTCCAAGAAATCAAATAATGTGCTTGGTGCTGATGGCCTTGCATTTCCCAGATCCTCTTCATCTTCAGATCTTATTCGACCTCTGCCTTTTCCTCTACCTTTAGATGTAAAAGCAAGAAACATGTACTGTATATGCAGAAACAAAAGGAGAATATATACTAATATATAAAAACAATTTTAAATAGGGATTTTAATTTCTTTTCATATTTTTGTATAGTCTACATCTTTATAAAAACGTTTTTAAGTAATTAAGTAGCACATTTAATCCCCTAAATAAATGATCTATTCAGAAGTTTGAATTTGTTCATATAAACTATCTTTTAATGAAAAATTATAAATTTATTCTTTAACCACAGATATTCTTAAAAGAATACAGGGCTGGGACTTGAAATACCACATAGCACATTGATCATGTAATGATTAAATAATTACACCAAGTAAATGTATTATTTTTGTTAATTTGTAAAAGCTTAGTCATTTATGCAGGTGGCAGAGTTGTTGAAATAATAGAACCAGTCACATATTTTCTCCATTACTCATAACGACCTTGTTAAATATGGCTTTGTTAGACACATTTTGTTTTAGTTTTTAAGTTGTTGTTAGACCCATAAAGATGAAGATGATGAGACTGACACTAAAAATATCTCTATGGTTCCCAAACCGGTGTTCCTTCCACTTACCAAAACATTAAATAAAGTTACAGTCCTTACAGCTATAACAGCCTCTGTCAATAACATATATTCCTCTGAAAAGCAAACAACACTATCTGGCACACTGCTTAATAAGTTATACCTCTCAGAGGAGGACCAATAACAGGTTTCTGTTTATTGCTGTTAAGAAGTACGTTCAATGCTGCTTCTAAGTTGTTGCCATTATCCATAAGAGCTTGCCTCGATGCGTCCTTACTGAAGCCCATTTCCGTTATGTGCTTCAGAGCTTTCTCATCAACCTGTAAGGAATAAAGAGAAAAGCTGGCTGATAGCCCACAGATAAGGCAAGGCATAAAATTTTAACTATTTACTGTCTTTTAACTAAAAACTACATCTCATACTTATGTAAAAATGTCATTCTAATACAACATTCACTTGCTGATTTTTTACAAGAGGCAAGGAAGAATCTGTATGATATGTGGGATTGTGCCTTGAGTACTCTCTGACCTCACAAGTACCACTGCGAAAGCAACACACACAAAAACAATTTTATAGTATGTTAGAGTATGGCCTTTGAAAATAATATAGATGGTGAGGAGAAAACTACCTAATTAAAATTTTTTATGGTAAAAATGTAAATTTTTGATACTTCTCCATACTAGAAGGGAAATGTAATTCATACAGCACCTCTCCAAAAATGTAAAGTATTGAAGCTAACAAAATGATACCCCCTCAGTAGCTTTTTTTTTTAACTATTACTTGAGAATTCTATTCTATATTCATCAGCAATACTATCTATGATGCTTTGACAGCTATACCCCAATAGGAAAATCTACTTTACAAATGCCAGAATCCAAATCTCTTTTAAAAATCTAGACATTAATAGAATTCAAGAACCACCTAAGCAGTATAAACATATCCTACAAAGAAATGTATTGAGCCAAACCTAGTAGAGAAAAACATACCTTTAACTTTTATACATCTAGTAGTTACATAAATAGGTTTTAGTTAGCCTGCACATGGCATGCATGTGGCAGACACACAATAGGATGTCCGTGCAGATTCTAAAAAAAGTACAGTACATTTTTCCAAACCTTGTGTCATAGAATTCTTCTAAATACAGTAGCTACTATCAATAGATAAGAGTTGACACAAGAGAAAATCTACTTACTTACCATCCCTGCTGTATACATGCTAAAGTAAATGTAAAAACACCTATAATTTATCTTTCTTATTCAAAAACTAATGTGAATGTAAAAAATAATTAAATCTTTTCTTCTCCAAATTATCTCCCAAATAAATATGTAATTAAGAATATTGTCCCACAGATAGCACTTCACCAAACAATATTTTAAATGAACCATTTATAACCCTTAAATAGGTCTAATCCGTTGAACTCATCTAGTGAAATTTTAATTTCAGCTATTAGCTCCAGAATACATACTTGGTTTCTTTCGATAAATTTCTGTCTCTTTTTTGATATTCATTACTTGTTCATACATTGTTTTCCTGATTTCTTTAGTTCTTTGTCAATGGTTTCTCTCAGATCTTTGAACATATGTAAGACAGTTCATCTAAAGTCTTTGTCTAATTAAGTTGAATGACCGGGCTATTTCAGGTATGGTTTCTATGGATTTCTCTTTTTCTTGTGAATGGGCTAAACTTTCCTGTTTCTTCATAGGCTTTATAATTTTTGGTTGGGAACTATGGACATTTTGAATCCTGTAATTAGGTAACTGAAAGTCAGATTATGCCTCCTCCCCAAGGATCACTTCTGTTACTTGATGAAGGTTACAGTCATCAATTTGCTTAGTGACTTTTCTAAACTTTTTTCCCACAAGAAATACATTCCTTGTGATTGTGTGACCACTGAAGTCTCTGTTCCATCATCTCCATGGTCAGTCAGTGATCACCCTTCCTTCATCATTTACTTACCCTGGATGCCACAAGTGTTTGACTAGGATCCAGAGTTCTAAAATAATTGCTTTGGACAGTGCTTGCCAGCTCAACAGTTGCTTCAGTAGAGGGGTAAATTCCTTGAACTTCCTTCTCTATCATCTTTATGATGTCATTTCTTTCATATGTTTTCAATCTCACAACACACCCCAATCTGCTAATGTTCTCTTGTGTTCTTTGTCAAGACATCTCCAGAGAAGTGTTTTTCAATTTACTCAAGTTTAAGAGATTCTTAAGTTAGGGATCATATATTTTTTCAGCTCACTGTTTCCACTTTGTCTTGCTATTTAAACCTTGATTTTTAATTTTATTTTTAAGAATGAGATGGCCTTATATTCAAGGAATAGGTAGGCTGCCCTTAATGATAAACTCATTCCCCTTGATCAGTGATTGATTTAGGAAGTTCTAGTCAAGAAGATATAAATGGAAATCAGCTGAAGATTTCAGAAAAGATTTTCTTCTCTGATAAAATAGACCTTCAACCAGATAAATAGTCCCCTTTCTTTCCTGTCTTGAAATTTTGTGTTAAGATTTACCACATGGAGAATCCTATTGATACAGGAGTTAAGAAGAAATTACTTAGGCAGATAATGAGGGTACAGAAGTCCTCGGTCAGGTTTCCCTTTTAATGAAAAATAGCACCAATTTTCCTTTCTAACAAAGAGCAGCCTGTAAAATCGAGCTGCAGATATAGATGCTGGCAGTTGTGCCAATCATGTTCAAGATGGTTGCTCCATCGTCCCTTCTCTTTGTCAGCTACATGTACAATAAGGAGCAGATGAGATGGCGCCAGCAGAAAGGAAAGTTCTTTTGCATAATATGATTAGGGTGGAGTGGCCAGCCTTCCCCAAGGACTATGTAAACATCATACTGGATCAAACCACTCTGTGAGCCTTACATAAATCAGACATCCCCTCCTCAAGCCAGATTATAAAATTCTGAGAGAAAAAGAGAGCACCCTGCAGTGGTCGCTGAATATTATAATCTGGCCCTCTCACTAGAGAGAAAACTGTTTTCCTTTCTCTTCCTTTTTCTCCTGCCTATTAAACTTCCACTTCTAAACTCCTCATGTGTGTCTGTCTCGTAAGTTTTCCTGGCACAAGATGACAAACCCCAGGTATCTACCCCAGACAATGTAGCTACTTCATATTGAGGACCTCATTCAGGATACCAAGGTATAACATTCATCGAAATGGTGTGTAGAGAAGTGGACTCCAACTCTGTTCTTTCATTTTGGGACTCTTGGCCTCCATTTCAGAACCAAATCAACAAATACTGGCTCCCCTCCCCACCCTGCTTCAGTCATTTAAAAATAATTAGCATGGCTGCCAGCCATGCACCAAGACTTGGGGGACCAGCTTGCTCGGGAGAACATGGAGAATCTCCCAGTACCCACAGGTTGCTGGGCATGTAAGCCATGTTTGAATCAGCTTCCTTTCATGGAGGATTTAGCTGTCATATGGGGCTGGAAGATATTCTGGAGCAACTGAGGATTTCTGGCTGAGGCTAACTCCCGGTGTTATCCAAAGGCTTCTGGACTGACCCCAGCCTCCAACCACCCAGTGGGGCATTGGCAGCAGGATCTCCAACTTTTCTATTGTAATTTCCTCTTTTCCTGTCTATGACTGCCATATCTCCTATCCTCTCTGTGTATGTAATGTGCAGGAAGTTTTACAGTTCAGGAAAATAATCTTGTTTGGCAAAATCAGGGAATGTCATAGTAAGTGAGGATATAGCTAAAGAGAAGGCAGTGTGATTTTCTAGGAACAGAAGGTCTCTTCCTCCCCCGTAGTAAGTATTTCTTGCTGCCCTTGGTCTGGAGAGCACATGGCATTTCCAAGTCTCTCTCTGTCCTTGCTCTGGGAAGCACGTGGCATTTCCAGGTCTCTCTCTGCCCAGGGTCTGAAGAGCATGACATGTCAAGGTCACAAGGCCCTTGGTCTGTAGAGCACATGGCATTTCAAGGTCAACAGTGCCACCTAGTGGAACAGGGATTCTCTCCATGAGGCATGTTATCAGTCCTTTGCCAAAACACCCTTCCTAATTCTTTTCCATTTTTGCACCTCTCTACTAGAAACCAGGCTTTACGCTACTTCTGTGAACAGAAAAAAATTCTGCCTTCAACAACTAGGAGCAAAATATCCTCTGAACCAAATTTTGGTCTTTATATTGTCCCATCAGCAGGAAAACGGCCACTCAATCCCTACATTCTTTTAAGGTATCTATTCTACATCCAATTACAATAGTACTTAATTAGTAAGGGGATTCTAAGTTTGGAAGTTAACTGGAACCATTCTCTAAGGGTAAATGCTTTAGCACAGGCAATAATAGCAGGACACAGAGCTCAAACCAGCACACTTCCTCCATTAAGGAGGGAAGTGTCAACAGTTGCCCAAATGCCACTGTCACACAGTCTCTCCTGAGGTCCTTTTTTTGGTGGGGAGCCAGGCAGGTCACCCAAGTCAAGGAAGTAAAAGGGAAATCACAGGCAGAGGACTAGAGTCACGTGGGTGAGCATGACTAATCCCATTTAGTTCCTCTGGTTCCATGGCTGGAGTCACACCTGCAACTATGGGCAGCACATTCGACAAGCTGCTGGGACTCAGGAACCATGGAGGAAAAACAGCAGTAGAGATGCCTTCACTGGCTTCCTCTCCACTGAGGGTCACACCAAAAAGAAGGAGACTAAAGAGATGCATTTAGTCTTCTTTTTCTAGGTGGGTAACAGATCATCTTCAGCTTGCACTACTCTGGAGTGCATTCTGAAGCATAAGGACTCCTTCAACCCTAAAAATTTAAAAAGTGGCTCACTTTCTTTTGCACAAGCGTATGGCCTTCTTACCAGACCTTTGCAGGCATTACAAAATGAACTCAGCCTTTTTAATGGTCATATCAGGCAAGTCTATGGAGAATGATTCTCCAAAGTTAGAGAAGCAACTTCCAGGGAAACAATCTGAGGGCCCCCTCAAGTTCCCTTCTCATTACAGGACCTTAGGCAAATAAAGAGAGACTAGGCTGATTTTCTAATGACCCTGATGGGTATACAGAAGCTTTCCAAAATTTAACTCAGGTGTTTGACCTCTCATGAAGTGATATTGTGCTGCTTCTAAGCCAAACCCTAACTACAGCTGAAAAATAGGCAGTTCTGCCAACAACAGAGAATTCTGGAGATGAGCATTATTTCTCCTATAAAAGGCCAAAAGAGAAAAGAAAAAATAGGTAAGACAAAGAAATAGGGGAAACACTATTCCCAATAGGAAGGGAAGCAGGACCTCTTGACAACCCTAACTGAACCCCTAGACTTATCTGTTTTTTCCTCTTTCTTGGTTTAAAATGGTACTTTTTTTTTTTTTTTTTTTTGAGACAGAGTCTTGCTGTGTCACCAGGAGCCAGGCTGGAGTGCAGTGGCACAATCTCAGCTCACTGCAATCTCCGCCTCCTGGGTTCAAGCAATTCTCCTGCCTCAGCCTCCCGAGTAGCTGGGACTACAGGTATGCGACCACCACGCCCAGTTAATTTTTGTATTTTTTAGTACAGACAGGGTTTCACCATGTTGGCCAGGATGATCTCGATCTCTTGACCTTGTGCTCCGCCTGCCTCGGCCTCCCAAAGTGAAGAGGGAGACCCAGGCATCTCAGATCAACTTCCCCTTTTTCCTAAGACTGTAAACTTCCCCTTTTCATTCCTAAGACTGTAAATTGAAGCCCTTTTTCATATGTAATTCCTGAGACTGTAAACCGAGATCCTTATCATATGTAATTCCTAGGACTGTAAACTTCCCCTTTTCATTCTGAAGACTGTAAACTGAAGCCCTTTTCATATGTAATTCCTGAGACTGTAAACCGAGATCCTTATCATATGTAATTCCTGAGACTGTAAACCGAGAGCCTTTTTCATATGTTAAGCAATAAACCTAAGATTCTTCCATGTGGAACATCTAAAGTATAAGCCTATATAAAGATGGAAACTTCCTTTGTTTGGGGAACTTGGCTGTTAGGCAACTATGCCACCTTGCTCCCGGCCGAATAAACTCCTTCCTCCTGTATTCGGTGTCCGAGAGACCCATTTCCCATGGCCGCTCCTACTACAAAAGTTCTGGGATTACAGGCATAAGCCACCACACCTGGCCTAAAATGGTACTTTTATAATGTTCATTGAACCTGGGAAAAGTTAATTTCTCCAAACTTTAAAATGCTTGGCTTATAGTTGAGCTAGAGGGAAGAAAACCCAGAAGCTTGACATGCTGGCAAAGGGTAAAAAAAAAAATTTCACCAGTTAGGCTTTTGGCTTCTGTCTCCCTGTGCGAATCAGTAAAAGAAATAACAAGGATCACTGTTTATATTCTCTGTAAAGTTTTAATTAACAAAAAAGGATTTATGAGGTTAGTCTTAAGTGGTAGCCAATCTACTGTGCTTTGCATGTCTTTCTGTATGGATCTATCAAAAGAAAGGGTACCTTAGGCTGGGATGCAATCCCAGGACCCTGTAAGTCTGCTGTTCACACCAGCCCAACAAAATGGTCAGTAGCAAACTTGGCTACAGGTCTCCATCTTGTTTCATGTCCTTGGGAACATGACCTCAAACACATAGCAATACTTTTAGTCTCCACCATTTTACAATGGTGGCTGTCATGTGCTAATTCAGTTCCTGGGTGGGGACCACAAAATCAGATAAGACAGTTTATTAATCTGGGCAGTGCAAGCTAATACATCAAGGGTGGGGTTTACAAAATATCTTAAGCACTGATCTTGGGAGGAGTTAAAGGAGGGTCAAAATCTTGTAGGCTCCAGCTGCATGACTCCTAAGCGTGGTTTCTAATCTTGTGGCTAGTTTAGTGGTCTGGTCCCCAGGCAAGAGGGAAGTATATCTTAGGAAGTGGCTGTTATCATCTTTGTTTTGGATTATAAACTGTAATCCAGGATCCTCTCACAAGTTGGTTCAGCCTATGCCCAGGCATGGGCAAGGACAGCTTGGATGCTGGAAACAAAAGAGAGTTGGTTGGGTCAGATCTCTTTCACTGTCTCAGTCACAATTTTGCAATGACAGTTTCAAAAGCTGCTTATCAATCCTTTGAAAATAACTCATATACTTGCAGTTAAGTCAAAACGTAACTAAGGACTAAGGCTTGTTGGTTTCACCTGTAAGGTTACTTTTTGTGAAATTCAAAAGCAGAAAATCTTAACTGCCTGGCATGGCTAAAGTGGAGTAACAAGAGATTTAAAGAGATTTTCTTAAAAAGCACCCAGCTTAATTAAAAGTGGACATCCAAGTTACAGGTATAGTTTTTCTCTTCTTGGATCTTGTTTTTCTGGAAAAGGTTTTTTCTTTTCAGTTAACTGAATTATTTTTCTCCATTTTTTGGTCTTGCCACTCTTAATACATACAAGAGAGGCCCCTAAGACAACTTCTGGTAGCCAGGACTCCTTAAGAAAAATTGAGGAGGCACCACAGACCCTGTTTGGGGGCAAAAAATAACCCACTCTGTTTTATTTATGAAACCTCAATAATTAAAAGCAGAATAAATAAATTAAATTTATTCTGTTTTGTACTGTGCTATCTGACAGTTTTGAGGTATCAAATTACTTCACATTATGAGAGAGCTATGGTGTGTAATAGGTAGAAAATATACTTTAAGGATGCCTTATGGTAGTTATAGAGGGATACTTAAGTCTTTGCACTTTGAATTAGAGAAGTAAGCTCTTGGCCACCTGAAAGATATGGAAACATCCCTACCCCCTACTGAGAGATGGGACTCTCATGGGGGATGGTTACAAAATAAGCTGATTGGCTTTGGGTTGCCTTGCAATGAAATGCATGGTAGAAGCACTGCACTGTCTTCTCCCATAGTATCTCCCTCCTTTTGGGGATCCAAGATCCAGTGCAAAATAGCACTCTTAATTTTGGGGCTCTTTGCTTTCAGCTATGCCTGCTTATTAGACCCTAAACATGCATGCTATCCTTGCCCTGTTCCTCCAAGGGCTCTACCCTGAAGCCAGTAATCCAATTAAGAAACTGGCAAATGAAAAATCATACAAGTGCTGAATCTTCTGTCTGTCTGTATTGCTATAATGTGTTGTGTGTAATGTCTATAAAAAGAGCTCTAATTGATTGGCTTAAAGAAAAATAAGCACTTAAATGAAATTTTTTTAAGGAAAGATAAAAGTTGTAATGTCTTTTAGTTAATGTGACTTTAATCTTTAAGAAACAAAAAGTCTTAAGGATTATTGGTAAAATGCAAATATCATCAAAATGCAAATAGTCTAAATCATACAAGTCAGATACTAGATTTGCTAAATGTCAGGCCGGTAGCCTCACCCAAAAGGTTCCCTGATGCCCCCTCTTCTTTTTCCCCGCCTTCCTGCTGCTGTGTGCTCTGCCCAGGAACTCTCTGAGTCAACTACGCCCCGGCTAATGCAATCCTAGCCAGCTCTTGCACTGGAGGACTCGCCCAGCCACCCAATAGCCAACGACGGCCTGCCCCGTTCCCTTCCGATCCTCTTAGGGCCAATCAGAGTGCCTTGCCATTGCTCAACCCCTATGCCAGAAAAACCCCACACTACGGGAAGTCAGCGTAACTTCCCCGGCCCCTTGTGTCGGACCGCAGAACCTCGCCCAGGAGCCGATTAAATTTCTTTATTTCAATAACTGGCCTCAGTTGCCTCATTCAAACCTCAGTTGCTTCATTTAAACCTTACGCTAAATGTTGCAAGGTTGTAAACTGTCTGCTTTACAAATACACAAGGCCTAGGACACATGGAGTTAGATGCTGGAAAGAGTCAGACCTTATCTGCACTTCTATCTGGGTCCTAGCCTCCACACCTGATATATAATTAAAATAGCTTAGTAACCAGGTTTTTCACCAAAAGTAAAAGTTGCTAAGGGTTTACGGTGCAACATGTATTTGAAACCACTAAACAGTTTTACATGCAAGGTGTATAAAAACAGTAAAATGTGTTTTTTAGCAAAAGATTAAAAGAAAGCATGAAAATGTAAATTTTTCCCAGGGATGAGGAAAAAGGTTATTTTTCTGGAAAAAGTTTATTTTTCTCCATTTTTTTGTCTTACCACTCAATGCACACAAGAGAGGTCCTAAGACAACTTTTGGTAGCTGGGACTTCTTAGGAAAAATAGAGGAGGCACCACAGACCCTGTTTTGGGAAAAAAAAGCCACTCTTTTCTTTAAGAAACCCCAAGAATTAAAAGCATTTGATAAGATAAAGCTAGAGGTTTAAGCAAGTTATAAAAAGACTTTTAAAATTAATCTTGCAAAAAATGTATAAACATTAACTAAATTTAAAAAAGTATTATATGATCTTTTTATAAGTTGAGCATTGAAATAAAAGCACAGCATGGTTGTCTTAAGATGCCAGGGTCATAAAAGTTTTGTAAAGATTTCACCTCGTGGTCAAACTGGTTAAGACTAGATGAAATCATCTATAAGGTTTTGTTTAAATAAATTGGGATTAACATTAATAAACTAATGCAAGGATAAAAACTGGGCTTTCAACAGGATTTTCATGTAACAGTAAAGGTTAATGAAAGGTTTTTGCTTTTTGAGTTATCAATTTGGCAAAATAAATCGGATAATTTGTGGCAATATGGAATTCTAGTTCATAACATCAAGTGCTTTAAGTCCTCCAACATTTAGCAGGCTTCCCAACATCGAATTTCAAGTTTTAAAATTGTCTTTCCTTATGCCTTGCTTTCTGGATGGTTCAGAGGGGCTCTAAACCATCCAGAAAAGAGATAAACAGAATTGTTTGACGTGTAGTTACATAAGATTACCCAAATGATGTTCATTTGCAATATTATTTAAGTTATATTTTGGCAAATAATACGAATATATGTTCCAAAACTGTATGGAATTTCTAAAATTCTAATGTCTAAGTATATGCTATTAATTAAGGTTGTCAAGTTATTGTAAACCACAGATAACTACTTTATCAGTCATGTTTTTAACTGTAACTAGGTTGGAAATTTTGTCATTTGCAGACAATTCTTGTCGTGCTTTGTTCCTTCTCAAAAGATGGGTTACAATCAAGCTATAAGACTTTAACAGGTGCTCTCAAATGCAGGATTCTAATAGTTTTGAAGATTGTAACACTGGAATAGAGAAAAAATTTACAGGACTCATGAAGAGCTGAAATGTTCACAAGTATCAAACAAAACAGAAGTTAACGAAATGGACTGAATTCAGAGAGCTAAAGCAACCTTTTTGATTTTTTGTAGAATATTCCTGATCCTTGTTTGTTTTTCAAAGTCAAAGAAACTTATTTTGAACTATTTATGGCCTTTAATAATTGAGTAAGGTAAACTCCTGTGAACAAAGCATGTTTGTTTCTCTCTGCCTGGTTCCTCTAGACTTTGGAAACTATCGTGAGACTCTTATCACAATATAGTTGTTTTCATCAGTGTAATAGGAATCCATTTTTCTTTTGAAAGATGATATAATTAGAAAAACTGTTTATTTTATCAAGGCTTTGACTAGAAGGATATGCTTCCCTTTAAGGAGGCAATCTCGACTTGCAGAGACAATAAAAGTCCCATGGAGAGAACTGGCTTCGTACCTACACATAGAGTCCCTGTACAGGGTTCCTAACCTATGATTAATAAAGAATGTCACTTTCTAACAGGACCAGGAGCTCCCAGTTTATCTTGGGGCCTTTAGAGGAGAGGATCACCCAACTCACAGGTATCTGAAGATACAAACCCATGGCTAGGCATAGCCTTAAAAGATCTTATCTGAAATTCCTTGTGGAACAGAGTTCCATCAAAGACAATCCAAAAGGCCTATGCAGAAATAATCATTCTTGCTGCACTTTATGCAAATAATCAGGCCAAGTGTAAGACTAAAGTTTATTCTATGAAAAACAGTCCTATCGTAATTTATTTTTATTAAAAATGAGGACTAGAGACCAAAATTATGCTCCATAGCTTATATATTTGTTATTAAATTCCAGTCTCATTAATTGTTTTTAAGTTTCTTTGCCAACATTTTAGACTAACCCTGCTTATTCCTGTTATTCAAGTGGTGATCTCCTGCAGCTTGGAAGAAACAAAAAGGGATGGGTAATGTAAAAATCTGGATCAATATTCTAGTTCTGGGCAATTATCCTGCAAATTCTGCCAGGTAATGATAGTGAGCAGGGTGCCCATAACCCGGAGGTTCATTTAGGAAGATAAAACCAAGGAACTTTACAGACCCCCAAAGGGAAATTCTTTATCTTAGCAAGTAAAATTTTAGCTGGAAATTATGTACTACACTACACTTGTGGGAAATTATGTACTACACTACATCCATGAGATCAGCTGGAGGCTATAAGATTCAAACTGCTCCTAAGATCAGTGCTTAAGATATTTTGCAGATCTTGTACTTTGTGGATCAGCTGGCAACACCCTGATGGATTAACTGACTCATATGACCTTGTGGCCTCCACCCAGGAACTGACTCAGTGCAAGAGGACAGTTTCAATTCCCATGATTTATCTCCTACCTAACCAATCAGAACTCCTGGTTCACTGGCTTCCCCCAACCCACCAAGTTGTCCTTAAAAACTCTGATCTGTTGTGTAAAAGCACATCCAGGGAAAAAAAAAAAGAAAAACTCTGCTCTGATCCCGAGGGGCACAGTGGCTCACACCTGTAATCCCACCACTTTGGGAAGCCAAGGTGAGTGGATCACCTGAGGTCAGGAGTTTGAGACCAGCCTGGCCTACGTGGTGAAACGCCGTCTCTACTAAAAATACAAAAGATTAGCTGGGTATTAGTGGCAGGTGCCTATAATCCCAGCTTCTGGGGAGGCTGAGAAGACAGGAAAATCACTTCAACCCAGGAGGTGGAGGTTGCAGTGAGCCAAGACTGCGCACTGTACTCCAGCCTGGGCAACAAAAGCAAAACTCCATTTCAAAAAACAAAACTAAAAACCTCTGATCCCTGAATGATTGCTGAAACTAATTTGAGTAATAAAACTCCAGTCTCCCACGATAGCTTGCTCTGCGTGAATTACTCTTTCTCTATTGCAATTCCCCTGTCTTGATAAATCAGCTCTATTTAGGCAGTAGGTAAGGTGAATCCATTGGGCAGTTACATAACCCTAAGGAGAAAGCCAAGAAATCATGGAAATACCCACGAATGCTCTGATATTGTTATACTCCTGAATTTACCAACATTTGTTGGTAATTCTAAACTTCTTGTTATATGAAATAGTAAACCCCCATGGTTTAAGGTCTTTTGGATATTCTGTACCCTAAGGACAAAAATCAACCAGTCATTCACCTCTAAAGGCAAAAGGAAAATGAATTTTTGCCAACATCCTTAGATCTGAAAACATTGCAGCATACAGAAATATGTTTGACTCCTCTTTTATCTTAAAAATTCAAGTATGTTTTGCAATTAGGTCCACATAATACATATGCTTGCTTCACAATAATCTTCCCCAAAAGGAGTAGAAAACAAAACAAAATCACTTTAGACAAAATTTGACTAAAGATGTGGGGAAGCACAGAAAAATGTCTATCTTTGATGCATCATCTTTTGATGGCTTTTTATTAATCCATTCCAAAATATAATATTTGAACATTAGTAATTTAAGTGAGATAGAAGTTTTAAGTAAATTATTTTTCAAGCAATCCAAATTTTTAATGATTTAATTGTAATCCTTAATGAAAGTCTTCAAGAGTTATAACATCTATCCATAATACATTGTATAAAGCCAGTGGTGGTAGTGAGAAAGAATAAAAGAATCATTTAAAGAAAAACACTTTAAATTTGTAATTGGTTCTTTGGCCTTACCAGTTCTCTATAGACACCTTCATGTTTTCCCTCTGATTTGGTTGACTTTTCTTTCTGTAAAACTTCCCTATTTCGGTTACCAGCAGCATTGGTATTGAGATTACTTCTAGCACCACCACCACCTCCTCCAAATGTCTTTGTCTTCAGATAAGAGAAAGATAAAAGAGAGGTATATAAACATTTAAAAATAGCTCTAAAACCTAAGCTATGACTAAAAACAACTGAAGTAATTAAAAGTTTCTCAATTATGTTTTACATGAAAAAAATAAAATATTAACTTTTTTTTTGGATAGCAAAAATATCTGCTAGTCACAATCTCTTTTATTCACAAATCCAGGCCAGGCAATAAAAATAATTACACAATTTGTGAATAAAAGGGAAGTCATGAAAATGAGTGTACAACTATAGAGAAGAAAATAATACAAGCATTATGAAGATTACTTGTTAAAATGATTTTAGAGTAAATTACTTGACTACTGTCTTGAGACTTGGGTTCTAAATCCAGCTATCAGGCAAGATTATCTTTGGATATCCAGGCAGTATTTACATTTAACTCAAATCAAAATTAAAACCACTTCTTCAATTACCAAAGACTCATTACTGGATTCATTAAATTTTTGGTTTATGGAATCCCAACAAAAAAAATATATCTGAAATGCCTTCATAGTCATTGCTTGTATAACTAGAAAAAAGTATTTACTAATGTAATACAAAATTTATTAGACTAGGAAACAAGGCAGCACAGGTAAGCACACAGGCTATGGAACTAGACAAGGCTGGGACTAATCTTGGCCCAGCCACTATCTTTAGCATTCAGGCAGGTCACTTAACTTCTACCTTCCATGGAGCCTCAGGCTTTTCATCTTTAAAACGGGGATTAGAAAACCTACCTCACTGGGATACTGGGAGGATTAAATGACAACATCAATATTAAGTTATTATCTCAGTAGCCGGCACATGGCAAACACTCAATAACAGATGGTAATTACTATTTTGGTTAATATACTAGAACAAAATTACCTGAAAACTCTGTTACCTGAACTGCTCCAAATTAAATATATTTCCAAATTTTACATTCCATAATTCCAAAAGTGCTTTTTCTTTTGATGCCAGTGAAACAGCCCCATCTTCTGGATGCATTTACTTATAATTTTCTTTCCATTTTATGGATTAAGGAATAGGATAAGTAGCATTTTCAAAGTTACTTTTCACTGCTCTAAAATACTTACTACTCATTAATGTAAATATCTAGAACCATCACAAACTAAATATTACCCAAACATTATTACTACCTGTGCTTTAGGAGCCACACCTTCTTGTTCATATTATGTGAATTAGGTATCCATGATAATCATGACTATGAAACTCAAGTGGGCCTTAATGCTGTCTAGCAATCTTACCATGTTTCCCTAGGCCATTCATATTCCTAATCTTCTAAAACACTATTTTACATGTTCTCCTCACTTCTCAAACTCTAACACCCTCTCTCACATCACTGTTAAGCATGCTTACTTCCTTACTAAAAAAAAAACTGAAATAATCATTAAAGAACTCACACAGATTTTGACCACATCAACCCACACACTGGTACATGCATGGTTACACTTTATCTTAACCCCATATGATTTATCGTACCACCAACCTTATGAATGTTAAGAAGAATGAGGATAGAACAAACAACCTCCTCAATTCTATAGCAATTCTAAGTCCTTATGTTATCTAACTTTTAAATTGCCTTTGAACTCCCTTCTCCATAATACATTTTCTGCATCATCTTGTTTTTATCCTGTTACCGGTCACACCTTGGCTGGTTCCACTTCTGCCATCTAGGCTCTAAGTTCAAATTGAAGTGTTACAGAGTTCATTATTTAGCCTTTTCTGTTTTCTATCAATGCTCATTCCTTTGGTGATCTCATTTGGTCTCATAATTTTCAATACCATCCAGATGTCTACAACTCTCAAATGCATGTGTCTATTTTAAAGCTCACCCTTCAGTCTTATTGCCTATTAAACATTATTACTACCTGCACGTCTGGTAAGTACCTCAATATTCACATGTTCAAAATGGAGCACCAGATCTTCCTCTCCTCACACCTGGTCCACTCCAGGCTTCATTTCAAGGCAAGAAACTCTAACCTGCCAATATCTCTGGGTAAAAGCATTAGATTAGATTTTTTTTTTTTTTTTTTTTTGAGATGGAGTTTCACTCTTGTTGCCCTGGCTAGATTGCAATGGCGCAATGTCGGCTCAACGCAACCTCTGCCTCCTGGGTTCAAGCAATTCTTCTGCCTCAGCCTTCTGAGTAGCTGAGATTACAGGCATGTGCCACACCCAGCTAATTTTGTATTTTTAGTAGAGTTGGGGTTTCTCCATATTGGTCAGGCTGGTCTCGAACTCTTGACCTCAGGTGATCCGCCCACCTCAGCCTCCCAAAGTGCTGGGATTACAGGCGTGAGCCACCACGCTTGGCCAGATTCATTCCTGATACCACATCTTCTCTTGTACCCTATATCGAATCTCAGTAACCCTAATGGCTCCTTTAAAATTCCAGAATCTGATTACTTTGCACTACCTACACAGCTACTATATTTGTCCAAGCCATAACCATTTTTTTAAATCCTGGATTACTTCAGTAATTCTCTACTTGTTGGATTCCAATTTTCCTTCTCTACAACCAAGTCTGAACACAACGGCTAGAATCAACCTTTTTTTTTTTTTTTTTTTTTTTGATACCAAATCTCACTCTGTTGCCCAAGCTGGAGTACAGTGGTGCAATCTCAGCTCACTACAAACTCCATCTCCTGGGTTCAAGTGATTCTCCTGCCTCAGACTCCCCAGTAGATGGTACTACAGGAAAGCACCACCATGCCAGGCTAACGTTTTTGTATTTTTAGTAGAGACAGATTTCACTATGTTGGCCAGGCTGGTCTGGAACTCCTGATCTCGTGATCCACCTGCCTCGGCCTCCCAAAGTGCTGGGATTACAGGTGTGAGCCACCACGCTGGGCCTAGAATTACCCTTTTAGAATATAGGTCAGCTGATTTTAAGTGCTGTGCTCAAAACATTCCAAAGGCTCCTGTTTCTCCTTGAAGGAAGTACAATGTCTTTACAATAGTTTACAGGGCCCTATATAAGTTAACCTCTATTATCTCTCTTGACTTTATCTTCTACTGCTTGTCCCTTTGCTCTCTCTGCTTCCATTGGCCACTCTGCTGTTCCTCTGTGCTCCTGCTTTAGAGTCTTTGCCATGGCTTTTCCTTCTGCCTGGAATACTCTTGCTCAGATAACCAAGTAGCTAATTCTCTTACCTCCTTCAAGTTTTGACTGAGCTCTCACTATCTTGAGGCCTAAACAGACTATTATATTTAAAATTGCAATCTGCTTATTTAGTATGTTTACATTATTTATGATTCAGATCTTCTATGTTACATATCCATTGCATCCTATAATTATCACTGGATAAACTTGGGCAAGTCCCAAGTTTGTTTGTTAGTTTTGAGCCTCCATCAACTCTCTCATATATAAATTGAGATGTTCTGATGTCTGCTGAAAAAAAAAAAAGTAAGATGCCTTAATTATCAAATATTTATGGGAAAACATAATATCAATTGTGACAACAAAAAGAAGCACCTTACAATAGATTAACTATGCTCTAATAAATAGACAGCTATAACCACATCCAACAAAATCCTAGGTAGAAAAGTTCATTTGAGATAAATGTAAATCAAAAGAACATCTTTCTGTAATCATTTTAAAAATATGTATTTTCAGTATCTTCTGAAACTCTATAATTTTATCTCTTACTGGAACAATAAGTATATTTCATGTAAGTTAGGTAAAATGTATTAAATTAAGAAATGGTAAAACTGGATTTTTAAAAGTATGCCTTGGATAGAGGAACAAGTGAAGAATAGCAATAGTCATGCTTATTGAGAGCTCTGAGCAAGTGTTATGATCTGTGTCAGGTAGTAGTTGAGTTAGTTCTAAATGTTTTAGTCTCACATATGAGGTAGGTACCATTATTATCTCCGAGTTTCACAGATTAAAAAAAAAGGGGGATAATATAAAAAACTGAGTAACTATCCAAAAGTGTCAACAAGATATGCTTTCAGGCTGTGATTGCAGAGCTTGTGCATCTGGCCTCTCACTAGACTGACAACAGAAAGACACTGTGGGAAGAACCACCAAAATTCAAGAAGACTACTCCTTACTTCAAAATTAAATAGGAAAGCAATTGTAAGCTAAGATTCATTACAGATTCTGAATAAAGGAAACAATTTCAATCTCACTGGTTAAGAAATGTCTATGTAGCGGAGGAGTTCCAAGATGGCCAGTTAGAGCCAGCTCAGGATTGCAGCTCCGAGTGAAAGTGCAGAGGGTGAGTGGACACCGCATTTCCAGATGGATTTTTATTGCTCACAGACCAGGAGATTCGCAGGCGGAGGAGCCCCACGGGTCGCTGGCACAGCTGTTTTGGCCGGCGCGGCTGTTTTGCCTGCGCCCTGGCGCAGCCGCTCCCAATGCAGAGTAAATGGGACTGTGTTCCCACTTAGCCAGCAAGGGGAGCTGAAACAGGGAGCCAGGCCAGGAGATTCCCGGGCAAAAAAAAAGCGCCATGAATCTCAGAGCCGCGGTTTCAACGGCGCAGTGGGTCGCTGCACAGGAAATCACACAGATCCCGGCACCTATTCAACAGGCAACCAGGACACCTGGGAGAGGGCAGAAACAAAAAAATAAAAGGCTCTGAGGCAAGGGAGCCAGGAGATCAGGCCCGGCTGGTTCCACCCCTACAAAAACAAAAACAAAAACAAAAAAACAGCAAATGGAAATGCTCTGGGTTGAGAGTTTCACAGCAAGCACAGCTGAACCCGGGACAGTCCAGCTCTGTGGGGAAGGGGCGTCCGCCATTACTGAGGCAGCCTGCCGTTGCTGCAGCAACTCGCCATTACAGAGAAAATCCGTGATTACAGAGGCAGGCCAACATTGCGGAAGCAGCTCTAACTACACCCATATAAACAGGACTGCAGGGAAGTTCACGCAGCAGCTGGGTGGAGCCCACAGCAGCTCAGCGAAGCCTCTGCAGGCTGAGAGTGACTAGGCTGCCTCCTTGTGGGCAGGGCAGCCCTGAAGAAAAAAAAAGGCAGCAGTACAGCGGAAACTCATAAAGCCCTAACTCCCTGGGACAGAACACCTGGGGGAAAAAAGGGTGGGGTTTATGAGTTCTGCTGCTGCAGACTTAAATTTACCAGCCCAGCAGCTCTGAATGAACAACTGGGCTCACAGCTCAGCACCTGAGCTAATATAAAGGACTGTTTCCTCAAGCAGCTCCCGATCCCCGTATATCCAAAGAGTCACCTCATAAAGGAGAGCTCAGACTGACATTTGGCAGGTATCCTTCTGGGACAAAGCAGAAGAAGAAACTGGTAGCAACCTTTACTGTTCGGCAGCTGCTGCAAGTGATCTCCAGGCAAGCAGGGCCTGGACTGGACCTCAGCAGTCCTACAGCAGAGAGGCCAGACAGTTAAAAGGAAAACTGAGAAACAGAAATAACTTTATCAACAACAAACAGAATGTCCACTCAGAGATCCAATCAGAAAGTAAACAACTACGAAGCCGACAGGTGGATAAATCCACAAAGATGGGAAGAAACCAGCACAAAAAGGATGAAAACACCCGAAACCAGAACACCTCTCCTCCTACAAGGGATCACAATTCCTCACCAGCAAGGGAACAAGACTGGATGGAGAATGAGTGTGATGAAATGACAGAATTAACCTTCAGAAAGTGGGTAATAAGATACTTCCGTGAGCTAAAAGAACATGTTCTAACCCAATGCAAAGAAACTAAGAACCTTGAAAAAAGATTTGACGAAATGCTAACAAGAGTGGACAACTTAGAGAGGAATATAAATGAATTGATGGAGCTGAAAAACACGAGACCTTCGCGAAGCATGCACAAGTTTCAACAGGCAAATTGACCAAGCAGAAGAAAGGATATCAGAGGTCGAAGATCAACTCAATGAAATAAAATGAGAAGGCAAGATTAGAGAAAACAGGGTAAAAAGGAATGAACAAAGTCAACAAGAAATATGGGACTATGTGAAAAGACCTAATCTACGTTTGATAGGTGAACCCGAATGTGACGAAGAGAATGAATCCAAGCTGGAAAATACTCTTCAGGATATTATCCAGGAAAACTTCCCCAACCTAGCAAGGCAGGCCAATATTCAAGTCCAGGAAATACAGAGAACACCACAAAGATATTCCTCTAGAAGAGCAACCCCAAGGCACATAATCGTCAGATTCACCAGGGTTGAAATGAAGGAGAAAATGCTAAGGGCAGCCAGAGAGAAAGGTCGGGTTACCCACAAAGGGAAGCCCATCAGAATCACAGCAGATCTCTCAGCAGAAACCCTACAAGCCAGAAGAGAGTGGGGGCCAATATTCAACATCCTTAAAGAAAAGAACTTTCAACCTAGAATTTCATATCCAGCCAAACTAAGCTTCATAAGTTAAGGAAAAATAAAATCCTTTATGAGCAAGCAAGTACTCAGAGATTTCATCACCACCAGACCAGCTTTACAAGGGCTCCTAAAAGAGGAACTACACATGGAAAAGAACAACCAGTACCAGCCACTCCAAAAACACACGAAATGGTAGAGAGCATCAACATAATGAAGAATCAGCATCAACCAATGGGCAAAACAGCCGGCTAGCATCAAAATGGCAGGATCAAATTCACACATAACAATATTAACACTAAACATAAATGGACTAAATGCCCCAATCAAAAGACACAGACTGGCAAATTGGATAAAAAGCCAAAACCCATCAGTGTGCTGTATCCAGGAGACCCATCTCACATGCAAGGATACACAAAGGCTCAAAATAAAGGGATGGAGGAAGATTTACCAAGCAAATGGAGAGCAAAAAAAAGCAGGAGTTGCAATTCTCATCTCTGATAAAATAGACTTTAAAGCAACAAAGATCAAAAGAGACAAAGAAGGACATTACATAATGGTAAAAGGATCAATGCAACAAGAAGAGCTAACAATCCTAAATATATATGCACCTAATACAGGAGCACCCAGATACATAAGGCAAGTTCTTAATGACTTACAAAGAGACTTAGACTCCCATACAATAATAGTGGGAGACTTCAACACACCACTGTCAATATTAGATCAACGAGACAGAAAACTAACAAGGATATCCAGGACTTGAACTCAGACCTGGAACAAGCAAACCTAATAGACATTTACAGAACCCTCCACCCCAAATCCACAGAATATACATTCTTCGCAGCACCACATCACACCTATTCTAAAATTGACCACATAATTGGAAGTAAATCACTCCTCAGCAAATGCAAAAGAACGGAAACCATAACAAACAGTCTCTCAGACCACAGTGCAATCAAGTTAGAACTCAGAATTCAGAAACCAACCCAGAACCACACAGCTTCATGGAAACTTTAATGAACAACTTTCTCTTGAATGTTGACTGGATAAACAATGAAATGAAGGCAGAAATAAAGATGTTCTTTGAAACCAACGAGAACGAAGACATCACATACCAGAATCTCTGGGACACATTTAAAGCAGTCTCTAGAGGAAAATATATAGCAATAAGTGCCCACATGAGAAGAAAGGAGAGATCTAAAATGGACACCCTATCGTCAAAATTGAAAGAGCTAGAGGAGCAAGATCAAAAAAACTAAAAACCTAGCAGAAGACAAGAAATAACTAAGATCAAAGCAGAATTGAAGGAGATAGAGACACGAAAAATCCTACAAAAAGTCAATAAATCCAGGAGCTGGTTTTTTGAAAAGATCAACAAAATAGACAGACCACTAGCCAGATTAATAAAAAAGAAAAGAGAGAATAACCAAATAGATGCAATAAAAAATGATAAAGGGGATATCACCACAGATTCCACAGAAATTCAAACCATCATCAGAGATTATTACAAACAACTTTATGCACATAAACTAGAAAACCTGGAAGAAATGGATAAATTCCTGGACAGTTGACTCCTCCCAAGCCTAAACCAGGAAGAAGTCGAAACCCTGAATAGACCAATAACAAGGTCTGAAGTTGAGGCAGCAATTAAGAGCCTAACACCCAAAAAAAAGCCCAGGTCCAGATGGGTTCACAGCCGAATTCTACCAGACATACAAAGAGGAACTGGTACCATTCCTTCTGAAACTATTCCAAATAATCCAAAAAGAGGGAATCCTTCCCAAATCATTTTATGAGACCAACATCATCCTGATAACAAAGCCCGGCAGAGACTCAACAAGAAAAGAAAACTACAGGCCAATATCCAGGATGAACATAGATGCAAAATCTTCAATAAAATACTGGCAAGCCGATTACAACAGCACATCAAAAAGCTTATCCACCATGATCAAGTAGGATTCATACCGGGGATGCAAGGCTGGTTCAATATACGCAAGTCTATAAATGTAATTCACCATATAAACAGAACCAAAGACAAAAACCACGATTATCTCAATTGATGCAGAGAAGGCCTTCGACAAAATTCAACAACACTTTATGCTAAAAACCTTCAATAAACTAGGTATCGACCGAACGTATCTCAAAATAATAAAAGCTATTTATGACAAACCCACAGCCAATATCATACTGAATGGGCAAAAACTGGAAGCATTCCCTTTGAAATCTGGCACTAGACAAGGATGCCCTCTCTCACCACTCCTATTCAATATAGTACTGGAAGTTCTAGCCAGAGCAATCAGGCAAGAAAAAGAAATAAAGAGTATTCAATTAGGAAAGGAGGAAGTCAAATTGTCTCTATTTGCAGATGACACGATTGTATATCTAGAAGACCCCATCATCTCAGCCCAAAATCTCCTGAAACTGATAAGAAACTTCAGCAAAGTCTCAGGATACAAAATCAATGTTCAAAAATCACAAGCATTCCTATACACCAATAACAGACTTAAAGAGAGCCAAATCAAGAACGAACTGCCATTCACAATTGCTACAAAGAGAATAAAATACCTAGGAATACAACTAACAAGGAAGGTAAAGGACCTCTTCAAGGAGAACTACAAACCACTACTCCACGAAATAAGAAAGGACACAAACAGATGGAGAAACATTCCATGTTTATGGTTAGGAAGAATCAATATCGTGAAAATGGCCATACTGCCCAAAATAATTTACAGATTCAACGCTATCCCCATCAAGCTACCAATGACCTTCTTCAGAGAACTGGAAAAAACCACCTTAAACTTCATATGGAACCAAAAGAGAGCCTCCATAGCCAAGTCAATTCTAAGCAAAAAGAACAAAGCGGGAGGCATCACACTACCGGACATCAAATTATACTACAAGGCTACAGTAATCAAAACAGCATGGTACTGGTACCAAAACAGAGATATACACCAATGGAACAGAACAGAGGCCTCGGAGGTAACACAACATATCTACAACCATCCGATCTTTGACAAACCTGATAATAACAAGCAATGGGGAAAGGATTCCCTGTTCAATAAGTGGTGTTGGGAAAACTGGCTAGCCATATGCAGAAAGCAGAAACTGGACCCCTTCCTGACACCTTACACTAAAATTGACTCCAGATGGATTAAAGACTTAAACATAAGACCTAACACAATAAAAACCCTAGAAGAAAACCTAGGCAAAACCATTCAGGACATAGGCGTAGGCAAGGACTTTATGACCAAAACACCAAAAGCATTGGCAACAAAAGCCAAAATAGACAAATGGGACCTAATCAAACTCCACCGCTTCTGCACAGCGAAAGATACAGTCAATAGAGTGAATCAGCAACCAATAGAATGGGAAAAAATTTTTGCAGCCTACCCATCTGAGAAAGGGCTGATATCCAGAATTTACAATGAAATAAAACAGATTTACAAAAAAAAAAAAAAAAACAAGCCCATTCAAAAATGGGCGAAGGATATGAACAGATACTTTACAAAAGAAGACATACATGAGGCCAACAAGCATATGAAAAAATGCTCATCATCACTGGTCATTAGAGAAATGCAAATCAAAACTACATTGAGATACCATCTCATACCAGTTAGAACAGCGATCATTAAAAAATCTGGAGACAACAGATGCTGGAGAGGATGTGGAGAAATAGGAACACTTTTACACTGTTGGTGGGAGTGTAAATTAGTCCAACCATTGTGGAAGACAGTGTGGCAATTCCTCAAGGACCTAGAAATCGAAATTCCATTTGACCCAGCAATCCCATTACTGGGTATATATCCAAAGGGTTATAAATCGTTCTACTATAAGGACACATGCACACGAATGTTCATTACAGCACAGTTTACAATAGCAAAGACCTGGAACCAACCCAAATGTCCATCGATGATAGACTGGACAGGGAAAATGTGGCACATATACACCATGGAATATTATGCAGCCATCAAAAACGATGAGTTTGCATCCTTTGTAGGGACATGGATGAACCTGGAAACCATCATTCTCAGCAAACTGACACAAGAACACAAAATCAAACATCACATGTTTTCACTCATAGATGGGTGTTGAACAATGGGAACACATGGACACAGGGAGGGGAGCACTATACACTAGGGTCTGTTGGCGGGGAGTGGGGCGCAGCAGTGGGTGGGGAGTTGGGGAGAGATAGCATGGGGAGAAACGCCACATATAGGTGAAGGGGAGGAAGGCAGCAAATCACACTGCCAGGTATGCACCTATGCAACAATCTTGCATGTTTTTCACATGTACCCCAAAACCTAAAATGCAATAAAAAAAAAGAAATGTCTATGTAGCAACTAATTTATGACCTAAAATTTCTTATCACGGTATAAGAGAAATCAATAAGTGACTAGAAAAAACACCTATTACAAATAAGAAAAAAAATTCTAAATAATGAAAAGGGAGCCTTTGGCTATCAATAACATAAGAAGGAGGGGTTTGTTTCTTCAGGATGTTGGTCTGGGTAAAGTTTTCTGGATAAGACCTCAACAGCACAGGCACACAAGTAAAAATAGACAAATGAGATTGTATCAAATTAAAAAGCTTCTGCACAGCCAGGAATCCAATCAATAGAGTGAAGAAACAACCTTCAGAATGAAAGAAAATAATGGCAAACTATCCATCTCACAAGGGGTCAATATCTAGAATATATAAGGAACATAACAATTCAAAAAAAAATAAAATCCGATTTAAAAATGGATAAATGATTTGAGTATCATTTTTCCAAAGAAGACCATACAAATGGCCAACTCATATACGAACATATGGTCAACATCATTTATCATTGAAATCAGTCCAGTAGCCCCATAGACACATTTTTTTATATAAACAGAAACTGACCCTTCTGATCTTAAGGTTTGAAGCTTCCATTTGATTTATCTTTATCTGAGTCCCTTCTTCAGGAAATGACACTCAGGCCTTTCAAAAAAGTATCAAAGAACTAAAATTCACCAGATCACCACATCCAAACACTGAGATGCCACATCCCTCATTCATCATAATTGCTTCCTTACCCCTCCTTAGTTCCTGTTTTCCTGCACATAGTTAGATTTCATCCCTGATATATAAATCCCTAATTGTAGCCCACCAGGGTTATGAATTTGAGACTGATCACCCATCTTTTCAGCTGCAACACCCAATTAAAGCCTTCTTTCCTAGCAACACTCATATTGCAGTGATTGGCTTTCTGTGCAGTGAGTAGCAGGATCTAGACTGAACCCTGCATGTCTCATAACATCATCAAGGAGACGCAAATCAAAACAAAATGAGATATTATCTCAACCCAGTTAAAATTGCTACAATCAAAAAGACAAAAATAAAAAGATAAATACCAGTGAGGATGTAAAGAGAGGTGAACTCTATGCACTGTTGGTGGGAATGTAAATTAGTGCAGCCATTACAGAAAACAATATGGAGGTTGCTCAACAAAACTAAAAATAGAACCAGCATATGACTCAGCAATCCATTACTGGGTATTTATCCAAAGGAAAGGAAATCAGTAGGTCAAAGAGATATCTCCCATATTTATTGCAGCACTATTCACAATAGCCAAGTTATGAAATCAACCTGACTGCCTACCATCAGATGAAGGGATAAGAAAATATAGTACACAGGGATTGGCTCTAGGACTCCCATCACTCTCACATTTCCAGTAGATAACAAAAAACATGGTCGCTCAAGTCCCTTACATAAAATGATATAGTATTTGCATATAACCTATGCACATCCTCTTGTATACTTATTTTTTAATTTTTATTTTTTGAGGCTGTGTTTTGCTATTGTTGCCCAGGCTGGAATGCAATGGCGCAATCTCAGCTCACTGAAACCTCCACCTTCTGGGTTCAAGTGATTCTACTGCCTCCACCTCCTGAGTAGCTCAGATAACAGGCATGCACCACAATGCATGGCTAATTTTGCAGTTTTAGCGGAGATGGGGTTTTGCCATGTTGGTCAGGCTTGTCTCGAACTCCTCACCTCAGGTGATCCACCTGCTTCAGCCTCCCAAAGTGCCGGGATTACAGACGTGAGCCTCCATGCCGGGCCATTCTTGTATACTTTAAATCATCTCTAGATTACTTATAATACCTTATATAGTGTAAATGTTATATAAATAGTTGTTATACTATATCATTAGGGAATAATCACAAGACAAATTTGTATACATTCAGTACAGATGCAACCATCCTTTTCCCCCGTGACGAATATTTTTGATCCACTGTTGGTTGAATCCAGTTAGGAAGAGTTGAATCCACAGATATGGAGAGCTGACTGTCTATACCTAATGAATACTATTCAGTCATACAATAGAAAGAAATTCTCAGCAACATTTTTATTCATCTCTCAGAAGTTGCCATTCTCAGCAACATTTTTATTCATCTCTCAGAAGTTGCTATTTCTCATAAGTTGTTATTAATAAGAGGAAATTATTCCCAAAAAAGTGGCAACTAGCCCAACTACTAATAGGAAACTCTCTGCCCGAATAAAAAGTGTGCCCAGTTGCTATATTCTTTAAAAAAAAAAGGAAGAAGGAGAAAAGAATGGTAATTTGCCAGCAAGAGTAACTTGTTGGAACTACCTTAGAGATCTGGAAAAAGAACACATGAGTAAAACATGTAAGATTCCATAAAGTGGCAAAGCATTACTACTTATGGAATATGTAAGAAGAACAAGGTTAAGCATTTGTTGAATTAGGTAGCTTATGTGAAAAGACAATAATGGTCAAGGGTAATCTAAACAGAACATAACGTTAAGAAATAAGAAATGTGTAATGATTTGATTTCTTACTTCTTTGCTCTTTGCAACTTCAGCAATAGCAGCGGTTCTTTGCTTTTCAAATTCATCATTATCATTTGTAGGTTTGACAGGCATTGTAACTTGCAATGTTTTTCTTCGATCAAGTTCTCTGCTATCCACTTGGACATGAGATACACACTTCTGGTAAAACAAGTAAGAATAAGTCAATTTATTAGTTCCAAAAGAGATTCAAGTTTTCATTAGAAAGTAAAACTTCTTCAAAAGAAAGTATCTTGTATCTTTTACAATAGCTAAAAGCCTACACAAATAAAATTCTATCCCATGTATTTAAAAAGTAGAAAACTGGAAAAATAACTTTTAAACAAACATAACTAGCAAATAAAATTAAAAGCTATATAAATTTGTGGCCATCTAAGCCAGGCACATATTTAAAACATACACTGGATCAAGAGAGCTAACTTTTATTTTACGGTAATTACTTTAATAATTTTATATTTCAAACAATCTTGACTAATGCACAATAAAATCTAAATTTAGTTTTGTCATGAAGAACTTAATTTCCATATTATACCACAATATCCATACGTGGATTGGTTATTACAATTATATCACAATATAAAAAGATGTCTCTGCACTTATAAACCACACTCTAAAAACATACTCTTGTCCAAAATCAGGCTTCAAAGTTTTTATATTTTTTCTCATAAAGTAAAAAAAAGGCATCACTGCCTAAAAATAAGCCCTCAATTCTGATCTTCATTCCAATTTTACCAGTAAAAATTCTATAAAATGAACTTTTTCTCAACTCGTTTAAAAAAAATGAAAAGGAGGAAGATCTCAAAGAAATGTATTACACAAATACAGAAAAATTTCAGTAATAAAAATATATCATATTGACACCAACACACACTCAGCATTACCTATCTTCAACCCATGTACAAGGATGCAAGATGCTGCATAAGAATTTTTTCAGAATGAACTTTATAAACAAATATTATTAAAATTATAACTTTCATTATATACCCTAACACCCAAAAGCTATAAAACACTTAAAAGTCTTAAGAATAATTAGATCATAAGTCTTTCTGGAAGAGAAATACTATCACCAAAATGTTTAAGAGTAAATTTTTACAAATATATCATTATTATTTTCAAATATAAGTTATTAGAATGTTTGCACTGCTTTCCTCATGGGGATTTTTATTACACTGGGAGAATATCAATCATAAACATGGATCACACCACAGGACTTCATACTTCCTCTTATCTTGGCTATCTCTTCTTCCAAACTCAGTAAAAGAAAAAATATTATTTTTAAAATGCTTCAAAATAGTTTTGATGTAAAAATGATTTACTTCAGTGAGAGTAGATCTTACAAAAGGCTTTTAAAGATCGTACTAAATACCAAAATTTAGGCAGACACACACACACACACACAACCTTGTTATGGATGTGCAGATCTGTTGCCTACCTGTTATCTCCACAACTCATTGCTACTCTTAGCCAGCTCAGCATTCTTGAAAAAAATTAAAGAGCAAATGCAAGGCAGATTACCAATAGCTAAATTTTGATGGCATCATCAGAAGAGCAAGTTGCCACAAGAATTTTCTTAGAATTGTCAGGGATAAAGCAAGAACAGGTTGGAAAAGATTGTTGAGAATCAATTTGATGCTGAAGACAAGTGAAGTCACAAGATACTGGTCAGAAGGGGAGCTGCCTCAAAGTAGCATTTCATCCGATCACCCTGTGTGGCTTCATTTCTCTCCCCATCTTATGTTTTTAATAAACAAATGAGAAATTATGACACATTTCTGTTTTCTTACTTTTGAACTTCTCTAAAAAAAAACCCTTCCTCCATCCTATTTTAATTGGCTATAAGTTACTTTTCAGATATGACTCTTAATTGCTTCAATCTTTGGGTTAACAGCTCTTGCAAACATCAACAATATAATTACAGTGAAGTAAAAAAAAACAAAAAATTATTAAATTCCTTGAACTTCAGATTTCCAAATAACTCCATAACCTCTTAATAAATAGTTCAGCACATAATGAAACACAGCTTGAAGACTAATGAAAAATACCTTTTCCTAATTTAAATTCAACTCCCAACACAAAAGTCATTACCTGTCCAAAAGGCACAAAAGGAGGTGGTCCACCTTCAGTTCCAATATTGCTTCTATTGTGTTTTGATAAGCTCTGTGGAAAAAGTCCAGTTACAAAAGAGGTGTTATACATAAAAACTATATTTCCAACATTTATAATGTAATAGGAATCTATCTATTGAGTAGATTCTTATAAGGAATAGGAAGAAAAAGGCCTTCCATAAAGTATTTCAAACCACACAAAATATATTACTCTTAACTTCAATAATCAGGCAAAGACTCTCTCCTCACCTCCCCTTACTAAAAACACATATTCACACATAACTTTCAGAAATATTTATCAGGCCATTCCCCGAAGAAGAAAACAGTCCTCTTAAACAAGAAGCAAATTCAAAAATAACAAACGCTGGTAACAAGAATTCCATGTCAAAGCATAAAGCTATCGATTGGATCCAAGATGGCCGGTTAGGAGGAACTCGGGATTGCAGGTCTGAGAGAAAGCGCAGAGGGTGAGTGGACACCGCATTTCCAGACAGATTTTTACTGCCTGCAGACCAGGAGATTCACAGGTGGAGGAGCCCCATGGATCGTCAGGACAGCTGTTTTGGCCGGCGCGGCCGCTTGACCTGCGCCCTGGCGCAGCGGCTCCTAGTCCAGAGTGAGCGAGACTGAGTACCCTCTAAGCCAGCAAGGGGAGCTGAAACGGGGAGCCAGGCCAGGAGATTCCCGGGCAAAAAAGCGCCACGAATCTCAGAGCCACGGTTTCAGCTGATGCAGTGGCTCCCGGTGCAGAGCAAACGAGATGGTGTCCCCTCTTAGCCAGCAAGGGGAGCTGAAACAGGGAGCCAGGAAAGGAGATTCCCGGGCAAAGAAGCGCCGCGGCAAACAACTGAACCCAGGACGGTCCAGCTCTGTGGAGGAGGGGCATCCGCCATTACGGAGGCACCCTGCAGTTCCCAGGGCAATCTGCAGTTGCCAAGGCAACCCGCCACTAAAGAGACTCCTTCACTATAGGGGCAGGCCAACATAGCGGAAGCAGTTCTAACTACACCCATATAAACAGGACTGCAGGGAAGTCCACACGGAAGCTGGGCAGAGCCCACAGCAGCTCAGTGAAGCCTCTGCAGGCTGAGTGTGACTAGGCTGCCACCTTGTGGGCAGGGAAAACGGCAGCAGCACAGCAGAAATTCATAAAGCCCTAACTCCCTGGGACAGAACACCTAGGGGGAAGAAAAGGGCGTTTAGAAGTTCGGCTGCTGCAGACTTAAACTTACCAAAATCAGAAAGACAGCAACTACAAAGTCGACATGTGGATAAATCCACAAAGATGGGAAGAAACCAGTGCAAAAAGGATGAAAACACTCGAAACCAGAACACGTCTCCTCCTACAAGGGAGCACAACTCCTCACCAGCAAGGGAACAAGATTGGATGGAGAATGAGTGTGATGAAATGACAGAATCAGATTTCAGAAAGTGGATAATAAGAAACTTCCGTGAGCTAAAAGAACATGTTCTAACCCAATGCAAAGAAACTAAGAACCTTGAAAAAAAGACTTGACGAAATGCTAATGAGAATGGACAACTTAGAGAGGAATATGAGTGAATTGATGGAGCTGAAAAACACGACACGAGAACTTCGCGAAGCATGCACAAGTTTCAACAGGCAAATTGACCAAGCAGAAGAAAGGATATCAGAGGTCGAAGATCAACTCAATGAAATAAAATGAGAAGGCAAGATTAGAGAAAACAGGGTAAAAAGGAATGAACAAAGTCAACAAGAAATATGGGACTATGTGAAAAGACCTAATCTATGTTTGATAGGTGTACCCGAATGTGACAAGGAGAATGCATCCATGCTGGAAAATACTCTTCAGGATATTATCCAGGAAAACTTCCCCAACCTAGCAAGGCAGGCCAATATTCAAGTCCAGGAAATACAGAGAACACCACAAAGGTATTCCTCTAGAAGAGCAACCCCAAGGCACATAATCGTCAGATTCACCAGGGTTGAAATGAAGGAGAAAATGCTAAGGGCAGCCAGAGAGAAAGGTCGGGTTACCCACAAAGGGAAGCCCATCAGAATCACAGCAGATCTCTCAGCAGAAACCCTACAAGCCAGAAGAGAGTGGGGGCCAATATTCAACATCCTTAAAGAAAAGAACTTTCAACCTAGAATTTCATATCCAGCCAAACTAAGCTTCATAAGTTAAGGAAAAATAAAATCCTTTATGAGCAAGCAAGTACTCAGAGATTTCATCACCACCAGACCAGCTTTACAAGAGCTCCTAAAAGAGGAACTACACATAGAAAAGAACAACCAGTACCAGCCACTCCAAAAACACACGAAATGGTAGAGAGCATCAACATAATGAAGAATCGGCATCAACCAATGGGCAAAACAGCCGGCTAGCATCAAAATGGCAGGATCAAATTCACACATAACAATATTAACACTAAACATAAATGGACTAAATGCCCCAATCAAAAGACACAGACTGGCAAATTGGATAAAAAGCCAAAACCCATCAGTGTGCTGTATCCAGGAAACCCATCTCACATGCAAGGATACACAAAGGCTCAAAATAAAGGGATGGAGGAAGATTTACCAAGCAAATGGAGAGCAAAAAAAAGCAGGAGTTGCAATTCTCATCTCTGATAAAATAGACTTTAAAGCAACAAAGATCAAAAGAGACAAAGAAGGACATTACATAATGGTAAAAGGATCAATGCAACAAGAAGAGCTAACAATCCTAAATATATATGCACCTAATACAGGAGCACCCAGATACATAAGGCAAGTTCTTAATGACTTACAAAGAGACTTAGACTCCCATACAATAATAGTGGGAGACTTCAACACACCACTGTCAATATTAGATCAACGAGACAGAAAACTAACAAGGATATCCAGGACTTGAACTCAGACCTGGAACAAGCAAACCTAATAGACATTTGCAGTACCCTCCACCCCAAATCCACAGAATATACATTCTTCTCAGCACCACATCACACCTATTCTAAAATTGACCACATAATTGGAAGTAAATCACTCCTCAGCAAATGCAAAAGAACGGAAACCATAACAAACAGTCTCTCAGACCACAGTGCAATCAAGTTAGAACTCAGAATTCAGAAACCAACCCAGAACCGCACAGCTTCATGGAAAATGAACAACTTTCTCCTGAATGTTGACCAGATAAAACAATGAAATGAAGGCAGAAATAAAGATGTTCTTCGAAACCAACAAGAATGAAGACATCACATACCAGAATCTCTGGGACACATTTAAAGCAGTCTCTAGAGGAAAATATATAGCAATAAGTGCCCACATGAGAAGAAAGGAGAGATCTAAAATGGACACCCTATCGTCAAAATTGAAAGAGCTAGAGGAGCAAGATCAAAAAAACTAAAAACCTAGCAGAAGACAAGAAATAACTAAGATCAAAGCAGAATTGAAGGAGATAGAGACACGAAAAATCCTACAAAAAGTCAATAAATCCAGGAGCTGGTTTTTTGAAAAGATCAACAAAATAGACAGACCACTAGCCAGATTAATAAAAAAGAAAAGAGAGAATAACCAAATAGATGCAATAAAAAATGATAAAGGGGATATCACCACAGATTCCACAGAAATTCAAACCATCATCAGAGATTATTACAAACAACTCTATGCACATAAACTAGAAAACCTGGAAGAAATGGATAAATTCCTGGACAGTTGACTCCTCCCAAGCCTAAACCAGGAAGAAGTCGAAACCCTGAATAGACCAATAACAAGGTCTGAAGTTGAGGCAGCAATTAAGAGCCTAACACCCAAAAAAAGCCCAGGTCCAAGATGGGTTCACAGCCGAATTCTACCAGACATACAAAGAGGAACTGGTACCATTCCTTCTGAAACTATTCCAAATAATCCAAAAAGAGGGAATCCTTCCCAAATCATTTTATGAGACCAACATCATCCTGATAACAAAGCCCGGCAGAGACTCAACAAGAAAAGTAAACTACAGGTCAATATCCATGATGAACATAGATGCAAAAATCTTCAATAAAATACTGGCAAGCCGATTACAACAGCACATCAAAAAGCTTATCCACCATGATCAAGTAGGATTCATACCGGGGATGCAAGGCTGGTTCAATATACGCAAGTCTATAAATGTAATTCACCACATAAACAGAACCAAAGACAAAAACCACAAGATTATCCAATTGATGCAGAGAAAGCCTTCAACAAAATTCAATAGCACTTTATGCTAAAAACTCTCAATAAACTAGGTATCTACGGAACGTATCTCAAAATAATAAAAGCTATTTATGACAAACCCACAGCCAATATCATACTGAATGGGCAAAAACTGGAAGCATTCTCTTTGAAATCTGGCACTAGACAAGGATGCCCTCTCTCACCACTCCTATTCAATATAGTACTGGAAGTTCTAGCCAGAGCAATCAGGCAAGAAAAAGAAATAAAGGGTATTCAATTAGGAAAGGAGGAAGTCAAATTGTCTCTATTTGCAGATGACATGATGGTATATCTAGGAGACCCCATCATCTCAGCCCAAAATCTCCTGAAACTGATAAGAAACTTCAGCAAAGTCTCAGGATACAAAATCAATGTTCAAAAATCACAAGCATTCCTATACACCAATAACAGACTTAAAGAGAGCCAAATCAAGAATGAACTGCCATTCACAATTGCTACAAAGAGAATAAAATACCTAGGAATACAACTAACAAGGAAGGTAAAGGACCTCTTCAAGGAGAACTACAAACCACTGCTCAACGAAATAAGAGAGGACACAAACAGATGGAGAAACATTCCATGTTCATGGTTAGGAAGAATCAATATCGTGAAAATGACCATACTGCCCAAAATAATTTACAGATTCAACGCTATCCCCATCAAGCTACCAATGACCTTCTTCAGAGAACTGGAAAAAACCACCTTAAACTTCATATGGAACCAAAAGGGAGCCTGCATAGCCAAGTCAATTCTAAGCAAAAAGAACAAAGCGGGAGGCATCACACTACCGGACATCAAATTATACTACAAGGCTACAGTAATCAAAACAGCATGGTACTGGTACCAAAACAGAGATATACACCAATGGAACAGAACAGAGGCGTCGGAGGCAACACAACATATCTACAATCATCCAATCTTTGACAAACCTGATAAAAACAAGCAATGGGGAAAGGATTCCCTGTTTAATAAGTGGTGTTGGGAAAACTGGCTAGCCATATGCAGAAAGCAGAAACTGGACCCCTTCCTGACACCTTACACTAAAATTGACTCCAGATGGATTAAAGACTTAAACATAAGACCTAACACAATAAAAACCCTAGAAGAAAACCTAGGCAAAACCATTCAGGACATAGGCGTAGGCAAGGACTTTATGATCAAAACACCAAAAGCATTGGCAACAAAAGCCAAAATAGACAAATGGGACCTAATCAAGTTCCACAGCTTCTGCACGGCGAAAGAAACAGTCAATAGAGTGAATCGGCAACCAACAGAATGGGAAAAAAGTTTTGCAGCCTACCCATCTGACAAAGGGCTGATATCCAGAATTTACAATGAACTAAAACAGATTTACAAGAAAAAAACAAACAAGCCCATTCAAAAATGGGCGAAGGATATGAACAGATACTTTACAAAAGAAGACATTCATGAGGCCAACAAGCATATGAAAAAATGCTCATCATCACTGGTCATTAGAGAAATGCAAATCAAAACTACATTGAGATACCATCTCCCACCAGTTAGAACGGCGATCATTAAAAAATCTGGAGACGACAGATGCTGGAGAGGATGTGGAGAAATAGGAACACTTTTATACTGTTGGTGGGAGTGTAAATTAGTTCAACCATTGTGGAAGACAGTGTGGCAATTCCTCAAGGACCTAGAAATCGAAATTCCATTTGACCCAGCAATCCCATTACTGGGTATATATCCAAAGGGTTATAAATCGTTCTACTATAAGGACACATGCACACGAATGTTCATTACAGCACAGTTTACAATAGCAAAGACCTGGAACCAACCCAAATGTCCATCGATGATAGACTGGACAGGGAAAATGTGGCACATATACACCATGGAATATTATGCAGCCATCAAAAACGATGAGTTTGCATCCTTTGTAGGGACATGGATGAACCTGGAAACCATCATTCTCAGCAAACTGACACAAGAACACAAAATCAAACATCACATGTTTTCACTCATAGATGGGTGTTGAACAATGGGAACACATGGACACAGGGAGGGGAGCACTACACACTAGGGTCTGTTGGGGGGGAGTGGGGCGACAGCAGTGGGTGGGGAGTTGGGGAGAGATAGCATGGAGAGAAACGCGAGATATAGGTGAAGGGGAGGAAGGCAGCAAATCACACTGCCACGTATGCACCTATGCAACAACCTTGCATGTTTTTCACATGTACCCCAAAACCTAAAATGCAATAAAAATAAAATAAAATAAAATATCTGCTATCAGGAAAAAAAAAGCATAAAGCTATAAGAGACAATATTACCTAGAAATTATCTTTAAAAATAAAATTTTTAGACACAAAATTTATTAGTTAACAACATAAAGGTGATTTCTAACTACTTAAACAGAACAGATTGTTACAGTACATAATATGGAGGTTCTTTCAATTATACTGAAATTTCCTTAATGTTTTATGTTTTTCAAAATAATTTATATTTTGAAAAAGTATTCAACCAATTGTTGATTAATAAAAATAAGCTTCCAGATCCAACTAATTTGAGTTTTCTTTTTTCTTGAAATCTAATAAAAATAGAGAGATAACAATGTAATATGAAAATGGAAAGAAAATCTTCTGCTAGCAAAAGCAATTTCTCACATGATAAAGTCTTTCCAAAAATCCCATAAGGAGTCTTCAGGACTCTCTTCAGTTATGTATTCCTCCAACTTATTTTGGTTTTTAGGTACTAATATATATATAGATGTCTTACTAGTTATTATTTAATACATTTCAACTTTAAACTTTTTGTGCGTTTTAGTCATTACAGAAACCATTATGATTTAAATATGCTGTAAAATACGAGGTGACAATGTTGGAAAAAAAAACCATCATGTGCACTTTCAAGTCTATTCCAGAGTTCCTGAATCATGTAAACACTGTATATTTTATGTATATTTTATAAAGATAATTAAGACTAATGACAACTGCAACATTCAGTTTATTGAGCAAATAATAATTTAAACTGTATATAAATGCTACATTTCTTTAAAACCTATCTTTAAGATATTAACCTAATTTTTTGAAACAACAAATGCATAAAATTATCAAGACCTTTTTCTTAATTTAAATATTAACCAGACTATTCAAACAGTTATAAATCATTTCAACCTATACTATCATTTCCTTTAAAAGTTCACAAATTGCAAATAATACCATATCTCAATAACATTATATAATTAAAAATGTATTACAGGACCTGATAAAGGTACATGAGCAATCCTTAATCTCTCTTTATAAACAACAATCTTGACAATGTGTAAGAAATAACATTTCTTGTTTTTAAGACACAAGATAACAGATAATGGAAGACTATTATCCCTGAGAGAAAGAGAAAAAAAAAGGTGAGCTTGGGCTTTCTGCTTGGAGCCATGATGCAGATAGAGATCACAGAGAGCTGAGTTGAGAATATCAGTCTCACAGCAGGCTGATGCAACTGGAAGTTGTGGGGCTGTTTCAGAAAGAAGAACCTGCATAGAAAGGAAGCTCCAGAAACTTTCACAGTTGTTCCCTTGAGACACTTCTAAGAATAGGCTCAGCCAAAAACAACTGAGAGCTGTTAAGCCAAACAAGTACCAGAACTCATAAAGGGTATACAGACAATCCAGCCAGACTGGACTATGCAGACTAAAAACTCTTTGGACATTCATTTAAGACAAGGAATAGAAATCCAGAAGGCTAAAAAAATTTGGAACTAAGGCTACTCTAGATATTCCATTCAAAGCTTCAATACATGTCTTGAAGGGGCCAAACTGATCAAAAGTAAATTAACTATTGACCAACGCTAAGTCCTGTATTCATTAAAGGAAAATAACAAAATCCAGGCTCTCAACAACTACCAACATCACAGTCCAGCATCTAAGCAGAAACTACAAGGCATGTCAAGAAAGAAAAATGTGACCATAACCATCTGAAAATTTAGTCAACAGAAACAGGGCCATAGATGACAAAGATGGCGAACTAGCAAATAGGTTGTTAAACAGTTATTATAACTATACTGAAGTATTTAAAAGAAAAAATAAATTCAACTAGAAAAGAAAAATACAAAAAAAAAGAAAAAAAGAACCAAATGGAACTTCCATAAAAGAAAAAACCATCAACAATGAAAATCTTATTGGATGGGCTTACGAGTAAATTAGATAAGACAGAAGAAAAGATCAGTAATAAAGAATTTAAAGATATAGTAATAAATCTAACACAATGAGGCCAAAGGAATAAGCCAAGGGAAAAAAATGAATAGATCTTCAGTGACTTATGGGAAAATTACCAGCAGTCAAATGTATGTGTAATTGAAGGTATATTAAAAGAAAAAAAAAGGAGTAGAAAGAAGGAAGAAAAAAATATATTGGCCAAATCACATTTTCTAAATGTGATGAAAATAGTAAACTCATAGATCCAAAAAGTTCAGTGAATACCAAACAGGATAAAACACACATCAACCATGTTAGGTACGTCATAATTAAACAATCAAATTGTTGAAATCAATAATAAAGAAAACACTCCTCCAAGAGTCCCTGACTGGTCATGCCTGCAAGCAGTGTAGCCACCACTGTCCCACCAGAGCAGTTTGCTGACATCCTCCTGCCAGAATTGTTTGCCTGTGACCTCACTGTCACTCCTTCAGAAAACTTCCCACCTGCTGAGTCCCTGTCCCCCATCAGAATGCCCCCCTCCTGTGGTGCCCCTTGCCCGAGTTGCCCACCCAAGGCAAGCCAACTACCAATGCCAGAGTGCTCCCCACCTGTGATGTTCCTGCTGCCACCATCAGAGAGCCCCTGGCTGAAGCATCCCCCTCCCACATGGCCCCATGCCTGCAGTGCCCCTTGCTGGAGCACTTACCACCCAAAGTGCCCCAGCTGTCACCACAGAAGCATTTCCTGCATGTAGCCCCCCTCACTTGCAGCACTCCCCATCATCCTGGCTAGAATACCACCACCTGTGGGGCTTTCCTGTAGGGCACTCCCACTTGCATACCACACACCCATGGCATTCCCCAATGTGAGCACCCCCAACCTGAGGTAAAAAGTAATTTAGAAAATGAACAAAACCTCTAAGAAATATGGGGTTATATAAAGAGACCAAATCTACAACTCTTTCACATTCCAGAAAGAGAACAAGCAACTTGTTCTCTCTTTTTCTACAGTCCACAGAATTTTTCCAAATCTCACTAGACAGGTCAACATGCAAATTGAAGAAATTCAAAGAACCTCTGTGACATATTATGCATGATGACTATCCCGAAGACACATAGTCATCAGATTCTCCAAGGTCAATGTAAAAGAAAAAAATCATAAAGGTAGCTAGAGAAAATAGCATTTACAAAAAGAATCCCATCCAGCTAACAGCACACCTTTCAGCTTAAACCTTACATGCCAGAAGACAGTAGGGCCTATTTGCAATCTCTTTAAGAAAAGAAATTCCAACGAAGAATTTCATATCCTATAAAACTAAATGTCATAACAAGGGAAAAATGAAGTCCTTTTCAGACATGCAAAATACTAAGGGGATTTATTACCACTAGACCTGCTTACAAGAGCTCCTACATGGAGTGCTAAACATGGAAATGAAGAAATGATACCTGTCATCACAAAGCACACTTAAACACATATTTCATTGTCACTATAAACTAACGATACAATCAAGTCTACATAACAACCAACTAAAAATATGATGTCAAAATCAAACCCTAACATATCAATATTGACCCTGAATGTAAATGGGTCAAATGACAGACTTAAAAGGAATAGAGTGGCAAGTTGGATAAAGAAGCAAGTCAACTGTTTGCTGTCTTTGATGTTTCTCCATCCCTTTGAGCCTCTGGGTGTTGTTACCATCCCACAAGTAACAACACCCAGAGGCTCAAAGTAAAGGGATGGAGAATCACCTTTCAGGCAAACAAAACAAAAAAGAGCAGGGGTCGCTATTCTTCTGTCAACTAAAACAGACTTTAAACCAACAACAATTAAGAAGGACAAGGAAAGGCATGACATAATAATAAAGAATTCAACTCAACAAGAAGACTTAGCTCTCCTAAATATGTACATGCCCAACATTCAAGCACCCAGATTCATCAAATAAGTTCTTCTTAACCTATGTAAAGACAGACAAACACAATAATAGTGAGAGACTTCAACATCCCACTGAAAGCATTAGACAAATCATTAAGGCAGAAACATGGCACAAAAACTCTGGACTGAAACTCAACACCTAATCAATTAGACTTAATAAACATCTGCAGAATCCTCTGCTCAACAACCACAGAATATACATTCTTCTCATCTTCAGCAGAACACAGTCTAAGATCGACAACATGCTTGGCCGCAGAGCAAGTCTCAATTAATTCAAAAACATTAAAAATTATACCAAGCACACAGTTGGACCACAGTGCAGTAAAAATAGAAATCAATAGCAAGATTTCTCAAAATCACACAATACACAAAAAATTTAAAACTACTGAATAACCTCTGGGTGAACAATGAAATCAAGGAAGAAATAAATAAATTATTTGAAATTAATGAAAAGAGACACATAACATAAATCTTTGAGATGCTGCTAAAGCAGTAGTAAGACGAATGCTTTTAGTGCTAACCACCTATATCAAGAAGTTACAAAGTTCTCAAATTGGCTGGACGTGGTGGCTCATACCTGTAATCCCAACTCCTTGAGAGGTCAAGGCAGACAGATCACTTGAGGTCAGGAGTTTAAGATCAGCCGGGCCAACATGGTAACACCCTGTCTCTACTAAAAATACAAAAAAGGCAGCTAGGCATGGTGGTGCATACCTGTAGTCCCAGCTACTCAGAAGGCTGAGGCAGAATTGCTTGAACCCCAGAGACAGAGGTTGCAGTGAGCCAAGATCACACCACTGCACTCTGGCCTGGATAACACTGCACCTAAAAGAACAAGAATAAAAAGAACAAACTAACCCTGAAGCTAGCAGAAGAAAAATAACTAAAATCAGAGAACTAAATGAAATTGAGATGCCAAAATCCAAACAAAAGATCAATGGAACCAAAAGATGGTTCTTTGAAAGGAGAAACAAGATTGATAGACTGTGAACCGGGTACGGTAGCTCACACCTGCAATCCCCGCACTTTGGGAGGACAAAGTAGGCAGATCACTTGAGGTCAGCAGTTTGAGACCAGCCTGGCCAACATGGTGAAACCCCATCTCTACTAAAAATGCAAAAATTAGCCACATGTGGTGGCACAGGCTTACAGTCCCAGCTACTTGGGAGGCTGAGGCACAAGAATCTCTTGAACTCCAGAAGTGAAGGCGGCTGTGAGCTGAGATTGCATCAGTGCACTACTCCAGCCTGGGAGACACAGCAAGACTCTGTCTCAAGGCAAAAAAAAAAAAAAAAAAAAAAAAAAAACAGATTAACAGACTGCTAGTTAGATTAACAAAAAAGAGAGAAGATCCAAATTGGCACAATCAGAAATCACAAAGATGATATTACAATCAATCCCACAGAAATACAGAAGATCCTCAGAAACGACTATGAACATCTCTATGCACACAAATGAGAAAACCTAGAGGAAATGGACAAATTTCTAAAAGCAATCTCCAAAGACTGAACCAGGAAGAGTGAAAACCTGGCCAGCCCAATAACAAGTTCTGAAACCGAATCATTAATAAAAAAAACCTCCTAACCAAAAAATGTCCTTGACCAGATACATTCACAGCCAAATTCTGTAAGACATACAAACAAGAACTGATATCGATCCTACTGAAACTATTCCGTAAATATCAAGGAGGAGGAAATTTTCCCTATTTCTTTGAACAAAGCCAGCATCATCTTGATGTCAAAATCTGGCATAGCTGCAACAACAAAAAACTTCAGGCCAATATCCCTGATGCACATAGATGGGGAAATCTTCAATAAAAATACTAGCAAACTAATGCAGCAGCACATCAAAACAACTGCTCTTTATCCATGGGATGCAATGTTGGTTCAACATATGCAAATCAATACATGTGATTCACCACATAAACAGAATTAACAATAAAAACCACATAATCATCTCAATAGATGCAGAAAAGGCCTTCAATAAAATTCAACATTCCTTCAAGTTAAAAACTCTCAACAAACTAGGTGTCTAAGGAACATATCTCAAAATAATAAGTGTCATTGGGCTGGGCACAGTGAATCAGTCCTGTAATCCCAGCACTTTGGGAGGCGAACAAGGAAGATTGCTTGAGGCTAGGAGTTTGAGACCAGCTTGGGCAACAAAGAAATACCTCATCTCTACTAAAAATTTAAAAATTAGCCAGACTTGGTGGTGTGCACCTGTAATGTCAGCTACTCAGGAGGCTGAGGCGGGAGGATCCCTTGAACCCAGGAGTTCAAGGTTGCAGTGGACTATGTTTGTGCCATTGTACTCCAGCCTGGATGACAGAGCAAGATTCCATCTCAAAAATAATAATAATAATAATAAGAGCCATCTATGACAAACCTATAGCCAGCATCATACTCAACAGGTAGAAGCTGAAGCATTCTCCTTGATAATTGGAACAAGACAAAGATGACCACTCTCACTACTCCTATTCAATATAGTACTGGAAGTCTTTGTCAGAGGAATTATGCAAGAGAAAGAAATATAAGATATTCAAATGAAAAAAGAAGTCAAACTATCTATCTTTGCTGATGAAATGATTCTATATATAGAAAACTCCACAGACTCCACCAGAAAGCTTCTAGAACCAATAAACAAATTCAGTAAAGTTTCAGCATACAAAATCAATGTATAAAAATCAGTTGCATTTCTATATGCCAATAGCACCCAGACTCAAATCAAGAATGCAACCCCATTTACAATGGCCACAAAAAGAATAAAATACCTAGGAAAACAGTTAAACAAGGAGGCAAAAGATCTCTACAATGAGAATTACAGAACACTGCTCAAAGAAATCAGAGACAACACAAATAGAAACATGCCACGCCCACAGATGGCAAGAATCAACATCATTAAAATAGTCACACTAACCAAAGCTATTTAGAGATTCAACACTATTCCTATCAAACTATCAATGTTATTCTTCACAGAATTAGGAAAAAAAAACTCTTCTAAAATTCATATGGAGCCAAAAATGAGCCCATGTCACCAATACAGTCCTAAGCAAAAAGAACAAAGCTGACCAACTTCAAATTATACTACATGGCTACGATAACCAAAACAGAATGGTACTGGTTCAAAAATAGACACACGTAACACTGAGTACTAGGTAAAAAATAGACACACAGACAAATGGAACAGGATAAAGAACCTAGAAATAAAGTGACACAACTGCAAACACCTGATCTTTGACACAGTTGACAGTCCAAACAATGAGGAAAGGACTTCCTATTCAATAAATGATGCTGGGATAACTGGCTAGCCAATATGCAGAAGATTGAAACTGGGCCCCTTCCAGTCACCATACACAAAAATTAACTTAAGAAGAATTAAAGACTTAAGTTAATTAATGTAACACCTAAAACAATAAAAACGCTAGAATAAAACCTAGGAAATACCCTCCTTGACACTGGCCTTGGCAAAGAATTTATGACCAAGCCCTTAAGAGCAACTGTAATAAAAAACAAAAATAATAAGTGGGACCCAATTAAACTAAAGAGCTTCTGCACAGCAACAGAAACTATAAACAGGGTACACAGACAACCTACAGAACAGGAAAAAGTATTTGTGAACTCTACATCTAACAAAGGTCTAGTATCCAGAATCTATAAGGAATTTAAACAAATCAGCAAGCAAAAGACAAAGAACTTCATTAAAGAATAAGCAAAGGATATGAACATTTCCCAAAAGAAGACATACAACTGGCTACCAAATACATGAAAAAAAGTTCATTATCACTAATTATTAAAGAAATGCCAAATCAAAACCACAATGTGATACCATCACATAACAGTCAAAATGGCTATTATTAAAAAGTCAAAAAACAACCAATGCTGGCAAGGTTGCAGAGAAAAGAAAACACATATACACTGTTGGTGGAAATGTAAACTAGTCCAGCCACTGTGGAAAACAGTTTGGAGATTCCTCAAAGAACTAAGAGTTAAACTACTATTTGACCCAGCAATTCTATTACTGCACATATATCCAAAGGAAAATTAATCATTCTACCAAAAAGACATATGCACTCGTTTGTTAATTGCAGCACTATCCAAAGACATGGAATCAACAAAGAGGTCCATCAATACAGAACTGGATGAAGAAAATGTAGTACATATACATAATGGAATACTACACCACCATAAAGAAGAATGAAATAATATCCTTTGCAGCAATATGGAAGCATCTGGAGGCCATTATTCTTAGCGAACTAGCACAGAAAGAGAAAACCAAATACCACATGTTCTCACTTATAAGTGGGAGCTAAACACTGAGTACACCTGGACACAAAGACGGGAACAAGAGACATTGGAGACTGCTTGAGGGAAAAGGGTGGGAGGAGGAAATTAGTTACAAGGCTACCTATAGGGTACTATGTTCACTACTTGGGTAATGGAATCTTTCATACACCAAGCCTCAGTGACACATAATTTAGCCATGTAAGAAGCCTGCATATGTACCTCTTTAACCTAAAATAAAAATGTGGGGGGGGAGGAAAAGGCTTAAAAGTAGATAGCGAAAAGATACATTACATAAAAAAAGATTACCACAGAATACAGATAGTATATTAGGTAATTGACAATGATGTCCTTAAAACACTTAAGAAAAATTTTTAAAATCTTTTAATGTAGAAACATAAATTCAGAGAAAATGTGCTTAAAAAGTAATGGCAAAACAACAACAACAGCAACAACAACACTCTTCTGACAAACCAAAACTAAAACACTTCATCATCAGCTAACCTAAACTAAAAGACACACCATGTAGACAACATCATTGATCTTTACAAAAGAAAAGAGAGAGGGCTGGAAATGGTAAATGTGTAGAAAAACAAAAATGTCTTAAAATTCAACAGCCCTTTATGTTAAAAACCCTCAATAAACAAGGTATTGATGGAATGTATCTCAAAATAATAAAAGCTATTTACGACTAACCCACAGCCAATATCATACTGAATGGACAAAAACTGGAAGCATTCCCTTTGAAATCTGGCACCAGACAAGGATGCCCTCTCTCATCACTCCTATTCAATATAGTATTGGAAGTTCTAGACAGAGCAATCAGGCAAGAAAAAGAAATAAAGGGTGTTCAATTAGTAAAGGAGGAAGTTGAATTGCCTCTATTTGTAAATGACATGATTGTATATTTAGAAGACCTCATCGTCTCAGCCCAAAATCTCCTGAAACTGATAAGCAACTTCAGCAAAGTCTCAGGCTACAAAATCAATGTGCAGAAATCACAAGCATTCCTATACACCAATAACAGACTTAAAGAGAGCCCAATCAAGAACGAACTGCCATTCACAATTGCTACAAAGAGAATAAAATACCTAGGAATACAACTAACAAAGGATGTAAAGGACCTCTTCAAGGAGAACTACAAACCACTGCTCAATGAAATAAAAGAGGACATACAGTTGGAGAAACATTCCATGCTCATGGTTAGGAAGAATCAATGTCATGAACATGGCCATACCACCCAAGGTAATTTACAGATTCAACGCTATCCCCTATGACCTTCTTCACAGAACTGGAAAAAACCACCTTAAACTTCAGATGGAGCCAAAAGAGAGCCCACATAGCCAAGTCAATTCTAAGCACAAAGAACAAAGCTGGAGGCATCATGCTACCTCACTTCAAATTATACTACAAGGCTACAGTAATCAAAACAGCATAGTACTGGTACCAAAACAGAGATATAGACCAATGGAACAGAACAGAGGCCTCGGAGGCAATGCCACACATCTACAACCATCTGATCTTTGACAAACCTGACTAAAACAAGCAACAGGGAAATGATTCCCTGTTTAATAAATGGTGTTGGGAAAACTGGCTAGCCATGTGCAGAAAGCAGAAACTGGACCCCTTCCTGACACCTTACACTAAAATTAACTCCAGATGGATTAAAGACTTAAACATAAGATGTTAACACCATAAAAACCCTAGAAGAAAATCTAGGCAAAACCATTCAGGACATAGGCGTAGGCAAGGACTTCCTGACTAAAACACCAAAAGCATTGGCATCAAAAGCCAAAATAGACAAATAGGACCTAATCAAACTCCACAGCTCTGCACAGCAAAAGAAATAGTCACTAGAGTGAATCAGCAACCAACAAAATGGGAAAAAAAATTTTTTTTGCAATCTACCCATCTGACAAAGGGCCGATATCCAGAATCTACAAAGAACTAAAACAGATTTACAAGAAAAAAAACAAGCCCATTCAAAAGTGGGCAAAGGACATGAACAGACACTTTACAAAAGAAGACATATACGAGGTCAACAAACATATGAACACTGGTCATAATCGCTGGTCATTAAACAAATGCAAATCAAAACTACATTGAGATACTATCTCATGCCAGTTAGAATGGCAATCATTAAAAAATCTGGAGACAGATGCTGGAGAGGATGTGGAGAAATAGGAACACTTTTACACTGTTGGTGGCAGTGTAAATTAGTTCAACATTTGTGGAAGACAGTGTGGCGATTCCTCAAGGACCTAGACATAGAAATTCCATTTGACCCAGCAATCCCATTACTGGGTATATATCCAAAGGATTATAAATCATTCTATTATAAGGACACATGCACACAAATGTTCATTACGGCACTGTTTACAATAGCAAAGACTTGGAACCAACCCAAATGCCCACCGATGATAGACTGGACAGGGAAAATGTGGCACATATACACCATGGAATACTATGCAGCCACAAAAAACGATGAGTTCATGTCCTTTGTAGGGACATGGATGAACCTGGAAACCATCATTCTCAGCAAACTGACACAAGAACAGAGAATCAAACACCGCATGTTCTCACTCATAGGCAGGTGTCAAACAATGAGAACACATGGACACAGGGAGGGGAGCATCACACACTAGGGTCTGTGGAGGGGAAACAGGGGAGGGACAGCAGGGGGTGGGGAGTTGGGGTGGGATAACATGGGGAGAAATGCCAGAGATAGGTGATGGGGAGGAAGGCAGCAAACCATACTGCCATGTGTGTACCTATGCAACAATCTTACATGTTCTTCACATGTACCTCAAAACCTAAAATGAAATTTAAAAAAAAGAAAAAGAAAAATGTCTTTAAAAAATTTTTCATTTCTTTAAAAACCATTTAAAGGAAAAAAATTAAAACATGAGCCTCATAACGAATATAAAGTATATGACAAAACTAGCATAAAAGACAAAACTGGAGACATGAAAGCATATAATTGTATGGGTCTTACAATATGAATAAAATGGTATACTACTGAAGGCAGAAAGAAATAAGTTAAAGGTACACGTTGTAATCCTTAGAGAAACCACTTAAAAACAAAAAGAGGGTCATATAGCTGATAAGCTAATAATGCAGATAACTGAATCATTTAAAACTGCAATTCATTTAAAAGGAAGTGCTCTGGTTTGAATGTCTCTCTAAAACTTACGTTGAAATGTAACTGCCAGTGTAACAATGTTAAGAGGGGGATTTTCAAGGGGTGATTAGATTATGAGTAATTTTCCCTCACGAATAGATGAATGCTGTTATCACAGGAACGGGTTAGTTATCTTGGGATTGGGTTCCTGATGAAAGATAAAGTTTATCTCCCAACCTCTTTCTGTCTCACATGCTTACTTGCCCTTCCACTATGTTATGATGCAGCAGGAAGTCCCTGGTCAGATACCAAAGCCATGTTATTGTACTTCGGAGCCTCTGGAACTGTAAATTTCTTTTCTTCGTAAATTACACAGTCTGTGGTATTCTGTTATGGCAGCAGAAAATGGAGTAAAAGAGGAAACAAAAAGCAAAAGAACAACAAAAGAAATAGCAACATAGAAGAATTAAACCTTTCCATACTGAGTTTCATTAAAAGTAAATGGTCTACTAATGCTGAAACCCTATACTCCTTAAAAATTCCCTCATTCTCTCTTCCCCCAGTCCCTGGAAATCACCATTGTACTGTCTCTATAATTCTTGCTACTCTCAGTACCTCACATAAGTAAAATCATACGGTATTTGTCTTTTTATTTCTGACTTATTTCACTTAGCATAATGTCCTCTGCTGCTGTAAACATGGGTGCACAAATATTGCTTCAAGGCCTGTTTTCCATTCTTTAGGGTATACAGACAGAAGGGAAATTGTTGGATCATATAGTAATTCTATTTTTAATTTTTTGAGGAACTGCCACACTGTTTTCTGTAGCAGTTATACCATTTTATATTACCACCAAGGGTGCACAAGCCTTAGTTCCAATTTTTCCACATCTTCACCAACATTTGCTATTTTCTGAGTTGTTTTTTTTTTTTAACAGTAGCCATTGTAATGGCTAATGGCTGTGAGGTAGTATATCTCATTGTATTTGATTTGCATTTCCCTAATGATTAGTGATGTCGAGCATTTGTGAATGTGTTTAAAATTATTGTATATCTAAGATGGTTAAGATGGTAAATTTTATGTTATGTGTATTTTACCATAATTTTAGAAATTAGAAAAAAAGTAATCTATCCTCAATGAAAAACTAGTAATCGGAATACCACAACATATAAAAAGCATTATAGACCATGACCAAATGGGATTTATTCCCAAAACACAATAATGCTTCAACATATAAAAATCAATCAATGTAATGCATTAACAGAATGAAGGGTGGAGGGGGACACAGGACCATCTCAACTGATGCAGAGGAAGCATCTGACAAAACTCAACACACTTTTATAATAAAAACATAAAATGAACTAAAAATAGAAAGCAACTACTCAAACATATTAAATGCCATATATAAAAAAACCCACCACTAACATCATATTCAATAGTGAAAGATTGAAGGATTTTCCTCTAAGATCAAGAACAAGAGAAGGATGTCATTTTCATCACTTCCATTCAATATAGTATTAGAAGTTTTAGCCAGGGCAATAAGGCAAGAAAAAGAAATAAAGGTATTCAAATTGAGAAGGAAAAAATAAAATTAACTCTTCACAGATAACACGATCTTATCTGTAGAAAACATTCCACACTAAAAAGAAAAAGAAAAAACCTGTTAGAATAACAATTTCAATAAAGTTGCAGTACGCAAAATCAACACAGAGAAATCAGTTGTGTTTCTCTACACTAACAACTTAGAACAATGTGAAAAGGACTTCCCATGGTCATGAATTGAAAGATTTAATATTGTTAAGATACCAATACTACCGAAAGTGGTCTGTAGAGTCAACATAATCCTTATCAAAATCCTAATGATATTTTTTTGCAAAAATAGAAAAATCTATCCTAAAATTAATATGGAATCTCAAAGCTGAATAGCCAAAACAATCCTGAAAAGGGTCTCAGTTTCCAATTATGAAACTTAATAAAAATTTATAGTAATCAAAACAGTGTGGCAAAAAGACAGACATTTAGACCAGTGAAAAGAACAGATAATCTAGAAATAAATTTGTTCATATATGGCCAAATAATTTTTGATGCGGGTGGCAAGACCATTCATAAAGAACAGTATTTTCAAAAAAGTAGTGCTGGGAAAACTGGATATTCACATGCAAAAGTATGAATTTGGACCCTTAACTAACATAAAATTAACTCAAAATGGATCAAAGACCTAAGCATAAAAGCTAAACCTAAAAAACTCTTCAACAATTCTGTGCATCAAAAGACACTATCAACACAATGAAAAGGCAACACATGGGATGGGAAAAATATTTGTAAAACATATTCTCTTAGTAGGGATTGATATCCAGAATCTATAAATAACTCATACAACAACAATAAACAACCTGATTAAAAACTGGCAAAGGATGTGAATACAAATTTCTCCAAAGAAGATATACAAATGGCCAATAAGCACACAAAAAGATGCTCAATATTACTAAGCACTGGGAAATGGAAATCAAAACTATAATGAAGACTGGGCACGGTGGCTGAATGTCTGTAATCCCAGCACTTTGAGAAACTGAGGCTGGCAGATCACCTGAGGTGAGGAGTTGGAGACCAGCCTGGCCAACATGGTGAAACCCCATCTCTATTAAAAATACAAAAATTAGCTGGGTGTGGAGGCACACGCCTGTAATCCCAGCTACTCAGGAGGCTGAGACAGGAGAATTGCTTGAACCTAGGAGGCAGAGGTTGCAGTGAGCCGAGATCATGCCATTGTACTCCAGCTTGGGCAATGCTCCATCTTAAAAAGTAAAGAAAAACTATATGATATTCTATTTTACACACATTAGGATGCCTATTACCAAAAAGACACAAAATACCAACCATTGGTGAAGATGTGAAAAAACTGGAACCCTTAACAATGCTGATGGAAATGAGTGTAAAGAAAACATAAAACAGTATGGCAATTCCTCAAAAAATTAAAAATACAATTATATGGTCCAGCAATCCCATTTCTGGATCACACAAAATAATTGAAAGCTGGGTCTCAAAGAGGTATTTGTGCATCCATGTTCATAACAACATTATTCACAAGAGTTAAAAAGTGAAAACAACCCTAATGTCCACTGATGGACAAATGAACAAAAGATGGTATATATATACAATAGAATACTATCCAGCCTTAAAAGGTAGGAAATTCTGACACCTGCTGCAACATAGATGAACACTGAAAATATTACGCTAAGTGAAATAAGCCAGGCACAAAAAAGATACATATTATACAATTCCACATATACAATTTATTTAGTCAAATTCATAGAGCCAGAAAGTAGAAAGGTGGTTGCCCAAGACTGAGAGGAGGAAGGAATGCAGAGTTACTATTTAACGGGCACAGAGTTAAGATTTGGGAAGACGAAAAAGTTAGGGAGGTGGATGGTAGTAACAGCCGTGTAACAATGCAAATGTTCTTAAAGCCTCTGAGCTTTACACCTAAAAAATTGTTAAAACGTCAAATTTTATGTTATGTATACTTTACCACAATAAAAAAATTTTAATCTATAGTTTGGAGGCACTAAAACATATAGAAATACAGTATTTTGTAAATTATATCTGGTATCAACTTGCTACAGTTACAATGCCTGCATTTAGTTTACTGAATGTTTAGTTTTCCTTCACTTCCAAATGGTTTATGATTTCTATGTTTATCACTGCCAGCTGCTCAAGTAACTGCACTTTCCCTGTTTCCTACATTGCTGTGGCTACCAAATCAAAAACTATAAAACCAAAAAGAACTATAATCATATTAAAATGTTTTTAAACTATTTTAAATGTAAATTTTTATCACTCCCTAACAAGAAATACTAATGTGTCTTGCAGGAAGCCAAGTGCAGAGACACGTAATTAAACATTTCAAGGGGAACTGTCAAACTACTACTAAACTCTGTGTGTGCGTGTGTGTGTGTGTGTGTGTGTGTGTGTGTGTGTGTGTTGAGGGGGAGAAGGTTCCTAGGAATGTTTACAGTTGTTAGCAAAGCAGTTTGGTCCTGGCTGGGTTGTGGGAAAATTATGTAAGGTATTACATTTGAGAACATTTTACCACACTTTAAAAAAAGCTCTATTGATTAAAAAAAATACAATTATATCAACTTATGAAAGGATCACATAAAATGGGTGAAGTTTCTCTAGGAAATTCAAAGTTCACAAACGTGGCTGTTTATGTAAAACGATTAAGCTACTTCTGAATTACTTTTTTGTGACATTTTCAATTAAACACTGCAGTTGTGGAACATTACTTTATATTGCATAGTACAGCAGCCCAAATCACAGCACATTTGTATCATAAGAAATGAGTATTAAGGAATAAAAGTGTGCCTAAATAGAAGTATCTTTTTACCTCCCAAACACAAGCACTTTCCAGCAAAGAAAATAGGAGAGTAATGTATCATAAAATACCAGAAGCTTGAAATATTGCTTAGGCCCATGGCTGACTTTAGAAAACAGGTAAAATTTGAGGGTGTCACAAGAATACATTTCAGCTCAAGGAATAATTAGTTTTGCAATTCATTCATTCCACAAATACTTTTTATGTGCTTTGTAATTCATTTACACCATAAGTATTTTTTTATGATGTCCATTACATGCAAAGTTCAGCACTACTGCTTTGGAGATTGCGAAAAGGCTGCTCTGGTATAACAGAAGAAAATGGTCTGGGATTGTGCTCAGATCCATCATCTGTCTAATCATAAAGTAAGTTATTTAACAGCCCTTATAAAGACTACTAGTAGGATAACATGAGATACAGGTGCAAGGCCCCAGCATAATATCTATACATTGTTCAACAAATATTTGCAGAACTTGAGAATAATGATACAAACAAAAATTCTGGCCTCAAAGCATACTATCTGTTTAAGGAGATGAGAAATGAACGTAATTTTAGTGATAGGTAAAAACTAATACACTGTGAAGAAGAATAAAATGTTTAAAGAATTCAATAAAGGCACAAATACTTCACCTTGAGAAGAAGCAATCATTTGATCTGGGTCTAAAAGCACAGGGATGATTTGGCTATGTGGGGATCAGGAGAGAGAAAACAAGATGAATGGTGTAAAAGTGGGAAAACATTTTATTAAAAATGTATAACTGAGAAAAGCATAGAGAATCAAAGAAAGATGAAGCAATTCCATTTGGTTACAACGATATCTACGTGGAAGAATTTAGAAAGTTGAAAATGAAATGAAAACTGGAACTAGAGCTAGATTACAAATGGTATTCAATCCCAAATTAAGGCATTTGAAATAAAAGCAGGGTGTGACATGGTCTCAACTATGCTGACAGAAGAAAATCTGGTGGGAGTACATAAAATAAATCAGAAGATAGAGAAAGGATATGTGGATAGACAGTCAAAAGGCTACTATAGCAGTCCCAGTACTAAAGACCTAAACTACAGTAATAATAATAACTGGAGAGCAAGGAAGTGATACGAGATTTGACTGCAATGGATCAACAGAAATGGTTGCTGGAAGTAAAGCAGAGGAACAATTAATTACAAGATAACCTACATGACTGGAAGGATGAAGATACTGTTACTATAAATCGGGGAAAATATCAACAAATGAGACTAGGAAGTCAAGCACAACAAGAACTCCTTCATTATAGTGAAATTCTAACTTGCTTTTACTTGCATGTATGTGTGTATGTAGATAAGACAGGTATACATATATTCATATATATACACACTTTTGTTTTTTGCAGAAAGAATTATATACAGATAAATTATACATAGCTTATAATTGATATCTTGACAGTTTTGAAACTTGTCAGGAAAGAATGTTTAAATATAAGTAATAAAATGTAACAAATATTGAAAAATTCTATCTACTTTAGAGAAACAATATGCTTAGACAAAGATAGTTTCTCTATAAATAATCATATTCCATTCTATTCAACTCTGACACAACGAACTAATTTTACCCTTCATTACTGAAAGAGCTCTTTAATGCAATAAAAAACAGTGCAATGTTTCAAAAGTTCAAGCCATAATTTACACTTACTCTCTGTAACTCCCATTTCTCAATAAGGTGTTCCACTTCACCACCAAGAACTGTGGTGTTAGAGTCATTCAAAAGCAGGAATCCATTTTTTATGTCAACAATGCCTGAGAGCTTAACCTTAGTTCCAGGTGGTGTGTTCAGGCTAAAGCAAAAAGAAAAGAGTTAAAAACACACTGAAGCTCAGAACACATGGACACAGGGAGGGGAATAACACACACTGGGGCCTTTTTGGGGGTGGGGTGGGGGATGGAGAGCATTAGGAAAGAAAAATAGCTAATGCATGCTGGACTTAATAGCTAGGTGATAAGTTGATAGGTGCAGCAAACCACTATGCCACACATTACCTATGTAACAAATCTGCACATCCTACACATGTACCCTGGAACTCAAAATAAAAATTAAAAAGAAAAAAACCCAAACAAACAAAAGCAAAACACGTTGAAGCTCTTTCCCAAACCTAGAATTCAGTTTCATATTATGACCTAATCAGGTTCTTCAAAATGCACTAACACTTAAACTAATTTTTCAGGAGGCTGACTACCCCCCGAGAGGAAGTTAGAGGACCAGGAACAAAATTGGGATTTTGTTTGTTTGTTTGTTTAGACAGAACCTTATCTTACTCTGTCGCCCAAGCTCCTTGAGTGCAATGGGCAGTGGCATGATCTCGGTTCACTAAAACCTCTGTCTCCCGGGTTCAAGTGATTCTCTTGTCTCAGCCTCCTAAGTAGCTGGGATTACAGGTGTGCATCACCACCACCAGCTAGTTTTAGTATTTTTAGTAAAGACAGGGCTCCACTATGTTGGCCAGGTTGGTCTCCAACTCCTGACCTCAAGTGATCCACCTGCCTCAGCCTCCCAAAGTGCCGGGATTACAGGCGTGAGCCACTGCACCTGGCCAAGATTATCATTTTCTATCTCAATGACAGAGAAATGAGCTTTAATCTTAACTTGCAAAAGAAAAAAAAGATGGACAATAACATGTCACAAAGTTGGGATAAATAAAGTCATGATAAATAGAATAAAAACATAAAATACTTTTTCAACTATGCTATGGTATACAAATATAAGATTTGACATTTTTTTCCTCTGAACTTTAGCTGTGCACAGCAAAAATACTTTTTGTTACAAGATTGAATTTCAATACAGAAGCTAGCTGACCAGTGATAAACCTACAAATTTAACATCTATATGAGCCATAGTAATTTATACAAAATAATGCTTTAGTAATTTATACAAAATAATGCTTTTTTTGTTCACCGTCTAGTCAAAGATCAAATGAAAGTTATTTATGCACAAACTTTAAAAGGCTTTTATATGCTAATTTTAAGCTATTTATATACTAACTTTAAAAGAATATTTCTATAATAGGCTAATAGTATCAGATTTGGGGCAAACATTACACCATGCCTCTTTTTTTTTTTTTTTTTTTTTTTTATGGTGTACACTTTTATTCAACTGGTCTCAAGTCAGTGTACAGGTAAGGCTTGGCTGCCTCCACCCACTCCTAGGGAGACCAAAAGTCTTCATACATCTCAAGTTGGGGGACAAAAAAGGGGTAGCCACAGAGGCTAACATCTTTCAAAAATAAAATAAAAAAGTATTAAGGGAAAGATTTAAAAAAATTTGTATTACATAATTTACACAAAAGGAATGCTATTATCTCCCCTGTGTGGACTCGGGAGAGGACTGGACCATTGTCCTTAGAGAAAAGTGGGGTGGCTTTTGGGAGGGCAAGGAACTTCCTGTAACAATGCACTTCACAAATATCTGAAATGACTATTAAAAAAAAGAACAATGTACGATCAAAATCCTTGGCCACATTGTAGAACTTTGTGGGATGCTCCCTCCAACTGACTTTGACTTGCACAGAAAGCAAGATGAGATTGGCATGGCTTTATTTGGTTTTTTTTGTTTGTTTTTTTTTTTTTGGCTTGACTCAGGATTTAAAAACTTGAATGGTGAAGGTGACAGCAGTCAATTGGACCATGACTCCTCTTATAGAAAACCAGAGACAAAATGTTTACCCTCTTACCAACTCTTTGGCAAATGAAAACAAGGAAAGAAATCCATTTTGTCACTTAGGTTTGTTCTAAAATAAAAGTATATATACCAAGCCCCACCCTATCTCTCCTCACATACAGCAAGAAGTAAAGTACTGCAAATAGTACATGCTAATATATGCAAGAGCAAATCAGTGAGAGTGCTAATATCGCCAGCCTTTTTTGGAGAAAGATAATTGATAAAATAATTACTAACAAGAAGAAATACAGGATGTCTGATTTTAAAACTTCAAAGAGGCCATACAAAGATAGATTATATATTAAAAATTATTCTGTGCATCTTACATATATATAATTTTTATATATCAATGCTATCTCAATAAAGCCATTAAAATTATTTTGAGGGCTCCAAGCTTCATCATTTTTAGTGATCAATCACAACTGAGAAAATGAATGGTCATAAACAGCCCTGCCTAACCTAACCCTTAAGTAGACAGCTCTGTGGTGGTAAATGTAGTAAACTTAGAACCATCTATTAGCCTTCAAGATCAGCAACAGCTGAATACAATTACAATAGTGAAGAAGTGTTCCCAATTCCAGACAATCAGCAAATTCAGACTTTCATAACTTTTACAGTCAACATATAGGGATAAATAAAAATAAACACTAAGGACACCAGGCTACTGTACTCTTTTCCTCTAAAGAAACTGCTAACAAATTAGATTATTTATCTAAGACCTATGTAGTCAAATTATTTGAAGGTGGACCTACAATTTCATTGGAACAATTGATAGTCTCACCAAATTAAATACAAGTTCTACTCCCACAAAAGGAAATAGGGGCTAAATTTTTATTTTGTGATATCATAATTATACATATTTTGGGGGTATATGTGATATTTTGACACATATATACAATGTGTAATGATCAAATCAGGGTAACTGAGATATCTATCACCTCAAACATTATTTTTTCTTTGCTGAGAACATTAAGAATCTACTCTTCCAATCATTTTGAAATATTCAGTAAATTACTGTTAACTATAGTCACCCTATTATACTACTGAATCTTATTCCTTCTAACTGTATATTTCTACCCATTAACCAATCCCTTCTTATCACTCACTCCCCACTATCCTTCCCAGTTGCCATTTTACTTTCTATCTCCAGGAGATCAATTTTTTTTAGCTCCCACATGGGTGAGAACATGCAATATTTGTCTTTGAGCACTCCCCTTTCTCTGCATCCTCAACTGCATTTGCTATTGTCTTAGTCTATTTGTGTTGCTATAAAGGAATACCTGGCCGGGCGCGGTGGCTCACGCCTGTAATCCCAGCACTTTGGGAGGCCGAGGCGGGTGGATCACGAGGTCAAGAGATCGAGACCATCCTGGTCAACATGGTGAAACCCCGTCTCTACTAAAAATACAAAAAATTAGCTGGGCATGGTGGTGCGTCCCTGTAATCCCAGCTACTCAGGAGGCTGAGGCAGGAGAATTGCCTGAACCCAGGAGGCGGAGGTTGCGGTGAGCCGAGATCGCGCCATTGCACTCCAGCCTGGGTAACAAGAGCGAAACTCCGTCTCAAAAAAAAAAAAAAAAAAAAAAGGAATACCTGAGGCTGGGTAATTTATAAAGAAAGGTTTATTTGGCTCATAGTTCTGCAAGCTGTACGAGCAGTATGGCATCAGCATTCAATTCTGGTGAGGATTTCACTCATGACAGAAGGCAAAGGGGTATATGCAGATCACATGACAAGAGCAAGCAAGAAAGAGGAGAGAGGTGCCAGGCTCTTTTTAACAACCAGCTCTCACAGGAACTAACAGAGTAAGAACTCGCTCACTGCAAGGATGGCACCAAGCCATTCATGAGGGCTCTGCTCCCCCATGACCTAAATATTTCCCACTAGGCTCCCCCACCTCCAACACTGGGGATCAAATTCCAATATAGGGTTTGGAAAGTCAAATATCCAAACTATAGCAGTTATTTTCTGTCTTTTTGATAATAGGCATTCTAACCATGTGAGATGATCTCTCACTGTAGTTTTGATTTGCATTCTCTGTTGATTAGTGATGCTAAGTATTTTTCACATACCTGTTGGCTATGTGTATGTCTTCTTTAGAGAAATGTCTATTCAGGTCTTTTGTCAATTTTTAGTTGGATTTTTTTTGGGGGGGCTATTGAATTATTTGAGCTCCTTATATATTCTGGATATTAATCACTTGTCAAATGGATAGTTTGCAAATATTTTCTCCCATTCTGTAGGTAGTCTCTTCACTTTGTTCATTGTTTCCATTGCTGTGCAGAAGCTTTTTAGTTTGATATAATCCCAATTTTCTACTTTTTACTTATGTTGCCTATGTTTTTGAGGACTTATCCAAAAAATATTTGCCCAGACCAACGTCTTGAAGCATTTCCCCAATGTTTTCTTCTACTAATTTCATACTTTCACTTCTTATATTTAAGTGTGTTTTTTTTTTTTTTTTGAGCCAGAGTCTCACTCTTGTTGCCCAGACTGGAGTACAATGGTATGATCTCAGCTCACTGCAAACTCTGCCTCCTGGGTTCAAGCAATTCTCCTGCCTCAGCCTACCGAGTAGCTGCCTCCTAGGTTCAAGCAATTATCCTGCCTCAGCCTACCGAGTAGCTGCCTCCTGGGTTCAAGCAATTCTCCTGCCTCAGCCTACCGAGTAGCTGGGATTACAGGTGTGTACCACTATGTTTTACCATGTTGGCCCAGCTGGTCTTGAACACCTGACCTCAGGTGATCTGCCCACCTTGACCTCCCAAAGTGCTGGGATTACAGGTGTGAGCCACCATGCCCGGCCACATTTAAGTTGATTTTTCTATACGGTGAGAGATGGAAATTTCATTCTTCTACATACAGTTATCTAGTTTTCCTAGAACCATTTATTAAAGAGACTGCCCTTTTCCCAATGTATGTTCTTCATACCTTTGTTGAAAATGAGTTGGCTGTAAGTATATGAATTTATTTCTGGGTTCTCTATTCTGTTCCACTGTTTTATGCCAATACCATGCTGTTTTGGTTACTATAGCTTTGTAGTATAGTTTGAAACCAGGTAATAAATATAAGACCTCCAGCTTTGTTCTTTTTACTCAGGGACTAAAATTTTAATACAATTTTTACTATCACCTTCAGAACCATAATTAATTCTTATTAAGAAAACATATTTTGGTTTAGTTAATATTTTTATTGGCATCCCAAGGTTCCTTTAATCTCTCTTCATTGCAATTAAAAAAAAAAAAAACTAGCAAGGGATGGGACAGAAGGTAGGACAGAATAGTAGAAACAAGCACCTCAGAGAAATGCAAAGCCCATGTAAGATAACACATCTGTATCAGCACCTGGTTTATCCTATCTAGAGAGTTGTTTCATCTTCCTTCTAAGATAACTACAAACTTATTTGGTAAAATATCTCAAATTGTTTACACATAAGAACTATTTTGGCATTTTTATGGCACCAAAAGTAGGCAAGCTGCTTCAATGATGAGTGAAGAATATATGACAATTTGTTTCAGTTGGTAAGCTGCAATAAATTCAACAAGGGATGACAGTAGACAGCATTGGGCAGAGTAGGCTACAACTTCCCAACGCTACAACTGCCCAATGGTAAACTGACCTTGTGTTTTTATTCCTCAGAGAAATACACAGCCATAAAATGAGAGAGTGAGCCATTACATGGCAAGTCTTCCTTCTGAGTCATCTGTGAGCTCCCTTGCAAGGGGTGTGACTGAATTTGTCATAATTTGAAAAGCTGTTTCTACACAAAAGTAGGAATCCTACTCTTCAAAAAGAAGACAACATAATCACAAAGTCAACAAATTTCCCTTAGTGTACAGGAATTAACATTTTAGACAAACATACATCTTCTGAGGAGGGGGCCTCATTTACCAGATGCAGATACCAGATGAAAGAAGAAAAAAGAGAAATCATTGAAGATATCATACAAGGCCTCAACCTACCACATTTCTTCTCACATACCCACTGTTCTTAATCACCTACGCTCCACCAAATGTAACTTCTCAGTCTTTCTGTTGTCAGAACACTGTGTCTTTGCATGTGCTATTCCCTCCCTGCCTTAAAACACCTACTCATATTTTAAACCCACTCCTGGTTACCCTAGGCAGAAGTAATTTTCAGGACTCTTAGTCATTTCAGTTTATATATTTCTTATAATATTTGCATGCCTAAGTGCTACCTCATTATCATATGAGCTACTAAGAGGCTGAAATCTAAACCCCGTTTACCTTTGTACCTGCAACACTGGTAAAGGGCTGGAACACCTGATAAATGCCTGCTCAAGAGAAAAGTATGATATAGGAGTTTATATTAAGTGAAAAAGCTGAGGAGCCAAGCTGCAAATGTAAGCATATAAAATGACAAAGAAGACCAAAAAAGGCAGGTGGGAGGAGGGATGCAAATGTCTAGTGGAAGTTTCCACCTCAGAAAACAGAGCTCAGAATGGCCAAATGGAAACGCGAAGATAAAGGGGACACTTCTCCTTCCTTCTTATTGCTTTCTTTCATTCCACTGGGCACGACTCTAAAAGTCTCTTATTAAAATAACCAAATGAAGGATTTTGAAAATCATTCCCAATCATTTCCTAGCAAATGACTGAAGTCAGTCACAAACCTCCCTGACTTTAATCATTTCCTAGGAAAATTCATTAGCCTACAAAACTGTGAGAACATTAAACAGTATGATGGACACACTATTATACGTAGCTACTGAATTGTCAAAGATGAAACCATATTTTTAAAAACTGTTTGTTCTAAACAACTGAGTAACCTAAAATATCAGACAAAACTAAAAATATTACTTTCATACAAGAACACCATAAATTTGTTTTTATAATTAACACTGAATCAAGAAGTAACTACATTCTTAACTATGATTTTTTTTTCTATTATTATTTTTTTTTTTTTAGCTGGAGTCCCACTCTGTCACCCAGGCTAGAGTGCAATGGCATTGTAACCAGGTTTTTAGGGTACAGGTGAGGCACAGATCCCCCACGAGAATGTCGTAGGTTCTTGGTCTCTGCTATTTCACGGATGAGAGAGGGGACCACTGCAGGTGTGCTGTAAGCTTGTAAAGTAAATACCCGACCGAAGAAGTGTTGCAGAAAGGTGATTTTATTTAGGTAGAGAAAAGAGGGAAAAAAGGAGAAGAGAGAAAAATTTCCACGAAGAGAGCGGAAGGGAACTCCAGGGGGGAAATCCAAGAGAGGAAAGGGAGCTCCCACTATGTGGGAGGGAATTCCAGAGAGTTGGAAATCCGGTGTGGGTGAAGGAGCAGGGGAATTTATCATGGGAGAAATTCCCACCCTCCCAAGTTCCTCTGGCGAGTGAAAGGAGTTCCTTTAAACTTCCACTGGGGTGATTGACTAAGGCAGGTGGATTACCTGAGGTCAGGAGCTTGTGGCCTCGGTCTAGCCAACATGGTGAAACTCTGTCTCTACTAAATATACAAAAATAGTTTCTTAGTTTCTTTCTGTGCTTGTGAAATTTAAACATAAACCGTTAAATTTCCCAGAAGACAGATGGGAGGGGGCGTGGCACTGGGAAGTTCTTGCCCTTAAAACTATGCCACCTTGTGGACCCGGAAGGAGAACACATTCCCTCAGCATGATCTCAGTTCGCCGCAACCTCCCTCTACCAGGTTCAAGCTATTCTCCCGCCTCAGCCTCCCGAGTAGCTGGGATTACAGGCACCCAGCATCATGCCAAGCTAATTTTTGTATTTTTGTAGAGACAGGGTTTCACCATGTTGGTCAAGCTGGTCTTGAACTCCTGACCTAAGGTGATCCACCCACTTCAGCCTCCCAAAGGGCTAGGATTACAGGCATGACCCACCTCCCCAACCATGTTATTCTTAACTATTTTTATACAGATAAAGCAGAAATGCAAAGATCTCTAATTTCTTCTGAAAAGTTATAATGTAAGGGTCCATTCCTCCTTTTCTAAATTCTTAAATTATTCCAATGAATAGCACCTTCAACACTCTATAACAAATACACAAAATAAAGTGCCAATCACCTTATTTTTGACATATAACTAAATTCTACTGCTGTGCAACTTATATGACCATCAGTCATCTGCAATCGCAGCATCCTTGGTGCAGCCTGAGATTCTTCGTTATCCTTTGGTGCAGCAACATTGCGAATTTTTTGAATTTGCAAAACACATGGACCTTCAAGCTGTCAAAACACAAAAGAATAAAAATCACTTTCTAGTCATGAAATTCTATTCATGGCTGTACTTTCATTTATAGCGTTTCTTTTTTCCTTAATGGTCATGCTCTATGATTTGTAATACCTTCAATTAAGAGCGAAACTGAAAGTATATATTATCAGGTTTTTGTTTGTTTTGATATTGAAACGAAAAACTTCAAAAAGGTCTCCTGAAGAACAAGTTTTCTTTAATAATTCTGAATTTATTTTCAGAAGGTAATGAGAAAAGAAAACCCTAGAAAAACAAAGTTATATTTCTGGATGAAAGGTTTATTTACTGACGTTGTTAGTCTTATGCACTCTAAATCATACACATATATCCCGCTTCTCCCTACTTGTACATTAAGGGATATTTTGAAAATAAAGAACTTTGCAGTTTTTTTAAGGGAATCAAATTTATGGCAGCAGTCCAAAAAAATGCTTTCTGGACTGGGCGTGGTGGCTCACACCTGTAATCCCAGCACTTTGAAAGACTGAGACAGGGGGATCAACTGAGGTCAGGAGCTTGTGACCTCAGTCTGGCCAACACGGTGAAACTCTGTCTCTCCTAAAAATACAAAAATTAACTGGGCATGGTAGCGTGCACCTGTAATCCCAGCTACTCGGGAGGCTGAGGCAGAAGAATCTCTTGAATCTGGGAAGTGGAGGTGGCAGTGAGCTGAGATCAAGCCATTGCACTCCAGCCTGAGGTGACAAAGCTAGACTCCATCTCAAAACAACAACAACAACAAAAGAATGCTTTCTATTCAAAGACATCAAGTTTAAAGTGCACCCTCTTCTGGTATACATGAAGAATACAATACCACCAAAACTACATTAAGTTCAAGTATGAGTTGTAATTAACATATTTTCACATTCTCCTTTTTAAAATAAAAACTTTAACTTTGATATTAAATCTAATGCTATATGTGTTAGCCAAATTTCAATCAAAGATAAAAATATAAAAATAGAACAAAAATACTTAGAGCAAAGTTCAGAAATAACAGTAGAATCTGCTTACATGTCTGAAAAGTAAATTTAACTAAAGTGACAACTTCTACATCTTTAAGTAGTATTATACCTTAGGGGAGAAAGACATTCTTAAAAATAGGCTTCAAATTAATTTATATTTCCAGCAAAGAGAAATGCAAAATGACTAACAGATATTTACACTAAATTTCTTGAGCAAGCATGTTCCCAAGTTGAAAAATTTCTACTCCATATTTACCAGTATTTTGCCTAAAAAAGGAATAATTTTGTTACAATAAATTTAGGCCTAGATAATATAATTAGAAAAGAGAATCTAAAATTTCATCTAATTTTCAATTAAGAAAAAAATTCCAAGTTGAAGCAAATCCAAAACTCTTAACAAGTATAGATAAGCTGCTAATTCAGGATAAACTTTTTCTTTTGGTTTTGTTAATGCCATTAAAATAAGGACATTTATCAAGGGCATGTTATAGTTATTGTAAAGTCGTAATTCCGTTTATTTTGGTACCCAATATTTTCAGCCTAGGCATTGACAAATATCTAGTCTGTGCTGTCCAATACAATCCTCCAGCCACATGTAGCTATTTAAATTTGCATTTAATTAAAATTAAGTGAAATTTAAAATTCAATTGCTCAATCATACTAGCCGTATTTCAAGTGCTCTATACATGGAGAGCATGGAGTTAGGCCACTTACATCGTTGCAAAAAACCCACCACACAGTTGGTGATGATCTAGGTCTATGTGTTCCAAAGTGAGACTCATGCATCCTAGGCACTATATTTCCATTCAAATGTAGGAGGAAAACATTTGCTTTTATTTAATGTTTAGTAGCCAAAAAAGTCCAACTTTACCAATATTTGATATCCAGAGCAATAATCGTACCCCTTATTCAATCCATACAACACAGGTAACTAGGCATCTTTGTGGAATTTTGGTAGTTCTAAATCCCTGGGTGTTGGCATGACACCTTCCCTTGTTTTCAGTGTATTGTGACAAACTGCCTGTTCTTTGTGCACAGTTAAATGGACATATGTATTACATTACCTATTTTTACCTACTAATGCTCATAAAATGGGTAAGTCACTTTGAAAGATTCTGTCAAAGAAACACAAATTGAAGATATGCCAATGATGCAAACATAGGGCAGGAATAGGACTATTTTGGTGATCTCCTACATCTGGTTGACTATGAGAACAAAGATCTGAGGAATGAAGGATAGGGAGAAACACCTGTCCCAAGTGCTGAATTCCAAGCAAGCAGCAACTTTACTTATTTAATTAATCCAACTTCTGGCCTCTCCACCCCTTTTAGTGGGTTAAATAGTGGCCCTACCAAAAGACAAGTCTACCTGGAACCTATAAATGTGACCTCATTTGGGAACAAGGCTGTTTTCAGATATAACTAAGGTAAGGATCTAGAGATGAGAACATTGTGAAATAGTGGGCCCTACAGCCAATGATGAGTGTCCTTAGGAGAGAAAGGGAAACAGAGAGAGACAGGGTATAAAAACCATGTGAAAATGAAGGCAGAAATTAAACTTATGCATCTACAAGCCGAAAAAGGCCAAGGACCACTACATCTACCAAAAGCTAGGAGAGAAGCATGGAACTGATACTCCCTCAGAGCCTCCAACAGGAACCAACCCTGCTGATCCTTTTAGACTTCTGGCCTGCAAAACTGTGAGAAAATAAATTTCCATTGTTTGAATCCACCAAGTTTGTGGTAATTTGTTACAGCAGCCTCAGCTAATTAACATACCCACTTATGGAATAAGTTACCTGATTGTGAAGAAAATACTGTATGTTAGCCTCAGCCTCACTCATCTTCCTCTTGAGATCTAGCCTAGCTAGGGAACATGAGGGAGGGGGCACTTATTCAGACTCCTCACTGGATTGGCACTTCCATGAGTGAGTGTACAAGCCTACATGTTTTGTGGTTCAGTTAATGTGTCCATTTGGCTGCCCCACTAAGACACATCTTCAAAATATATTTTAATCAGTAATAAAGTTATTTTGGCCCATATATACCACTCTTGTTAATTGGTTCAAAACCAAAGTAGAAAAGGAGGTATTATTTATTAGAGCCTCCTGAGAAACCCACGAATTTTACAGAATCTCTTGTCACTTCTTAATTTGAATCATTAAGCCTTAAGTTAGTAGTTCCACAGTTCAGAAATATTCTACGAGTAAACCAGTATATATAAAGACTTTTTTTCATTATTCTGCTTATAATATTCAGTTTCTTATACTCTGTAGTTAAAACAGGAAGTACTGGACCTAAATAAAATATACATAATAAAATTTTTTTAATGTTGTGGTTCTAAGATCTTAAATCCTGAATCAAAAATCATCTTAAGGCTGGGCGCAGTGACTCAGGCCTGTAACCCTAGCACTTTGGGAGACGGAGGTGGGTAGGTTGCTTAAACCTAAGAGTTTGAGATCAGCCTGGGCTACATAGGGAGACCCCCACCTCTACAAAAAGTACAAAAATTAGCCAAGCATGATGGTGTGTGTGCTTGTAGTCCCAGCTACTTGGGAGGCTGAGATGGCAGGATCTCTTGAGCCTGGGAGGTGGAGGCTATAGTGAACCATGATTGTGCCCCTGCACTCCAGCCCAGGTGACAGAGCGAGAACCTGGCTCAAAAAAAAATATATATATATCATCTTTGGGGAGAGATAGCATGGGGAGAAATGCCAGATATAGTTGATGGGGAGGAAGGCAGCAAATCACACTGCCATGTGTGTACCTATGCAACAATCTCGCATGTCCTTCACATGTACTCCAAAACCCAAAATGCAATAAAAAAGACCAAAAAATATATATATATCATCTAAACATCCACAAAATAGACAAGAATTTCAAAATCTTTCTTAACTACTGTCAAGAGCAACTCCAAAGTAAAAACAAAAATACCAATTTCAAATAAAAATAATAAAAAGGATTAATTTTGATCACCCAAGCTTTCTTTAATCTGATTTTCTCTTTTGTATGAGTAATAAGAAACAATCAAAATAAATTACTATAAAAAGTTTTAATGGCTTAGAATGATGTATCATTGTGCCTCCAGGTAAGCCTCTTTAACTTTAATAAATAATATTAAGTATCTGCTAGAAATACTCTCTTAGGCTGTTAATCCAGGCATCATTCCTTCTCCTGAGGTAGATGAACACCTCTGTCATCTAAACTCCTAACTAGTCAAACAAACTGATATAAAATATTAGATTTCAATGGTTGTTAGTTTATTAATTTATTGATCATACTAAATAACATTCTTGTGTGTCAGACTCTCCAAAGTTTGGATGACAGGGGACCAATTCTCTACAGTATGATCACACCTGGATAAACACTTACAACGGATTTTTTTTCTTAACTCTAGAAACCATTTAAGACACTTAGCCTGAAAATATATGCCAGCCATTTATTTTTGTAAACTTTTTTTTTTTTTTTTTTTGAGACGTAGACTCCCTCTGTCACCCAGGCTGGAGTGCAATGGCTTGATCTTGGCTTACTGCAATCTCCACCTTCATTCAAGTGATTCCCCTTCCTCAGCCTTCCCAGTAGCTGGGATTACAGGTGTGAGCAACCACACCCAGCTAATTTTTGTATCTTTTTTAGTAGAGATGGGGTTTCACCACGTTGGCCAGACTGGTCTCGAACTCCTGTCCTCAGGTGATCCATCCACCTTGGCCTTCCAAAGTGCTGGGATTACAGGCGTGAGCAACCACACCTGACCTATTTTTGTAATCTTACTAATTTCCTTGAGAAAGAAATTAATCTATATACCTTACAACATAAGCATCACATTCTCTATCAACCCTAGAAACAAAGTATATACCCAAAAGGAATCTGTAAGTATGATTCAGTTCCAATCAATGCTCCATTATTGCAAAGTAAATTAAAATAAGGAGAAAATGAAATAGTTTCATCTTCCATAGTTTTTCTATCTACTAAAGTCATAATTCATTTCTTTCTCTACTCTATTACTACTTCCAAAAGCATTTCCAGTGGCTTCAGGGGAGATTTCCTAGGGCTCATTTTTTCATCCATTCTTTTATTTCAAGGAAGGGTTTTGACTAGATTATTCACATCTTTACCTTGAGGCCCAAGCAACAGGGCAATGTTTCAAAAAAGCTGCATTGGAAGAAGAAATACGAATTCTGCCTACAGCTGTTTTAAAAGCCTGAAAGATAAGCTTTAAATAGCATTTATCACAACCTCTTTTTTACCTACTTTCTCTGTCCAACAACTCAATATCACCTTAACACAATTTGACTTTAATAAATAAACATAGACTTGGGATAGAAAGAGAGAAAAAATAAAGTTTGATTTGTCACACCCCCTATGCCATTCTAAGTATGGTATCGGACCCAAGAAAACAAAAATAAAAAACAACTATACATTGTTAGAAATTTCAGAAACATTCCCAATGTTACACAGAGATGCCTATATCTGGGGAACTCCAATTTGGACATTTCTCTCTAGAGAAGCTGTATGTTTGCTTCTTGCAGTAACAACACTGCAACTAAGAGTTTCAGCTTTAGACTGGTGGCAAAGGGGCAAAGTTAAACTTAGCCAGCACTTTAACTAACTGTAAGTCAATAGCACCCCCACTAGCTCAAAGCAGAAACAAGCACATATCGCTTCTTTAAAAAAACAGCATTTCTGATTCAAGTGGCCACGATCCTTAAACAGAAAGATCAAGAAAAATGAAATTCTAACAATCTATCATGAGCCTTACAAGGAAACAAGTTACAATGATTGAAAAACATAAAATTAAAAAAATTTTAAGCCCCTAAGGACTTGAGAATTTGTAATTATCAAGCACAACTACGAAATAAGAAGCCTAAACTAGAAAATTTATATAGAACTTTAAACCCAATAGAAACAACTATCTTCTCTAGCATACATGTGACATTTACAAATACGTAACAAGCCATAAAGACTCTACAAATTTCAAAATAGAGCTAACATTCAGTCTAAATCCTCTGATCACAATGTAACTGAATTAGAAATCTGTAACCAAAAAAATCTAATATTCTGTAATCAAAATAGGTAAAGAATAATAAGATTAATTGAAAAATATTTAGAGCTGAATAATGAAAGTACCATGTATAAAATCTTCATATCTAAATATATAGTTATGTTTATAAATATGTAAATACACATATATTTCCTATATAAATACAGGAGTATAGTTAAATCAGTGCTAGAAAAAAATTTAATAGCGTTAAAATAAAGAAAACTGAAAAAGAAAACTAATGAGTTGAACTAAGAAGTTGTCAGATTCTATGTCACGAACAGCACTCCAAGCCAGCTTAAAAAGCAAAGCAGGCCAACAGAAATGCAATATTTTTAATTTATTCTACTGAAATAGTTTAAAATGATGCTTTGTATTTATTGGAAGCTTAAATGGGTGGGTGTTTGTGCACAAAGCTCTACAGTACCTCACCAGGGAGCATTCCAGTATCACACAGGGTCATTTGATCTAGCCAAGAGCGGCCATTAACCTAGTGATTAACATGAGAGACATTGTCATATGGAGAATGGATACTTAACTTTGTCAAGCACCTTGGTTAAAGATTTGCCTTTTCAAGGACTGCATTTCTCAAGTGCTATTACAATAAGAGTTGATACTCATTTTAGGTACCAAACCTATTGAGTTCAACTGATCAAACCAAAGAACAGTGTTGCTGGAGAAAATTAGGGAAAAGGTGAAAAAGAAAAAATGATAGTAATTGAGTAGAAAAAAAGTTATTCTAATTTATCTATATATTAATTGGTAACCAGATTTACCTAAGTAGAACTGACTTGACTAGGAAAAAATAAAAACTACATGTTAATCATTTTCCTAAGCTGTCTTTTTGAGGCTTAGTCAGGTCATTGGGAAAATGTTTAGAATTGTTCCTTGCTATTAGTCCTTATTTTATATATGTTACCCTTCAGTAAAGTTCTCCCCATTTTAGTTTTCTAGGATTGAAAGGCTTATTTTAAATTATTATTCATGTGTATTGTCATATTTGGCTTTTGCTATATACTTTAACTTCATTGTTAAATTTTGTATTGTATAGTTTCTTTGGTATATCTTAAAACCTATTTTTGAAAAAGTAAAACTGAGTTGAACTAAGAAGTTGAGAAAAAAAAAGCAATGAGTTCAAATCAGGTAGGAGAAAAATAAATGAATCAAACTAAAAATACATTAAGAACATTAACAAAGTCTAATGTAACAAAGACATGAAATTGATAACTGACAAGAGTGATGAAGAAGCAAAGAGTAAAGGCACAAACCAACAATTTAAGAACTGGTAACAGTAATAAGACACAAGTAATATCAAAACCTGCAATTACTTTTGCAACAATCTAATAGTAAGTGGAAGAACAAAATGTGATATATCCATACAATGGAACATTACTCACCAATAAAGATATATCCATACAATGGAATATTACTCACCAATAAATAGGAAAAACTATTGACATACGCTATTTAATAGATTACCCTAAAAAATATTACACTAAATGATAGATACAACAAGCTATAATGTGATTCCATTCATGTGAAATATCAAGAAAAGGCAAATTTATAGAGAAACATAAAAGAATATATAGAATAATATATTATTCTTATATTATTATAAATGGTATTTTTAAAATTATAACTGGAATAATAATAAGAATATAAGACTATATAAGAATAATAATGTAAGAATAGTAACTGGAAGGTGACAGAATTACAATCAATATACAAATATCAGCTGCCTTTCCATGTACCAGTAACAGATAGAAATAGTACTTTAAAAAATTTCTAAGATCCAGGAATAAAGCTTACAAAAGATGCACAGCCTATATATTTCCAATAAGTTATAAAAGTTTATAGAAAGAATTAATAAATGAAGAGATATATCCAGGGTTGTGCTGGAGCCAGCTTATACCAGCTCACAAGAGCTTTCTTTATACGCATTTCTTCCTAATTCCAGGTTCAGTGATTTCATAACACAGCTTATAATCAGCCATACAGAGAATATTTATACTATAGAAAATGGCAAATCCTACGTGTCAGGGCTCTTTTTCGCTCTTCAGAGAAGCATTTTACCAGCATTTCACTGTAATATCATATCATATAAAGATGTTTTTTAAGCTAATGTGCAGATTCAATACAATTTCAATCAAAACTCCAACATGATATTTTAAGTCTTAATCATTTGATTCGAAAACTCTGTATGCGCAGGGAAGAGACTAATCTAAGGAAAAATAACGTATTTTACAATCACAAGATTAGAAAATTTTGATAATTTCAAGTGCCACAAAAGATATGGCTCAACTGTATACCTCTCATATACAATACTGAAGGTAACATAAGCTGATACAAGTGCTTTGCAAGATAATTTGGCATTATCTTGTAAAGTTGAATACTGGCTTAATTCCACGATGCAGTAGAGTTTCATTCCTGGTTATATTCCTTAGGAAAACTGTTACACGCGTGCAGAGGTGTGTTGGTAAAATACTTCTGGTAGAGGGACAGGGGAAAAGCCACTCTACTGGGTAATTTGTGCCAATTTCCATGGCCAACCACAACCATCAACTGGATGTTACTGCACTCTAAATTGGGGAAAGATGCCAACAATCAACTTCATGAGCTGGAACAAGCTGGATCCAGCCAACTGCAAGCATCTAACACTATGCCTTGTACCAGTGATCTCATTAGCTCTGGACACTTACTCTGGCACTCCTGCAGCTACTACTCCAGAAACAATCTTGCTGTAGCTTCAACTATTACTAGACAGGATTCTCCACAGTTCCTGCTTTTTGTGTGTGTAAATGGCCCAACTTCAAGGCAGCTACACCTGACTAGCATAGCTGCAAAGGAGGCTGGGAGAAAAGTATCTGGCATTTTCTTCTTCTCTATTACCAAGACTCTTAAAATGCGAAATTCCCCCAAACACAGGGAGAGAATTCAGGTTTTAGAAATTACAAATATCCACTATACTTATCTTCCATGTATTGTTACCAGTGAATATCCGTCAAGCTTTATTTTCTATTCTTTAGTTTCTACTACAAAGGAGCTTTTTGTGTAATAGAAAATATTAAATATGGTATGTATGTGTAATCTGTGTGTGTATGTGTGTATGTACCATATGTCAATACCCTAATATTTTAAATACGATCCCATATGGGGCATCTAACCACCATTCCTTCATTGAATATCACATATCTAAAAGCTTAACAGGCTAGCAAGAAAAGCAACCTAATAACCTCACTAAACTGAAACAGCTGCCCCTTTATTGTACACACCTTTGACATAGCATTTGTTTCACTACATTGACATTGTTGTTTTCTCAATCTCTCATTAGGCTATGTGCTCCAAGAAGACAGAGGCTATCTTGATCTCTATACTGCTATCACTTAACACAAATATACATACAGAAACTGATAAAAAAAAAAAATCTAGTGCTTTAACTATAATTTACTTAGCACTTTCTAGACATACACCAGAAAATGTAGCAGGATCTTTACATAAGTTCTTTAATTTACCTCCAGATAGATAAAGCACATCAGGAATATTTGTGTATACTAAATAAGAAAATTAAGGATAGACGGTAAAGTACTTTAACAGTGGTCAGTCAGTAAGAGGCAAATCAGAACTCCAATTCAGATCTATCTCACGGCACAGTCTGTCTTCTTTGTAGTGCATATTCTAAAAGCATGATAATATTTGTTACATACTAAAAACAGATGTAGGTATAAAGGGCAATAAGAACATCCATATTTAAAAATTAATTCTGCTCAAAAGAGGTCAAGAAACTTAGAAGGGAAGTAGGGTCACACTTCAGTTGGAATCTGAAAAATAAAGAGCCATTTGTCTGACAGCTGAGGGAAGGACACTCAGGTGCTATAGCGACAAAAAAACTGTGAACTTAGGGAAGGTGCAATTCTCTTATCTCTAAAATAAAAGGGAAGGCTGTAATAGTTTATATTTTTTGTGTTGCTCTGAATATTGTATAGATAATAAATATAAATTATTTAACATGGGACCTAGCATAGAGTAGATCCTCAACAAATGACAGAAGAAAAACAAAACAACGATTATGAGAATTCACTAAAAACCAGGGTTGTCCTGGGTAAGGTAGATTCTTGTGCCAAAAAAGATCAAGAGGGGAGCAGATGAAAAGCATCAAGAATATTGGAAGAAATAACTGTATGGAAGGCAGTACCTAATCCTAACCTCAAATGTTTCAAATGATATTCATATGTGGCAAGGGAGTTTTAAGTGGAAAATAAATAATAATAAAATTTAAACTTTCTGAATTATATAACGTTATATTAACTAGAAGATCTACTACCTCTTAGGAATTTTTAAAACATTTAATAAATGCCTTATAATTAAGAAATTGACAAGATAATCTTGAATAGGTTTTCCCAAACTTAAGATTCCCTGAAAGTAAAAAGTCTCCTTTTAACCCTCAAAATAACAGTATGGCATATAAGTTACTCATATTCAATCATAAAGTAATTTATAGCAAATGAACACTGGGAAAGTATGTGGGACTACCAGCCAAAAGTAATACTTTTCCTATTCTCACTTCTCTTTTTGTTCCTTGGAACCAAAAAAAAAAAAAAAGGTAAGGGTGAATAGTTTATTTTTCAATTATCCAAAAGAGTATCTATTTAAACTCCACAGAATTCCTATTACTAATTAGCAATAAGGACTTGTAAATAAAGCATAAGAGTTTTAGCAATCCATTTTTTCTAAAATTACAAGTAGATGTTAAATTTTAATATACAGCTTACTAAAAAAAACAAATTGTATTACTTAACACAGACTAAATTAACATATAGGAACCATGATATTATTTTATTAAATCAAAACTTAAAACTTTTTCAATTCCTTTTCTTTTTAAAAACATCCAATTTCTAGACTGTCCAAGGGCAAGAGAACATTTACTTTGAATTTAAAGGCAGTGAAGCCATCTTGTGGTTGATGTCAGTACTGCGGAGGTTTGAGACAGTCACTCGTACTTGGGAAAACTAGTCTTAATCATAGTTTTACATTTAAAAAGGCATACATAACCTGTCATTCTTATAACTTAGAAAAAATAAACACAGAACTGAAAGACTGTATAGTTAGGACTCCATAGCAGTACATGAGGTCCTCAGGTAGCTGCATTGGTAACAAAGTATTTTCAACTAAACTATATTTTATTATTAACTTTTACACCTTGATTTAAAAAGCTACAGCAAGATATTAAAATAGAAGAAGAATATTAAGAATATTAACAGTTATACTTCCTTTTTATCATGACTTTTTCCATAATTTTTAGCCTATGAGCTGCAACAGCAGTCCTAGGACTTGGTAATATCTGAGAAAAATAACACATGCCCTGAAAAACTCAGAAAAGCAGTTGCAAAATACAGCTTCCCTAACACACTTACCTCCACTCACACTTTTTACAGCTTTTGAATCAGATATAAATTGTCTATAAGAAAATCTGAAAGCCTGGAAAAAGTTGTCATCACCCAACTGTCACCAGTTTTTAAATTTTTCTGAAACTTTTGCATCAAGGTTCTGGGGGAACTTTGTGGAGAAAAGATAAAAATTGAAAAATAATGTTAAGAGAATAGAAGAAAGAGAAAAGAACCTGAGCAAAACCACTATATTAATTAGTAATAAAGTTACTTCTACTTTTTCCCATTCTACCTTCTCCCAAAATAATCAGTGATAATAGTCATTACTAAGCCTTCAGTTTCAAAGCTTCAGGGCAACGCCTTTCTGAAGGACTCTGATGTATCTTAGAACGAGAGATGTAAATTCAATGTGTCCAGGATTAGCTGTCTTCTAACTACAGACTTAGAATCTTTCTTACCTGATCATAGATATCAGCTCCCCATTCTCCCTTTCCATTCTCAAGTTCCCAAAGGCTGTAAACAGCATTATCCAAGTTTTATTAATTACAAAAATAATAATACACACTGTGTGATCATTTACTTTGGGCTTTCAAGAGATGAGTTTGAAGACTTCTCTCTACACTCCTTTAATCTACCTCCAAAAAGGATTAATGATTTGTCTTGGGGAAGCTCCAGAGCATTGTATTGAGCCTCAGGCCTAGTGAATGAGATTCCAAGGTGGTTGGAAAATACATGGGTGAGGCCCTTGCAAAGGGACCACACAAGGTTAATAGAGGTGGCTTCTACTAAGATGACAGCCTCCTCTCCCGACCTGTTGCTTTTTAACTGCTTCTTAAATATTGGGTCAAATGCTCTCCAATCCTCATTCTCCTTTGGCTTTCTCCCTCAGAAATGGTAGTATCAGACGGTCTTGGAGCTTAGTAGAAACAGAGCAGGGCTTTTAGCTTGCCTTAATTCTACCACAGAGACCAACCTACCTCAAGTAGTAGCGTTCTGCATGGGGTTTGGGGCCAAAACCCAGACAATAATGATTTACCAATTTACCATATTCACTGAATCCCCTTGAAGATCACTCAGTAACAAGATATCTAACTGACATAATAAGGATTCATATATTCTTAGACTTCCAAGACAAAAATACCATCCTAAATTGCTCATAATTCTCAAAGCTTGCCATATGCATTGTACTATTTAGTGTTTCACGTACATTATCTTATTGAGGTCTTCAATGTCGCAAGGGAGTAGCATTTAAATAAGGAATTTAAAACCTAGCAAGATTAACTAACTTGTGAAAAGTCACAAAAACTAGTAAGCAGGAAAAAGAAGATTTAAATCCAGGGCAATGATCCTATGTCTGGACTTTCCAATCTGTTACTGGTCCCTATCATTTAATTCCCCTCCACCCTCAGTCAGAAACATGCCACAACCATGCTTCCTCTGCTTCTTGAAATAGCTAGTCTATCATATATTTTAAATTTTCTAAGTTGGCTTTTCGAACATTGGTTTCTAGCATGCCCTATGTGAACGATCACTAGATAACTCAGCTCTTTCTTTCCTTCACTCTGTTCTAATGTATATATTAAAAAAAAAAGAATAACTAGAAAATATAATTTTATACCAAAATCTGGCATGGTCAAGAGATATAGGCAGATTACTCATTCAAATATTCTATTTGCCAAATGTTGTTCTATATCTTATTCACAGATTAAAACCGAGTTAATTTAAACAAAAACTATAACTTACATAATGTTAGTAACTGAGCAGTAGTGACTGATTCTAGAGTCATGTATTTATAGTCATCATTAATGGTAAAATGCTGGTTAATAAAGCATTCCAATGAAGACATAAATAAGGAACTTTTACTACATTAGTCTTATTTTACTAACAAAGAAGCCAAAATAGTTCAATTCACATCAAAAATACATTCCTTAAATATTTACTTTGGCTGAAGATAGTTATATATTTTTTTATTATACTTTAAGTTCTGGTGTACATGTGCAGATAGTGCAGGTTTATTACATAGATATACATGTGCCATGGTGGTTTGCTGCATCCACTGCCCTGTCATCTACATTAGGTATTTCTCCTAATGCTATCCCTCCCCAACCCCCCCACCCCCTGCTATTCCTCCTCTAGTCCACCAACCCCAGGCCCTGGTATGTGATGTTCCCCTCCCTGTGTCCATGTGTTCTCATTGTTCAACACCCACTTATGAGTGAGAACATACATGTTTGGTTTCCTGTTCTTGTATCAGTTTGCTGAGAATGATGGTTTCCAGTTTCAACCATGTCTCTGCAAAGGACATTAACTCATCCTTTTTTATGGCTGCATAGTATTATTCCATGGTGTATATGTGCCACATCTTCTTTACCCAGTCTATCATTGATGGGCATTTGGGTTGGTTCCAAGTCTTTGCTATTGTGAACAGTGCCACAATAAACATACATGTGCATGTGTCTTTATAATAGAATGATTTATAATCCTTTGGGTTTATACCCAGTAATGAGATTGCTGGGTCAAATGTTATTTCTAGTTCTAGATCCTTGAGGAATCACCACACTGTCTTCCACAATGGTTGAATTAATTTACACTCCCACCAACAGTGTAAAAGTGTTTCTATTTCTCCACATCCTCTCCAGCATCTGTTGTCTCCTGATTTTTTAATGATCACCATTCTAACTGGTGTGAAGTGATATCTCAATGTAAGGCAAACCAAATGAGTAATTTCTGTGTGTCAACTTCTAAAATGGTTAAATTATTTTTCAAAATATCATTAATACTGGTGAAGACAATTATTAATTCTGTGAGAATAATATATATTCTTATATCACATAAATATCATATAACATAATATAAATAAGAATAATTATGTGAAAAGGCCAGGCACGGCAGCTCACATCTATAATCCCAGTACTTTGGGAGGCCAAGGTGGGAGGATGACTTGAGGTCAGGAGTTTGAGAACAGACTGGCCAACATGGAGAAATCCCACCTCTACTAAAACTACAAAAATTAGCCAGGCATAGTGGTGCGTGTCTGTAGTCCCAGCTACTCAGGAGGCTGAAGCGGGACAATCACCTGAACCCAGGAGGCAGAGGATGCAGTGAACTGAGATCACATCACTGCACTTCAACCTGGGCAACAGAGCAAAACTCTATTAAAAAAAAAAAGAAGAATGATGTGAAAATAATAATTCTAGAGAACTATTAGTTTATTAATAATATTGTGTTGGAAGTAGGTAATGAAAGAAAAAATATAATCAAAGAGGAACAGCAGAGATATCAAATTTTTTTCATGTGAAAAGTTAATTTGCATTAATAATATTTTCAAAGATAAAATTTGACACAGAATAATCTAGATCAGAAAGTTTTAAGATTCTTTTTCGCCTTGTTAGCTAAAGGAAATCTTAAAGAGATCACTGTGCAAAACTTTTAAAAGCAAAAACACTCTGAAAGAGTGAAGGGAACAGACAAAAGTCGCCGTACTACTATCCCATCAGCTTGTAGCAGAGGTGAGTTCTCAGCATCTTTTAGGACACACAGAGAAAGCAGAAAACCAAGAATCCAGAAAACTTCAAAAATTTTCTTAAGTAAAATAATGTAAGGATGTACAGACACTGCTTTGACATTATTTACTTTTCCTATAGAGATTTGTTGCACTCAACAGATCTAGTCAATATTGTTGCCTACTTTTTTAAGTATGCTCCCCAGAATTCTACACCTCCTGGAAAACTGTTCAAAATGCAAATTCTTGGATTCCATCCTAATCTTAATGATTCAGAAACTCAGAAGGGACTAGAGGTGGTTTGAGGTCCAGCAATCTGTGTTCTAGCCAGACCTCCAGCAAATTCTGGTGCACACTGAAGTTTGAGATAACTACCATAACCAAAAGAAAAAGAAATGTAAAGAAACTGGAGAGGATTCTAAGAAGAACAATAGAGATGAAAGAAAAGCTTGAGACTGAGAATAAACAAAGGAATCAAGATAGATGGCTTTCACAAAAAGAAAGCTGTGGCAGTGACATTATGTCTTCAAGTATATAATTATTCACAAAGGAAGATAACCAGATATACTTCATTTCCCCTGACGAAAACAAAGACATTATAAACTTAAATTTGCAGCGTTAAACATTCAGGTAAAAATATAATTTGCTGACACAAAAAAAATTAGCAACACGAATACATATGTGTGTACTGCAAAATGACGGCAATAAATAAATGCACTGCTTCATCAAATTGTTCCTAATATTCTTTCCTCATCTTATATTTGCATATAACAAGTTCATGAAATAAACATAATAGTTTATTAAGGTAACTAAAATAAAAAGGTAAATAAAATTGAAAGATAAGAAAAGGTCCTTGTAATGAGCGCCAATTACATCTGGTAAGTCTCACGGTTCATGTAAGCATACCATAGTTATAATTCCTGAAACAAAAGTTTTTTTTTTTTAAATGTTGAAAAGCCACCAAAAGTTTAACTCTTAATAATTTTCCATGGAAGTCACCATAACAATGATTTTGTGACCTGTTCACCTCCAGAGTTTGCAGTCTTTATTGACAAAAAATAATTCCAGTAATTTAGTTCATATTTATCATAATTAGCATAATTTAAGAAGTTATTGATTTTCTTTACCTTTTCTACCTTTCCACTATTGATGTCAGCAGGGAGGAATTTCTTGCCAATTGTTCTCAGATCTGTCTAAAATAAAAATATTATTATTAAAATGGAATTATAGAAAAGAGTAAATTTAAATCTAATCTCATGAACAAAAGATGAAATTACTTACGGCTTGTGAAACAAAAATTCAGTTTCTTTTAACTGGTCATGAGATCTATATATGCTATGAATCTTTCAAGTAACATAGCCCCATAATACGTTGTTGTAAGTATACCAGTAAGATGAATAGTAACATATAAGGCCTCAATCCTGGTCATATTTCTTTAGGTAACCTTTTAACATACTAACTCTTCTCTATTAAAATCTAATACTTAATTTATGTAAATTATGATCTTACTAAAAAATTAGTTACCTTCCAAGATCAAATGACAGCTTTTGAATAAATACACATAGTATATTTTTTAAAATTGAATCCCATATAACCTTGACATTACATAAAAACATATCACCCTATAGGCTATAATATCTATAACATAAAGCTACATAACATACAATATCCCAGGAAACAATACCACTGGAATACCAAAGAAGTTATAGTAACCTTTACTATAGTAATTTCATTTGCTTAAACAATTTACAGAAATCGAAGTTGGTAAACAAATGAAATATGAAAATGCAGAAGTACTTGTAACTCAGCAAGGAATATATAAGGACTAACATAAACAAGGTTATAGCATTTATGACATAAAAAAAGAAAATTTTGACTACACAATCTACATACAAAGCAGAACACTGTAGGACTGTGTCCTCTTTAGAAAGTGAAAATATAAAGGAATGGTAAGAAATTTGTTCATAGGAAAACTATCAGTACTCATAAAAAAAAGGTCCAGTTATTTAAACTAAGAAATTAACTTGATGCTTGAGATAGTGTGATTAGCATAATAACTAAAGTTGCATTGTTTTATTTTTCCTTATAATAAACAATAGCTCTTCATCACCTTAAGAACAAGATAAAAGAAAACAGACTTAGAGTTCATTTAACCACATAAATTATAAGGGAAAATTTTTTGTTAGACTTAAGGAGAAAACACTAGATGATTACAATTACTGTGATGTGAAATAAATACATACAGAGGGGCAGGACCATCTTATTTGAACACCTACAATAAAAGAATATCCTCCTATTTGAAATATCCACATGTGATCAGCTTAAGAAACAAGACTATAAGTTATATAATCCCCACAGATTCTTTCCAGTTTTTTACTACTGTGATTCATAATTTATTCCTTTATGTAATGCAGGGATCACTCAAATTAAAACTCACTGAAGAGAACTGCATGGCAAATTAAGAGCCAAATCCAGACACCTGGGTAACAATGCTTTAGATAGGCTTTTTGCTACCTCAATCCAATAACTAAATGAAAAGAAATATAAACTGCACCTCACATTGTATGTCTTTTCACTTGGAAAGTACTGAATCACATAGGATTAAAAAAATACTTTTTTACAGCAGTCTTCCCTATATTAAGACTGTTTTAAAATTAAATGTTAATAGACTCAAAGCACTCAGTGTAATGACTTGCACAGAGTAAGCACTTAATAAATGTTAGCCAACATGTTTATTTTAGTAAGTATAAAACATGTACTTTTTAAAATTATCTTAACATACATAACTATCATATCAATAATGTAACTAACATTTCATGAAAACATTCACATTATTTTGAAGTCACCAAAAGGCTGAAATATTTAAATATGAATGAGAAAGAGAACACATAAAAATTTTATAATATATCATGATCCCTAATTTCTGGTTTTTCTCAATAATTATGAAATTTAATTCAAATGAAAATGAGGCATCACTGTAAAATAAATGAGCACCAGACAACAATCCTAAACTTTGATCCATCCCAACTGTAATTAAGCAATCATATGATTTAGGACACTGTCACTAATTCTCTACACCCAGTTAATTTACTCCTCTCTAAAATGGAAAAACACCACCAACTCTATCTCACAAAGTTGTTGTCAGGCTTCACACTCAAAGTTTACAGAATTTCTAAAGTGCCATACATATATATAGTATGTGTCCTTGAATATACAAATGCTATTTTGATGCCTTTTTAGCAAGAGGAAAGTGATCTACCAAATATTTAAATGCCCTAAATTCAACTCAACATGTAAGTACTATAAAGACAATGTTATTATTCAGATGCCATTATATCAAAATTGCTATGACGATGACTGGATCCAAGAATGCTGTTATACTGAACAACAAAAAATAATAATACAGAAAAATGCTTTGCCTATAAAACTTTAAAAATAATTTTCAAAGCATCTACCTACCCATACACACACACATGCACACATAAATACATACAGACACACACACACACACAAACACACACAAAATCCCTATTTATTTAAGTAAATTCAAGAGAATATCTATTTGGAAAATCATTTTATATTATACAGAATCTTAAAAGAAATAAAAATATAATTCATTTTTAAATTTTTACTAATGGATAGTGATCAGTAGTTTAAGACTGGGCTATCATTAAATATTTTTCTGAATAATTCTAGTATTTGAATGTAAAACTTACATACTAGATTTCAATGTCATTTCTTAATATTCTAACTCTCCACTTTAAAAAGCAAAAAATGTAAAACATTCCTTTTCAACACAAAAATCTAAGCCTAAAAGTTACATAGCAGGTCTGAGGCAGCTATCTTTAGAAAGGCCAGCTTACAAGGTTAATTCTAGGCTGGCAGCTGGGGACTTTGCACTTAGACCATTCCCTAACTAAAAATGTGGTTCACTACATAGATTATTTATATAAACAATATGATATATGATGGACATCTGTTTTCTGGGAGGGGTCTGATATTTTGGCACATGCTACACAGAAGGTACCTTTGCAGGCAGCTTAATAAAAGACTTCAGTACTAGCCTCCAGTGGGCTTCCCTGGAGAGAAATACATGTTACTGCATTGTTCATTGTTAGATAAAGGAACAAGCTCAGTGTGTACCCCATAGAAAGAAGAGAAGAAAACTTATCCATGAATTATTCTCCCAATATATAATTAGCTATGCATGTGTGGGTACATATATGCACAGTAAGAATCAATAATACAAGTCTTTTTCAACTAGTGGTTAATTTCCCACAATCGCTCAAAAGTTGAAAAAAATTCAACAGGATACTATAAACGCCTAAATTTTATTAAAAGATGACAAACTTAGAAAAATAGATTATTTGTCTGCCATAGGCTTCATCCTAATTAAAAAGTTTTTTTGCTATCATATGACATCATAGCTTTGGTCTGGAGTATTTAAACACATATTTCAGAGAAAATAAAAAAGACAAATTAATTCATTCAGATAATAGCATGCACCTCTTATGTGCTCAGCATAAATATTTTATCTTGATTTATTTTATTTAAATTTTCATATCAATTATAGTTTATTGGTATTAACCAGCATGTATAAGAAAAAAAAAGCAACAAATTGTCATAAAATCTCTCCTAAAATCTTTAGAAAGTTTTCCTTAAATAAACAAGAAAATAGAGTTCTTTCTAATATTTTTAAAGAATAGAATTAACTAATTCGAGTGCAAGACAAAGAAAACTAAAGTAGCTAGGAAATATGACCATTTTTAGTCATAAATAACATGCAAAATTTCTAACTAATGCTTATTATTTAAAAAGTAGTCTTTTATTTATCAAAAACCTAAATACTTAGCTCAGAAACCAAAATAAATGATCTTGCTTGTCTTGTTAAATAAAATTCAAAGAAGCTGAAAAACAATGACTCAGTTTAGGACTTAAATTTTATCTGTTTAAACCCAAGTTTAATTCTATAAATATAAATTTATGTAATTTTAAAAGAAAAAACTAGAGTTATATATTTATTTATATTTTAAATGTTCTTAGTGCCCATCATTTCTGCTTTACATTGATTCTGCAGTGATATGATGGATTTGTCAGACTATAGTTCTCTGAGAAAAAACCATTTGTTTATTTACTTTTTTTTTTTCTTTTTTTTTTTTTTTTGAGACAGAGTCTCACTCTGTTACCCAGGCTGGAGTGCAGTGGTGTGATTTCAGCTCACTGCAACCTTCGCCTCCCAAGTTCTCCCAATTCTTCTGCCTGAGCCTCCCAAGTAGCTGGGACTACAGGCACGAGCCACCATGCCCAGCTAATTTTTGTGTTTTTAGTAGAAATGGGATTTCACCATATTGGCCAGGCTGGTCTTGAACTCCTGACCCCATGATCCGTCTGCCTCGGCCTCCCAAAGTGTTGGGATTATAGGCGTGAGCCACTGTGCCTGGCCTGTTTAATTTACATTTTTATTTCAAACCATTTTTATAACTTGAAAAAATCCAAAAGCCAATCCAATTATGGGGAAAAAAAAACAGCTAGAGAGTTGGGTAGAGAGAAAAGAAATACACACTAGAACATTAGTAGTAATTATAAGCAGATTTAGTTTTCTTATTTTGCTTTTCTGTATTTTCTGAAATGTTCCATAATAAGTATTATTCTGAAACAATCAAAGTTATCAAAATAATCAGGAAAAGTTATTTTGAAACAATAAATACCACTGTCAAAAAGTTATAACCTACCTAGAGTTTCTAATGTAAATTAAATAGCAATTCATTTTAATGAATATTCAGTTTTTACTACTATTACATAGCTATAGTATGTAAATAAGAAGTAAATATAAATAAGAATGTTTAAAAAGTCTATAACTGATGAGTAAATGAAAAAAGGGAATATTAATTTCATTTTTTTCTTTTTCATCGGATTCTGTATATAGATATTAATAACTTACTAATATGAGATTACCAAATTCAACAAACATCACTTCAAGTTAAAATGAACAAAATAAGATGTTCTCTATATTAGTTATCATATAACCCAATTTATTCTGAGACTTTTTTATAAATATAGCTTCCAGATTTCAAATGTTTACAAGTTAATAAATATAACCTACATTGAGAGCAATCAGGATGATGTCATTTACATTGACTTTGTCAGGAGAGCTTGTGCAAGCTTCAATGCCTTCATCTGAAAGATACCTGTTAAAATAAAATAAATGGCTTAATATTATCTAAAAAATTAACCAAAATTCTTTTCTTAAGTCTACATGCAATTTTGTTTTCTACTATAAAATGCTTCTATTATAAATACTAGGGAAAAGAGTCTTGGATATGGGTTCCTTGTTTATTTACTATTTCTTATAGAACAGTTAAACAGTGCATATTTTTCCTCTTTCGTATCCTTAAAGAGATACTGTATCAGTAAGTGTATTCATATGCTTTCTAAGAGCTATTTAAATGTCAATATACTTTAGGGAAATACAAGCTACTATTTGCTATTGTACAAATAAAAGCTTAAGTATCTGTTAATACTGTAAGCTCTTAAAAAGAGATTGAGATGTGCTATAAAAATAAAACTAAAATCAACATGGTTTTAAACTTAGTACAACAGAACTTCTCTCTGGACTTTCTCACATTATCTTCTCAAGTCCCCTTTCTTTCACATAATGTTCTCAAGGATCCTTCAATAAAGGCTATTAATTCCAAATAGCACAAAGATAGGCAACTTTTTACAATACATCTTTTGCTTTTCCTATTTATTTTCAGTTTTTTTACTCATTGTCTTATTTGCCTTTTTCTTTTTATCCAGTCCAAACCAACCATGCACCTGTCAGAGACAATTAATTAAAGAGTAAAGAGATTAATAAATCCAAAGGAAAAAGATTCATCTCTACCCATACACAGTATGGACATTTTGAAACTCTTTGATAAACTCAACAATTCGGGAATCAATCATCAAAAAGTCCACTTGTAAAAATCCCCGTTAACATCTCTCATTTGTATAATCAGTATCAACTACTTTAACAAAAGGGCTAATGCTCATGACCTACAGACATTCTTCCACTATTAAAAGGATCCAGGACTGCTATTGTAAGATACTCAGCTCATTTTTGATGAACAGCAATTCCACCATCCACTCTAAACACTAGATTGATTCTAAGATACTTATCAAAGTAAACTTTACCTAGAAATAGCAACCCAAAAAAATGTCTTTAAGAAGGAGAGAATAATTTCTCAAAAGTTAAAGAGCCAGTGAAAAGAAATGTTAATAGTTAGAACAGTACAGAAGAGCAATAGAAGATTAAAGTAGATAAGCCAATGACCAAGACCAAGGAGACAAAAGTCAGGAAACTATATATTTAAATCAAACCAAGAATGTTAACAAAATTAGGTACTATTAAAAGCTTAAGATCATGGCACTGCTAAACTACAATGATAAATGAAGGCAAGCAGTTAAATGGGTGACAGGGAAAATACAAATATATAGATGAATCAGTAAGAATGACTAGATGGTAGACAGGAATGATAGTATATAAGTAACCACGGAATATAAATATCTGCAGTCATTTTGGATGGTTAAAATACTTCTTCAACTCAAAATGGCTATGGTAATTTCTTTATTATCCTGTTAATTTTTCACTATTTATGAATAGTAAAAAGGTATTTTGTCCGACTGTATCTGTAGCTCTAACTGTTTTACAAATTCAGTTTCATAAATATTGTGCCCCTGTTATGTGAAAAGTATTGTATAAATCAGTAATAAGATTAGTAAAGTGATGAAAAACTGAACACCTGTCCTCAAGAAGTTCACAGTCTCCTATACAGCATAACACAATACATAAACAACTATCATACAAGGCCAAAATAATTATAAATAAAATGTTATAGGGGCTCGAAGTGGCTGCAGGATGGGAAAAAGTGCACAGAAAAGGAATAGCATGAGCAAAAACATGGAGAGTAAGTGTGAAGCACCTCCTAGGGATAATATCCTGGAGCTTTCTGGCCAGAAAACAGAGAAGAAATAAGAGATAAGCATAGGCTGAGACCAATTTTAGAAAGCAATAGTGCACAAAAGGATATGGTATGAGTGATAAATTCTGACTAAGTGATTACAAAAACACAACTTTCCAAGCTCCTATACAGGAGGGAAGTAGTATGCAATGACTAACAGAATATTTGGTTTTCTAGAAAGAAAACTGTAGAATTAAAGAATTATAGAATGTCAGATGAACTAGGATAGATCTTTAAATATAATTAAAATTCATCTCTTCAACTTTACAGATGAAGAAAAGGAGTCCTATAGATGTAAATTAAACTTGCCACAAAAATGCAAGCTGCAAAGTTAAAAACAAGAATGAATCCTAGGCCGGGCGCAGTGGCTCAAGCCTGTAATCCCAGCACTTTGGGAGGCCAAGGTGGGTGGATCACGAGGTCAAGAGATCGAGACCAACCTGGTCAACATGGTGAAAGCCCGTCTCTACTAAAAATACAAAAAATTAGCTGGGCATGGTGGCGCGTGCCTGTAATCCCAGCTACTCAGGAGGCTGAGGCAGGAGAACTGCCTGAACCCAGGAGGCAGAGGTCGCGGTGAGCCAAGATCGCGCCATTGCACTCCAGCCTGGGTAACAAAAGCGAAACTCCAACTCAAAAAAAAAAAAAAGAATGAATCCTAACTCCCAACTCAGCACTCTTTCCATTACAACATACCATTTTCAGCCAGGTACAGTGGCTCACTCCTGTAATCCCAGCACTTTGGGTGGCCAAGGCAGGTGGATCACCTGAGGTCAGGAGTTCGAGACCAACCTGACCAACATGGTGAAACACCGGCTCTACTAAAAATACAAAACTAGCCGGGCATGGTGACACATGCCTATAAACCCAGATGCTTGGGAGGCTGAGGCAGGAGAATCGCTTGAACCCAGGAGACGAAGTTTGCAGTGAGCCAAGATCATGCCATTGCACTCCAGCAACAAGAGTGAAACTCCATCTCAAAAAAAATTTTTTCATTTATCAAACAATTAATGCTGATATTAGGGATATAATCATCTCATAAACAACAGCCAGTATCTATACAAATCAGTTTCCTAATGAGCTAGATACTTCAGCACCTCACACACACAAAAGTAGAACTAGGCAAATGTAATCAGTGAGCTCTAAAGTATATTAAACAAGAACAGGTGAACAGGTATAAAACTCAGTTTATAAAAGCAGTCATGCTGTTCCCTTCAGCATAGTAGAAGATCAGGAAACTAATGTCAACTAATTATTAGAGATCCAAGTTTTCAGAAGAATAAATGTACCCCATTCCAACAAAATTTTATTAAAAGGTAAAGTCTAACAAAAATTTTAAAGGCAGAGCTGTAAGGGTTTGGAAACTTGCCTTTATCCACATAAGTCAAATATGTGATTTCTTTCAAACAAGGCCTGTACATCACCTGACCAGACTTCAAATTATATTACAAGGCTATAGTTACCAAAATGGCATGGTACTGGCATAAAAACAGGCATTAATACCAGTGGAACAGAATAGAGTACCACAAAATAAAGCCAAATACAGCCAATCTTCAACAAAGCATACGAAAACATAAACTGGGGAAAGGACACCCTATTCAATAAATGGTGCTGGGAAAACTGGCAAGCCACATGTAGAAGAAGGAAACTAGATCCCCATCTCTCACCTTATACAAAAATCAGCTCAAGATAGATCAAAGGCTTAAATCTAAGACCTGAAACCATGAAAATTCTAAATTTTTAGAATGTAGATAAGTAAGTGGAACCTAATTAAACTAAAAACTTCTACACAGCAAAAGAAATCATCAGCAGAGTAAACAGACAACCTGCAGAGTGGGAGAAAATATTTGCAAACTATGCATCCAACAAAGTACTACAATACAGAATCTACAAGGAACTCAAAACAAATCAGCAAGAAAAAAAAAATCCCATCAAAAAGTAGGCAAAGGATGGAATTAGACATTTCTTAAAAGAAGATATACAAAAACAGCCAACAAACAGCATCACTAACCACCAGGGAAATGCAAATGAAAACCACAATGAGAAACCACCTTGCTCCTGCAAGAATGGCCATAATTAAAAATAATAAAAAAAAAAAATAGATGTTGTCGTGATGTGGTTTACACTCCTGCCAGAAATATAAATCAGTACAACCACTATGGAAAACAGTATGGAGATTCCTTAAAGAACTAAAAGTAGATCTACCATTTGATCCAGCAATCCCACTACTGGGTATCTACCCAAAGGAAAAGAAGTCATTATATGAAAAGACACATGTACACACATGTTTATTGCAGCACAATTTGCAATTGCAAAGATGTGAACTCTTAAGTGTTCATTGACCAAAGAGTGAATAAAGAAAATGTGGCATATATACACCATAGACTACTATTCAGCCATAAAAAGAATCAAAATAATGTCTTTTGGAACAACTTGGATGGAGCTGGAGGCCATTATTCTACGGGAACTAACTCAGGAACGGAAAACCAAATACTTTATGTTCTCACTTGTAAGTGGGAGCTAAGGTATGAGGGTGCAAATACATACAGAGTGATATAATGGATTTTGGGGACTCCAGGAGGGTAGGTTGGGAGAGGGTGAGGGCTAAAAGACTACATACTGGGGACAGTGTACGGGTGCACTAAAATCTCAAAATTCACCACTATAGAATTTATCCAGGTAACCAAAAACCACCTGTACCCAAAAAACTATTAAAATAAGAAAATAATAAGGCCTGTAAAACGTTTTCTGAACATAACAAAACCAAAACACTTACGCCTTATAGGTTTACTCCATAATTTTCAACAAACAGGGCACCGATTCACAGTTCTCCCTGAGTAGTATCTTACTGTTAAAACCGGATGAAGGACTGGGCCTAAATTAACCATAATTTGGGATTTACAAGTTAATCTTTTCATTTTTTATAAACATTTAAAACTCCACTATTACCAATTAATAAAACAAGGGATAAAAAATAAAAAGTCAAAGACCAAAATGTGCTTCAAGAACTTCAGTAATGCAGTAACTAAAGAACAAAAAACACAACACAAGATTTACCAGTCTTAATTGTGGCAATCAGGAAAGAAAGCAACTGAAAAGTAGTAGAGCAGGCACTCCAGATATGGTCCCTGTGGTGGACCTCGAGGGAACAGAATTATCATCAGTTCCTATGTGTCATCTTTGAGCACCTAAAACCCAAGGGCATTGATACAACAGAAGAAACTGACACCAGAGGGTTCCTGTTTACTAAAACAGCCAGCAAGAGCACAATTTTTTTCACTCCCTAATGGACATTTTGGACAGTAATATCATAAAACCACTTATTACTATTCTAAACTATGAAAACATCTAAATACATTTTACTGACAAGCAGGGCACGAAAGGGCTAAATTTCTGCATGATACTCACAGAACAGATGAATAATTCTCACTAATTCTACCTTCAAATAATGCAATTTTTAAGTTACCACAGTTTAGTAAGTGCTCAGATTTTTTAGTTGTTTTTGTTTTTGTTTTTGAGACAGGGTTTCACTTTGTCACCAGGCTGGAATGCAGGCACAAACACAGCTCACTATAGCCTCGACTGCCCGGGCTCAAGCAATTCTCCTGCCTCAGTCCTCCAAGTAGCTGAGATTACAGGCACTAGCTACCACGCGCACCAAATTTTTGTATTTTGTAGAGATGAGATTTCATCATGTTGCAGAGGCTAGTCTCCAACTCCTGAGCTCCAGCAATCCGTCTGCCTCGGCCTTCCAAAGTGCTAGGGTTGTAAGCATGAGTCACCACCCTACACCTTAAGTGCTTAAAATTTTTTAAAAAGAGATTTTAGAAAACGCTTCCTTTAGTAAATGCTTCTATTTATGAGAAGATGTCAAAATTGTGTCTTAGAATCACTTAACTGTCTTCACCTCATGTTCAGAAGTCATTTGGCATATAAAACAGACATGTCTAAACTACAGCTGAAGAATCTCAATTGGCAGAAAACTGTGATTAAATATATATATATATATATAGTTTTAATCTCATTTATTAGTTCCAGATAGTAGATCTCCATTCCCACACTTTATCATCAGTAAGGAAAGAAGAGGGCCAATTTCCTTTGATCCATTTATTTGAAAGAAGGTAAAATCCATGAGTCTAACTTACTCACTGGCTATGATGTGTAGATAACGAAGAAGAGCAAGGTAAATTACAGATCAGATGGCTAAGCTAAAGGGGGTGACCATGTCTGCACAAGGACTGGTAAAGCAGTTACTGCATCAGATTTTATTTTTAGCTTGTAGATTTCCGTAAAACAATGTATAAGCCAAACAAAACAGGGCTCAACCTGAATGTGGTACATGCACTTTGTACTTTAATACTAAACATATTAGTTTATTTAAATTATTTGCTCCTGTTCACTTCCAAGTTTTCTTTGACCTGCCAAGTTGTGCTATAAGTGTACCTCGAATAGTATAACATTCATAGCCAACTTCCTTTCCAAGCAAGAATTCAGAACCAAGTGTCTTTTAGTTCACTTTGTATACACTGGAAGAGCAAATAACACAATTATGCCTGTATCAAATGTTCTCTGGTGAATTGTCTATATTACACTAAAAGTATCAAATCATTCAGTCTGGTCATTGATCTAAATATTTTCCAAACTGGACATATAAAGAACTCATGCTTACTTTAGACTTCAAGGACTACTTATATTTTTAAGGAGGAAGAATGTTCTAATTGGCCAGAAAGTGAGCCATAAAAGCAAACACTAAAGTTTTATTCTCTTTTACCCACTGCCACCCACTGAAGTAGTGAATGCCCATTCAACTCTGAACTGAAACTTGACTTCCCAAAACAATCAAATACAGAATTATTGCACATTGTTATAAACTAGGCTGATGACACATGAAAAGTCTTTAAAATGCCAATAAGAAAACCAAGAGTGAAAACATTCTTTACGAATGGACAGGGACTATGTCAAAATAAAGGAGATATCTGGACACTGACTGGTACATGGTGTTCTTAATTGCCCCTGAATAAAACCCAAATCAAATGGCTTCATGCAGTTTTGGGGGTCTCTAACCTATACCTGATGATTTGCTACCACACCGAGGTTACTAGCCCCCAACATGATATCCAAATACCAAAATGGGAGTTTGATAAATGAACTCTTGCTTAGCCACAAAGAAAATAAAGATAACTAATTCCTAATTACCCAAGCTAAGGTGGAGATGAGAGGGAAAAAAATATAATAATCAAAAAATCACTTCTATTAAAAGATATTTTTCATCTTAGCAAATATGGAAGTTCCTGACCTACTGCAAATTCCCCAAACTTTAATGTTTTAAAATATATATTTTTTAATTACCCATACAAAGATCTCTGCTCACTCTGCCTATCCTGTTTCTCTCTCCACAGTGTAAGTCACTTAATACACCTGCCAAAAATTTGTTTTATCTATTATTCTGATAGACTTATACTACACCTAGCCAGAGACACTGAAACAATTAACTTACTGATTCCCTCCTCTAGGGCAGACGGAGATGGCTTGCAAGTTCTTGTTTATGAATATAACTTGGGAAAATACAGGATTTTGCCATAATGAGTAACAAGATTAGTAAGGTTAAAAAGCTACTAAGAACCGGGGCACAAGACTTTCTTCAATAACCTGGTACAAATGACATCAATATATTCAATACAGCTTACAGATACACTGGAAGGATCACAGATGAGAATATAAAATGGAACACCAGCAGTTAGTTGAATGAATTCATGAATTCCATGGCAAAAGCTCTATTAAGCATAACAAACAGAAGGATCAGAATTCTGCAAAAGGTAATTCAGAAGAGAAAGTACTATTAAAAAAAGGTGGAAAATGAAAAAAGAGGTCATAATTTTGTTTCCCTTAACAACTAAGTACCTCTTCTATTAATATTACTACACTTTATTTTCTCGTTTAGGTAAAGTACACTTCCTATCCCAAATTGAATACCACAACCTCTATTCCAACAATTACAATGACCTGATCAATGCTGGCTTAAAAATTTAATTTTCTTTGTGGCTTATATACAAATGGGTCAGATGAATAAAGTTATGTATTATTTAAAGTATTTCTAAGTACCAGTATGTACTGTTAATCTTAATATAGTAAACTATTTTCAACACAAGATTTATTTTACTCATTAAGAAACTATAAAAATGCATTACTTTTTCGGTTTTTAGTTTCTATGATTTCTTTGCAATCACAAATATACATTATTTCCATCCTTTTTTTTTTCTTTTTTTTTTTTTTTTTTGGTAGAGACAGAGTCTTGCTTTGTTGCTCAGGCTGGTGTTGAACTCCTGAATTCAAGTTATCCTCCTGCCCTGGCTTCCCAAGTGCTGCGATTATAGGTGTGAGCAACCATACCCAGCCATTATTTCCACTATTTAACTAACCTATAGTTGTTACATTTTTTTCTACACCTACACCAGAAAATCTATTTTAATTCCTTCTATGCTAACTCTTAAGATTGTTACATTACAAAAGTAGAAACATCAAAAGCAAAAAAAAAAAATGAAATAAAATCATGAAAATCTTAACATTTTAAATTCAAATGTTTAATAAAATTAACCTGTACACAAACTGAAAGTATGAATATGCAAAAAAAACTTGAATTACTTAACACTATTTAAGCATCTTTTTCTAAATAAACAACTTCTGATTATGTAAAACAATATGAAATGCCTTGATATATACATCACGGTTAACAACCACACTGGTGAAGTACCAGTATTTCAGTAGCCAAACAAAACATTTATTTTAAAAATTTAGATGTAAATTAAGAAAATTTCTAGGGAAAAATTTTTTGTAAGTTTATATCTAATTTAATAGTACTCAAAAATGTTTCAATTCTGAAAAGTTAAACCTAGATAGGTTTTTGTTAAGCACTTCCTTTAAAAAGCTGAAGACTATCAAGTAGCTAATTGTGAAAGCTGTACTTCCTGAAAGCACCACTAGATGACAACCTTGTTTCACAAGTAAAATACACTCCTGTTGGAAGCTAAGACCCTGAAGATACACTAAATTAGCTTAAAGGTTTCTGACATTTGTTTTTTGTTAGAGAGTAGGGATAACAAAAAAAAATAACAAAATAGACTATTATAATTTTAGAATTTGTGTTGATATAAAGATCACTCAGGGTTTTTTTTAAAAAACCTCATTTAGTAAGCATTCAAGAGGTACCTTACCATAAAATATATTAAGACAATTTTCTCTTCCAGTCTCTCCTACATCTATATCTTTGGAAACAGATGATTTTTGTAAAAATAAAGTACACATACATTATTTGAGACTAATGCTTTTTTGCTGTAGAATAGATACAAAAAGTTTGGTGGCTTTTTTTTGTTTTTGTTTTTGTTTTTTTTGAGACAGAGTCTTACTCTGTCACCAGACTGGAGTGCAGTGGCACGATCTTGGCTCACTGCAACCTCCACCTCCTGGATTCAAGCGATTCTCCTGACTCAGCCCCTTGAGTAGCTGGGATTACCGGTGCCCACCACCACCATTATTTCAATAATTGCTTTTCTCTGACATCAAAATTTAAAACCATGACAATTTTTTTTTTTTTTTTGCATTTTAGGTTTTGGGGTACATGTGAAAAACATGCAAGGTTGTTGCATAGGTGCATACGTGGCAGTATGATTTGCTGCCTCCCTCCCCTTCACCTATATCTGGCATTTCTCCCCATGCTATCCCTTCCCAACTCCCCACCCCCCTGCTATCCCCCCCTCCCCCCAACAGACCCCCGTGTATAGTGCTCCCCTCCCTGTGTCCATGTGTTCTCCTTGTTCAACACCCGCCTATGAGTGAGAACATGTAAAACCATGACAATTTTAAGATAATAACTATAAGAAGATAGGTAATAACAAACTTCTATTTTTATGACTCATATTCAAAATATTAAAATATTTTCCCCATACATAAACCAATTCATGAAGACATTAACCCTAGAATGCTTATTTGGTATTAAAAAATATGTCTGAACGAGTAAAAATGTGTAAATAATTCCCTTGAAATCCCATAATTGATATATTACAAAGTATAGTAGCAATGGTAACCTAACTATGTTGTTATTCATCTTTGTAAACCATGACTTCACATAAATTTAAAAAGTATAAAATGAAGGCCTGGATATTTTTACTTTCATTGGGGTTATAATTTATAACCTTCCTCTAATTCTGTATTTTCATACATCAATTCAGAAGCAGAGCTGGGGTTACTCTTTAATAAATCAGATTTCAAGATGTGAGATTACTTCATATTTCTGTCCCACTACTGCACTCATAGCATTGGTGCCTACAAAGTCCATGCCAAGGGTCTCTCAAGGTAAGGCCTTCCAGAATTAACCCCAAGGAGATCACATACTTGGTTAAGTTTACATAAGAAATGCTATTCATAAATGTAAGGTATTATAAAAATTGGAAGGCATTTTTATAAGTAGCTGGAGAGACTATCACTTTTTATTGAAGCTAATGAAAACTAGATGAAAATCTCAGCCTTACCTTTTATTATGTGGGACCCTAGTCAATTTGCTTCATCTTTCTGTGCCTCAGTTTCCCCCTACCAAAAAAGACAATACTGAAAATACTGATCTACAGAGTATTTATAAGAATAAATGAGGAGACAGCATGTAATACCTAGCATATGCTTGGGATACAGTAGGTGTTAAATAAGTATTAGTTTTCTTCCTTGTTAAACACAGTGCCATTGCTTATTCTATAAAATATTTTCAAAACATAATGATATTCAAAAATCTGGATTCTAATGAGAAAGGAAGAGTATAAAACTAGCGTAATAATAAAGGGAATTTCTTCAAAGGCTACAGCTAATAGTCAAAAGTGTATATGCTTCCCTATTGGTAAGCCTGACCACGTATTTCTAGCAAGCTACTCACGTGGAGTTCACTGAGAACTAAAAAGTATCAGCAAGGAAATAATTTTATTTATTATTATTTTTTAGAGATGGGATCTCGCTATGTTGCCCAGGCTGGAGTGCAGTGGCTAGTCACAGGCACGATCCCACTGCTGATCAGCATGGGAGTTTTGACCTGCTCCATTTCCAACCTGGGCTGGTTCACCCCTCCTTAGGCAACCTGGTGGTCACCCACTCCTGGGAGGTCACCATATTGATGACAAACTTAGTGCAGACACTCGATCAGCAGAGTGCACTACAGTCCAGAACTCCTGGACTCAAGCGATCCTCCCACCTCAGCCTCCCTAGCTGGGACTACAGGCATGCGCCACCGCACCCAGTGGAAATAATTTTATTTATTTTGTTTAAATCTTTCAGTTTTACAATTCAAAGTTTTTTAACAATAAGAAAATAAGTTATTCTATTAGACTGTACAACTGTTTCTGCCTGGAACAGAATTTCTAACCCAAAATGTATTGCTTTCATTTTTGTTTAATCTGCCATTTATGTCAAAATTTAAAACAATAATGCCAAGAAATAGCTAGTAAGCAATAAAGTTTAAAATTATATTGTACAGAGAAAAATTAAACTTTTACAATTTACATTTAAATTTTATTTAATGTCATTCATTAAAAATCTTAAAAATCAAAATCTACTACTTCAATTATCATAGGCAATGAAGACAAATACTTATTTGTTTCTAGTATATGTAATCGTATGTCTTACAATCTAATAGCACAACAATTCTCTACATTGAAATGAAAGAAAAAATGAAAGAGGCATATAAAAAGCACAATATTCGATTCCTCAAGGACCTAGAAATAGAAAATCCATTTGACCCAGCAATCCCATTACTGGGTATATATCCAAAGGATTATAAATCATTCTACTATAAGGACACATGCACACGAATGTTCATTACAGCACAGTTTACAATAGCAAAGACCTGGAACCAACCCAAATGCCCATTGATGATAGACTGGACAGGAAAAATGTGGCATATATACACCATGGAATATTATGCAGCCATCAAAAACGATGAGTTCGCGTCCTTTGTAGGGACATGGATGAACCTGGAAACCATCATTCTCAGCAAACTGACACAAGAACACAAAATCAAACATCGCATGTTCTCGCTCATAGACGGGTGTTGAACAATGGGAACACATGGACACAGGGAGGGGAGCACTATACACTGGGGTCTGTTGGCGGGGAGTGGGGGGGACAGCGGGGGGTGGGGAGTCGGGGAGAGATAGCATGGGGAGAAATGCCACATATAGGTGAAGGGGAGGAAGGCAGCAAATCACAGTGCCACGTATGCACCTATGCAACAATCTTGCATGTTTTTCACATGTACCCCAAAACCTAAAATGCAATAAAAAAAAAAAAAGCACAATATTACAATTTAAAACCCAGCCATTTAAATGTGTTACTAAATTAAACAGGTAATATTAAACAAATAAATGAATTTTTTGTCAAAACAGTGAAATAGTCCCATATATATGTTAGTTGATAAATATGAGTTAGTAATTCTCATTTCCATTTCTTTCAAATGCATCTTAAATACAAAGTGCTTAGTGTTGCTTAAATTCTTGAAACTGAAATGCTGCAAATAAATTAGTTTTTTTCTATTGAAGGAGACCAGGAAATTTCACCCCAAAATATGGCACCCTGGAATGCTGATTATTTTAAATTGAAGGTCCCTGGAGACTGGCAGATGCTAGAAGCTTTACTGTGATATTCCCTTATCTGCCCAAAGTCCAGACTCTTTAAAGAAGAAAATTACCACTAGTCCATTCCCTGAGTTTTCATTAACTCATACTGCAGAAATAAAGACTGAAGTCTATAAACACACCTAGACAGACTTTTGTCACAAACCACTGTCTTCTCTGTGGGCCCACAAGGTTTTGTTTCAGGATACTGTATGTTCTCCAGGCCTATTGAATTCCCCTAAAAATCATTTACTATCCCCCTTAAAATTATCCACATCTCCCTCTCCTCTGTGAAGAAGAGTATACACTCTGTACCCCCACTGCATTATTGTATAAACAGTCATTCTCTTGAAATTCCCTTGTGCTATGCACATTAAATAAATTTTGTATGCCTCTTCTATTAATCAGGCTTTCTTCAGCTGATTTTCAGCAAACCTTCAGAGAGAGAAGAGAAAGCTTTCCCCTGGCACCTATATTAAGTTAGAAATCATAATTTGACTACATTTCCCATTCCTCTTTGTAGTAGCCTGAATGGTGGTCCACAGAAGATATGTTCATGTCCTAATCCCTGGGAATCTGTGAATGTTACTTTATTTAGAGAGAGTCTTTACAGAAGTAATTAAGAACCATGAAATAAGAAAATCATACTAGATTATCCAGGTAGGCCCTGAATCCAATGACAAGTGTTTTTATGAGAGAGAGGCAGAGGGAGTTTAAAAACAAACACAGAGAGGAAAGTGACACACAGAAAAGTAAAAGTCCGTATGAAGCTGGAGGCAGAAACTGGACTGATGAGGCCTCAAGCCAAGGAATGTCAGCAACCACAGAAGCTGGAAGGAGTAAATTACTGATTCTCCCTAGAGCCTCGGCAGAGAGAACAGCCCTATAGACATTTTGATTTCAGACTTCCAATCTCTAGAACTGTTAAGAGAATAAGTTTCAATTGTTTAAAGGCATGCAGTTTGTGGGAGGAAATGAACACATCCATTACATATTCCAGTAATTACTTGTGAAGTATTGATTTAATTAAATACAAAACACTATTTTGAAAGGCCATCCATCCCTTAGCTTAGAATCTATGAAGGACATTTTCTATCCAACTTAAAATGCCTTGATTCCTTAACTCTTCCTGAATGAATACTTTCAGTGAACCCTATTGGTTAGTTTCAGTCTACAAATAAAAAGATACAAACTACATAGAGGTATAATAAAGTAACAGTAGCCCTTCTTGTTATGCAGAAATGGAAACTGGGTAAAACAGGAACACTGAACAGTGTTGAGGGATCAGGCAAGGGAAAGACGTAGAGAGGGTCACCAAACTCTGTCTACCTACATCTGACTGACCTCCAATGACAGATGTGAAACAGACTCAAAACATCCCAGCTGAAGACAAAAGATTTGAACAGAGAATAGAGCTGCTGCTGCATAAGATAAGAAACTGTACTTCAAACCCAGCCTCCCCACAAAAAAAATACCTTTAATAACACAGGAAACAATAATCAGTGAAAAACAACAGAACAAAAATATTTACAATTTAACACTATTAATACCCAGTACACAATCCAAAATTACTCAGCATACAAAGAATAAAAAAATGGAACACATTCTGAAGAAAAAAGAAAATTAATCAAATCTGATCCCAAGATGAACCTGATGCTGAAAATAACAAAGATTTAAAGTGGATATTAGAGCTATTTACATTTAAGGAAAAAAAGTTTGCAATACAACACACTCCACGTAACATTTTGGTCAATGACAGATACATATCTGACTGTGGTCCTGTAAGATTAAAATACTGTATTTTTACTGTATCTTTTCTATGTTTAGATATGTTTAAATACACAAATATGTTTAAATACATAAATACTTACACAATACTAAACTGTGTTACAATTGCCCACAGTATTCAGTACGATAACATGCTGTACAGGTTGGCAGTCTAGGAGCAACAGGCTATGCCACATAGCCTATGTGTGTAGTCGGCAATACCATTAAGGTTTGTGTAAGTACACTCCATGATGTTCCCACAATGACAAAACTGCCTGAAAACACATTTCTAGAACATATCCCCATTACGTGATGAATGACAGTATATGTTATGTGAAAGTTTAGTAGAATTCCTCTGTGAAATCATTTGGGCCTGGGTGCTTTTGTGGAGTACTTTTATGGAGTAATCTCTCGTTAATTTTCTCTATTTCCTCTATAACACTGGTCTGCTTAAGCTTTTTAACTCTAATAGGGTCAACTTTGGTCATCTGTACTTTCCTAGAAAATTACTCATTTCATATAGGTTTTTAGAAGTATTTGCAAAGTGGTCTCATGACATTTTTAAAAAGATTATTGTGCATATTTGAGGTTTACAACATGATGTTACAGGATATATATAAATAGTAAAATAGTTACCACAGTGAAGCTTATTAACATATCTATCATCTCACAGTTACTTTTTGTGTGTAACAATGGCAGCTAAAATCTACTTATTTAACAAAAATCTCTAATTTCAACAACTTTAGTCCTCATGTTGTACATCTCTCAACTTGTCCTTGGACCCACGTCTCCCCATTTCCTCTACCCATCCCGCTGCCTGTGGTAAGCACTGTTTCATTCTCTATATTTGAGCTTTTTTTGGTTTTTAATAGTCCACATATAAATAAGATCATATAATACTTTTCTTTCTGTGTCTGGCTTATTTCACTTACATAACATCCTGTACGTTCATCCATGTTGTGAGAAATGGCAGGATCTCCTTCTTTTGAAAGGCTGAATTATGTTCCATTGTATATATATACAAGTGACCCTTGAACTCGGGTGTTAGCATCACAAACCCTTGCACAGTTGAAAATCTTAGTATAATTTTCCTTAAAACTTAAATCTGAGTATAATTTTCCCTAAAATCTGAATATAGATTTCCCTAAAAACTGAGTATTATTTTCCCTAAAAACTTAACTACTAAACTGTTGACCAGAAGCTTTACCAATAACATAGTCAATTAATACATATTTTGTATATGTATCATGTACCATATTCTTACAATAAAGCAAGCAAGAGAAAGAAAATGTTACAAAAACCATATGGAAGAGAAAACATATTTACTGTTCATTATGTGGAAAGAAATCATAATTAAAGTCTTCATCCTCATTGTTTTTATGTTGAGTAGGCTGAGGAGGAGGAAGAGGAGGGGCTGGTCTTGCTGTCTCGGGATGGTATGGCAGAAATGAAACAAAATCCACATATAAGTGTTCAAATCCGTACTGTTCAAGATCAACTGTATAGACCACATTTTCTTTATCCATTTTTCCATCAATGGACATTTAGGTTGTTTCCATAGCTTGGCTACTGTGACTAATACTGCAATAAACTTGGAAGTACAAATATCTTTATGAGGTAGTAATTTCATCTTCTTTGGTTATATACTAAGAATAGGTATTGCTAGGTCATATTGTAGTTCTATTTTTAATTTCTTTACAAATCTCCATACTGTTTTCCATAATGGCTGTACCAATCTACATTCCCATCAACAGTGTACTAGGGTTTTTCTCCATACCCAGGCCAACATTTGTTATTTCATATCTTTTTTTGACAAAAGCCATCCTTACAGGTATGAGGTGATACATCATTGTGGTTTCAAATTGCATGTCCCAGATCATTCATGATCCTCAACATCCTTTCATACACCTCTTAGCCATTTTTACATCTTCTTTGGAGAAAAGTTTATTCAGGTCCTTTGCCTATTTTTTAATCAGTTATTTTTAATATAGTCTGTTTCAAAGATGACTTCTCCTTGTTATTTCTTATTTTACATAGTTACGCTTTTTTTCCTTGAATAAATTAGCTAATGGTTTGTCTGCTTTGTTAACTTTTTCAAAAACACCAAGATTATTCATCTGATAATGGATATAAACAAAATGTGTTATTTCCATACGTTGGAATATTGTCATAAAAGTAAGTTAAGGATTGATACATGTTGCCAACATAAATGAATCATAAAAAATGTTACGCTAAATGAAAGAAGCCAAACATTAAAGGTCACATTTTGTATGATTCCACTTATATGAAATGTCATATAAAAAAATCCATAGAGACAGAAAGCAGATGAGAGGTTGCCAGGGTCTAGGAGGAAGGGGAGTAATGGCAATGCATATTAGATTTCTTTAAAATGTTCTTGAATTAGGTAGTGGTGATGATTACTAATCTCTGTGAATATACAAAAAGCTACTGAATTATACACTTTATTTTTTATTTATTTATTTATTTATTTTTAGATAGTCGTGCTCTGTTGCGCAGGCTGGGGTGCAGTGGCACAACCTCAGCTCACTCACACCTCCACCTCCCAAGTCAAGCGATTCTCCTGCCTCAGCCTCCTGAGTAACTGGGACTACAGGTGCGTGCTGCCATGCCCAGCTAATTTTTGTATTTTAGTAAAGAAGGGATTTCGCCATGTTTGCCAGGCTGGTCTCAAACTCCTGACCTCAAGTGATCTGCTCACCTCAGCCTCCCAAAGTGCTGGGATTACAGGTGTGAGCCACTGTGCCCAGCCAAAATTGTATGCGTTCAAGGAGTGAATTTTGTTATGTGATTTATAACTCAATAAAGTTGTTAGTTTTTTAAAACCCACTGCATGGTCGAGGAGAGAAAACACCAGGATTTTGGCTTATTTGCTAGATTTATTGTTTTTCTATTCTTTTGCTCATCAATTTCTACTTTTATAGTTATTATTTTTCTTCCTTTATTTTAACTTACCTTGTTAGTTCATTTATCATTTATTCATTTTATTAATAAAAGTAGTTAGTAAAATGAATTTTCCTCTAATCACTACTTTAAATACATCACATAAATTATGATATAAAGTGTCTTCACTGTCATTACATTTTTTAACTCAATGACTTTAATTGCATTTACCCTTTTACAATATTTTTAAATACTTTTTAAAAAGCAGTTTGGTCAAACTTTTTAATTTCTAGGTGAAAGGGCTTGTATTTGGCTTTGTTAGTAAATCCTAGTTTTAGTGCATTGTAATCAGAGTGTTGTTTATAATAGTTCTACTTTTTCGAAGTTATTAATGCTTTCCTTATGACATAATATATAACCAGCTTTTATGAATGTGCTATAGGCACTTAAGAAAATGAGTATTTTCTCTTATCAAGATAAATAGTATTCAATATACAGTGTACCCAGAAGATCAACCTTATTGGCTATATTGTTTATATCTTCTACATCCTTATATTTTGTCCACTTAAATCTATCTAGTAATGAAAGTAGTATAATGAAGTTTCCTGTCATTGGTATGTCTCTATCTATGTGTCCCTGCAAACTCCTGAGGTTTGTTTCAGAAAGCCAGTTGCTCTATTTCTTGATGCATAAATATCCTTAAGTATTACATCTTATCGTAGAGTGTGGGTTTTAACACTAAAAGTGGTCTTCTTTGTCACATTTAGTGTTCTTATTCTTGAATTCTACTATATCTGATAGCATCTCTATCCCCTGCCCCATAGTGTTTCCATTTGTCTGATAGACTTTTGTCCATCCTTTTATTTTTAGACATTCTGACTCACTTTATTTTAGGTAAGTTTCCTATAAACAGCCTATAGTTGGATTTTGTTATATGAGCCAAATTTAAAAAATAGTTTTAATTGATAAGTAAAGCCCATGCATATTGAGTATTATGACAAGATACATTTGCTCTCAATTCTAGCATATTTAACAGACACATTTGGGTTCCATTTTATCATATTTTAATAAATTATTTTATTATCTTTGGCATATTTCTTTCTCCACAAGATATGTGTGCTTTGCTATTTTTACTTTTTGTTCATTTTTACAAAGGTCTATATTTCTGTTTTATTATTGCCTTAGTATGTTTATTTGTTTTTTTAATTCCGCTGAGTTCCTGTTATCCCATTTAACAGTGTACTATTTGGTTTACCAGGTGTTTTTAACATTCTTTACCGCCTATTTTCTTCTTCCCCTCTCTCACTCCTTTTTCTATAACAATACATAACTTGTACATTAGTTTTACCATCACCCTCATCTTTGTTTTAGTCTTATATTTACGTATTTTTTTAAATGTTCACCATCAGTTCTTTTGCTGAAGTTTTCCCAGTCAGCATTTGGCTAGATGAAGCTTATCCTCCAGTAGACTTCTAAAGAAGGACTGAAGGGTATAGAATTCTCTAAGTCTGGTATGATGAAAACTATTTTTTATAACCTTAATATTTAAAAAGCAGCTTGGCTGGATATAAAATCCTGAATTCATACTTCCACTGACTTTTCTTTGAATGCTGCTCTATTTTTGCCTTGCTTTATATATTGGTTTTGAAAAGTTCGATGCTACTGTAACTCTTTTGCTTTTATTTGACTTTTTTTCATGGAGGCCTTAAGGATTTTATCATTATCTTAATAATCTAATAATTTTTACTGGGATATGTCTTGAAGTTAATTGCTGTGAATTAATCATTCCTTATACTTAGCATACTTTCAATGTGTGGATTTACATCTTTTTCTATCTGGTAAGTTTTCTTGAATGACAGTTTTAGATATCAGCTCTTTTCAATTATTCTGGTTTTTTTCCCTTAGGGACTCAAATAAAACAAATATTATCCTTCCTTGACTAAGTCTTACATTTCAACTATTTTCTCTCTGACATTTCTTCTTTATTTAATTCTCATAGTTGTTTTTCTTTCTTCAATGCTCCTTACCAAATTTTCATTGTAATACATTTTCCCTAGGGTACCTTGTAATATATTCTTTATTTCTAAAATAATTCTGTTATTTTCTTCCACTTCTTTCCAAAGCTCCCTCAACATTTTTCCCCATTTGTCCCTGTTTATTGTCCACTTCTGTCTTCAGTTTTTGAATTTCTGACTCAAGTGATTTTTCAATTTCATGGTTGTTTTGGGGTAAAAGAATTTCCCTTGGTTTGTGTGTAAATTTGCTTCCTGATTTAGAAATATTTTTGCTCATTTTTGTGATATTGGGCTGTTTTACATTATTTCTAGTCCAATGTCACCCTTTCCTACCAATCAATGCCATATACTTTAACGAAGTGGTTGGGTTTCATTAGGGGGCATATTATGAATTTTCCACTTTTGTAGTTCTCTTTTGTCTCACAGGGCCTTAATTTTTTCCTTTTTTCTTCTTTTCTTCATCACTATCCAATTGCCAAAGGAAACTTCTTCCTTACTTTGTTTTTTTTCTCTCCCAAAAGCTATGCATTTCAAAAATTGAACCCTTTAACTCTTGCCTATTCTTTCAAATCCAACTTAACCGTTTAAATAAAATCTGTCCCTTTAATTCACACACCAATTCCTTTATATGGCATGTGTCTATTTTAACTTGTACGCCTGACGCACTGTTTTTCATCTGTTTCTTTCTGGCCCTTTATTTGACACCTGTCCTTAATTTGAAATATCTTTCTAATATGCCAAGTTTCTTTATTTTTCACATTTAGGGTAGATTTGATCTTTCTGGTGGTCATTCCTATCACCCTCTAGTCACTTCATTTGCATCTCTCCTCTGCTTTTCTATAGTTTTTTCGAGGTCCGCCATGGATCACCAAAGCTCCACAGGACAAGATTGGCATGGGAGTGTGTGGAACCATGGGGCTGGCTTTTAACTTTTTCTTTTTACTCACAGGTCTTTGATAGTTTCCACATTCTCTGTGTTCACATAATGTTGAGAGCATCATTTTACATGGATTTTTCTCAGGTGTGAAGTTATCTGTATAGTCTGAGGGAAATATTTTGGGAAGTTATTTACTACACTGCCACCATTTTCTAGTTATCGTAAGTCATAGTAGAATTTTTTTCAGCAAATAATTGAAAAACTGATCTTGACCAAAATTAAAAATAGTCACCAAAAAATACCATTAATAAAATAAAAAAGCCACAAATTGCAAAAAACATTCATAGCATATGTATTTCCAGACTCATATTTAGAACAAATAAACAACTCCTACAAATCAACATTAAGAAGTCCAACAACCCAGGCATGGTGGCTCACGCCTTTAGGTAATCCCAGCACTTTGGGAGGCTGAGGTGGGCGGATTACGAGATCAGGAAATCGAGACCATCCTGATCAACATGGTGAAACCCGCCCCGCTCCCCCACCCCGCCCGCTGTCTCTACTAAAATACAAAAAATTAGCCAGGCATGGTAGCATGCGCCTGTAGTCCGAGCCACTCAGGAGGCTGAGGCAAAGGAATTGCTTGAACCTGGGCGGGGAAGATTGCAGTGAGCCGAGATCGCACCACGGCATTCTAGCTTGGCGACAGAGCGAGACTCTATCTTAAAAAAAAAAAAAAGAAGTCTAACAATCCAATTGCTTGTTGTTGTTGGGTAAAACACATTAACCTTTATGGAAATAATTACAAGTTGAAAAAAATCATACTTCTTATACACTGATTAACTTGGTGTAAATAATACATATCTTCTAAGTATATATTTGTAATATTAATATCTAGTATCATATATATCATTACATGATGTATACTACATATAAAACACATAATCGCAATAATTACAAGAGATGAAAATAGGCATTTTCATCTTTTTGTCTTTTAATATATTTTTACTTATAGAAAAAATCATTAAAAATAATTTTTTTAATTCCTGCTCATATAACCTAGATTTTTTAAATATTAGCATTTTACCACATTTACTTTATATTATTCCTTTTCTTCCTTTCTTTCTCCTTTCATCCATTTATTCTTTTTATAAATTTTTTTATTTTACTGTAAGTTCTGGGATACATGTACAGAATGTGCAGGTTTGTTACACAGGTATACATGTGCCATGGTGGTTTGCTGCACCTATCAACCCGTCATCTAGGTTTTAAGCCCCACATGCATTAGGTATTTGTTCTGATGTTTTCCCTCCCCTTCCCCCACCCTCACAACAGGCCTCAGTGTGTGATGTTCCTCTCTCTGTGTCCATGTGTTCCTACAATTCAACTCCCACCTATGAGTGAGAACACGCAGTGTTTGGTTTTCTGTTCCTGTGCTAGTTTGCTGAGAATGATGGTTTCCAGCTTCATTCATGTCCCTGCAAAGGATATGAATTCTTTCTATGGCTGCACAATATTCCATGATATATATATATGCCACATTTTCTTTATCTAGTCTATCATTAATAGGCACAACAATCCAACTTCTTAATGGATAAAAGACTCAAATAGATAATTTATAATGAGCTAATAATCACATTAAAAGGTGCTTAACATCTTTAGTCAAGAAAATACACATTAAAACCACAATGAATTATCATTTCACACTAGCATGAATGGCTAAATTCAAAAGGACTAAAAACAGAATACTGGTGAGGAAGTAGAGCAACCAGATCTCTCACACACTGTTGGCTGAAGTATAAAATGTCACACCCACTTTGGAAATAAACGTTTGGCTATTTCCTATAAAGTTAAACATAAATCTATGGCCCAGCAATTTCACTTCTATATATCCTATGAGAGAAATGAAAACATGTGTCCACAAATAATACTTATAAATGAATGCTCCAAGTCTTATTCATAATAACCAAAAACCGGTTATTATCTGTGAAAAGGAGAATGACCAAACAAATTATGGTATACTCAAACATGGACTACCACTCAACAATAAAAAAAGAACTACCAATACAGTTAATATGAACAAATCTCAAAAGGACTGTTATACTTCTAAGATGTCAGAAAAAATAAGGTTTTCATTTTTATAATATCCACTTACAAGAAAGTGAATCCATGATGCCAGACGTCAGAAAAAGATTATCTGTGAGCAAAGAAGGGACAGAGCAAGAGAAAACCTTCTTGGGTGATAAAAACATTCTGCATCATGTTTAGGATGGTGTGTACCTAAGTGTACACAACTATCCAAACCTATCGTACTAAACACTTAAGAGCTGTGCATTTTAATGTATATTAATTGTGCTGCAATTTAAAAAGACAAGTCCAGTAAGTTTATTTATTCAATAAACATTTGTTGAGTCTCTACCTACTCTGTGGCAGACATTGTACTAGTCCCAGGAATTTGAAGATGAAAAAACCATAGTAATGACCTCAAATAAGTTTAGTCCCAGTGAAGCTTGGTTTACTTAAGGAGACAAACATATAAATGATTATAGCACAATGAGCTAGAGATAGAATGTTAAAGGAGCTCAGAAGAACGGCACCTACTTTCTATCAGGGAAGACTTCTTATAACAGATGACAGCTATGTTTTAAAATGAAGGACAAGAATCAACTAACTTCAATGGAGAAAACACACAAGCAGAAAGGGCTAAATGAGAAATGGTACAGTGGCAGGACATAAAATACCATGTACATAACAGACCCACAAGCAAGCTGGTGTTTTTAAAGCATAAACTACTAGAGAGGCAGGAGCAAAAATGGATGCCACAAAGAAACAATAGGCTATGCATACCTTTGTAAGACAGGGTTCATCCTGTAGGTGACAAGAGATCTAAAGATTAGACAACCTTTGTAGATAGCTCATTCTAACACCTATAGAAAAGACAGATTTAAGACAGTAAGCAAGAACGCCAACCGGGAGGCTACTCTCAAGAATAAAGGCCTGAAGTAGAAAAATATTTAGAAAGTAAAACTGGCAGGACTGATTCTTAATTTAAATATGAGTGAATAGGAAAAAGAAAAAAATGACTCATGAATGGTGAGATGAGTGTACCACCTCTAAAACAGGAGTATAAACAGAAGAACTTGGGAGATGTAGGGGAAGAAAAGTACAGTGAGACACATGAGTTTGATGTGCCTCTGGGATACCTAGTTCAAACTGTACAGAGAGTATTTCATATATAAGGCTACACTTTGAAGTTCAGGCTTAGGTAGATTTAGGAATCACCAGCATATAGAAATCAGTTTATATCATGAAAGCAAATGAGACTGGGTCAAGTACAATGGCTCACATCTGTAATCCTAGCACTTTGGGAGGCTGAAACTGGAGAATCACTTGAGGCCAGGAGTTCGAGACCAGCCTGAACAACACAGCAAGAGCCCATCTCTACTAAAATAAAAAATTAGCCATGTGGGGTAGTCTGTGCCTATAGTCCTAGCTACTTGGGAGGCTGAGGTAGGTTTACCACTTAACCCAAGGAGACTGAGCTATTATCATGCCACTGTACTCCAGCCTGGGCAGCGGAATAAGACCCAGACTCAAAAAAAAAAAAAAAAAAAAAAGAGCGAGAAGTTAAAGTCAGAAGAACAAGAAAGTGGACCAAAGATAGAACTTTGTTAGTACCAAGAAGGAAACTAAGAAAAGCCAGGGAGGGTGCAGTAAGAACATCCTAAAAAGACAAATGAATAATGAGAAAGGGATGAAGAAAACAAGAACAAGATGAAGAGAACAGTGTTAGGGGAGACAAAGAATAGTGACTTTCAAGACACTATAATGTCTTAACAGTGAATTCCAAGATAGATATAAACTGTCCAAAGAAGCAGACTCAGTAAGGAAAGATATCTCACAACTGGAAGATCACTGGTACTTTAGCAAAAGCATTTCAGCAGTGTGGAAGAAGCATAAGCCAGACTGTAGCAGACAGCAGAAAGAAACAGTAGGTATAAATGAGGAGGTGAAAAGTGATATAAAGACTAATACAAACAAATGTGCACATGAACACAGTCGTATGCGCTAAACATTAAAACAAGAAAAGGCATTCATAAAATGTTTCTTAAAAAAGGAAACTCAGATCTTGAAGAAAAAAAACTTGCTTAATAAATATCTACTTAGTAAATGTATGTTTTAAATACAGCTTCAGTCACATACTGCTTTGGAAATAGCACTAAGAATGGAATTAGTAGTTGATCGTATCAGCTCAACTGATTATGGGAAAGGTAAGAACAAGTATTACCATCTTTCAATAATCACTGTTTTGTAAATATGTGTTTAAAACTTCCTTAGTTAAAAAAAAAACCTCTACTACTCTTTAGAAATTTAGACTAAGAACTATATTATGAGTACTTCCACATCTTCCTTTAAAAATCTTTACCTTTTAGACTTAGAGAAATCATATTTATTGAAAAGAGTCAGTGAAATCATAAAGTGGGTCATTTTTGCCACGATCTGATATTGTACAAGGTTAAATCTAAAATTAGTATTTTATCAACTTACAAAACACAATTTTTGAGCCATCTAACAAAGTTATTAATTCATAAGCAAAGGATATTTTTTAATGTCCAACATTAACACTAATAAACATTATTAACTGATTCTATTTTTAAATAGGGGAAGGGGACAAGTCAAGAACACGAGCCAACCAGAGTTCTCCCTTTCTTTAGCTTTCCTCAAGAAAAAATACATTGGTGAAGTTTGTCTCTAAAGAATGTTTTTCTTTAAATTGTCTCTGCCTGAGCCTTGATCTCTTCACCCATCCTTGAAATAAAGGCCAGAATGATCTTCGTAAACTTGGCAAATCTGATCTTTTCATGGCTCCCATTTAAAATTCAATAACTCTCTGGACAGGGTAGTTCCCAGAAGATCCATCGAGGCATCTATAAAAAGCTTGCCCATTTGAAAAAAGAAAGCAATTTTATTTGCATACATCTTACAACTTGATATTAATCATATTTTACAGAAAAATTAATGTACTCTTCAAAATTCTCATATTCTTTTAAGTGTGTGAATGACCTATAAAGACTGTTTAATTAGCTAATGGTCTGTTTAATTAGCTAATATTGAGAGCCTAGTTTTCTCAATAATGATATTTGTCTATTATTGCTTATGTTTGTTAAATGAGTATGTTTGCTTATTACCAATATGTTAATTATAGTCCTGATACACCAAAGTAGTTGGATGAAGTGTAAAGGTTTTGATGAAATAGTAATGTAATCAGAATAATATAATCAGATAATGAAAACTGTGCACTGGATCCCAGTTAATATGAATGTCCACATAGTGGAACTGGTAATACTCAAATTTTCAGAACACAAATCCAAAAAGGAAAAATATTGAGAATAGCAATGAATATTGTAAAACAGGATCTTATTAGGCCCTTCATGCCTATAAAACACCAATCTTGGTTAATTTGGGACATAAAACTATTTTTTTATAAGTTCAATTTCTTATATAAAATAATCAGTGTGCTGATGACCAATCAGTTTAATTTAAATATGGTTGGCTGCCAAATATATTTTGTTATCTAAGAACAAACTCCTATATTTTACTCAAGGCTGTTATGTTTTAACAGGGTTTTCAACCTCACATTCACTCTTTTCTCTCTGTTTAAGCAGTATTGATTTTATTTTTTAAAAAACAAAAACAAAAACAAAACCACTGTCTGCTGTCTAGATATTCTACAGAATCCAAAAGTTGTCCAAGTGTGATAGGAATGCTCAATCGAAACCAATGAAGGATTTCTATCTGCCGTAGGATATAATGGAAAAGTTCTATTAAAATCATTAGTTCATTTCAAAAACACCTGACAACTCTGTATTTGACAGAAACCCCCCACTGCAAGTACTGACACATTCCTATCAAATAGTTAGGATTTACTAAGTTGTGAGGCAGCCGTATTCATACCAGTCACTACAAATAAGGATAAGAACAAGGACAGTGATTTTCTTGACAAGTTATTTTTAACAAATTCTGGAACAAGTAGCCCATATTACCTGTTCCAACTTCAGTTTTTTCTAAGTAATAAAGAAATAATACATATATTTCACTAATTACTTAGGACAGAGATCGGCAAACTTTTTCTGTAGAGTCAGATAGTAAATATTATAGGCTTTCCAGGCCATATGATTTCTGTGACAATGACTCTTTGCTCCTGTAGCACAAAAGCAGCAGCCACAGACAGTAGGTGCATGAGTGTTTCTGGCTGTGTTCTACTAAAATGTTATTTACAAAAACTGGTAGCAGTCAGATTTGGCCCACTGGTCATAGTCTGCCAACTCATTAGGATAAAGCTATATAATCTTTCTTTCTTCAAAAACTAGACTTAAAAGATATGTCCTTCTCTCAAAAAAGAAAATGTATTTAGAGTTTTAAAAAAACAAACTTACATTGTCTCATAAATGTACATATTGCACAACTGGTTCCACACATTTAATTTTTGAGGAGGGCAACACATTACTCTTTAAGTGAAATCCTTATTTACAAAAATAAAAGACAAATACTTAATAATGCAACATTTCAACAAGAATATGAAATTACCTACCTGCACCTGAGACTTAAGTTCAGTCCATATTAAGAGACTGAATACTAGTGTTACAGCTCTTTTAGAATTTGTCTAGCAGGCTTTCTGGTTTTTGCTGGAAAGCCCAAAAAAATAAAGATTAAAAATAATTTAAAAAAAAGAGACTGAATACTGACAGCTTCCTCTCTCAAATTTCTATTCTTCCTGTGAAATAATGTAATATTATATGAAATAAATATTCTATCTACCTGTACTATTTTATCTTTAATTTGAGACACTAATATTTATAAGACTATAAAATGCTAATGGTAAGATATATTTTATTACGAGACTAAAAATCCATAAGATATAAAGATTTTATCTTTATTGAAGTAATGCTCTCACAGGCTATCTAAATAAAGGGCATCAACTTTTTCCAAAGGTGACACAAGATCAGAAATTTATGTGTGCAAGTCACATGAATTTATTTAACTGGCAACACTAATTTAAGCCAGTCCAGTCTTGACATACAATACTAAGTACATTAAGTATTTACTGGGCACTCAGCATACGCCAAGCAGTGTTCTAAGCACTTTATGTGTATTAACGTACTAATCTTCCTAGCAATACTATGAGGTAGGTACAATAATTGACACCATTTTATAAATAAGCAAACTGAGGCATAAGACATGAGCAGTTAAGAAATGTGCCCAAGGTTATAGCTAGTCTGTGGCAGAACCAGGACTGATCTCAGCTCGGGAGAGTTGGTCTTCAGAGCGCATGCTCATAACCACCAACCATACAGCTTCTCAAGCAGACATAAATCTAACTGAATATAAAAGGTACATGGTAGTGTTTTTGTAACTATTTGCTTTTTCTCAGTAATCTCTCACAATAATCCAGTTTTGTGATGAAATTCTAATTCATTCTAATTAACTAATTAATTCTAATATAAATATTTATTCAAAATCATTTAATTTATATATCTCAGTTTCAAACACAAAGTGATTCAAGCTTCTGAGCCCATTCCCTGTTGGCATTTTCACAATACTAACTTCCTGTTGACCTATTAGTTCATATATATTGGATACTTAGGCAAAAAAGAAAAAAAACTGGGGGCATAGGGATACTGCAGGGGAATACCAGGCAGGCCATAACAGCAACAAGAAAGTTGAAAATAACAAAAACATTCAGTCAAACGTGAGCCTATTTTTCCACTTTTAAAGTACACATCTTAGATATATAGAGATCTATAATTATATTACATATACTTTTGCTTAAAGCATTACCAATAACTATAAACAATTTACACATGAAAGCTACTGTGATAAGGTAAACCATTTTAAAAGGCCACCAATGTCTAATTCAATTTTATTTTCCATGAAAACATGTCAAAGCAAGAATAATTAAAAAAATATGTCAAGCAGTTGGTCAATATGATAATGGCACAAATAAATTTCATAACACCAATTCAAAACAAATATCAATTCATAACTAAAAGTATAAGTCACAAAATACATAAAAGAAGGCATCATTTCATTTGAAAACCATTTCTTGACGTGCCATATGAGTTATCAGCATGATTAAACCAATAAGGCTTGCAATCCCTTTTTATAAACAAATACAGTCCATACTACCTATTATTATAGAATGTCATATAACATAGGGAAAAGGGCTTTACAAGTTGAAAAGTCCTTACAAACATAAGATTATTACTATAAATACTATTTTTAAAAAAGTAGAATATTAAGTAAACTAAATCAAAAAGTATGAAAGGCCAAAAAAATAGGGCCTCATTTATTCATACCAATTCACTCAAATTTACCATAGGTTGAACAATATCACTGAATGAAAAATTCAAATATGCCTAGGTAGAACAGACCTATTTCAAGTGTGGTTCGTGGATTAATGCCAATCCACAAACTCTGTTACTGCCACATGATGGGATATGTACAGAAACTGAGGTAAACAGTGAGAAACATTTGGAGCAATCTCACACTGCCGTAAGGTTTTATAGTTTACAAGATTTAACTAGTTAATTATTTGAGAATCACTGAGCTAGGCCACAGTTCTCAGAATCCCTTTCAGGTAGATGTCAGATTAAACTTCTTGGAAACCAAGGATATGATGTATCTTCATCGGGGAACTGACTCTACGACTCTCTGCTGTTCTTCCCATTCCAGCTAGGGAAACACATGTGACAGCTACTCTGCTATGACCATGAAGACAATGACAATACCCTAGAGTACTGCTCCTCAAACTTTAATGTGCAATAAGATTCTTTAATAAGACTCTTATTAATATGAAGATGCTGGTGAGGTTTGAGAGTCTACATTTCTAACAAGCTACCAGGTGATGTCAATGCTGCTGGTCTGTGGACCACACTTGGAGTAGCAAGGGGTGAGGGGACATCAAAGCAATAAGATGAAAGGAACCTGGGTCCTTAAATGACAGCACAAAGCAGAACTGTCTATTCTGGGTTGTTTTGTAACCAAGAAAACAAACAAACAAAATGAAACAAACAAACAAAAAAAAAAGCAAACCTATGTTCTTCAGGCTTCTCTTACATCAGCTTAGCCTTCAACCTAATTAATGCAGGGCATTTTTTTTAAGCATTAGAAAAATGTAGCTCAGACCAGTTTTGTATTTAACCTGCTTCTGCATTTTGCTTAAAATAGTATCAAAATAAATGCTTATTGACATAAATAGAAACTGGTGAAAATGTCAAGACTTGGTTGCGCTTTCAAGATAATCAAACTTCAGTAGGCACACCATAATTACTGTAATGTATTATTTAAGTACTAGGTCCATTCTCATTATCCTATAACTGTAAAAGTAAATAACACTAAACTGCACTGTTTTTCATGATACCAAATCAAAATTTCAACTTGTTAAACTCTAAATTTGTTAAGAAACTACATCTAATTATATGAATATATATTTTAATTGTGAACAACCACAGCAAAATAAGTCTTTATAACTGGTAGAAAATTTAATGAGTATTATGGCAAGTGTCTGAGTTGCAAAGAGCAGTTAGATATGTTTATTAACAAAGGTAAATGTTGTTTTGGGTGGCCATTTTGCACTAACAACAATGTAAACACAGGACAAAAATGGTCACTGAAATTTCACGGTATTGTACAGCCATTATGTTTTTAATATACACATATAAAAACTTTCATTATGTATCAACTTTAATTACCAAGGAAACATCTAATTAATATGTTTATAAAGACTTTTGATGAATGAGTAATTAATTATACAGGAAAAAAATGTAAAAACAAAGCAAAAACACCACAACCAGAAAAGCCAGTCAAAAAATTTATCAGCAACAACCAAAATAAGGGAAAACATACATCCAGCTCTTATTCAACTTCAAAATGTAGCAACCAAAGAAGATTCTCATGAAGCCTGAGTACTAACTCTACCCCATCTATCCCCAAGAAGCAAAACTGATGAAAGAAGTCAAATCAACACAATCCTGAGAAATCTCATTATTACTCAAATTAGAACATAATAAGGGAATCTGCAGGCAGCCTAGAGAACAGATCATGGCATATTCCTAGGAGTAGAGGCCCCTGAATACCAACTTGGGCTCTCGGCACAGACACAAAACGTTGCCAGTACTTGCCATTCTGAGTACAGTGAACTGAGCAAGGATACTGAGGAGCCCATTTTACATGCTTTATGTTGTAACAGTAACATATACACATCCTTTTTGGTGCTCATAATTGCAAGATAACAAAAGAGTAAACTCTGTTTAGCAGTGTCCTCAGGTAAAACCTCAGTGGACTTGAACTCTGTGACAACTTAGACTGTACGATACCTATACCTACTTCTTTGCCTCATTAAAGGCCCTAGCATGAAATATAATCTCATCATCCTAACTCCTTTCTAACTAAATATATTAGTCCATTTTCATGCTACTAATGAAGGCATACCTGAGACTGAGAAGAAAAAGAGGTTTAATAGGACTTACAGTTCCACGTGGCTGGGGAGGCCTCAGAATCACGGTGGGAGGCAAAAGGAACTTCTTACATGGTGGCAGCAAGAGAAAAATAAGGAAGCAGCAAAAGCAGAAACCCCTGATAAACCCATCAGACCTCATGAGACTTATTCACTATCACAAGAATAGCACAGGAAAGACCAGCCCCCATTATTCAATTACCTCCCTGGGGGTCCCTCCCACACCTGGGAATTCTGGGAGATAAAATTCAAGTTGAGATTTGGGTAGAGACATAGCCAAACCATATCATTCCAATCCTGGCCTCTCCAACTCTCATAGCCTCACATTTCAAAACCAATCATGCCTTCCCAATAGTCCCCCAGTCTTAACTCATTTCAGCATTAACCCCGAAGTCCACAGTCCAAAGTCTCATCTGAGACAAGACAAGTCCCTTCCGCCTATGAGCCTGTAAAACCAAAAGTAAGCTAGCTACTTCCTAGAGACAATAGGGTACAGGTATTGGGTAAATGCAGCCACTCCAAATAGGTGAAATTGGCCAAAACAAAGGGGTTACAGGGCCCATGCAAGTCCAAAATCCAGCAAGGCTGGTCAAATTTTAAAGTTACAAAATGATCTCATTTTATTTCAGGTTTCACATCCAGGTCACACTGATGCAAGAAGTAGGTTCCCATGGTCTTGGGCAGATCCACTCTTTTGGCTTTGCAGTGTACAGCCTCCCTCCTGGCTGCTTTCACAGCTGGCATTGAGTGTCTGCATCTTTTCCACGTGCATGGTGCAAGCTGTCAGTGGAGCTACCATTTTGGGGTCGGGAAGACAATGGCCTTCTTCTCACAGCTCCACTAGGCAGTGCCCAAGTAGGGACTCTGTGTGGGGGGCTCCAACCCGACATTTCCCTTCTGCACTGCCCTAGCAGAGGTTCTACATGACAGCTCCAGCCCTGCAGCAAACTTTTGCCTGGGCATCCAGGCATTTCCATACATCCTCTGAAATGTAGGCAGAGATTCTCAAACCTCATTTTTTGACTTCTGTGACCCCACAGGCTCAACACCACATGGAAGCTGCCAAGGCTTGGGGCTTCCACCCTCTGAAACCACAGCCCAAGTGGTATGTTGGCCCTTTTCAGCCATGGCTGGAACAGCTGGAACACAGGACACAAAGTTCCTAGGCTGCACACAGCACAGGGATCCTGGGCCAAGCCCACAAAACCACTTTTTCCTCCTGGGCCTCCAGGCCTGTAATGGGAGAGGCTGCTGTGAAGGTCTCTGACATGACCTGGAGACATGTTCTCCATAGTCCTAGAGATTAACATTAGGCTTCTTGCTACTTATGCAAATTTCTTCGGCTGGCTTGAATTTCTCCCCAGTAAATGGGTTTCTTTTCTATCACATAGGCAGCAAATTTTCCAAACTTATATGCTCTTTTTCCCTTTTAAAATGGAATGCTTTTAACAGCACCCAAGTCACCTTTTGAATGCTTAGCTGCTTAGAAATTTCTTCTGCTAGATACCTTAAATCATTTCTCTCAAGTTCAAAGTTCCACAGATCTCTAGGGCAGAGGCAAAATGCCTTGCTAAAACATAACAAGAGTCACCTTTGCTCCAGTTCCCAACGAGTTCCTCATTGTCATCTGAGACCACTTCAGCCTGGATCTTATTGTCCATATCACTATCAGCACTTTGGACAAAGCTATTCAACAAGTCTCTAGGAAGTTCCAATGTTTCCCACATTTACCTGTCTTCTTATGAGCCCTGAGAACTGTTCCAACAACAGCCTGTTACCCAGTTCCAAAGCTGCTTTTACATTTTTGGGTATCTTTTCAGTAACGCCCCACTCTATTGGTACTAATTTACTGTATTCATTTTCATGCTGCTGATAAAGACACATCTGAGAATGGGAAGAAAAAGAGGTTTAATTGGACTTACAGTTCCACATGGCTGGGGAGGCCTCAGAATCATGGCGGGAGGCTAAAAGAACTTCTTACATGGCCATGGCAAAAGAAAATGAGGAAGAAGCAAAAGCAGAAACCCTGATAAACCTATCATACCTCATGAGACTTATTCACTATCATGAGAATAGCATGGGAGAGACTGGCCCCCATGACTCAATTACCTCCCTCTGGGTCCCTCCCACCACACATGGGAATTCAGGGTGAAACAATTCAAGTTGAGATTTGGGTGGGGACACAGCCACACCATATCACTGAAGTACTAAGTCTAAGCAATTTTGAAATATCAAATAGAAAAGAATTTGTCACTATCTCATAAAACATCAAATGTGAAAGAAGTAATTCTGAAAACAGTTCCTACTAATATTACTTTGAGAGAAAACATTTCAAAGACTCTAAAGAGATGGCTGGTTTTCTCAAGCAAAGAAATGTTATCAACATATTTCAAATTTTCTTCTAACTAAATACAAACATATACCTTTAAGTATATTATCTACATTATCACTAGTTATATCTCATAACAGTTGAATTCTATAAACAAGGTAGAAAATATCAACAAACAGAAAAAGCTTTCTTATAACAGTTTATTTCCTGCATTTCTGAGATCACATTTTTCATAACATTTTGTTTAAATTTCACAACATTCATTTCAGAACTAATTTACCACTCTACAAAAACCTTGAAGAAGTTTCACATCCCTTGAGGACACAAAAGCAAAATGATGAATGATACAAAGACCAATTAAGATGAGAATAACATTCATTCCACAAGTATTTAAGTGTCTACTATGCACCTTACATCCTGCTAAATGCTTGGAATACTACAAAAATATGTAAAGACTTGATCCTTCCCTTACAGAAGCTTACAAAATCATAAGGCATCAATCAATCAATGTTATGGACACCTAAATTTAACATATATCCCTATTTCTCTCTCAAAACAAAGCTTGAACTAAATCAATTCCAAATTCATTATAAAATACTGGCTTAATTTATTTAGCAAGTTTTTCCATCAATACTTACATTTATTGTTTCACATTAGGTATTTTACAAAATCCACCTTAATTAATTTTCAAAATCCTCATAGTCCCACTTAGAAATTTAGTAAAATAAAAATGTTTTTTCTTAATATCTTCATGTAATTTCATGACAGACTGCCTTCTGAAAAGCTGTGGCTAAATTTTATTTACTTTTTATATATGTAGAGGAATTTGGGGAAAGACTGTAAGGGAATTTTTTAAAAGACTTTCAGATATCTACATTTATAAAGAATGTTTTAAAAGCTGCTCTAAGTCTCTAATATTAGCAAGTCAATAAACTAATACTGACCATATCAAATAGTCTTAGCAAAGAACTCTTAAAGATATGTCCATTTTCTCTTCTTAGTAAAGTCAATGACTTTATAATGCATTCTAAAGCTTTTCCTTCTATCTGGCAGCTCCTTAAAGATTAATTCTCCTCTAAAAATGCTAAAATTTCTCAGTACTTGAAACCAGCCTCGTACTCAAAGCCTGGTTCTTACATCAGTACTGTCCAACAAATATAATGTCCACATATACAATTTTAAATTGTCTTGTAGCCATATTTTAAAAACAAAAAAAGGTGAAATTCATTTAATAATTATTTTAACAAAACATTTTAAAATATGATCAATATAAAAATTACTGAGATCCTTCCACTCATGTTTTATATGGTCTTCCAAATTCAGTGTGTATTTTACATTTATAGCACATCTGAATTTAGACTCGATACATTCCAAGTGATCAGTAGCCATATGTGACTAATGACCATCATACTGGACAGCTGCAGCCTTAGATGATCTTATCCATGCACCATTTCAATCACCACATACGCTGAAATGAGTCCAAATTTATCTCTAGCCCAGTCTTTTCTTCTGAGTGCAAGACTGGTATTTCTTAATGCCTGACTTATTTTAGATGACTTAAAGGCACCTCACACTCAAGTAATGCCAATTTAACTCATGACCTCCAACCCCCAAAAATACGACCATCTTCTAAGAGTCCCTATCTAACTGAATTGTAATTGATTTGAGGCTCCAAGCCCAAAACCTAGAAATCAACCCTTTGAAAACTCCTCTGTCATTCATGTCCAATCCCTCAAAAAGTCCTGTCCATTTACCTTCCAAATAGCTGTCAAATCAATCTGCTGCTCTCTATCTCAACCAACACCATCTATTTAATAGTCCTGTGTAACTCCATTTTCTTCAAGCCAAGGATACTTCAGAACTATATTATCTCCACCATAACCCTCACATCATGATTAAAATTCTTGAACTGATTCCTATTGCCTTCAAAATAAAAACGAAACCTAACATGGCTGACAGGTCCGAGCTATGTGACCTGTTATTAAGTATCTCCTAATCCCATCTCACTACACTGTCACTCTGTCTTGCCCTCTAGCCACCAAGGTCCTTCAGATATCTGTACTCACCATGCTCCCTAGTGCCCTGTGACTTTTGCAGATGCTCTGCTCCTCTTAGTCAGTTATCATTTATCCTCTAGATCTCAGTGAAGCATTCTCTGACCACCATGCAAAGGGTAATTCCCCTTTAACATGTGCATTTGGAATGGTGTCTCTTCTCCTCTCTGTATATTTTATAGATACAGTATGTTTGAATACGTAATTAATGGTTTTTTCTCTTTAAGAGAAATGTGACTAATGACCACCTGACATCTGACTCTACTAAAAAAAGTGCCTGCCACAACATGGTGTTTAAGAATTATTTGTTGAGGCTGGACACTGTGGCTCACATCTGTAATCCCCGTACTTTCGGAGGCCAGGACAGGTGGATTACCTAAGGTCAGGAGTTCTAGACCACCCTGGCCAACATGGTGAAACCTTGTCTCTACTAATGTATTAGTCCTTTGTCATGCTGCTGATAAAGACATACCTGAGACTGGGCAATTTATAAAAGAAAGAAGTTTATTGGACTTACAGTTCCACATGGCTGGGAAGGCCTCACAATCATGGTGGAGGGCAAGGAGGAGTAAGTCACATCTTACGTGGTTGGAACAGGCAGAAAGAGAGCCTGTGCAGGGCAACTCCTGTTTTTAAAACCATCAGATCTCATGAGACCCATTCACTATCACAAAGATAGCATGGGAAAGACGTGTCCCCACAATTCAATCATCTCCTACTGGGCCCTTCCCACAATACATGAGAATTATGGGAGCTACAAGACAAGGTCTGGGTGAGGATGCAGAACCAAACCATATTAACTAAGAATACAAAAATTAGTTGGGCATGGTGGCGGGCACCTGCAATCTCAGCTACTCAGGAGGCTGAGGCAGGTGAATCACTTGAACCTGAGAGGCAGAGGTTACAGTGAGCCAAAATCATGCCACTGTGCTCCAGCCTGGGCAACAAAGTGAGACTCTGTCTCAAAAAGCAAACAAACCAACAACAACAACAAAGAATTATTTGTTGAAGGAGTGCATTGATGAATGTGCCTTGTTCTCCTCAGCCAAAGACCAGAAGACGCAATATTTAAAGAAGACATATACAGTGCCTTGTTTTTTCCTTAACCAAAGAGCAGAAACATGATATTTAAAGAAGACATATACAAAAACCTTGCTTATACATCATTAGTACTGGAAAGCCTTACAACCTTCCCACGTCTGGATTAATTGCTCCCCGATGTGTTTCAACAACAACTTGCAAATAAAATACCAGTGTATATCATGTTTAAATTCTGCCTGTCTTGTATATCATTATATCTCAGCAACAAACACAGTGCTTTGTATACAGGAGGCATAAATATTTACTAAATGTATTTCAGTGCACACATCATTGTATAGAGTTATATGTTTCTCTACATATGCCTTACTTATTATTGTAAAGATATTATAATTCAAGGGCACTATACTGCTATTTGTTTCTACTTTTAAGGCCATAAAACTGTACTACATGTGAGAAGTCCATACACATACTCACACCAATCCAGTAGAGATATGAAACCTATTGGGGTTCCAGTGCCATGGTACATACAGGCTCTCTGTCCAGCCCTAGAGCACCATGCAGTTCTTTCCACCTTTTGTCTATCACCAACCTGTTTCTTTTCTGCTATCAGTGTCTTTGATGTCACCCTTTTTAATAATTTACATTATTATCATACATTTTTGCCCATCTTCATTGCTTTTCTTCGTTATGCTGTGACTTCGCAAGTGTTTCTCAAATTTTTACATGAAAATTTCTGCATTGTTGGGCATGCAGTATGCTTCTTCCAAAATTTATCTGGCAATAGTGTTCTTCAGCTACTTCTAGATCCTAGACTTCTCAGAAAGAATGAATTTCTTGACTGATGGCACTTAACTGAAACATGATAAGTCAAAATGCCAATATTAGTTTGTCAAAAGGAGAAAACATAAGCCAAAAAAGTTGATATAGTCATATTTTTATGGTTTCTGAAATGTTACTATGCAATTTTTAGTTGATTTAGCAAATGCTGCTGTGTGAAAGGAAAAAATTATTTTCAACCTGCTGAGGTAGCAAGTTTCTTTTTATACCCCTTTATGCTTCAGGCAGTCAAGTCTACAGGCAGTTGAAACTAGATTTATAGGTTTGTTGCCAAAAAAAAAAAAAAAAAAAAAAAAAAGCTGCAAACAGCACCTTGAAAACTGAACACTTGCACAGTTTAACACAATATCCAGTCATTTTTCGCAGTTTACAGTATCAGTAAAGCTGTAAAGCAATATGTAATATATTTTGAGACAGAAGATCAACAAGGCTTATTATCTTTGAACATTTTAATTTCACAATAATATAAGCCAAAGAGATAGTTATAAATGTTCCTTAAAGAAATAGAAAATATTTCAAAATAGAAGGATGTCTCCAATAAGTTCCCCTAAAATCTGATTAAAAAGCAATTGGTTTCCTCTAATGTTCTTCAGCATATAAAAAGGTGTTTTAATGATTCAAATCCTTTCCAAAAGAGTATACCAAGGTTTTTACATCTGCCTGTCATGTACATATGACTTACTTTAAAGGCCATAAAGTGTGGTAATTAAAGGTCTATCATAATACTAGATTTTAAAAACCCTGCACTTAATATTAAACCTTGTAAAGAACTACCGATATTCTCTACCAAATATATCTATTTCTAAGAGTTGTACTGGAATAGTGAGAAACCAAAACTTCTAATACCTTCTTATTATATGCACAAACTCATATTTTATGTCTATTACCACTAGTATAAGAAGGTATAATTATATTGCTGCTACTGCAGAGGTATACAGTATACAATATACTGTACAATGCTGCTTTATAATATATGATGCTGCTATATAATGTTTCTCAACTGAAGAGTGAGATCATTCACCAGCAATCTCCTGGAAAATAGGTGTGTCTCTAAGAAAACTAGAACAAAACAAAGGGACAGCAGTGGTTGCAGACTGGGCATCTGAGTTTCTTAGTCATGATCATTAATGTGTCTGAGAAGAAGCCTCTACGTAATGGAAGGGTGAAAAGAAGCCCTTCATCTGTGGACAGGCCAAAAACTAGGAATTAGAAATTCCAGCAAAATGTCCTGAAGTTGTTCCACCTCTTTGTAGTAGCTATCTTTAAGGTAACAGGGAATAGAGGAAGCATCTGAAGACAAGAGAGCAATAATCACTTTATAACCCATACTGTCATTATGCTTCTTATTTTCTCTATTTACCCCATGGTTGATTTCTAGTTCTACATTTTGAGAAAGACTTTAATAAGCTGTAGCCTTTCTTAGTTGTTCAAATGTGAAACAAAGGGAAAGGAGTTATGCATGCACTTGGGCCAGAGGATGTCAGCATGGTGGTAGCACGAATAATCAAACAGAAATAACCCCAAAGGGGAAAATGAAATTAAGGGGTAAGAAGGAATTTGTTTATCCTCTCCATCCCATCCCCGCCCTCAAAACAAACAAAACAAAACAAAACAAAACAAAACCTAGAGTACTCCATGGCTAAGCCTTGGGTGTTAGAAACCTGGGTTTCTACATGTTTTTTCAGAACAAAATGGAAATGCTATTTCATATGCTACCTTAAAGGGTCTTCAACTCAAACTACTAGGTAAAGGAAGCAGACACAGACACACAATATACTGTCTCACTTTTTCAGAAACAGTCGTCCCTCAGTATTCATAAGGGATTGGTCCCAGGGCCACCAACAGATAACAAAGTCTACTAATGCTCAAGTCCCTGATAAAAATAGTGTAGTATATACATATGATCTACACACATTCTCCTGTATACTTGAAATCATCTCTAGATTACTTAAAATATCTAATACAATGTAAATGCTATGTAAAGTTATATTTTATTTTTTATTCATGTTATTTTTGTTGTTGTATTGTTATTTTTTATTTTTTTAATTTTTCCAAATATTTTAGATCTGTGACTGGTTGAACCCAAGGATGCAGAACCCACAGATATGGACAGCCAACTGTATTCTTAAACTTAAAAAAATACAGAATTTACCAGATTTTCAGATAAGCCTAGTTCGCAATTAGGTGATTCACTGCAACACAAAGATTTATTTGATTCTAATAGGATCACCATTCAGAATAAGCCCTTTCTTTTTCCTGGACTAGGAAAGTAAATTTACACACCACAAAATGTTTCAACTCAATTTTCAAATTTAAAATGTGTCACTTTTGATCAATAATTTAAATTAGATGTGGTCACTTTGGTTAATTTTGGGTGGAAATGAATACTTAATGTTTATTCTAGACATCTGGGCCGTATTCTTGGTTCTGCCATTTATAACCCTGAGCAAATTATTGAAACTCTCAGTTTCCTCATATGCACAAAGAGGGAGTTAAGCTATACAACACTACTTCCATGGAAGATACTTTTTTTTTTTTTTTGAGTCTTGCTCTGTCACCCAGGCTGGAATGCAATGGCACTATCTCAACTCACTGCAACTTCCCCCTGGGTTCAAGCAATTATCTTGCCTCAGCCTCCCCAGAAAGCTGGGATTTCAGGTGTCCACCACCACACCCAGCTAATTTTTTTTGTATTTTCAGTAGACAAGGTTTCCCCACTTTAGCCAGGCTGGTCTCGAACTCCTGACTTTGGGTGATCCACCCCCCCCTTAGCCTCCCAAAGTGCTGGGATTACAGGCGTGAGCCACCACCATGCCCAGCCAGAAGATACTTTTTCAAAAATATAAACACAACTAATTAGGTACCCTGTGACATGTTCCTGTTAAAAGCAAACAAACACACAAAGGATGGAGATGGAGAAAAATTCAAAATGTCCAGAGATCAACCTTTTGAATCTTTCTCCTGTGAGAAGAATTTTATATTTCCACTCACAGTGATCAGGGATATCATCCTAAAGGGGAATATATCTCTGAAGAGAGAAAACAAAAAGGCAGAGTGAGTGATACTGTTATCTAGATAAATTCAGAGTCAAATTTCTTCTTCCCATAAAGTTATTCCATGCATATGATTCAGCCTCACAAGGTACCTTTTAGTGCATTATTTAAGCATAACCACTATACTGTAATCCCTGAAACATGTAAGTTCAAATCAGCAAAATCTAATACTTTGTATGCTACTTACTGGCCATTGAAGAAAAAAATTATTGTAAGTCTGCCAGGTAGCTACTTTTGAAGTTATATTTTAAAATATTGATTTTTATAGGGATTCTAATGAAGATTTAAAAAGATGGGGGAAAATGCACTTAAAAATAATGTCAACTTAAACAGACTGGTCTACATAGATCTTCTGTACCCCCCCGAAGATGACATTTTCAGAATTCTATGATTTCAGCAGTAAATATCTCCCTAATCTGCTATTTTAGGTGAAGCCAATAGAACTGGTTTAATGATAGTATTTCCATGTTTTAGCATCTATTTCTTTTTAGGTTCTACAAGTAACTAAGTACATAGATTTGAATACTAAGAAAAATGGTTTGGGGCAGGCATGGTGGCTCACGCCTGTAATCCAAGCACTTTGGAGGCCAAGGTGAGTGGATCACCTGAGGTCGGGAGTTCAAGACCAGCCTGACCAACATGGTGAACCGTCGTCTTTAAAGAAAAAAAAATTTTTTTTAATTAAGAAAAGAAAAATGGTTGTCAGTGACAATAACAGAGAACCCCAAGTGTAAGAGCAAACTCAGGATATAAGAACTAAGATGAGTGAAAGCCTTTCCGTGAGAAATTTTCCTTCCAGTGCTCTTTTCTGCCTTTAAACCTTTGTGATTATAAATTTTAATATGGTAAGAAGCCCCTAATTAAAGACCTAGTAAAAGCCACCTGAAAGCCTAGGAGATCCTCCTGCCTAGTCTGTTCAAGACCTAGCAGGAATTACAGAAACTCACAATTCCCAGAAAGATAGTCTTATTAGCCCCACAGATTACTATTGCCTTTATGAGTCACTGCTATACATAGGCAGCACAGACTGGTGGGAGAAACATAAACAGACAATTTGCAATACAAAGTAGCAAATGCTACAATGTAACACTGCTGAAGATTTGTAACAATGTAACAAAGCAAGGTGGGACTCAAGCTTCTGTAGAGGCCCTGCCCAGAGAATTCTGATTGGCAGGGGCATTCCAAGGTCAACTGCATTAGACTTCACGGAGAACATCTACAATCTGGTGCACTCCTTGGCAATACAGTTAAAGAGAAAAATAAAACCTAGTTCCCTGCCCTGGAAGAGCATAAGAGGCCAAAGAAAACAAAGTTATCATGTGTTCGGGATCCAAAAAATGAGACTAATCTTTTCAGAGCAGAGGTCATATCGGGAAGCAGTGAAAGATTGAGTTTGTAAAATGAAAATATTACTAGTCTGAAGAATCAACGCTCAATCTAATGAGAAATGGAGAGAAAGGGAAATGAAAGAGCGATCCAAGATTACTCAAGACACCCTTGTGGGGTAAAGAAACTGAGAGGAGAGATTCCTATTGAACAAAAACAAAACTGAAGACGGTGAGTTTTCAACTCTACAATCTGTTACGCCAGTGCTGTTCTTCGAAAAAACTATAGGTACAATAACGCGTAAAGGTTAAAGGAACCAGGCCCGGAGCCAAGCCCTCTGTGCTCAATACTCAACTCCATCACTTTCCAGCTATGTCGTTTTTGGGAAAGTTACTTAACAGCTCTGTGCCTCAGTCTCCTCACCTGTAAAATGGGGTGGATGAGTGCCTTTAAAACCAGGAGGGGCTTCTTCAAAACACAGTTGTGATTATATCTCTCTACTGATCAAAAACTTTATTCACAAAATCAAATCCACATCTTTCACGAACCGTATCAATCTCGTGTATGTTCTGCAAGCAATAAGCGCTTCCATGTCTCATCTCCGGCAGCTCTATGCTAGAAAGCCTTTTCCTTACCATCTTTCTAAGTCCACTTTAGGAAATTAACTCTCCCTCCCATTCCACAGTGCACTCGTCTGTTCCTCTGTACGGCTTACCACTATTCCCCCAGGTTTTGTTTGGTCTTTTAATGCTCACTCTTTCTTCTAAAGGCAGTAATTTCAGAGAGCCAAGGCAAATCTTTTTCATCGCCGTTCCTACCCTTCATCCCAGAATGTGCCTGTGCAAGCCTGGGAAAAGCGTTACTGAATTAAACCGGATGATTACTACCGTAAAGGCCGCAGTTCCAGAAACTGCCTAATTTCGCATAATTTCGCATTGCTTTCAAATCCTGAAAATCTTGACACGAAAGGCCTCTTCAAATCAGACACCATCCTTTCAAGAAAAGTTCTACCGAGCACCCCCACGAGTTGACAATGCGGTCATTCTTAGCTCCAGAAGTTGTGTGTGCGCCGCGGAGGACAGCTGCACACTGGTCCACACTGTACTTTGAAATAAGGGGCAAGCAGAGGCGGCTCCGGCGGCAGCGAGGGCTATGCTCCGCTCTGCCCTCAACTTCCTACGGGCCCGCGGGCTCCGGCCGCGTTCGTCCCTCTCCGCCGCACTCAGTTCCCAGCCCTCGCCTCCCCTGGTCCCGCCGCAGCAACACCCCCTCCCCAGAGCGGTGGCGCGGATCGCACTGCAGTTCCTCCCCGGCGCTCCGCTTGGCCGAGCTCTGGGCTGCCACCCGCCTGGCCCGCGGCCCCCGGCCTCTCCCCAGGCCCGCCGCCCGGGGCCCAGGCCGCCGCCGCCGCCGCCCCGAGGGGAGCTGAGGGGACTCGCTCGGCTCCGCGTGGCGCCGGGGGCGGAGCCGGCCCGAAGGGCCCGCGCAGAGGCCGGGGTGGACGGCGGCCTCCGCCTACCCCGACACGCACCCCGCCGCCCCCAACCCAACCTCCTTGGGGCCCCGGCCCGCGCCCGCGGCCCGGCAGCCGGCGAGACTCGCCACTTACCAACCAGCCTGGGACAACGCCGCGCTGGGGACCTCGGCCATGGTAGCTGCTTAGGCCGGGGGTGGTGGGGGGCTAGGGTGGGGGTGGTGGGGAGGACTCCTACTTGAGACCCCCCCTAAAAAAAAAAAAAAGAAAAAAGAAAAGAAAAAAACTCCTCTGGTCGGCTCTGCAACTGGGCATGCTCAGTGAGGCCGGCGCTTCCGCGTGCGGGTTCCGCTCGCCGCGTTTTCTGAGCGGCCGTAGGGGCCGGCCTGGTGTGGGGTTCCCAGGCTGCGGAGCTCCGGGGCCTCATCCACCAAACACGAGCTGGGTGCGCTGGAGTCTGAGGACCGCTGAGGGACTTTGCCTCTTCACCGAAGGCTTTTACTTGTTTTGGGGGCCACTTTTCTGAGTTGCACACCTTGGAAAGTCGTGGGGAGGTTCTTCGTAGAGCAAAACTGTGGCGTTTGCAGCGCCGACAGGCGGTCACCTCAGAGAGAGCAGGAGGAGGCCAGAGACTGAGAGCGCGTCCAGGACGGCGCTAAAAAGGCCATGTTACGGGCAGTAAGACTCAGAGGTGTCCCCAGCCCATTCTGCACAAAAGTTTACTTTCTTATAAAGATTCGTTCCCTTCACCTCGCCTTTTGGTCCTCCCGGACGCAAAGAAAAGAATGAAGCTCAGGCTTTGGTGAGTCCTCACGGGCAGATCGGGTTGAAGCCGGACACCACAGTGAAAATAACTGGTCAAACCAAGAAAACCTGCACTTCGGAGATATGGGGAAAGGGGGCAGTTGTGTCAGTGCTTGTTTTTCCTGTTGCCCTCCACATGGGACCGTCCGTGTCCCAGCGCGGCCCCGCGACCTTGGCACTGTACTGTCAGGCCTGGCGACCACAGCCGCCTTGCCGCCGGTGCCCATCGCCAGCGCTCCAGAGGGCTGGGACGTGGGATGGGTCCCTGAGTGGGCATGCGCGGCGTCGTCGCCGAGCGGCACGGCGGACGCTACCGCGCGATTGGACGTCTGCGACTCACGCTGGCCAATCAGGGAGGAACCGGCGGAAGGGTTCCCAGGCCAAGGAGGCGCTCGCTCCCTAAAAGTTTGCTCCACCCTCTTGATCTTTCACTCCTGGGGCGTCCGGTAGGTGGGGGGAAAGTACGCTAATGAGGGGCACTGTCCCCATCTGCCAATTCGAGGGAAGAAGTCTTAACCCCTATCTCTGCCGCTTGCCGCCGCTGCTTCATCTAAGGGCATCATCAAACACAGACTTGGAGCAGAGTCTGCGGAACTGGGCAGAGGCACTCTTGGGATTGGGGAGGAAATTGGCAGTTACAGAAGGAAGGGGATAATTGCCCTGGGTGGAGCTAAAATTCCTTAATACAGATTTTTCTCCTTTCAGCTGGGGTATTCCGTTTGGTCTTCCCGAAAGTCATAGTTATAAAATCGCGATGCTTTCCTTAGATAGAATGCTATTGAGATTTGCTCCCAAACCTATTGTTTAGATAATTTTAGATCAGAACTAGCTCCATCCTATTCCCTACAATGTATGGCAGTATGCAGTGTTTAGGTCAGACGTATGCTACAAGTATATTGCCATTTATAGTCATTGGCCATTATTTACAGGAGCCAGGAATAGATTGCCATTTTAAAGGTAAATAGATGACTCAAAAATAAATAGCCAACAATTTTTATTGGCAGTTAGAATTTTTTCTTACCAAATACTTACATTTTGCAGTTAGTGTAACTTGTTAACTATGAAAATGATATGTTGTCCCAATCATCAGAATTTCTCACTGGTTATGAAGCTGTTTGTTCTCACATGCAGTGTAATTCAGTAAGGATTTACCACTGCTTGGTGCTTACAATAATAAAATACTTCACAAAACACTAAATTCCTTTAAAGAATGAGATTACCACTGGAGAAATTTGGGACAATAGAGCATCCAAAAAATGGTGACAATAATTGATAAAACACATTGAATTCTTCAGAGTGCCACGAAAAATAAAAGGAAAGGAGGACAGGACCTTTTCTTTCAGAGGAAAAGATAATAAATGTAGAACAAATGATAGAAAAATCACAATTTTCCAAGTCAACCACAACTGATTCAGGAAAATTTATCAGAGGATACTAAAAGCCACAAGGTGAAAGACTAGGAGTGCAGGATCTTCACATGGTCTCAAAGTATCAAGCCATAACTTGCTTATTAAAGAAGAGACAATGTACCTTTATCTTTAAAAAAAAAAAAAAATCACTGCCTTAAGAGATCAAAGCTAGAATCACTAATAATGGGAAAATTTAATGTAATCTGCTTACAGATGTCATGCAACTAGACATACACATCACTTAAGAAGTATTCTTTGACGCCTGTGATCCCAGCACTTTGGGAGGCTGAGGCGGGTGGATCACAAAGTTAGGAGTTCAAGACCAGCCTGACCAACATGGCGAAACTCCATCTCTACTAAAAATACAAAAATTAGCTGGGTGCGATGGCAGGCACCTGTAATCCCCACTACTCAGGAGGCTGAGGCAAGAGAATGGCTTAAACGGGGGAGGCTGAGGTTGCAGTGAGCCAAGATCATGCCATTCCACTCCAGTCTGGGCGACAAGAGCAAGACACCATCTCAAAAAAAAAAAAAAGGAAGTATTCTTGCCAAAATTGTTAAATCCGAATTTAACCAAGCTTCTGGACAGTGGATCCTAAACCAACCCCACACCGCCAAATCTGTTTAGCAATGTCTGGGTTGTCACAGTCTGAGGAGGTAGGGGTGTTATGCATCTCATGGGATGCAGCAGGGATGCTGCTAAATATCTTACAAAGCACAGGACACCCCTGCACTCGGAAGAATGATCTGGCCCAGAATGTCAATAGTGCTAAGGTCTAGATGTGAGAACAAATTTAAAGGACACAGGGGATATCTGAGCAAGTTAAACATGAAGACACAGGCAAATAAATCCACAATGAGGCATATTCTACAGGAAACCTGGCCTAGACTGTTAAAATGTAATTTAGGATTTAAAAAAAAAAAGAATTCTTTCAAATTTAAGAGATGTAAGAGACATGAAAACAAAACACAATCCTGAATCTGAAAAATAAATGAAAAGACAATTACTGGTGGCCAATTGCAGAAATTTGAATCTGGACTAACTATTGGATAGTATAATGGAATTAAGGTTTTCTTAAATGTGATAATGATATTGTCCTTAAATTGGGAATTTTATGTCAAAAACACGGATATAGAATAATTGGGTCTACAAGTTATTTGCAGATGATTCAGAGAAATATATATGTAACATATATACATGTATATAGATAAGAGCAAAAGGAGGTAAATATGGCAAAATATTAAAAATGAGTGAATCAGATGGAGGGTCCACATGTATATTATGTTTTTTTCCTCTAGGTTTGAAATTTCCCAAAATAAGAAGGGTGAATTATTAATTTCTTTCACATCAAAAATTTTAAATTGGAATTATGTTCTGTATAGATTATTTAGTGCCATGGAGAATGGTAATAGCTGACTAGATGAAAAAAATAGATTTCCATTTTTAATTAGTTAAATCATTGATTTACAGAAAATAGATACCTACAATGAGCTGAAGTTGGGGAAAACCCTAAGGGTGACAAAAAAAAAAAAAAAAAGTTAGGTCCAAGAAAACAAAAAGGAGGAATTAAATCAGTTTGGGTTCTGTGGTATAAATTAACAGAAGAGAGAGAGACTGAAAATCCATTCACCTTTGTTTCACCTCTATCATTTGAGTAAAGGAAAAGGTTCTCAGACTAAAAAGGGTAAAAGAATATGGATAACTAATGGAAGCTACAATAAAAAGTGAGTTGATAAGAGTGCCTGGCCCTCTGAGGCAAATTATATCTTGTGACTGTAAGCCATTTGCATCCCAGGGAATACTGAAATAACCTATGAATGACTTAGATGAGCCAGTGCCAGGGGGCCCTATTATATCTGAAATCACCTGAAGAACCTATAATTTAAAAGAATGTTAGTTGCACTCACTTATAAAATGAAACATCACAATTTAATGTATCTTCTGGATACATTTTAGTTTTCCATATTCACTTTGATTTCAATAAAATTCAGTCACTTTCCAACAGTTTTAGCATGTGACTTTTCATAAGTATATACAAAAGGAATTGGCCTCTTTTGCTTTCACATCACAAGATATAGCCGTATATATTTTAGTTATCTCATTTAATTCACTTCAAGTACTAAACTTTGCCACAATCCTTAAAACCATTAAATTTACCAAGACTACATCTATTTTGTGTTTACAGCATGATACAGTGTGCAGAAAGATCTGTTTTTAAAGAGAAGTGGAAAATGACCCCCCCAAAAAAAACCTTTTTAAACTTTTGCTATAATTTTCATAGTTAATGAAATTTGCAAGATTACTTCCTGTATTTTCCCACCTTCCTCATGAAGGAACTAATGTATACAGTGGTCCATTTCTAAGACAAAGTGCCTTAAATCAGCTTAGGTCAGCAAACTACAGAAGAAACAGGATGTACTAGGCCCTGCTTGGATAGCTGATGTCTGCTTGTCGGCCTCCCACTGCCCCACTTCCTCACCCTGGCTTTATTGCCCTCACCTGAACCAAAGAAGTTTAAGATAAAAGTTTACTAGCCTGCAAAATAGCTTGTTTTGTCTGTTCTTATCAGCCTGCCCAGCTAACTTAGGTCATAAGTAAAATACTTGAAGAGCCCCTGAGCTAACTAGGATTGCAATGCATTGTGGTCTGCAATAAAATGCAGCAAGACAATCCTAAAAAGAACACCTAAAGCCCCTACCCAACAATCGATAGACGATGTCTGGGAAAATTGTGACCCAGTAGTACTCAGCCTATGTCCTGTGCACTAGGGGATAAATTGCTTGTTAAAACTGTGCTGGGTGTGCCTGCTCATCAGACACCCAATCTTGCAAGACTATTATTAAAGATCTCACTTTTGCTGTTCTCTAGGTCTCTTAAGTCCATTCTTTGAGTTTGGACAGGTGAGTGTATTTCTTACACGCAGAATTACCACAGTCTAAATATGCTACAAATCACTTACTCTCTTTAAAGCTTACCACTAAACTTGGCCTAACATGCAGTCTGCTCTTCAGATCTCCTGAAGACCTCAACCACTGTCACTTACCCCTGCTTTTTGGTACATAGCCACTTTTCAGCACACTGAAAGGACTCTTATCTAACTAATTTGAATTAATTTTAGAACTAACATGTCACAGGAAACTATGTAAAAGAAAAAATATATACGCTTTATTATTCACCTTTTTTCAACTAATGTTAACACTTTAGAGTGGTCAATAAAGTAATGAAATTCAAGGTTAAAAAATATGTTAGCGCTATTTCTTTACAGACTATTTCTGCCACTCTCCACTTCTCTTGAAGTATGGGGAAGTTTTCATCCCATGTGTTCAGTGGCATCCTGTTGATCAGTAATTTTCTGTTAAATTGGTAAAAGGTAGAAACAGGACTTCAGGATATTCTGACTCTAAAACACATGCACTTACCTCCTATATTCATAAGGAACTGGAAATATGATAGGATCATTGACAAGGAACAGAGGATGAAATGAATGTGCTGATTTTAAATCTGAATCTAAAGTGACAAGACATGGCAATTATCCAGTAGCGATTTGGGCTGTAAAGAGGCAAGGGCAGATTTAAAGATACGGATTTTAAGAGTCACTTTATAAGACATTGCTATAGCTTTAAAAATGAGTAGGCTTCTGAGGAGTTGTGAGGCTTCTGAGAAGAGGCTTAAAGATTCAGCCTAAGGAACAACCACAGTAAACAGTAGGAGAAAGAAGAAGCCACAAAAAGATAGAAAACCAATACTCAGATTTCAAGAAGGAGAACTAGAATGCTAGAAAGACAAATAATATGAATGGATTTTTAAAACAAATAGGAATTAAGTTAAAATGTATTTGCTTGACAACCTATAGACAAATCCTTAATAAAAGGGCAATATATGTAGACAGCCCAGCGTCCTCAGTTCATCCTGAGCATCAATATTCACATTATTATCATCATTGCAACAAAATTTATTGAATGTGCTAAATATTTAAATAAAAATGAAGAAAGAGGATAGAGGTAAAGTGACCTTCTTAATGTAGCTCTGTTGTTAAGTAACAAAGCTGGGATTTAAATTTATGTCTGTCTGACACTCATACCATCCTCTTAACCAGTACACCATTCCCAGAATGTGGGACAAGTAGAGATAGACAGCATTTCTAGGTGTTTGTGACATGACATTAAATAATATTGACTCAATAAATATTGCCGAATTGATCCCATAATGAGAAAGCTATTTCCCCTTCCATTTGTCTAACAGCCTCAAAGAGGAGGTTTCAGTTTGGAATGAGTTAACATCCCTTTAATTTCAACATCTCTTTAACCTTAATCCCTTTAATGCCAAATTCCATTTTTAACAAAAAGATAGCAGGTCTCAAGGTCAGAATCTTTTGTAAACTACAATATCTAGCTATAATTTAATAACATTATTATGTTTTATACTTATGACACATTCTGATTTTTCATTTACAGTAGTGAATAAAGTTTTCTGTTTAAATACACACAAGGCCAGGTGCAGTGGTTCACATCTATAGTCCCAGGATTTTGGGATGCTGAGGTAGAAGGATCACTTGAGGCCAGCCTAGGTGACATACCAAGATTCCATCCTTCAAAAAATTTGAAAATTAGGCATGGTGTTGTATGCCTGTAGTTCTAGCTACTCAGGACACTAAGGCAGGAGGATCACTTGAGCCCAAGAATTCAAAGCTACAGTAAGCTATAATCATGCCACTGCACTCTAGTCTGAGTGACAGAATGAGAGCCTGTCTCTAAATTAAAATAAATAATAATAAATACATATAATTTTTTTTTTTTTTTTGAGACGGAATTTCACTCTTGTTACCCAGGCTGGAGTGCAATGGCACGATCTCGGCTAACCGCAACCTCCGCCTCCTGGGTTCAGGCAATTCTCCTGCCTCAGCCTCCTGAGCAGCTGGGATTACAGGCGCGCGCCACCATGCCCAGCTAATTTTTTGTATTTTTAGTAGAGACGGGGTTTCACCATGTTGACCAGGATGGTCTTGATCTTTTGACCTCGTGATCCACCCGCCTCGGCCTCCCAAAGTGTTGGGATTACAAGCGTGAGCCACTGCTCCCGGCCCACATAAGATTTTTTAAAGTGTTCAAAAACTTAGTTTTTTTATTGTTTTAATTTTATTTTTATGTTTTTGAGATGAAGTCTCGCTCTGTTGCCCAAGCTGGAGTACAGTGGCACGATCTGGGCTCACTGCAACCTCCAACTCCCGGGTTGAAGCGATTCTCCTGCCTCAGCCTCCCGAGTAGCTGGGACTACAGGCACATGCCACCATGTCTGGCTTTTTTTTCTTTTTTGTATTTCTAATAGATACGGGGTTTCACTATGTTGGCCGGGCTGGTCTTGAACTCCTGACCTCGTGATCCTGCTGCCTCAGCCTCCCAAAGTGCTGGGAATATAGGCATGAGCCACCATGCCCAGCTCAAAACTTATATTAAGCAAATAATAATACAGGAAGTGTTTGGATGTGGCAAAATTTTAAGGGAGGCTTGTGGATAATTAAAATTTAGGGAAAACTGCACTATCTTCCTTCTTTTTTTTTTGAGATGGAGTCTTGCTCTGTCGCCCAGGCTAGAATGCAATGGCACAGTCTCAAGTCACTGCAGCCTCTACCTCCCAGGTTCAAGCGATTGTCCTGCCTCAGCCTCTCGTAGCTGGGATTATAGGTGCCCGCCATCAAGCCTGGCTAATTTTTGTATTTTTAGTAGAGATGGCGTTTCACCATGTTGTCAAGGCTGGTCTCGAACCCCTGACCTTATGATCTGCCCACCTCGGCCCCCAAAGTGCCAGGATTACAGGCATGAGCCACCACGCCAGGCCAACTATCTTCCTTCGTTCTGTGAAATCCTTAATCATAAACTTGGTGCCAAAGATCAGTTATTTATTTTCCACACTCCATTCCTGTAACTCATATAGCACTGATCCAAGCAATACTTTCCAGGTGATTATCCCTCTCACATAGTAGATTCTTTTTTCTCTCTTTCTTTTTTTCAGAATCCCTGTTCACCAGCTGTCAGAGCACTAGCTGTCATACTGAGCTTCGATGGGATGTTTGTAGGCCAAAAAAGTAGAGCTGAGCTTTGAAACCCTGCTCTCACAGTCCAACTCTCTTCACTGACTTTCTAGGGCTAAAAATATGAGACCTCTGAATCACCAGCCAGGAGTTACTTCTGCTAATTTTTGCTATAAAGGACTTAGGGGCAAATTTTCTAAGCACAGAAGAAATAAAACAGGTTTACATTCAGTTTTATGCCTAAAATATTTCAGTAATAAATAAACGCTGTTACTACTTTTCAAAAGCTTGTTTTTTAAAAACCTTTCTGCACTTTCAAAACTGTCCAATTAACATCTGTGCTTGCCAGGCGCGGTGGCTCACGCCTATAATCCCAGCACTTTGGGAGGCCAAGGCGGGTGGATCACGAGGTCAAGAGATCGAGACCATCCTGGTCAACGTGGTGAAACCCCGTCTCTACTAAAAAAATACAAAAAATTAGCCGGGCATGATGGCGCATGCCTGTAATCCCAGCTACTCAGGAGGCTGAGGTAGGAGAATTGCCTGAACCCAGGAGGCGGAGGTTGCGGTGAGCCCAGATGGCGCCATTGCACTCCAGCCTGGGTAACAAGAGCGAAATTCCGTCTCAAAAAAAAAAAAAAAAAAAAAAAACTCTGTGCTCGACTTCTTGAGAACAACTTTTAGAAATAAATTGGCTCGTGTAGAGGAGTGTCATGTAAGCAGGGATTAAGGGAGGTGTTGGGTGGAGATTGCTTTATTCAATCAGTACTTTTAAAAAAAAACTTGGCACATATCTCTTCTATGACCTAAATAAGGAAAGTTCCTGCAGTGAGAGCCACACCTTTTTATGTATTAGCTCATTTAATCGTGTGTGTGTGTGTGTGTGTGTGTGTGTGTGTGTCTAAAATCCTCAGGAAACTAGGGTCCAAATTTGCATGCATGGTTGGTGAGTGACAGAGCTGGGGTTTGAGCCTAAGCTTTGAATAACACATTATCCACCCTCCAACCACCTACTCAACCCTGTCTCCCATTTCCACAAATCATCCCAACTACACTTTTGTGATTTTTGTAAATTTCCAAACCACCGCAGATTTTAGGTGGCATGAGGAGACTTGGAACTTAGGGAAAATTAGGATTCTGGGAACAGCAAAGACTGAGACAGTAAACAGAACATCCAGATTAAAGAGGCTGAGGATCTCTAAATTACAATAACAAAAAAACCTGTAAGAATTATTTCACCAATGGAACAGAACAGAGGCCTCGGAGGCAAGGCCACACATCTACAACCATCCGATCTTTGACAAACCTGACAAAAACAAGCAATGGGGAAAGGATTCCCTGTTTAATAAATGGTGTTGGGAAAACTGGCTAGCCATGTGCAGAAAGCAAAAACTGGACCCCTTCCTGACACCTTACACTAAAATTAACTCCAGATGGATTAAAGACTTAAACATAAGACCTAATACCATAAAAACCCTAGAAGAAAACCTAGGCAAAACCATTCAGGACATAGGTGTAGGCAAGGACTTCATGACCAAAACACCAAAAGCATTGGCAACAAAGCCAAAATAGACAAATGGGACCTAATCAAACTCCACAGCTTCTGCACAGCAAAAGAAACAGTCATTAGAGTGAATCGGCAACCAACAGAATGGGAAAAAAATTTTGCAATCTACCCATCTGACAAAGGGCTGATATCCAGAATCTACAAAGAACTAAAACAGATTTACAAGAAAAAAACAAGCCCATTCAAAAGTGGGCAAAGGACATGAACAGACACTTTACAAAAGAAGACATACATGAGGCCAACAAACATATGAACAAACGCTCATCATCACTGGTCATTAGAGAAATGCAAATCAAAACTACATTGAGATACCACCTCACCCCAGTTAGAATGGCGATCATTAAAAAATCTGGAGACAACAGATGCTGGAGAGGATGTGGAGAAATAGGAACACTTTTACACTGTTGGTGGGAGTGAAAATTAGTTCAACCATTGTGGAAGACAGTGTGGTGATTCCTCAAGGACCTAGACATAGAAATTCCATTTGACCCAGCAATCCCATTACTGGGTATATATCCAAAGGATTATAAATCGTTCTACTATAAGGACACATGCACATGAATGTTCATTGCAGCACTGTTTACAATAGCAAAGACCTGGAACCAACCCAAATGCCCATCAATGATAGACTGGACAGGGAAAATGTGGCATATATACACCATGGAATATTATGCAGCCATCAAAAACAATGAGTTCGTGTCCTTTGCAGGGACATGGATGAACCTGGAAACCATCATTCTCAGCAAACTGACACAAGAACAGAGAATCAAACACTGCATGTTCTCACTCATAGGTGAGTGTTGAACAATGGGAACGCATGGACACAGGGAGGGGAGCATCACACACTGAGGTCTGTCAAGGGGAACTAGGGGAGGACAGTGCGGGGTGGGGAGTTGGGGAGTGATAGCATGGGGAGAAATACCAGATATAGGTGATGGGGAGGAAGGCAGCACATCACACTGCCACGTGTGTACCTATGCAACAATCTTGCATGTTCTTCACATGTACCCCAAAACCTAAAATGCAATAAAATAAATAAATAAATAAGAATTATTTCAAATAGATTTTTCAGTAAATGTTTGTGTAAAGGGTGATAAATTGGGTAATTTTATAATGCTTCAGCTTGACTTAGAATGAAAAGAGGAAAAGCTAACAGTTCAGATATTTTTAGACAAAAGTTACCCAAATGAATTCTAATACTCTCTAGAATCTAAGTCAAATAAAATCATTGCTAATTAACTGTTAACTATAATTTATTAGTGTGATTCAAATATTCACAAGCTGTATCTGCCAGCAGGTTCAACTGAGGCTACATAAGCAATTGTACTCAATTTTATTATCACTCTTCACAATATAAGTATATGATTTAAACATCATCCCCCTAACCCCTATTCTCTCAGACAATAATTCATCATAGTTTTGCAAGGATTCCTAAGGGGCTGTGTAAATATGGACAGCAAGAGTCCTCCACTGTCTTCTGTTCTGACCCCTTGTTTCTATCCACTGTTCAAAACCCACTAGAGAAAAGTAACTGGGCCAGGCACAGTGGCTCATGCCTGCAAACCCAACAGTTTGGGAGGCCAGGGAGGGTGAATCACTTGAGCCCAGGAGTTCAAGATCAGCATGGGCAACATGGCAAAACTTCATCTCTACAAAAAGTACAAAAATTAGCCAGTCAGTATGGTGCACACCTGTAGTCTCAGCTACTCTGGAAGCTGAGGTGGAAGGATTGCTTGAGCCTAAGAGGTCAAGGCGCACACAGTAAGCTGTGATCACACCATTGCACTCCAGCCTAGGCAACAGAGTGAGACTCTGTCTCAAATAAATAAAAAACAGAGAGAGAGAAGTAACTGGATATTATCATTGCTGCAGTGATGACTTCTTTGAAAATGCTGTTTCTCTGCATAGAAGATTATCTGTTACCCCAAACCTGTACTATCTCAATATGTCAAACCGCAATGTGTTCTCTCCTCTGTTTCTGTGCATGAAATAAGGACTGCCCCTCTCCAAATCCCAGATGCACTTGAGTCACCTGGGACCCAGAGCAGCTCCGCTTACTCTGCAGTCTCATAAGTTCCTTTTGGAACAGCTTTTGCTTCAGCTTTCTGGTTCCCTACCACCCAAACAAGAAACTGCATGGAACAGGGTTGAGGAACAGACACTATACTGTCCTCTCCACTCCTCTGTCTTGCTGAAACTGGCCCATACATCCAACTCATACAAATAGATGTCAGGGAGATCACAAGCTAGACTGTTTATCAGACACACCTACTTTTTTTTTTCAAGTCTGGATTTTTAATTAATTTTAAATTTCAACTTTTATTTTAGATACAAGGGGTACATATGCAGGTTTGTTACCTTTGTATATTGCACCTAGGTATTAAGCATAGTACCCATTAGGTAGTTTTTCAACCGACACCCACCTCCCCACCTCCCTTCTCCAGTAGTCCACAGTGTCTGTTGTTCCCATATTTATGCCCATGTGTTCTTAATGTTTAGCTCCCACTTATAAGTAAGAACATGTAGTATTTGGTTTTTCTCTTCCCACATTAATTTGCTGAGGATTGTGGCCTCTGGGTCCATGCTGCTGAAAAAAACATTATTTCATTCTTGTTTATAGCTGTGTAGTATTCCATGGTGTATATGTACCACATTTTCTTTATCCAGTCCACCATTGATGGGCACCTAGGTTGATTCCATGTCTTTCCTATTGCAAATAGTGCTGCAATGAACATATAAGTACATGCGTCTTTTTGGTATAATAATCTATTTTCTTTTGGGTACATACCCAGTAAATGAATTGCTAGGCCAAATGGTAAATATGTTTTAAGTTTTTGAGAAATCTCCAAACTGTTATACATTTCCTTAGTAAAATGAATTAATTTACATTTCCACCAACAGTGCATTTCCTTTTCTCTCAACCTCACCAAAATCTGTTGTTTTTGACTTTTAAATAATAGCCATTCTGACTGTGTGAGATGGTGTCTTATTTTGGTTTTGATTTGCATTTCTCTGATGATTAGTGATGTTGAGCACTATTTTATATGTTTCTAGGCCACTTGTATGTCTTCTTTTGAGAAGTGTCTGTTCATATTCTTTGTGTATTTTTTTAATAGGGTTGTTTTTGCTTGTTGATATAAGTTCTGTTAAGCTACATTTTTGTCAGATGCATAATTTGTGATTATTTTCTTGCATTCTCTAGGTCATCTGTTTACTCTATTGATAGTTTCCTTTGCTATGCAGAAGCTTTTCAATTCAATTAGGTTCCACTTGTCAATTTTTGTTTTTGTTGCAATTGCTTTTGGAATTGTAACAAAAAATTTATTCGCCAAGGCCAACGGTGAGAAGGGTGTCTCCTAGGTTTTCTTCTAGGATTTTTATAGTTTGAGGTCTTACATTTAAGTATTTTAACCATCTTAGGTTAATTTTTGTATATGGTAAGAGATGAGGGTCCAGTTTTATTCTTCTGCATATGGCCAGTTAGTTATCCCAGTACCACTTATAGAGTAGGGAGTCCTTTCCCCATTGCTTGTTTTTGTCTACCTTGTTGAAGACCAGATGGTTGTAGGTCGCACTACATTTTTTAAAATCCCAGCTGGGGAATATCCTCTTCTAATATTAGTTTTAATAATTCAGATTTCTCATACAAGGATTGTATTTTATGAAAATAAATATTTAAAATACATCATTTTTAAAATCAATGAACAAACTCAGACATGTTTTATGGGATATTTATAAGGTAAATTACTATAAAATTGATATTCAGCACACCTGGGTTTAATTCTTGACACTGGAATAACCAGGTGAATGGTTCCACTCAGATAATCTATTTCTCTAAGACTCTATTTTTCATTCAAGGGGTTAAATTGCTTGAAGAGGTGGATAATAAAAATCCTCTAGACCCTTCCACTTTCTATGATTTTAAATAATAAAAGTATAATTTTATTATTTCATATTATTGATAGATTAGCAAATTGCATTTTCCGAAGATGGCTGCACCAATATGTCTCATCCCATGCTCTTCTTACAGTGTGGCATCCCCATGCCTCCAGTGAAAGGTGGAGTTTCTATTTCCTCCTTTTGGATCTTTGTAATTTCCTTGACCATAAGAATATGGCAGAGGTAAGGCTGCTTGATTTCTGAGACTAGATTGCAAAAGGCAAAACAGTTTCTGTGTAGTGTCTCTCTGTCTCTCTGTCTCTCTCTTTCCTATCTATCATCTATTAAGCTATCTTGATGTTTGTCCTTAGACTCCAACCACTATGTTGTAAGTAATCTCAGGTGACACAGAGAAGCCACCTGTAGGTGTTTCAGCCGGAAGCCCTAGTTAGGTCCCCAATCAAAAATCACCATCAACTGCCAGACATGTGAATGAAGGAGCCTTCACATAATACAGCCATCAACCTTTGAGTCTTTCAGCTGAGGCTTCAGATGTCACGAAGCAGAGGAAAGCTGAGTCTGTGTGCCCTGATGTCCTGCTCCACAGGAACCGTGAAAGGGAGTAAGTGATATTACTGTTTAAAGTCAATAAGTTTTGGGGCAATTTGTTAGGCAACCAAAACCACCTGAGTCTGGGCTATGAGAAACTAACACGTTTGTATTGGCTTCCGTATGCCAGACATTCTTGCTGGACCTTTATTTGCATCATTTCCCTTAGTCTGCACTATGCCTCAACATTTGCTTTTATACTGTATTATTGGACATATCTTGATTTATTATATGCCAAGTTTTTGGTCAGTAATGCAACTCCCAGATATATCATTGTCCCTTGGGACAATTTCCTAGTGCTCTTCCCAGAAATGCCCGGTACTGTCTGATTAGTACAGAGGAAAAACTACCATGAGGTAATGAAGAACCACTTCAGGGTTGATGCACACAGAGAAGTGTTTTGACAATGACAATTTTTAAAAACCTGTTTTTAAAATGATTAAAATTGAACTCTAAACTGCCTTCCATCTCTAAGGTTTAATTCTATAAAATTATCAGTATATTTATTTTTCAGATGCCTTTAAAAGGAGGAATGTTAGTCACTACTCTGAAATAGTTCTTCTACCTCTTCTCTCATATTAACTAATATCTATCTTTCTTACTTTGCTGAAGGTAATAAATATAACGAAAAGGTCAAATGAGATAGACGTGTTTACTCTTTTAATTCTTAAAAAATAATTTTTTATGCCAGACTTTTATTTGTTACAGAAATGTAGCTGTTTTATGGCTAGTATTTGAGTAAGATACCTGTTTCCTCCAATCTCTCTTATGCAAAAGTAAATAATTAATATAGTAATATAGCAATATTATAGTAATATATGTTTACTTTTATACATTGTTGATTCCAATTAGTATCATACATATTATTAATTATACATATTATTAACAATATTTATTATAAATATTATTTTTATTGACATGTTTGGGGTGGAAATTCTACCCATATTTAGTTCAAAGCAAAATTCAACTGCTTTGTTTTATCAGTCATCAACAAATGGAACAGATGCAGCATTTTGTTGACAGATAATATTTGGTGGTATATTGGATCTTGAGCTAGAAACACTGGTGAATATTAAAGTCATAAATAATTCAATCCTTTATAGCGTCAGTGAATGACCTCAAAATAACCCTGTTCAATCTGAAGCCACTGGTAATGGCCCAAAGTTCGGCAAGGCCAAATCATACCCTGCCATATATAGTAACACACTGTAATATAGAGTTTCACCAAAGAAAATACAGTTAGCATAATAATGAGGCATTAGCTGAATGCCCATGGAATTGTTGACCTAAAACAAAAAAAAAATACACAGAAAGGATGTGTTCTGAAGGATGCTGACAAAGTAATTAAAATAACTAGAGAAATAGACCTAGCTAAAAACTTAGCAAGTCGTTAAGTCCTGTCTTACTCACTTAACCTCTAACTTATGCTCTCGAATCCTCAGACTATTTTAATATTCAGTTATTCAATAGAGTAAATTCAGAGCATCGCCATATTTAATTCCAGTGCTCCTGCCACAGCCACCTCTACCCCAATATCGAACTTTTCATGGTTTCCATACTGTGCTAATGCTTTTTCCTCTTTGGTGGCTTTTTACTGATTGTGCCCTTATTCTTGAATGCTGCTCTTCTCATTTGTGCCTCAGATATCACTTCTTCGAACCCTTGCCTGATTCACCCAAATGCAATTGATACCTCCCGCCTCTATGCTCACATGCCATTTTGTATATCCATTTTCTACAGCTCTCACTGTACCACGTTGATATCATTTATGTATTTATGCATTCAGTTCTGAGGTGTGAGGTGCTTAACATCAGCAACCATTATTTCATCCTTTTACTACCCAGCCTGGTCACAGAGCTTGAAAGTTAGACACGCAGATTTGAATTTTGGCTCCACCTTTTATTGGCAGTGTGACACCGGAAGAGCTACTTAACTTCTCTCAACCTTCATTATCTTTTCATGGACTGTCTTGGTAGGATTACTTTGAGGATTAAATGAGATAAAATACACATACAGTGTCCATTACACAGCAAGTATTCAATAAACACTGATCACTGAATGTGATAAACGTGTGTCCTCATCTAACTAACTTGAAATGTTTATTCCAGGTTAGAGAAGACTGAAATTAGTGTAGTGATAGCATTCATCCTTTCTAGATTAAAAGAACTGCATGTACTTTTTCATAGACATGTTCAAATGTTATCAAACAAATCACCAAGCATCATAAGAAGCAATGAAAATAATCCCTAGAGGCATCATCTGAGTCAATAACTTTATCTGTCAAAATGATCACCACCATCAGCATAATAGTTATCAATTACACTAAATGTATTCCCCCACAATTTTTCTCTGTTAATATGAAGTGTATTTAAATTAATTGAATCCATTTTAATTAATGTTTACATTTATATATGAAAATAGACTCATTATTACCATTATAGCATATATTATTTTATTATATATAAAAAATTCAAAATATATTAATGATTTAATATCTTTAGAGATGGTGATTAATGGCAAAAAATAGGAATCATGGTAAAGTAGTTTTCTTTAAAATATATATATATACATATATATATATGCGCACACCTGTATTCAAAATTATGTATCTGCAGGCTCACATAAACAGAATCACAAAGCAAAAGCTATAGTCAAGGACGACAAAGGAACTCTGTGTAGAATCAGACTTGTCTCCTGCTACAGGACAAGGAACTTGAAACATTTTGCATTTTGCAGTTTCAAACTAGGCTATAAGGAAAAATTTAGTCTGGATAACTGATTGGATATAGGTCAACCTTATTTATAGGTTTGGACAGTAATAATAATCAGCTGCCAATTTCCTGAAGCCATAGTCCTGATACAGGACAGTGGCTGAATGAATGACAAGTGCCTGTGTGGAGTAAAGTCAGAAGTCAGAGGACTGGAGGGTGTTCCTGAAACAGAGCAAAAATGAATCCTGTCTCTCCCAAACATGCCAACTCTTTGTCTTTTAAGGACTGGAGATATTTTCCTCCTCCCCACATGACAATGCAAAACAAAAACCCAAAAAACAAAAATAACACACCAAAGACAGCCCCTACCCCTGAAAAATAGCATGTAGGCACAAAGTAGGAACCGAGCTGAATAATAATACTGTTCAGGATTTCCTTCCATTATCACTGCTCTTCATTACTTCCTGTACTTAAGCTCTGTTCAGAAATGTCAAGCAAATAGCTAGTATAGTATTACCTCTAAATGCACATTATATCTACAAATGGATGGTGAGGGGAGAGGTTTGATCCTTGTTATATATAAACTGTAAGGCTTTTTAAAATTCAAGGCTCTTAGAAAAGCCTGCATAAATTCGTTCATTCTCAAATTTAGACCTTCCAGTGGATGATAGCTTTAAAATTGATCATTCTAACTTTAACAAAGTAAAATGAGATTTCCCAGGAAGTATTAATAAGTGGAATTAAACATAGTGGATAAAAATGTAAATAGATTAATAATGCCTGGAATATTTATCATTTTGTTCATTACACCTCAAACTACTTTTTAAGTCTATTTTTTATTTACGTTGCTGCATTGTATCTGTATTTTTTAAATCTTCATTTTATTAATGAAAAAAACTAAAAATATATATGGGAAGTTAGGTAGCTGTTTCTTGGTCATTTTAAATGGGTAGAAAGAAATCAGAGCTCCTGAGCCATTCAAGTTACTACATATATTAGCTGTCATATATTCTGAACAAATGGCCCTAACTGTAACCCTTGATATACTGTTGACCAATTGCAAAAAGGTAAAAGGTTTAAAAAAAATACAGTCATTTTTGCAATATCTATAGATGCCATAAGGTGGTAATAAGTTAGGCTCATTAGAGTAGTTACAGGAATGTGACAGACCCAGTAGAAAAATGCCTTTCTCTTTGAAGGAAATATATTGAGGGACATGCAGTTAAAAGCTGATCAGGGTAGAAATAATATTGGAGGCTTTTGTTCACACCAAAACTCCGTCAAAGACTTACTTTCTCCCATTTCTCTCCTCTATTTTCACTTAAACCCATCTCATTTTTTCCCATTACTCCTTTGAAACTGCTCAAGGTCATCATAGACCTGTACATTGCTAAATCCAGTACTCAATCTTTCCTTACCATTTTGTGGCCAATCAGTCTTGACAGTGGGCACAGTTGAGCACTTCTTCCACTCTGACACATATTCTTCACTTGGCTTGCAAGACACCATAGTCTCTTGATTTTCCTCCTACAAGAAAGACAACAACTTCATAGAAATTGACCCATTTAAAAGATTTTAAAAATATATCTATTCTCTGAAAGACATTTTTTGTCAATGCCCTCTAATCCAAGATGGCAGAGTGTTCAGTGACCTGAAGATTTGCAGTATTATAAATATAAAATTATCTGCACTAAGCTAGACAAATATAAACAAAGCAGAAGGTGGGAAACCTAGCATGAGATGAAACTGGCACTTAAAACAAGTCTGATGGTCAGGCCCCTACCTAGCATCACTTGTTACAAATTCTCTTCTTGCAAAAGGGGATAATTATTTTAATTGCAAATATTCATTGGGCTTGCAGCTTGGGGGCCAAAAGCCAATTAGCCATTGCCTCTTCACTGGCAGACCATATGTTCACTGTGCTGGGAGACAAAGGCCAAGATAAAGGTCTTGAAACTGAGGTCTAAGCAAATAAGGAAGGGACTGAAGGTAGTTGCTAAGAAGTACAAATCCCCTGCCCAGATTCTATGTTGAAAGACTCTAACTTTAGATCAACAGATTTGGTGATTAACCCATGGAATTACAGACTCAGAGCTAACTAAATTCTTTTAAAAACTGTACTGCTGGCCGGGCGCGGTGGCTCATGCCTGTAATCCCAGCACTTTGGGAGGCCGAGACGGGTGGATCACGAGGTCAAGAGATCAAGACCATCCTGGCCAACATAGTGAAACCCCGTCTCTACTAAAATATAAAAATTAGCTGGGCGTGGTGGCGCACATCTGTAGTCCCAGCTACTCAGGAGGCTGAGGCAGGAGAATTGCTTGAACCCGGGAGGCAGAGGTTGCAGTGAGCTGAGATCGTGCCACTGCACTCTAGCCTGGCACCTGGCAACAGAGCAAAACTGTATCTAAAAAAAAAAAACCATAAAAAAAAAAACTGTACTGCCAAAGAAATTCCAAAGTTAATAAATAAAAGTTGATAATCACTAAACCCCTAAGTCCTATGTAATCCCTTCACTTCCTCTCAGTGATGTCCTGGTAGAATGGTAAAACTGGCTATGGGGAGCATTTGATTCACAGTTGCTGATTCCTGTGGTATAAATACTCCCTTCATGGCCATTTCAAGCTATCAACATGTGTCACTCTTCACCAGGAAGTGAGCTGTAAAGATGTACATCCACCACAAAGGGCTTCCTGCCTAGTATTCATTATCTATGAAGGATACTAGACTTGGGAGATCTTGCCAGAGGGAAGAAAGAGGTGGCTAAATTCGCTGTCCAAAAATTTTCTTTTACTACCTAGTCAAAAAGTTCCTCACCTACAGGACATGATATATACTATTGAGTCAGTCACCACTTAAAGGATTTTCCCATTCTATCCTCTTCTCTAAAAGAGTTCTAAGTTGATATTAGCCTATTTCCATCTATAATTGCATTTTGAGTATCTTGGGAGGGATTAGATATATTATCTATCTGTAAGTTCTTAGACCATGAGAATTATATTAAGACCTAAACATGTTGATATGGTTTGGTTCTGGGTCTAAATCTGCCCAAATCTCATGTCGAATTATAATCCCCAGTGTTGTAGGTGGGGTCTGGTGAGAGGTGATTGGATCAGCAGGTTTCCCCTTTGGTGCCATTCTTGTGGCAGTGAGTGAGTTTTTGTGAGATCTGGTTGTTTAAAAGTATGTAGCACCTTTCCCCCGCACCCCCTCACTTCTTCCTGCTCTAGTCACATAAGATGAGCCTGCTTCCCCTTTGCCTTCCCATGATTGTAAGTTCCCTGAGGCCTCCCTAGAAGCAAATGCTGCCATGCTTCCTGTACAGCCTGCAGAATTGTGAGCCAGTTAAACCTCTTTATAAATTACCCAGTCTCAGGTATTTCTTTATGGCAGTGTAAGAATGAACTAATACACATGCATAACCCAGATATTGCAGATTTAGAATTAGATGCAATAATTGTACCAAATGCTGAATTGTCTCCCTTGGGGGAAGGCATGAGTACACATGAAAGTACATCATTATATGGCAATTTAAGACATCTTTGGAAGTTTATATACATGAAGAAAGTTGTATAGTGATGTTAAGTTAATCAAAGGGTAGGTTCCAAATGATTTTCTTAAATCATTACCCCTCTTTTGCTAACAATATTGTATTTGAATTTCTTTTGGGTTCCAATTTCTCTGCAACTCTTGCATCCATGTGGTTCAGGTACAATTTCATCTCTTGTTCCAGGGATAAAGCATATGACTTGGGCCTGACCAATCAGACTACTAATTTCCCCTAGGGAATGATTTGATTTGGGATGGAAATGTGACCCCAGTTGGTCCAGTAAGAATAGCATCTAGGATTCTGCTGGAGTTACCAGTAAGAGACATGTTCCCTCTTCTCAAAGGTTTAAGTCTTGAATGATACAAGCCCGGAGATACAAGAAGCCACTACTCGAGCCTTAAAATGATGCCCCGCAATGGACAGCATGGTTGAAAAAGATAACTTGATTTATTGTAGCCCTTGAATTCAAACCAAATCTGAAGAAATTAGGTTGTAGAGACCAATACATTCTTCAGCCTGTTGAATTGGATTCTCTCCTACAACTGTTTTAAGCACTTCTCTGGTGTACTTCAAATTGAAGAGAAAAAATTTACACTAGATTATAGAAGTTGTATATTTAATATGCATGCTTCATCTGATTCCCTTAACCACATCTACTTCTTTAGTTAAATGGAATGCCACCTTTTCAAAAAGAAATCAAATAACATTTAGGAAAGCTAGAATACTGATGATTATTTTATTCCCTATCTGATACCTTTCAAAAACTCCAGAAAATTAATGCATAAAGAAAACGCTGGCATATTTTGTGTTTACCAGATAAAATTGAAAAATTGAGATTTCCACAATAGCTGGTTTCTGTGACATTGCCCCAACTGTGTCATCTTATGATCAAAAATTCTACTGCCATTGAGATCTTGTCTTTGCTGTGTTTCATTCAATTTTATTGACTCACAGACCTGTCATATTTTTTGTCTCTCCAGAAATCAGATAATAATAGCTCATATAATTAAATAATTTATATTATCATAATAAGGGAAGGATATACTCTACTAAAATATCCTTTTTTGCCATGACATACAGAAATATTTTAGAACAAGCTGAACTTTTCATGTCCTTCAAATAAAAGTTGTACTGGAAACTACTACTTTGCCAAATTATTCCAACAATGCTAGTTAGATTTCTTTTCTTTCTTTTATTTTTTCTTTTCTTTTTATAGAGACAGGGTTCCACCATGTTGGCCAGGCTAGTCTTGAACTCCTGACATCAGGTGGTCCACCTGCCTTGGCTTCCCAAAGTACTGGGATTAGAGGCGTGAACCACTGCACCTGGCCTAGATTTCTTTTCAAGTCATAAGTTAAACTGAATATTTCTTGAAAGAGCATGGGACTTTGAACATGGCAAAGCTTTACTTACATTAAAGATGATTAAGTATCATCTGACATAGGTAAATTGCAATCCAGACATAAATTAATCTATCTGCTTTCCTTACATTTAATAATTTTTTTTTTTGAGACAGAGTCTCTCTCTGTCACCCAGGCTGGAGTGCAGTGGCACAATCTTGTCTCATTGCAAACTCCGCCTCCTGAGTTCAAGGGATTCTCATGCCCCAGCCTCCCAAGTAGCTGGGATTACAAGCGTAAGCCACCATGCCCAGCTAATTTTATTCTATTTTTAGCAGAGACAGAGTTTCACTGTGCCAGCCATGCTGGTCTCGAACTCCCGACCTCAGGTGATTCACCTGCCTTGCCCTCCCAGAGTTCTGGGATTACAGTCTGAGCCACCATGCCTGGCCCTAAAAATCTATAAAATAAAATAATATGTTTGCTCTTCCATTGAGAAAAGATGCCACATTTTCTTTTTCTCATTTCTTAAATAATATGGTGCTTTATGTTTAAAACATATTTCATCTTCTCATTCTTATATTCATAACGAATGCTTTCTCTCCACTACATGAGGGTCAGATAACTTCCAATGTTGAGTCTTAAAGTACCAGAACTCAGTTAGTAGTCTCATAAAGACTAGAGTTTGAACGGGAAGAAAGCAAAGAATTTGTACAACACAAGAAGAAAAGAAATTAGGCACCAAATTTGTATCTGAAGAAAAATATTTAGACCCTTAATAGGTTACAAACATTCAAAGGACAACTGCTCTTGATTCGCTGGGCTGGGGCTAGACCAGCGCAGAGTTCAGAGGGCACTTCTCAGAGAATAATAAAATTAAGTAAAATGCTGGATCTAGTCCTCTGGCTTCACATTCTTTTTCCCTTAAGATAGAAGTCTATTTACTGTGCCTGTTTTATAAAATTTGCAAAAGAAGGTACTTTACTGACTGAGCTGAAACCACTGTCTCTTTCTACTATGCATTGTCATTGTTGCAGGCACTTTGGGGACTTGCCTAAGGGGAACTGTGTTGGGTTACATTTAGTTTGGGTTTGGTGACCTGTATTTATGTGGTTTCTAGGTACTTTTCTTACATAGTTTTTAATGCTGGCTGTTCCAGTGTAGGAATGGCTTCCAGGAATCTTCTGACACCACATTGTGCAGAACCACCGAACATCTTAACACAAAGACCTCAATTACAAATTGGTTATAATGACTGCCATCAGATCAAAAGATCTTGAAAGGTCAATCCTACTTTATAGAGGTTTCCCAAATTTAGCAGCAGTATTAAAATTGTACATCAACCTTATCTAGAAGGAGTTGTGAAGCTGAAACTTTTCTAAACTTTCAATAAGAAGAACCAAGTTTGCGTCAACTCTGCTAAGGAGAAGACTGAATTATCTTTCTCTTCCCTGGATAAAAAAAATTATATTCTGAAATTATTTTCTTTTTTTACTTAATTAATTTATGTTTTATTTTTTGTTATAGAGACGGGGTTTCACCATGTTGGCCAGGCTGGTTTCAAACTCCTGACCTCAAGTAATCCACCCGCTTCAGCCTCCCAAAGGGCTGGGATTACAGGCATGAGCCACCGCGCCTGGCCCTGAAATTATTTTCTTTTTCTTTTCTTTTTTTTGAGATGCAGTTTCGCTCTTGTTACGCAGGCTGGAGTGCAATGGCGCGATCTCGGCTCAACGCAACCTCCGCCTCCTGGGTTCAGGCAATTCTCCTGCCTCAGCCTCCTGAGTAGCTGGGATTACAGACACGCACCACCATGCCCAGCTAATTTTTTGTATTTTTAGTAGAGACAGGGTTTCACCATGTTGTCCAGGATGGTCTCGATCTCTTGATCTCGTGATCCACCCTCCTCGGCCTCCCAAAGTGCTGGGATTACAGGCTTGAGCCACCGCGCCCGGCCCTGAAATTATTTTCATATGAAGAGACAATTAGTGAGTATGAGCATAAAAAGTGTAAGGAAAAAGTTTTTGTAGTGACATATCAGAAAGTTCATTATTTAAAAGCATTTTGTTAAATTTCTGGACATTATGATCTTTGTGGTATTTTTTAGCCCTTTGAGATTTACAATTTGTTGTGCTTTTCACTATATTTCTGAGTGAATACTCACTATCTTGCCAAATATTTGTGCATAATTTTGTAATCTTTCTTAAAGAAGTACTGCCCCTCCCAGATTGTATAAGCTTGAAGACATACAAAATCTGGATCCACACATTCCTTCGAAAGAAATTTCAACACAATTATGTCTATATGAATTCCAAGTAAAATATTGTGTCTATCATCCCAGAGTTTCCAAATACATAGATGATTTGCTGAATTAAAAAAAAAAACTCATCAAAATGTTTAGCATCAGATGGCCATAATCAATGGATGGCATTCCAGGAACAAACACATTAGAATCTGATTTACAGCCTCTGCCAATTCTCCATGCAGTGAAACGTCATTTGTTTGAGGGTTCGGTCCTACTAAAAATTAAAGAAAGTTTTAAATTACTTTCTTTATCATGGAAAATCATTTCTGGCTCCTTGCCTCCTTATCATATAGTTCTTCTCATCTAAACACAATAAGTTCTTCCTTTACATTTTTATTCAACATCTTTTAGCTAAGCATAAAACAGTCACTATCAATTTCTCACCAGTTCCTGAATATTTCTAAGTTGAAATTATTTTAGAGTAGTTATTCATGGGGCTTACAAGTTGAAATGAAAAAACACTGAAAATCAATTTCATTATAAGCTTTGAAGTAAAGGGATGTTGCATCAAAAAACTTTACTGGTTGGTAGGTGGTATTTACTTATTTTATTCTGGAATGCTACAGCACAGCAGCTTTTAAACCACTGAAAAACCCAGCTGGTGATTTTCTGAACACATTCCCTATACATAATCAGGGAAGTCTCAGCTTGACTGGGTGTTTGCACAGAATTCACTGAAAAGAATGCATCTGTATTATTTCATGGCAGTGACTTCATTTATAACATTATGCACTTTCCTTCTCATAGTGGCTGCTTCAGTTAACGATCCTGTTCCATAGCAGGTTGGATATTTTCCCTGGTGGATATCAAAATAGTGAGACTAACAAATGATTCTCAAAACCCTGAGGACAGTTCAAAAATCAAAGTTTGCTGTATTTAATGGGCCAAAAACAAGGTTTTAAAGTCATGCATACACAAGCAATGTGATGTGGAGAACAGCAATTGACACTCTGAAATTTTAATACCCTAAAGTGTTAGTGGCATCCAACTTCTGTGGGAGACCAGAGCTCCTCCCTATCCCTATTCACTCCAACTAGTGAGAATCAAGGACAAAATGGAGTCCCAAGTACACCAGATTTGGGTCTTTGTACTAGAGAAGGACATTTTAAAGGAAATTGCAAAGATATAGTTAATAGAATTCTAATAAGACCATCAGCCTCTTTCTTTCCTAAGCTACTGGACTGGCTTTCTTCATTCTCTTTCCCTGAGTATATGTCAAGGCAGAGCCTGGGGATATTACCTGTATGGGAACTCCACCCTACTCCAACTTAAACAGCATAGTTCTTTGGAATACTGGGGTATCTGAGAGCAAACAGAAGGCTGTTTGCCAGCAGAATTCTTATTGGGAATGCCTTAAATTTGGAAAGTTTAGTGGACAGCTGGGTGATGCCAGGGAAAGAAGACATGAAAGCTCTTCTCTAGTCCTTATAGAGAAGGCTTTCTTTTTCTCTACCTAGCTTTAGAGGTGAAATTCCAGGATGCCAGGGAGAGTGGTGCAAGCCTCCTGAAGAAAGCCAACGAGCAAGCCTCCAACTTGTCTCAGGTGTCATTTGAAGGAAGTCTCCTGATCTTGTGTTGAATGACAGCACCAAGGAGAAAACGAGATAGAAGTTCTGACCAAAGTCCAGGCAACAGGCTTGAATAATACAATGCCTGTAGGATCAGGCAGGTAACATGACTGAGCCAGGCAGGCCAAGTCTAAGGAAAACAGTGGCATGAGTGCTATGGTAAAGGATCAGAGTCGCTTGCCTTTAGGGTCAGTGACAGGAGCAAGCGGTAGGGCTGTGGCTGACTAAAGTTCCTACCCTGTCCAAACTGGGCAGCTGCTCCTCTACTCTGGCTCATTGCTACCAAAAATACTAATTTTTCAAGGGAAATTGGGGATATGGGTTTTTAATGTGAAATCTGATTTTTAAAGTTCTGCCAATTAAAACTTCTTTAAAAACATGATGCTGGCCAACAGCATCCAGGCTATGCAAAATATCTGCAAACTGGATGTGGTTTATGGGAGATTAATTTATAGTTTCTGTGTGGCGTGTCCCCTACGTTACATGATCTTCATGTCTTTGTGACTATGTGGCAGTAGATAGTTGTTTAAAGATTCAAGAGATCTGGAGTTCCAATCTCTTTATATCAGACAGCGGAACTAACACTACCTACTTAATAAATAATAAATTCTAAAAACAAAAAGCGATGATTAAAATTCAAAGTAACATGACTATTATATTGCATTTAATTGGAATTGAATATGATAATTTTGCTTTCATTTTAATTTTAAAAGTTGGATAGAGAAAAATCAATGGGATATAGGATAAGCTACAAACCATAGAAAACTCAAGAAGATTGCAGTGCTATAAAGCACATGTTGACAATAACTAATGCAGATGACATCTTGAGGATAAGTTTTTGTATAGGATAAATTACTCAATTCTGTGGCTTTTAGTTTCAGGCCTCCATGTGCAAGCTCTGACCCAGAAAGTCTAAAGTCCTGCCTGCCTCGGCTGATCATCCCCCACTTCACATTCGCCATTATCCCTGATTGCCCACGGAGCTTCCCCTGGACATTAAGCTTCTCAACCCACCCTGCCATCTTAACTGTTCTTATCTTATGATAATGTGAATACTCCTCACCCCACCCTGCCATCTTAACTGTTCTTATCTTATGATAATGTGAATACTCCTCACCCCACCCTGCCATCTTAACTGTTCTTGCTCTGTGAACATCCCTCGGCCTCACCCTACCATCTTAACTACTCTTACGCCTTACCCAACCCACCACTGTAACTGAACTTGTGGTAATGTATACTCCTTGCCCCTACCCCCACCACTTACTCTAACTTTCCACTGCCCACCCCAAACCTGTAAAACCAACTCCTATCCACCACCCTTGGCTGATGCCCTTTTTGGCCTCAGCCCACCTGCACCCAGATGAAAAAACAGCCATGTTGCTCACACAAAGCCTGTTTGGGGGGGTCTCTTCATTCAAAGCACACGTTTTGATGTTTATAATAAGTAATTTTAGCACACAAAAAAAGAAATAAATTATATTAGATGTGAACAAAAATAAAAATAGGAAGTCCAGTCTATAGAAAATCTGATAGTATACCATTAATATAAGGGCCACCTCAGTATGATTAAAATTAAGGGAAAATAAAAAAATACTATAGCACATTTACCTTATTTTACCAATACAATAAGATAAGTGCATTTATGAGGAAAATAATCATGAATTAATTTAAAGGAAATAAGCCACAGGCTCTCTGCAGATAATGTAGAAACTATTCACTGGGAGCTAAAAAAAAAAGTGTGGCAAGAATGAAAAAGACAAGGATTCTTCATGGTTTTTGTTTTTGGTTTTGTTTTTGAGATGCAATTTCTCTCTGTCGCCAGGCTATAGTGCAGTGGCATGATCTCGGCTCACTGCAACCTCTGCCTCCCGGGTTCAAGCAATTCTCCCACCTCAGCCTCCCGAGCAGCTGGGACTACAGGCATGCGCCACCATGCCTGGCTAATTTTTGTATTTTTAGCAGAGACAGGATTTCACCATGTTGGCCAGGATGGTCTCGATCTCTTGGCCTTGTGATCCACCTGCCTTGATCTCCCAAAGTGCTAGGATTACAGGCGTGAGCCATAGCACCCAGCCTCTTCATGGTTGATTGAAATGTCCTTAAAAATATGCAACATCTGCCCAGCGCAGTGGGTCACGCCTGAAATCCCAACACTACTGGGAGGCTGAGATGGGCAGATCACCTGAGGTCAGGAGTTCGAGACCAGCTTGGCCAACATGGTGAAGGCCTCTCTCTACTTAAAATACAAAAATTAGCTAGGTGTGGTGGCATGTGCCTGTAGTCCCAGCTACTCGGGAGGCTGAGACAGAAAAATTGCTTGAACCCTGGAGGTGGAGGTTGCAGTGACTCAAGATCACGCTATTGCACTCCAATCTGGGCGACGAGAGAAACTGTCTCAAAAATAAATAAATAAATAAAGCAACATTAAAGGTTCTACTACTGAAAGGAATAGAGCTTCTCTCTAAAAATGTGGGAGGCTGAGTGGGGAGGATTGCTTGAGCCCAGAAGTTCAAGGCTGCAGTTACTGTAGTTAAGTTATGGTACTATTCTTCAGAATCTTTAACTTGTTGCTATTAGCCACTGTCAGCCTGAGGGTAGGCACCCTGCTAATTATCTTTCTATACCTATTACCTACGATAGTAGTTGGCATATAATAGGCATTCAATAAATGTTTTATTTTTATTTTTTAAAAATGAAAGAATAAGGAACTGATGGCCTAATGATTAAAGAAATGTCAAAGTAAGTACTTTCTTCATTAGGTAGTATAACCTAGTAATCAAGTGTATGAACATAGGACTTAGTCCACCTGTGTTCAGATCTTGGCTTTGTCCCTAACTAGCTGGACAAGTTATTCAACCTCTCTAATGCTTAGGTTCCCACCCTTGAAATGAGAATGATGACAATAACATCACCTACTTCAAAGGTTTTTGTGAAGCTCAAAAAACAATGGAACTAAAGCACACTAGCATAGGGCCTAGTAGACAATAAACACTAATGAACATTAGTTGTTACTGTCCATAAAATAATCCCAGTATTAACACTGAGAATTGCAGGTCAGTAATCTTTCTCCCATATAGAGTGAATTTGTTAAATGTAGAATAATAGTAATCACTAGTAACTAAGATAAGTAGAGCAAATACAAGAGGACAATCCTCACACAATGACTGGAGTTATGCATAAATACAATTTTTTATTAAATACTTAGTAAAAACCAGCTGCTTTATGCAGTAGTTAACTCTCCTAACAACGCTTGTATTTAGGTACTATTATTCTGCCTATTTTACTCCTTAAGAATGCAGGGTGGACGGGGGCGGGGGCGGGGTGTGGTGGTGGGGAGGCAGTAGGGGAAGAGGTAAACTAACTTGCCCAAAGCTAAACAACTTGAAGCTGGAAGAGCCAAACTTTGAGCTGAGGTGTTGCCTTCAGAGCTGTTGCTTGGATGTCCACATGAGTTGGTCTTTTTGGGGAGATAATTAAAGGTAAAATTTAAAGCATGATCAAGGGCCTAAATATTGATACTAAAGTACTTACTATAGATTCTCAGGCAGTACATACTTTATGAGATAGTAAACACCAAAAATTGCGGGGAAAAAAGGTCTCCAGTGCCAATAGAAATTATTTCTAATGGATATCTAACTTGTATTGAGACAGTTTGATAAATAAAAAAGTACGTATAGATTAACTTTTGAATGCCTCAGTGATTCTGGAGAGAAGCTTAAAATGATCAAGTACCTTCTGGAAAAATATAAACTATTGAAGAGAAAACTGGTGACTTGCTGCCTCTGAAAACACCTGAGTAAGTAGAAGACGGGATTAAGGATATATATATGTATATATATAATCACTGTACATACTTTTAACTTCTAATTTTTTGTTTCCATGTATTATTTACAAAACAAATGACTAAAAAATGAAATGACAAGGGCTAAGTGTATTAGTTCATTCACACAGTGTTATAAAGAATAACCTGGGACTGGGTAATTTATAAAGAGATTTAATTGACTCACAATTCCACAGGCTGTATAGAAGGCATGGCTGGGGAGGCCTCAGGAAACTTGCAATCATGGCAGAGGGCAAAGGGGAGGCAAACACGTCTTCACGTGGTGGCAGGAGAGAGAGAAAGAGTGAAGGGGAAAGTGTTATATGCTTTTAAATAACACATCTTATGAGAACCCACTCACTATTATGAGAATAGCAAGGGGGATATCTGCCAGTATGATCCAATCGCCTCCCACCAGGTTCCTCACCCAATATTGGGAATTACAATTCAACATGAGCTTTGCTTGGGCATACAGAACCAAATCATATCACTAAGTGTCTAGTTTGATGCTATAAAAAGCTAAAGTCTTAAACACATCATCCCTGGGTATTTACTAGATTAGATAGATGTTAGCTTCAAACAATATGCAATTATATTTTCTCTTAAATTTGAATGTGGTTAATTACCTAATGTTAACTCTTGATTTCACATCATATTACCATCTGGCTTAATAATTTTTCTTCTACACAACTTAAGCCTTTTAGTATTAAGGTTTAATTAACATTTTTAAAGTCTGGTCTCAATTTTATACATTTCCTTGCTTGTCTGGTATAATAGTAAGGAATGCTCTGGTAGGCTGAATAATAGTCCTTCCAAAGTTATCTGTGTCTAAACCCCAGAAACTGTGAACATGCTACCTTACATGCCAAAAGGATTTTGCAGTTGTGATTAAAGTGGGGATCTTGAGATGGGTCTCCTGGATTATCTAGGTTGACCTGATGTAATCACAAGGCTCCTTATGATAGAATGGAGGGATAGTCAGAGAAGGAGAAGTAAGAACAGAAGCAGATGGAAGAGTGATGTGGCCCCAAAGCCAAGGAATACAAGCAACTACTAGAAGCTGGAATAGGCAAGAAGTATATTCTCATCTAGAGCCTCCAGAAGGAATGCAGTCTTGCCAACACCTTGATTTTAGCTCTGTGAGACCCATTTCAGACTTCTGACCACCAGAACCATAATAAAATTGCGTTGTTTTGTGTCTCTAAGTTTGTGATTTTTTACAGTAGTGATAGAAAACTAATAAAAATTCTGTGCTTTCAGTTTTTGAATATTATAAATAAAAGAACAGATGCATAGATAATAGCAAAACCTAAAGATAATGCAACACAATAAATAAAGGTTTTACTATAAGCAAGAGGTTTACCCACAAAATCCAATGCTGTTATAACAAGAGGAGAAAATAAACAAAACTAGTTATATCAGTAAGCAAATCTGTAAACATTAAATAATTATCTTGGAAGTGGAAACTTGTTATTAAATTGGATTAAACAAATATTTACTGACCTGGGCTGGGATGTCAATCAAGGTCTGAGTCCCCAGTGAGTTGATCCAGGGCCATAAGGTAAGCAGAGAGCAAGAGCAGGATAGAAATTCATGGGTCTGCCATGAGGCCACGAAGGATGAGATAGTGTTTCTGGAAGCAGAGTGTGGAGAAAAGCCCTCATGCAATCGAGTGCACAGTAAAAGGAAGCCGTGGGTGAGGAGGAAGCCTGCACCTGCACCTGCACCTGCACCTGCATCAGTGGGAAATGACAAAGTCATTAGGACTTTCCCTAATGGCCATGGTGATTTGCCTGATTTGTGACTTTATCCTTTAGTTTCAATTCAATCATCTACAGAAGGCAAGTAGACTTTTCTCAATCAGGTCCACAATATAAGAATAATTGATCCTCACTATGGCCATAATGTCAATACAACGATCAGCACAGTGCCCATGTGGAATCAGAACTCTTTTTCCATCACACGGTTTTATAAAGAATAAAATAATACTAATAGCTTATTTCACTCTGTCCCTCCTTCCCTCCTTCCCTCCACTGTCAGGTTCTTGAGTCCAATAGATGGGTTGTGAAACATTTATAAGAAACTATTCGACATGTTTACTTTGAGTTTTTGTGAATATAAGTAATAAAAGTTCCAAAAATTGTGTTCACTTTAGAGCAATTTATTAGTAATTACATAAGCATATCTTCTCTTAGAAACTAAAAATGGAAAAAGGAGTGTTGCTAAGTAGAACTACAATTCATTGGTAAAACAGAATTAACATTTTTAAAGTATAAACACAAAGTGACATTTCATATAGACTGACGAATGTAATCATTTTGATTTCACTTTCTTGACTTTTAAAACAAATTTACCTAACTTCTAAAATAAAATGGAAAAAGTTAGTGGTCTTAACTCACTTAAAAGCAGGTTAAATACGTTATAATTAAATGGGATAAATCTATACTTTCAGAGATAATTCAGAGATATACTTGTGTACACTATAGTACGGTTAAAACTAACTTGTACTTATTGTGCTCAAATTAATTACCCTATTATCTTCATTTTACAATTCTCTACACTTAGTTAAACACATGGTTCACAATATATTAAAGGATGATATCTGAAAATAAGAATTAGATAAGCTTACAATATGATCATTAAATCAAATTAACTTGACTCTAGATTAAAGATAATAGGAGAAACACTATTCTCACAAAGAGATGATGAGTCAAGAATGTTAAGTACTTAATACATTTTGATTTGTCACTTAGAGAATATTTGTACCATATATGTAATGCTGAGATTAAGCCTTGACCTTGGATCTAGATATTTTTTTACAAAATTTTTGCTCCCTTTGACTTATTGTAAGAATAGAAAGATGTTTGTATACCATTTTACAGACAAACACGGGCACAGGGGAGGTTTCTTGACTCCTGCTCCATGAATGAACTTCCCTGGACACAGCAATGGTACAGGTAGAAGCACTCAGTCTAAACTGAGCTATTTATGTTACCATGAATCTGAGAATGGGCAGGTGACTCAAGGTAAGCCTATGGAAACCTGTTCCAGTAGCTGAAGTGTCCTTCCTTCATGATGGCAAAACTGAGAGGAAGTAAACTTAGGGCTAGTGTTTGCTTCTTTGATGACCTGAAAACTGTCCTCATCAAGATCACCAATAACTTTAGGTTGCCAGAGCTCATCGTCACTTCGACCTCTTACTTGACATCTCACTAGCATTCAAAGCAGTTGACCACTTTGTCTTCCAGTTGGCCACTTTGTCCTCTTTGAAACTCTTCTCTTGGTTTCTATGACACCACACTCTCTTGGGTTGCTCCTAATTCACTGGCCAGTTTTTCTTAGGCTTCTGGCTAGCTTTTATTTTCAGCTGCTCTAAATGTTGGAGTACTCCAAGGTTATTTCCTGGACATCATTCCCTTTTCTATTTGTACTCTTGCCCTAGAGATTCCTATCTAGATCCTAGGATTTTAAAAATGATTTATTTATTATTATTTTACTTTATTATATTTTTGAGAAAGGGTCTTGCTCTGTCATCCAGGCTAGAGTGCATTGGCACAATCTTGGCTCACTGTAACCTCCACCTCCCAGGTTCAAGTGATTCATGAGCCTCAGTTTCCTGAGTAGCTGGGACTACAGGTGCACACCACCATAACCCCTCTAATTTTTGTATTCTTAGTAGAGACAGGGTTTCACCATGTTGGTCATAGCTGGTCTTGAACTCCTGGCCTCATGTGATCCACCCACCTCAGCCTCCCAAAGTGCTGTGATTACAGATGTGAACCTCCAAACCTGACCCCTAGGATTTTTTTAAATTTATATTTTGATTGTGGTAAAATACATATATATAATTTACCATCTTTATCATTTTTAAGTGTACAGCTTAGTGGTAATACATTTATATCCTTTTTTTCCCTTCATGCCCTCTATATGAAAATGGCACACAAAACTCTGCCTCCAAGTCCATCTGCTCACTTCTGCCTATTGGACATCCCTCTTAATGTCTTTGAAATCTCAAACCTATCATGGTAGGACATAATTCATGATTCTCACATTCTACCCACTTACCCTCCATTGTAAACTATCTGCTTCCCTTTAAAATTTTCCATCTGAGTAAATAGCACCAGCATCAACCCAGACCCAATTTGTAGCATAAAAAATATTGACCTCATGCCTGTAATCTCAGCACTTTGGGAGGCCAAGGTGGGTGGGTCACGAGGTCAAGAGATGGAGACCATCCTGGCCAACATGGTGAAACCGCGTCTGTACTAAAACTATCAAAATTAGCTGGGCGTGGTGGTGGGCACCTGTAGTCCCAGCTACTCGGGAGGCTGAGGCAAGAGAATTGCTTGAACCTGGGAGGCAGAGGTTGCAGTGAGCCAAGATTGTGCCACTGCACTCCAGCCTAGAGACAGAGTGAGACTCTGTCTCAAAAAAAAAAAAAATATATATATATATACACACACACACACACACACACATTCCTGATTCCTTTCATTCCCTTAGCCTCCAAATCAACAAATCTTGTTGATCTACCACCTCCAAAACGTGCTCCAAGTACACTGACTTCTCTCTGTCTCCACTATTACAAGCTTAGTCTGAACACTGTCATCGCTTACCTAGACTGCTGCCAGACCTTCCGACCTGGTCACCTTGTTTCCATTTTTATGTACAATTACTTCTTGCCACAGCATCATCAGGCTTTCGTCAATCGGATTCAGCTTAAATTTTACCTCACAGGAGTCTTCCAGGGCGAATCATTCACAAGCAGTCACCTCATCTCGTTTTAATTCTTTGTATAGCTCTTTCCTGCCTCACTCTGCCTTGCTCTCCTTAATCTACATTCTTTCACAATGTGAAGATATGCTCCAAGTCTTGCTCACCACTGTGCCTCTGGCACCTAGTAGAGCGTTCGGACTAGATCAACATTTATTGAATGACTAATTAAAGGAGTAATTATGCTCCCTGGAGCTTCTCAGCATAATTTTAAATATCCTTCCAACCAGGAAACCTCCGTGTATTTCGCATTAGTTCTCTACACTTCCACACCAAGTTGTCAACATTGCCCCCATCGTGATCTTACTGAGTCGTCCCTAAGGACCACCAACTTACAAAACTGAGGTCTTTGTCTTTTGCTTATTGATTTGAAAGACACTTTATACCTTAAGATATTACCTTTGCCCAGCAAACTGCCAAGTTTTTATTTTACTATTTTGTTACTGATACTTTAAATTCATTAATAAGCTTTAATATTTGTTTGCTGATTTTTTTATTCCTATATAGAGTTTACATTTTTATGTTCCTCTCTTCAGTGTTGTGTTTAGAAAATTTTTTCCTTCCCAGAGATCATATGAATTATATATAATTACATCTTTTGCTCTCTAGCATATTTTAATGTAAACTGTTTCAATTTAATCCCTCTGGAATGTGCCTCACTCAGATGGGAAGGATCCAACTTTATTCTCTTCCAAATGGTATATCAATTGCCTCAACATCAGCTATTCACTAGTCTAAACTTGCCAGCAATATCACCTTGAGGCTATATTGATGGTGGTTAAAAAGATGGCCTCAAACAAGTTTAATGTTTTTGATGCTCAATTGCTTCATCTGTAAAAGTGAATCAGAGTCTCACTCTGTCACCCAGGCTGGCATGATTACCACTCACTGCAATCTCAAACTCCTGGGCTCAAGCAATTCTGCTCCATCTGCCCAGGTAGCTGGGACTACAGGTGCAAGCCACTGTGCCTGGCTATGTTATTGAATGAACTATTGACATCCTACATATATTTATTAATAGAAAATAGTAGTATCTACCTCAAAGTGTGTGCCCAAAATAAAATAATTGTGAAATACTTGACATGATTCCTGCCACATCATGAACATCATTCTTAATCTTGTTACTATTGTTCTATTTAGCTAGTCTCTGGTAGGGTAATTTTCATGACTTTAAAAAAAATTTCTTAATCTAGTTTTTCAACTTCAAATGGAATTTTGATTGGACTTGTATGAAATATGTAGATTAAATTACAGAATTGCAGTTTTTTTGAGACAGATTTTTTTTTTTGGCAATTTTTTTTGGGATTATACACTGATGCCCAAGCTGGAGTGCAGTGGTGCAATCATGGCTCACTGCAGTCTCAAATTCCTGAACTCAAGCAATCCTCCTGCCTCAACCTCTCAAGTACTAGGATTATAGGTACATGCCACCATACCGGGGTAATGTTTAAAAATTTTTTTAGAGACACCCAGCCTAGATTTGGATATTTATAATATGCAGTCTTCTCATTCAAGAATACAGCATGGCTCTGACTTTTCAAGTCTTTTTAGAGCTTATATTAAAAAGCTGTTCTTTCTTTCCATTCTTAGTAAGCTTACTCTTAGGTAATTTGCGTGTTTTTATTGCAATTTTGAGTGGGATTGCTTTTTTCATTATGTTTAATAAATGATTAGTTGTACTTAGAATTCTATCATTATTTAAAAATTTTTCTCTGAATGTGATATTTCTCTTTTCTCATTGGTCAGATTTGTCTGATGTATGCCTTGCTAGCCTTTTAAGGATTTTTACATATCAATTCTATTTCTGTTTTTGTCTATTTTATTGTTTCTATTTTAACATATTTAATTATAGATTAATTCTTCCCACTTTCTTTTATTTTTTGTTCCCCCCAACACTTTAGTTGTGTGCATTATTCATTTAAAAATACAGCTTTATAGCTTTAACTATCTCATTAAAAAATTTCCCCTGCTCCACCCCCTTTTACCCCACCCACTTCTTCACTTCAGCTCCTTCCTCCGCTTCTCTCTCTATTTCTCTCTCTCTCTCTGCCCCCCAACCCCCCAGTCTCTCTCTCTCTCTTTCTCTCTGTCTCTCTCACACTTAAAAAAGAAAAAAAGAAAAAAAGAAAAGAAAAAGAAAAAAAAATTTCCCCTGTGATATTCTCTCTGTCTCTTTTTGAGTCAGGGTCTCACTCTGTCACTAGGCTGGCATGATCACAGCTCACTGTAACCTCAAGCTCCTGTGCTCAAGAAATCCTCCTGCTTCAGCCTCCCGGGTAACTAGGACTACATGTACAAGCCACCGTGCCCAGCTATGTTATTGAATAAACTATTGACATTCTACATATATTTATTAATGTGCTGTCCTATTTAATGGTTTCAACCTTTGCGTTTAATTCTCTCACCTTTTTTTTTTGGAACTCAGGTTTTCACATGTGTATTTATTTATTGCTGTGTAGCAAACTACTACAACTAGGTGACTTAATACCACTTATATTTATTATCCTTCAGTTTCTGTGGGTCAGTAAGCCAGGTATGGCTTAGATGAGTCTTCTGCTTAGGGTCTCACAGGCTGAAATCACATGTTGACCAGGCTGTGATCCCTTCTGGAGATTGGAGTTCTCTTCCAAGCCTACATGGTTGTGGGTAGAATTCAGTCCTTATGATTATAGGATCCTCTTTCTGGCAGGCTTTCAACCAAGAAGTATTCTAACTCTGAGAGACTCCCACAGTTCCTGGCTATGTGATCCCCTTTCACGATGGATGTCTGCTTCTTTGAGGCCATCAGGAGAGTCTCTGACATCAAAACTTTTCATTAGGGGGCTCACCTGAATAGGTCAGGCTCACTCAAGAAAATTCCCTTTTGATTAAAGTCAGCTAATTAGAAACCTTAATCACATCTGCTAAATCTCTACTTTTTCCCAGTAACATAATCTAATCACAAGAGTGACACATATTCATAAATCCTGCCCATAATCCAGTAGAAGGGATTGTACAGGCCACATACACTAGGAGGCAGGAATCTTGGGGATCGTCTTGGAATTATGTATATCAAAAGGTGTAAAGTATCTTTTTAAAGTATTTTCCAGACCACACAACAGTTTTTTCAACACCACTTTCTGATTAGTATTTTTCTGAACAAGTTTCAGATGCCTCATTTATCATATACTAATTTATAGCATATATTTGGCTCTATTTCTGAAATTCTGATTCTTACCTATTAGGTTGTCTGAAGGCCTTGTAATAGTTTAATACTTGGTAAGGTTAGTTCTACCTCACTAAAAATTCATTTCCTTTTTTTTCTTAGTCATTATGTTTTATTCTTATTTTTTAATTTTTCTATGTGAAATTTAGGAACAACTTGTCTAGGTAAAATAAATCTGCTGTATTTTCACTGAGATCACATTAAATTAGCAAATTAACATAGAGGAAACTGATTTGAATCCTAATCAAGTACACATGATATGTCTTTCCATTATTTCAATTGTTCTATATGTATCTTTCCTTTGTGTTTTAATATTTTTGTGTGTGGGTCTTGCAAACTTATGAAAAAACTAGATGTAGAAGTTTAGTTTTACTCCATACTTGGAATCATTCCAATAGCATCGGAGTAATTTTTTTAAAGGTTATACAGAAATTCCTGTAAAATTGTCTGGGCCTGGTAATTTTTCAAAGAAGATCACTCCTTGACAACTGCTATTTCTTCTTAGAAATTGGTTTGTTTACATTTTCTATCTTTTTATGGTAATTTATTCATTTCATCTAGGTTTTTCATTTATTTGCATAGAGTTGAGCAGAGTAATCTCAGAATTCTTCGAAATGTCCTCCGTCTCGGGTTTCTTCCCCACTGTCACTTATTAATTTGTGTAGTTACACTTTCCTTGTGTTTTTTTCTTTATTAAGCCAGCTAGTTTGTGTACTCTATTTTTTTCCCCTCAAAGAATCAGGTTTCAGATTTATCTATGTTATTTTTCTATTTTTAATTCATTAATATTTTATCTTTATTACTACTTCCTTTTTTCCTTCAGTTTATTTTGATTTCCTTTTTCAAACATTTTGAGTTGATAGCATAAGTCATTCATTTTTATTCTTTGTTAAGTAATGTAAATATTTAGGGCTATAACCTTTTTTTGAGCTGAGTTTTATAGTAATTTTCTTATGATTTTTAGAAATTCTTCAATTTAAGTTTATAGCTCTTTTTGACCCATACCTCAAATTGCTTAACAACTTTGAAATTATCACATGAAAGGACCCTTTTATTTTCTCACTACTTCTAGTTTTATTTGATTGTGATCACAAAGTTATTTGATTGTGATCAAATACACTATTTGAGGAGTAATCTATGATCTAAAATATGACCAATTTTCAAGACTTGCTCCATGGGCATTGAAAACAAGGTGTATTTTTTTATTTTCAGGAACAAAGTTCAACAGGATCAACTGGATTTATTTTAATAATATTTAGGTCTTTTAAGACATTCATCTCATATCCTGGTGTATTTTTGTAAATTTCTTCCTGTAATTTCTATCATTTATGCCTTATGAATATGACTGCTATTCTGACTGGTGCATAGATTTTCATGACTTTTATATCTTCATTGTAATTTGTCTGCTTTGGCATTATAAAAACATTTGTTATAAAATGCTTTTTATTCTGAATTTTACTCCTCTATCTTATATTGACAAGTCAAGAACTACTTTATTTTGTGTTTTTAGAGACAGGGTCTCTCTCTTTCACACAGTCTGGAGTGCAGTGGTACAATCATAGTTTACCACAGCCTTGAGCTCCTGGGCTTAAACGATTCTTCCACCTTAGCCTCCTGAGTAGCTAGGACTACTAACACACACCACCACATCCAACTGATTTTTTTTTTTTTTTTTTTTTTTTGTAGAGACAGTTTCTCTATATGGTCCAGGCTGTTGTCAAACTCCTGGCCTCAAGTAATCCTCTTTCCTCAGCCTCTCAAAATGTTGGATTTACAGACATGAGCCACCACACCTGGCCAAGAACTACTTTAATTGGAACTCTTCTGAAAGTTTTCTATTTGTCTCCTGCATACAAAACAAAGCTTAAGTTTTTTTTTTTTAGTCTCCAATAAGATTTTTTTCATAAGTGAGTTAAATCATTTATATTTATTGATATGATAGATATACCTGGCCTTATTGTTTATGCTGTCTTATCTGATGGCAGTTTTTTAAAGTGTTTTTTAATATAATTTGTTTGCATTGTATGTAGTTTTTTTAATATTTAGGAAGGCCTATATTTTTATTTTTTGATTTATCTTTATTTCTTTAGATACTATTAGTTTCTATTAGGTAATTCTATCAGGTAATATCAGAATGTTTTCTTTTTTGCTTTCCTTTTTGCCTTTGTCCCCATTATGAGTCAATACAATTATATTTATTAGTGTTTATTCATTTTCTTTTACTTCCAGTATTTGATTGTCAACTCAGAATAATATCTCGTGACTTCCAGATATTACAGATGAGACAATCTTCCCTTTTCTCCCCCTTACTCTCCCAATTAATTTCAAAATTATGTACATGTACATGTATACAAGGTTTGCTTTCTACCACTCTACTCTAGAAATCAAACCTTGTATACATGTTCACAATTTTGATATTAGCTAATTACTTTGTTTGTCTTAGTTTTATTGTTAAATGAACTTAATTCTCACTGAAAGTTATTTGCTATTGTTTCCTTAGTGACTCTTTGTTAATGAAGTTTATTCTTCAATAATTTCCTCAATAAGGGCTCATGGTCATTCTATTCCTTGAGTTCTTATGTGCTCAAAATGTTTTCTAAATGTACTTTAAGACCTTGAAGGACAACTTGGATAGATATAAAACTGTTAGCTTGAGAGGCTGGGCGCAGTGGCTCACGCCTGCAATCCCAGCACATCGGGAGGCCAAGGCGGGCGGATCACCTGAGGTCAGAAGTTCGAGATCAGCCTGACCAACATGAAGAAACACTGTCTCTATTAAAAATACAAAATTAGCTGGGCATGGTGGTGCATGCCTGTAATCCCAGCTACTGGAAGGCTGATGCAGGAGAATCGCTTGAATCTGGGAGGTAGAGGTTGTGGTGAGCTGATATAGCACCATTGCACTCCAGCCTGGGCAACAGAGTGAGACTCCATCTCAAAAATAAAAAAAAAAATTATTAGCTTACAGGAACAGAAAACCAAATACCGAATGTTCTCACTCATAAGTGGGAGTTGAACAATGAGAACACACAGACACAGAAAGAGGAACATCACACACTGGAGCCTACTGAGGGGTGAAGGGTAAGGGGAAGGAGAGCATTAGAACAAACACTTAATGCATGTGGGGCTTAAAACCTAGATGATGGGTTGATAGGTGCAGCAAACCACTGTGGAACATATATACCTATGGAACAAACTTTCACGTTCTGCCCATGTATCCCAGAACTTAAAATTAAAACAATTAAATTTAATTTTTAAAAAATTGTTAGCTTTGTAACTTTGCTAGGATATATCTTCAGACTGATCATTTTAGGTCAATTTTCCTTAAACTAGTATATACCTTTTCAATAGGCTGAATCTAAAAGTATCATTAACTTTAGGATTTTTTTAAATTTCATATTTAAGGATTCCAATATACATACACTGAAGCTCGTTTGCATGGTTTTTCTATTGTTTTCCCTCTAATTCTTTTTATCGCTTCAATTATTTTCCACTTCCCCAATTTCTATTTCTCTGTCTCTTATATCCCCATGAATTTCCACAGTGTCTATTTTTCCTTGCTCTCTAACCAGTTCATCTCTTTCTGTAATTGCTTTACCTTTTTGCTTCAACTTTATTTTTAGTTCTGCTTCCTCATATTTCATTTCTTTCTGTTATTTTACAATACTGTTATATATAGCCCTGCTTCATGGTTTCTTTTTACAAAGATATTTGTTTCATTTACCATTTAAAACATACGTGTTGCAATTAACTACTTAACTGAATGTTTGTGTTTCTTCAAAATTCAAAAGTTAAAACCGTAAGCCCAACTTGGTGGTACTTGGAAGTGGACCCCTTTTGAAATAGTTAGGTCATGAGGGTGGAGTCCTTATGAATGGGATCCGAGCCCTAATATAAGAAGAGGCCAGAGAGCAAGCTAGCTCTCCTTCCACCAAGTGAGGACACAGCAAGAAGATGTGTCTCATAACCCTACCTTTCCACAGGAAAGGTAAATACACAATTCTCTTATAGGAATGAGCACAGGAAAGACAACAGGACATTCTGCAGACCCCCTATCATGTCATTGCCAGCCTTAGCTTTCCTCAGTGTACGACAAGCCAGTACCTCAAGGTAAGACAAGCTGAAACTAATGTTTTAGATAATTCCATGGGACAGAGAGTTGAAAAGCCTCTTCTTTCTTTCCTTTTTTTTTTTTTTTTTTTTTGAGATGGAGTCTTGCTCTGTTGCCCAGGCTGGAGTTCAGTGGCACGATCTCAGCTCAGTGCAACCTCTGCCTCCCAGGCTCAAGCAATTCTCCTGCCTCAGCCTCCGGAGCAGCTGGAATTACAGGTATGCACCACCACGCCCAGCCAATTTTTTTGTATTTTTAGTAGAGACGGGAGTTTCACCATGTTGGCCAGGCTGGTCTCGAACTCCTGATCTCAAGTGATCTGCCCTCCTCAGTCTCCTAAAGTGCTGGGATTACGGTTGTGACCCACTGCACCCGGCCTGAAAAGGCTCTTCTTTCTTTTTTCTACATTTTGTTCTCATCTCTATGTCTCTCCCCTCATTGTCTCTTCTTGATGTAACATGACTGCTATTGTATTTCTCTGACTCAACAAACACATAGGCTGTGTCTACCATATTGCCAGCACTGTATTAAATACTGTAATTAGTGCTTAAGAAATAATTCTTATTGAAAGTTATAAAATCTTGATCTATTCTGAGGAAAAAGCTATGGAAAGCCAATGAATAATGTGGGGAGGCTGCCTTACTATAGCTTATTGTTATCTCTGATCTGGAAACATAGCAACAAACATACTTTGCGGTTTGCAGAGTTTTTGTTTATTATACATCATTTTCTCCTTCAGCCAGATTTGTGGCTTATAAAAATAACCAAATATTTGCTTACAAATTGTTATAATGAAAATCTGTAGCTTGCTGCAGTAAGATTCATGGTCATGATAACTTTGAAAGCATTTGTTTGCATTTAGAGTGTGGGGGAATAATTTAAATTTAAAATTTTTGCATAAATTATTTATATGTTGAGTCCAAGATGCAGTGCAATTACAACAACATTTTTTAGAAGTGAGGCAGAAGTTTAAAATTTATAAATACCTCTTTACATTTTGGCGGCACTCTATGTAGTTTTCTAGAAAGCTGTATTTTTTGTTGTTTGAATAGCAGTTAGCTGTTTTCACTCTCTCTAACAGATGGAACCAAAGCATTGTGAACATTTTTATTAAAACAGCAAATGAAGCTATGAAAGAAGTGTCACATTGCCAAGTATTCATCTTGCAAATTAAATTCTACAACTTAGCAGGTGGTTTAAGTTCCCTTTAGAAATTTAAAATCAGCTTATTTCATTTCTCTGTGGTTTAACAGAGACACAGGTTCACTGCTGCATTCACTTACACAGAATCTGTTTGCATGTTTCTTAGAATTGACAGTTGGGAAAATATTTGCTAACTCTCACTCAAAACGGCTCATAATTGCCACATTCAGATGGTTGAGTCTTCAATTTTCCTCACTATTAAAGTCTACCATTTGTCTCTGGAGTCTGTTTGCAAGGCCCTGATGGATCCAAAAATTTGAAGCCCACATTCAGTATGTTTTTTGACCATTTCAATACACATTATCATTTCGTGTACTGACACTATACTACCCAATTTAGAAAACTCCAGTATCAGATGATAATATTCAGCTAGTCTGCTTCTAGTTTAGACAATGCCCATGAAGTAATCGGCACTTCCAGGTCTCTACAGGACAGTACTGATGAGCTAAGGCAAGTCAGATACATTAAAGAGCCACCTTTACTGGTCATTGCAGAGGAGAGAAAGTAGAATTGCCTTTACTGCTTCTAATGTCACTGTAATGAGATTAATTTCACAAAAACATCATTTTCCCTCTACATACATTTTCATATTTTTTCACTACCTACAGGATAAAACCTAGGCTCATTGTTTACAGACTTCTTCAATTTACAATTTAGCCACAAACACTTTTTGCATCTATTTTTTGACAAATGTTCTTGTCCCAGGTAAAATGGTCTATTTATTCACTGTCTTCCAAGCAGGCGGGTATTTCTTTGCCTACCCCTCTGTTCACCTGTACCAATGCATTTACCTTCTCCTCATTGATTGTCCAAGTCCTTCTTTCCCCTGCAGGCACAACTGAAGTCTCAATGCCAAGAAGCCCGCCTAGCTTCTCCTAGCTCCCCTCTCATCCTCATTCCTTCTCCTCTAATCCTCTCTAGCACCACTTATTACATGATATCTTGCATCGTTCTTTATTTTCCATGTATACATTCTGTTTCTCAGTTAAAATGTAAGATCCCGAGGGTAGAGATACCGTTTATAAATTACTGGCACCTCAGTATCCAAGACACAGTAGTCAGTCATGTGTGTTGATGTTGGTAAGGTAACCAAGATTTACAGTAAGGGCTAGCTCATAACCCTTGGGGTTTAAAATTATAGCTAGTTTTGCTTGTCCAGCATACTTTCTCGTTTCCCTTCTTTTGGCTTTCTTGTGGACTTTACTCCTACTCTATGTGGAGTTGCCAATCATAGTTGTGTATTTGTTAGGACAAACAAATAAACAAAGAACCTCTAGATATTAGATAGTTTAAGCAAAAGTTTAATTTTCACTCATACTGTATGTGTGCTTTGGCTCAGAGCTCTTCTCTGTGTTACTATCACTCTGAAACCCAAACTAGGATTCCAGTTTCTTTTGGGAGCATTGCCAATGAAGAGGCAGAGGAATAAAGTGTGGCAAATCATTCACTTGCTCTTAAAGTCTTCACATGGAAGAGACACACATATACTGGTAGAAAGCTATACATAGATCAATGATACAGAATGGAAAGCCCAGAATTACACCTTTACATTTATGCGCAATTGATTTTTGAAGAGGTGCCAAGACTGTTTAGTGGGGGAAATAACAGTCTTTCCAACAAATGGTGTTGGGATAACTAGATATTCCCACAACAAAGAATGAAGTTGAGCCTCACACCATATACAAAAATTAACTCAAAATGTAAAAGTTCAATGTAAAATGTAAATGTAAAGCTGAATGTAAAAACTAAACATAGCAATAAACTTTTAGAACCTTGGATTTTTTATGACAAAAATATTAATAAAAATGAACTACATCAAAATTAAACTTTTGGCTTCAAAGGACACTATCAAGAAAGTGAGATTACAACCCAAGGAATATGAGACTATATTTGCAAATCACATATCTGATAAGGAACTTGTATTCAGAGCATAAAAGAACTCTTACAATTAAAAAAAAACAACACAATTGAAAAATGAACAAAGGATTTGAATAGACATTTCTCCAAAGAAGATACACAATTGCTTAATAAGGGAATGAAAAGATGCACATCATTAATCATTAGGGAAATGCAAACCAAAATGACAATGAGATACCACAAGGATAGCTAAATGTAAAAGAAAGACAATAAATAGCATTAGGGAAGAAAATAGCATCTTTAAGCATTGCTAGTGGGAGTGTTAAATGGTATAGGTGCTTTGGAAAACCATTTAGAAGTTTTCGTTTTTGTTTTCATTTTTAAGAAAACATTGAGTTACCCTATGACCCAGCAATTCCACACCTAGGTGTGATAACCAAGAGAACTGAAAACATGCCCACTCAAAAACTTCTACGCAAATGTTCATAACAGCATTAGTTGTAATAGCCCCCTAATGGGAATAATCCAAATATCCATGAATTGATGAATGGATAAATACAATGTGGTGTATCCATAAATGGAACACTATTCAACCATAATAAGGAATGACATACCGATATAAGTTACAACATGGAAGAACATTTAAAACATTACGCTAAATGAAAGAAGCCAGTCACAAAAGGGCCACATATTGTATGAAATGTTCAGAATAGGCAAATCCATAGAGGGAGAATATAGATTAGTAACAGCCAGTGAATAGGGGGAGGAGGAAATGAGCAATGATTAATAATGAGTAAGGAGTTTCTTTTGGGGTGGTTAAAATATTCTGGAATTAGTGGTGATGGTTGCACAGCTCTGTAAGAATACTAAAAACCACTGACTTGTATAATTTAAGAGGGTCGCTTTTATGGTATATAAACCACAGTTCAGTAAAACTGTTATATTTTTTAAAAGTAACACCATCACTTCTGTTTAGTTTCACTAGTCAAAGAAAGCCACAAGTTACTCCAACAGGCCAAGGAAGTGCAATCCTTCTTTCCATGTGCTTGGAACGGAAATGCAAACATTTGTTGAACAGTACGAATGACTGCAACAAGGTCCCCAGCCTCTATGAGGGTATGAGTCTCAGAATGGGCCATTTGTGATCTTGCACCCTCCTGCATACAATGATTGGTCACTAGTGGTCATGTAACATAAGCAGGCCAACCATCCCTTTTATGGAATGAACGTATGTTACCGGCAGAAAAATCTTGTGATTACTGAATAGGAGGATGGGAGACTGGGACTGTCAGAAGCCATCCTATCAGCCTTATGGAGAGAGCCTGCATCCAGCTGTGACTGTTCAACCTCAAGATTTTCAAGATGCAGAAGAACTTTGCTTATTAAGTCATTAGCAGCAAAATGGAATTCCAATCTTAAAACTCTTTGACCAGCAGATGTCTCACATTATTTCCTAAGAAATTCTGACAGTATTTCTTCTTGCCACTTTCTAGACTCTCATCTCTTCCCCATACTCTTTCCAATGCTTAAAAAAAATCCTCCATCTCACCCTCTCATGTTCCCCTCATTTATAATCTCAGGCTCCATCTCCAATGTTGCCCCTAGATTAAGAGATTTTCAATGGGGCTTATTCTTCCCATGTTTTCCTGCCTGTGTTAAACACCTCCTAAGATGGTGTTTAGTGATTCCCACCTATTCACATGTATGTGTAATCTCCTCCTCTTGAGAGTGGGCTGGACCTAATTGCTAGCAAATAGAACATAGGGCACTTTCAGGACTAAGTTGCAAAAAGGCTCTGATTTCTGATGTGCTTGCCCTCTGATGGACACCAGATGCCACGTTGTGAGCTGCCCTGTGGAGAGATTCACATTGCAAGGAACTGAGGGTATACTCTGGCCAACATTCTACAAGAATACTAAGCCCTGCCAACAACCACAGGAATGCCCATGGAAGTACATACTCCTCTAGATGGGCCTTGAGATTTCTGCAGCCCAGCTGACATCTTGATTGCAGTCTGTGAGAGACCTTAAAGCACAGCATCTAGCGAAGTCATGCCCAGATTCCTGACACAACACAAACTGTGAGATAATAAATGTTGTTTTAAGTCACTAAGTTTTGGGTTAATCTGTTATGCAGCAATTACATAACAATTGGTTATCAATTGCTTGTCAATGCAGTGCCCCTCACCAAAAAATCTTGGCATAATCTCTCTAGATCTGGGATGGGAGTCATTATGTAAACTTTGTTCTAAACTGCTCTTAAAAATGATCTATCCTAGGCTGGGTGTGGTGGCTCACACCTATAATCCCAGCACTTTGGGAGGCCAAGGCAGGCAGATTACCTGAGACCAGGTGTTTGAGCCCAGCCTAGCCATATGGCGAAACCTGTCTCTACTAAAAATACAAAGAAAATTAACCGAGCGTGGTGGCATAATCCCAGCTACTTGGGAGGCTGAGGCCGGATAATCACTTGAACCTGGGAGGCGGAGGCTGCAGTAAGCCGAGATCATGCCATTGCACTCTGACCTGGGTGACAAGAGCAAAACTCCATCTTGGGGAGAAAAAAAAGATGTATCCTTACTCATAGCTTATTCAAGATCCTAAAGCAAGCAGGTTCGCCTCACCTTCCTTCCTTTCAATGAGCTGCTTCTTCATTTCACTATGCTGTCTGGGGAGGTTACTGAACAGGAGGATGCCATTCATGCTTTCTTACCTTGATCCTAGAGTTTCAACCTAATGTGCCCAGTAGTTTCTTCCTCTGAGACTACAATGCTGCTTTCACACTAATAGAACCTCATTCCTCCTGGACGCTCTCTGACATGTTCCAATTTGCAGTGAGCATGTAGTTAATCATCCACTATAGGAATCTCATTTTACTAAATTCTGAGACTGAATGAGAATCAAGATAGTAGTAAGTTAATTTCAGAATAGGCTTAAATGGGTTTTTCATATGAGCAGGTTATGGTTCTACAATAAGAATCTGATCATTTCCCTGCTACTTTCAGTCATCTGATGACCTATCAATCTCTACAGAACAATGTCCTAGATACTTAGCCTCCCCGCACATCCATCCCCCACAATCCTTCCTCACATCCTAGGGTCCAACCATGCTGCATTCTTTGGCATTTCCTAGACTTGCTGGCATCTCTCATGCCTGGGATCTTTGGCATATGGTTCCCTCTGTTAAGAATACCCATTTCCAGGTTTCTTCATGCTTCAAAACTTTATGCGTTCAAGACTCGTGACCTCTCTGGAGAGCTCCTCTCACCCAGTCCCTTCACCAGACACTTCCCCCAAAATAGAGGAATATTGTTACATTTGGTCATCTTAAAGGCATTTTGCTGAGTGCTATGAGAGGAAAAGAGCTTTTCTTTGGGCCAAGAAAAGAGATCACAAGGTAAACTTGTACATGGACAGTCTTCGTGGTTCCCTCAGCTGTTGCTGGAGAGGTGCATTGGCCACAAGGACTGTCCCTGCAGCCTCAACCTGACGGGCTTGGAGGTAGTTGGTCTGCTCTTGGGTGGAAATCCGGGTGAAGGAGAAAACAGAAGGAGGCAAAGGACTGTGGGGTTACTTTTGTTGTGGGCAACTTGCTCTGCACAATCCCCACAGTCTGTCCTAACTTGCTCATTTCACTGACTTAGGGTCAGAGCTGGTCATTAGTTCCTGTGCACACATTTCTCTGTGGAACTTTGAAAGAGGAACTACTGGTTTAAAAAGGATTTTATAGCCCAGTGCTACCTGTCCCAGGTATCTCTCTCTTTCTCTCTCTCTCTCTCTCTCTGTGTGTCTCTCCTGCCCTCCCTCTCTCTCAATGTAAGATCTACATCCTAACTGACATGACTTTCTTTGTCTGGGAAGCTGTTTTTAGCTCCCAGGCTGAGCAGGGTTTTCTCCCCTGGCCTTCCATAAGACTTGTTGCTTGTATGTAATATAGCACATTAGGCTTTTTTATTTAACTCATGTGTTTCCCTACTAGACAAGGATCTTCATGAGAACAGTGATGATATCATTCACCTTTGTGTGCTCGGTATCCAGTATGGTTCTCGTCCCATGGCACTTTCTTAACATTTATTTAATACATGAATCAATGCTCTGTAATGCCCTAGTTTTTATCCAATCTGTGTCATATAATAACAATTGATCATATATTGTCTTGACTTGTTCTATAATAAGTTATTCACAAGTCTCTTCTTCCCCCTCAGAAATCAAACTATTGTCCATATTGATGTTAATTCCTGTCCCTATCTTAGCCCCTTTCCAGATGGTCCAGACGGCCACCCTCAGCTGCAGTCTACTTGGCTCTGCCTCAAAATTAAATCAGAAGATATTAAATCTGCATATCAACTTTTTCATCTAAGGAAGCAATAAGGTGTGAAATATTCAAGCCTGAGACAGGGCTGCTAGGGAAGCCTTTGAATCCATCTAAGAGAACCCTCTGAATAACTCCAATGGGGGCATGCTGCCTAACTAACTTCTTCCATCATCTGGTATTTAAGATTCCTCTTCCCTGGGCAACATCGCCCATCCACAGACTCACAACTCCCACCGCCCTCACGTAGACCTTAACCATACTGGTCAGAGCCCTGGCTCCTTGTGGGAACTCAGCCAATGTCTCTTGCCAGCAGCTGGGATCTGCTCATTACCTTTTTCCTGCCAGCCCTACTCCCAGAAGATTGAACCCAGTTCCTGCCTTCCTTGATCTGCTGACAGTAGTGATACAAAAGATCTACTCAGTGCCTAAAACACAGTAGGCAGTTATCAGTTCACTTCTCTCGTGTAACCTAGGGATCTCGTGGGGCACCCCTCTCCATCAGAGCTGATAGAAATGCCAGTCCTAGCCGGTCCCCATCTGAAGCCCTCCCTGTGATTTCCTATCACTCTCTGGGAAGGGAATGCTTTTCCTTTTCTTCATTATGTCCTCAACATCCATCTCCACCTTTCCCCAGTTTCTACAAGAAATCCAACCAAACTTGGTGTTTGGTAATTTTCTGTGGATCTTTATTCAAGTTGGGAGGCTTGAAGAGCATGGGGGAGCTTTCAACACGGGCTTCTACTTCCTATTTGGCCATATCAGCCTCTCCCACCCCTTGGCATCCACCCAGGTGACCTATCCCGCTGAGCACAGTGCCTGGGACTTGTATCTGGCTGTCATACTCACAGCACCAACTTTGCCAGGAGTTTTGGTTTCAAAAGTTTTTTCCTTATTATCTTGTTTTGGATGCAACTTCTAGTATGATCTGGCACTAGGTCTGTTAATAGCTACCTTCTCTGTAAATCCCTACACTTCACCTATTCAACCACACTCCCCCAACACCAAAGCACCCCTTTTGTTTTCAACGCCTGTTCTAGAACTGGGTTGCATTGGCCAAGCCGTGGATGTATTGGCCTGTTCCCAAGGTTTGGTCTCCCTTCCCAGAGCTGATCCTGCATTATTTCCCACTAAACCCCTTCTTTGGGAACACTCTAACAATCGACTGGGACAGCAAAGCTTTTTTTGTTTCATAGATGTGTGTACTGAGCCTGAGGCAGTGTTTTCTCTTGAATCTGCACGCAGGGAAGCAGATTAATCAAAAAGATCTTAAGCAGGCACTGTTTGTTTTGCATGAACAAACAGCAATTGCTCTTTGTTTAAATTTAATAGTTAAAAATGAACAGTTCTGCTGATAATTACCACATATTTATATTGGCATTTTACCTTTTAAGTTCCAGAAGAACAGCAGTTTAACTCAATTGAATCATATTTATCAAGCCAAAGGTTAAGTTCTACAGTCTTTTAAAATTAGAGAAGGCAGTGAATTACTAAGAAAATGCCCCAAATTAATAGTCGTGTATAATATACGTATCTTTTCTTGGGGAAGGTGTGAAGGGAGAGATACGAGGAATAGTAGATCAAAAGAAACAAGCATAACATTTGTCTACCAATATCTGAGAAGTTTCACAGAAAATCATCATTGCCATTCACATTTGCACATGCTGGCTTAGGTCACTGAACCACTGAAACGTGTTTGTCATTGTAGACACTATAGCACAAATCAAACACTATAAACTTCACACCCAAAACTAATCCTGCTGATGTGGCATGTACTGCACTATAAGTGAGAATGTCAACAGTGGCATTTGCAATAAGATTATTGTTAATGATAATCTCATGGTTTATGAAATACACTGCTGGTTTAAGAATCATTCTTAATTTTAATCCTTTTTCCAGCCAACACAAAGAGGAAATTTTCCCTTTTCATTGTGACAATCTCTTTGCACCTCTCATTAAACTGTGTCTTGCCAGGGCATAGTATGCAAGTATTTCTATTAAAACTTCCTATATGGAAGCTTCCTACCTGCTCATAGTAAATAATTCCAAATAGAAATGTTTGAAAAGAGACCAAGTTATGAATTAGAAGCAATTACCAATTTGGAATTGAAAACAGAGTAGATAACATATAACATGTTTATAAAAATGTGTCTATAGTTATTTTTACTTTAGAAATTTAAGACATAATTTAAATTATTGAATTAGAAAACTAGAAGAACTCCACAGGTTACCAACCTCTCCTCACTTTGCTAGAGAAGGTAACAAGAAGTTAATTATGTCCCTGAGACCACACAACTGGTGGCTGGGATAGAACTAATAATACATAAAGCTCCTGATTTCTAAATTAACATTCTTTCTACGACCTCAGTGTTTCAGTAGTAAATAAAATTAATTTGAAGTATTAAGCTTCATTGTATTTTAATAAATCAATTTTCTAAATGAAATTAAGATATCAATATTTCAACCAGTCAAACCATTGACTTTGTGTGGATATATTTTCATGTTTATAGTATTTTGCATATTTAATATTCAAGACATTCTTTCCATAGACCTAATTTTCAATCCCTACAATTGCTCAAGGTTGAGGGAAGGATAAGACATAGACTTTCAATATTTGCATCTTTTATGCCAAATGAGAGTTCAAAAAATTAGTTTCAGTGAGGCTTTAATATTAAAATATGACTTGAATTGTAGAATGCATTAATAGGAAATATATATTCATTTTCAGATAAGTAAAATGCTTAATCCATTATTCCTAAGCTGGTTTTTTTGTTGTCTTATAAGATTAGGTTGCTGATTCCATTTTATTAGAAAAGTGCTTTACAAAACTCATTGAACAATACTTCATACAAATAATCTTTCTTGAGAATTTGAAATAAATCAGTGACTCTCTGACAATTAAAAATAGAAGCAGTCTTCATATATCACTGTATCAGATAAGCTGCTTCCAGCTACAAGTAACAGAAACCCTAAATCAAACTGACTAAACAACAAGGAAATGTATTAACTTGCATAATAGAAAGTTTGGTTTGGTAGATTCGGCAGCTCAACCATGTTGCCAAGGGCTTTAGTTACTTTCATCTCTGAATTGGAGTCTAAAGTGCCAGCTTCATCCTTTATGATGTAGATGCTAGCATTATCCCCATTTTACAGATGTGGAAATTTATGGTCTTAAAATAGTATCCTCACGATCACTTCGTCATTGTAAAATGGCTGCCAATTATAGTCAGTGCTACTATTTACATCCAATGGGAGAGAAAGTCACTGACTTCCTGTGGCTGTCTAGTAAGAGAAAGAAAGGATTTTCTCAGAAGGCTTTAATATACTTTTTGCCAGAATTGGGCCTCTGGTTAATTTTGTACCAAACATTGGCAAGGGAGCATAGGATTACTTTTTATTCTCTCAGATCCACTGTTGAGTCAGAGTCCATTCTCCAAAATATGCAATGGCGCTAATCAGTGAGGAGGAGGGAATCTCTTAGTTCAGCAGAGGGGACCCCAGCTTCCTCCCTGAAGCACTCTAACCTCTTGACTTCCATGACATCACATTCTCAGCTCTTGGTTTGCCTTCTACCTCTCTAGCCACAACTTCTCAGCTTCCTTTGTAGGCTACTCTATCTCTTCCTTCCCTCTAAATGTCAAAATTATGGATGCCTCAATCCTAGGTCCCCTTCTTTTTCTTTCTCTAACCCTCCCCTTAGGTTATCTTACCCATTCTTATGACTTTAACTATCATACTAAGCTGATAATCTCACCCCAAAACTGTCTCCTAAGCTCTAGATTCATATATCCAGCCTTATTCCACATAATACTCAGGGACTCAGGTTTCTCTCATTTTGTGTTTTCTCCTTCTCTTAGAACAGTGACTCTCAAACTCCAGCATGCATCAGAAGCGTATGCAGGGCTCATTAAAACACAGATTGCTAGGCCCTGTGTTAGTCCATTAGTCTACTGTTATAATGAAATACCTGAGGCTGGGTAATTAATAAAAAAGAGAGAGAGAGAGATTTAATTGTCTCACAGTTCTGAAGGCTGAGCAGAGAGCATGGTGCTGGCACCTTCTCAGCTTCTGGTGGGGCTTCAGGGAACCTTTACTCATGGTGGAAGGCGAAGTGGGAGAAGGCACTTTTCATGGTGAGAGAGGAAACAAGAAAGAGGGAGCAAGAAACAAAGGGGGAGATCCCAAACTCTTAAACAACCAGATCTTCCATGAACTGAGAACTCACTCTAAACCGAGGGGATGGTGTTAAGGCATTCATGAGGGATCTGCCCCCCGATCCAATAGCTCCAATTAGGTCCCACCTCCAACATTCGAGGTTATGTTTCAACATGAGATTTGGAGGGGACAAACATACAAACTATATCAGCCCCCTCCTCAGAGTTTCTGATTCAGTAGGTTTGGATTGGGGCTCAGGAGTCTGCCTTTCTAGCAAGTTTTTGGGTGATGTTACTACTGCTGATCTGGGACAACAAGAACACATATTTTAGAGTGTTTGCCATATCTAAACATCCAAAGTTTAAATTGTCATGAAGAGGGTGCAGTTAAACTCCAAAGAAGCTGCTACAAAGAGGATGCAGCCAGTGGGATGGTGGGGAAAGAGGATAAGGAGGTACACTTGCTGTATGCATTGTTGGCACAAAAGAATTCCGCATCACTCCCACTGACGTTCCACTGCCCCTCCTCAATGAAGGGAGCCTGTCTTAGTCTATTCCTGCTGCTATAACAAAACACCACAGACTGGGCAATTTATAAATAATAGAAATTTATTCCTCATAGTTCTGGACGTGGAAAAGTCCAAGATCAAGGTGCTGGCAGGTTGTCTGGTGAAGGCCCAGTCTCTGCTTCCAAGGTGGCACCTTGAATCCTGCTTTCTCTGACGGGGAGGAACACTGTGTCCTCACATTGCAGACAGATGGGCAAAAAGGGTTGGCGTGCTCTTTCAAATTTCTTTTGTAAGTTCACCAACCCCACTCATAGAGAGCTACCATCATGATTTTGTCATCTCTGAAAGACCACTGCTTAATACTGCCACATTGGCAGTTAAGTTTCAACATGTGAAGTTGGGGGAACACATTCAGACCATAACAGCAGCAAAGTACAAGTCATGGTTATGTACTAGCTGATAGCATGATTTGGCACCAGTAGAGCTAGAGAGAGGCAGCCCATGGCAAGAAGACTGGGAAAGTGGAAGGGCTACCTCATGGAGGAGTCTTGATACCTGCCGAGCAAGGTGAAAGCACTTTCAACAGGTGATGGGTGACATGAAAGGGTTTTGAAGCAGGGCAAGAAAGTGATGTAGTGAAAGCACAGCAGACACTGTTAATTATCTCCCCAATAGCCATTCTTTGTTTTGGTCTGCATAGCTTTAATGGATGATGACCACTAGCTCTGGCAATATGACACAAGCCTGAGCATAAGCTATAAAATAAATCCACCTAATGCTTCTGGGAGAAAAAACAAACAAACCCAAACAATTTTTCAAAGAGAAAGACATACCTTTTCAAAGGTAGAAAGGAGAAAATCATCTTGCTACCACCTTCTCCACCTTGTTCCCTTGTGAATTCTGTTGAGTAATTCTGTTGAGGATATGGTACTTAACAAGCTTCAGCAGCAATCTTAGCTCCATAAGGAAGGATCTCTCTCACACATTCAGAATGGCTAAGAGGGAAGACTCAAGGAGGCTGGATCTTTGATGATACTGTTGAACGGCTCAATCGACAATGTTGGATCCACCTACTCCTAGATGACCAATTAAGTAACCAGTAGACGTATTTAGTTTAAACCACTATTGGTCAAATTTTCTGTTTTTTTGCGACCACAACATTCTAACTGATGCTGAGAAGGATATTTTAGAGAGATGTGTAAGAAAACAATGGGGATGAATTGATACGGTAATGAAACTAAAGGCAGGAGATAGAAAAACAACTATTGAACGCAATCATTAAATTAAGAAACGTGTATAGCATTTACTATGTACCAGACACAATGAATCACTTTGCTCATTTAATCCTCATAAAACTTCTATGAACTAAGTACTATTATTATCCCCGTTTTTCAAATGAGTCATAGGCAGATGATACAATTTGCCCAAAGACATAGAGCTAGTAGGTAGCCAAACATTTAACCAAGCAGTCTGGCTTTAGAGTCTGTGCTCCTAACCACCAATGTGCATTTATTTTACATATATGTACTATCTTGCTTCTACTTAACAATTCTATGAGGAAAAATACCATGGCTATTGCCATTTTACAGATGAGGAAACTGAGACAGAGAAGTTAAGTAATTTACGGTCACACATGTAACAAGGGATGGAGCAGAAAGTCAAACCCAGTTCTACCCAACTCCAAAGTTCAAGCATGATACCAAACTCCTAGTTAGAAAACTGCTTTAGGCACGCTTCTGGGGGAAAAAAAAAAAAGGACCATTTTCAAAGAGAAAGATATACTTTTTAAAGGTAGAAAGAAGAAAATCATCTTGCTACCTCCTTTCAGGGACCTGAATCAAGACAGTGGCTTCAGAAATGTAAGGGAAGAAATCTATGTGAGACAGACTGTGAACAAAGGTTAGATAAGAATTATGGGTAGGTTACACGCAAGGTAAAAGATGAAAGATGATTCTGTCTTCTCAAAGCTAAGTTAAAACACAGGGATACTTTTTTTTTTTTAAAGGAAGCCTATAAAATGAATATTTTAAATGTATGTTTTAAGTGAATACTTCAAAGTCATTGTCAGCATATCCAGTAAATCAGGGTCAATTCAAAAAGCAGGTATTCTGATTAACTATTACTTGTTTAATTAACTATTACTTGTGGCTATTTCTTTGTGCATCTAAAAAATGTAGCCCTGTAAGAGTGAGTTGGAGCCTTATCTACATACAGCTTTTGCAATTTAAATCCTTGAGTCAATTGTCTAAACAAAGTTCCCTGATAATTCTCCTCCCCTAGAAGTAGGGTATGATTACATTGCCTGTCCCTCCCACCCAGGCCTTTCCCACTGCATGCACACTCTTCCTCAGTGTCTGACACAAGTAATAGTCTAAGAACTTGACGTATCGTACTGTTGTGGAAGGATTCTCATTTATCCCCCCAGGGTTTTGGTGGGCTATTTCCTGCCCTTCCTTTCCAGGGTCCCATTGCTTTCTAGCTTCAATCTTTTTTTTTTCTCTCTTCCTTTTTGAGACAGGGTTTCACCATGTTGACCAGGATGGTTTTGATCTCCTGACCTCGTGATCCACCCACCTCGGCCTCCCAAAGTGCTGGGATTACAGGCGTCAGCCACTTCGCCCGGCCCTCTAGGTCCAATCTTAAATCACTCTGTTCTTTCCTCTTTCCACACCATACATTTTATCTCTGAGCCAAGGTAGATTTTGTTTGTTTTGAGACAGAGCCTTGCTCTGGCACCGAGGCAGGAGTGAAATGGCGCTGTCTCCTCTCACTGCAGCCTCCACCTCCCCAGCTCAAGTGATCCTTTCACCTCACTCTCCTGAGTAGCTGGGACAAGAAATGTGCACCACCATGCCCAGCTAATTTTTTTCTTCGTATTTTCTTGTAGAGAAGGGATTTGGCCATGCTGTCCAGGCTGGTCTCAAACTCCTGAATTCAAGCGATCTGCCTATTTTAGCCTCCCAAAGTGCTTGGATTACAGACATGAGTCACTGTGCCCAGCTCAAATTTTACTTAGTTTTTACAGTCACTAGAAGTTTAGCTCTAGCTCAAGACATTGGTTTTGGGTTGAAATTACTTTCTTCATCTCTACCTGTAGCTCAATTTGGTAGCCTCTAGGAAGATAACTATTGGTGGCCCCTAGGAAGATAAGCCTCTGTAACTATTTGTTGAACTTAATTCATTTAATAAATTTCCATTAAGCATTGACTATGTGCCAGGAGCCATGCTAGAAGCTTAAGGTCTATGAAAGTGCTGCTTCTCAATCTGTTAACATGCATAGGAAGCACCACGGCATCTTGTGAAAAATGCACTTGTGAGTGCCTAGTTCTGGGATGGGGCTTGAGTGCCTTCATTTCTAACAGGCTCCCAGGTGAGACCCATGCGGCTAATCCTAGGACCACATTTTGAATAGCAATAGAGGACGATGGGAATATAAACAATGAAGTTCAACAAATAGTTAGAGATGCTATGATAAATATGAGAGAAACTGAGAATGAAAGGTATGGGTGTCCCATATCTCTCTGGTCTGTGCCGATTCCTCAGTAACAACCTCTAACCTCCCCTTTGCTGTTCTTGATTCATTTAAGTATTTCTGGTCCTATTCTGAACCTCTGCCATCAATCCCCACTCTACAAATTTACTAAGCATCTACTAACAACTACAGTTGATCCTTGAACAACCTGGGAGTTTGGGAAGCTGACACCACTGCCAGTACCCATGTATTTGAAAATCTGAATATCATTTTTGACTTCCCCCAAACTTAACTACTAATAGCCTATTGTTGACTGGAAGCCTTACCAATAACATAGTCAATAAACACATATTTGGTATGTCATATGTATTATATACTGTATTCTTACAATGAAGTAAACTAGAGGAAAGAAAATGTTATTAAGAATATCATAAGGAAGAGAACATGTATTTACTATTCAATTAAGTGCAAGTGGATCATCAGAAGGGTCTTTTCCTTATCACCTTCATGTTAAGTAGGCTGAGGAGGAGGAGGAAGTGGACAGATTGGTCTTGCTGTGGGAGGGAGGGAGACAGAAGTGGCGGAGAAGGTAAAAGGGAAGGCAGGATAGGCAGGCATACTCTTTGTAAATTTTATTGAAAATTTTTCACGTATACGTAAATCTATGCAGTTCAAAGCCATGTTATTCAAGGGTCAAGTGTAATATTCTTCTTTCCATGTCTATGAAAGCATCTCTCTGCTCCGCTATTTCTTTCCTTTGTTTCACTTAAACCTTTACAGAATTCCTTCATTCTGGCTTCTCTAATATCTCATCCTTAGTCATCACTCTTCAGAAAATTCAATTTTCTAGGCAAACAATGCCAAATTTTATCTCATCTTTATGATCACTAGCAGTATCTAAACGTATACATGTAAACCTATTCATTTATATGTTGATTCTTTGTACATAATAATAATAATAATAGGTCACGTTAAGGGAAGCTTAAATTATGCCAAGCATTGCTGTCTCATAACAGCCTATGAGATAAACACTAATACCCCATTTTTCAGGTTGAATGTAACTGAGGTTATAGAGGTTAAGGTCACATTGCCACTAAGTGCCAGCACCAATTTTAATATAAACAGGTCTTCAGAGAATAGTGCCTCTTAAAATGAATTGTAATACAATCTATTCGCCTTCCCGGTAAGGTTGGGAATGTGTGTGCCATGCATTCCTGTGGCACGGGAAACCTCCATGATATGGAAAGGAACTGGACATTTTCTCCTCTGCCTGTGAGTGGAAGGGTATCAGGGGAGATCCAGCATCTAAGAATCATCTTTCAAACCTGCATGGATGGCATGCCAAGGTAACTTATTTCCCTAAGAGTCACTTAGCTCTTAATTCAGCTCTGCCTTATTTAGATGAGAGACCCACTTTTATTTGACACTTTAGGTTCTGATCAAGCTTCTCAGTCAAGTGTCTCAAAATGCAAACACAAATTTTGGTTTTATAAAATCATCTAGGTTTAGCAGTAAATCTTATCTTGATAGAGAATTGTATCACATTGGGTTTCTTTTATGCTGTGACTATAATTGAATTGCCTTTTCACCAAAAGGATTATTTTGAACTCACAGAAAACTTCTTAAAAAAATACATGACAACGAAAGCCCAAAGGACATTCAATATGAAACCAAATTATTATGGTATTAAAGGATCTAAGTTAAATCCATGAAGGCAAGAACATTCAAAGCAAGGTTTTAGGAGTAAAATTCCTCCAGTTTCATGCCTCACCGCATGTGCATGGCCACTTCCTTAGACATATAGCAAGAAGTAGACGCAGTTAAATTATTTTGCTGATGACAACTCCTACGGGCCATTACACAAGCAAGAAACAAAATATTGGTAATAGGAGCAGGATCATAAGGGAATGATCAACTTTTTTTTTTTTTTTCCAAATAAAGCCTTTCATTACTACTATTCTCCCATCTTTTCTTTGTCCTTAGTATTTTCTTCAACATACTTCTTGGAAGCTATCCTTTTGGCCATCAGAATGATATCATAAAAAATGAGATTCTGTTTCAAATGCTATTGCCATCACTTTACCTCACTTAATCCCTTCCCATCCCCCCACCCATTCCTATTTCCCGGATTTTGTTTTCCTCGTCTTCATTTTCTATCAGCCTATTCTAACAAAAACAATCTTCCTTTGTCCTTTTCATTTGGCCCTCTATAAAACCTCAAATAAATGGGCAATGCAGTGGCTCACACCTATAATCCCAGCACTTTGGGAGCCCAAGCCAGGCAGATCACTTGAGGTCAGGAGTTCGAGACCAGCCTGGCCAACATGGTGAAAATCGTCTTTATTAAAAATCCAAAAATTAGCCGGGTGTGGCAGTGCATGCGTGCAGTCCCAGCTACTTGGGAGGCTGAGGCACAAGAATGGCTTGAACCTGGAAGGTGGAAGGTGGAGGTTGCAGTGAGCCAAGATCATGCCATTGCAGTCCAGCCTGGATGACAGAGTAAGATCCTGTCTAAAAAACACAAACAAAACGAAAAATAAAACCTCAAATACAAATTCTGTATTAGTGCCTTCACCAGATATTTGTACTATCCTGTTGAAAATGTATAACTATTTCCAACATACATACGTGTGGGGTGTTTCAATATGAAAAGCAGTCAAGGACAGTGCTCCTGAGTCAGTAGGCAAGTAGCCACTTTTGTCTATTTATTCAGATCCTTCCGAGGACCTCGAATTTACCTGTAATGTGCTTCACATTGAGCCTAAAAACAAATGTTTCCCGTATCCTCCTATGACCAAGCAAAGTAAATAATTGGGAATCGCTTTCATTCATAAGAAATAATTCTTTCCTGTAAGTTGCAGTGACCTCTGTCAGCTTCCAGACTCTCTTTCTATGACAACTAGAGGGTGTCCCTGCCTTGTGTAGGCTCTGATGAGTACATGGTACTGGTGTTCACTCCCTCTCCTCTCCATTGCATTTAGCAACATCTTTGTTCAATCATAGATACACCTTTGCAATTCAGAGTATCAGGCTCCTCTTCTCCTTTTTCCCTTCGGGATAAAAATGTTCTGAAATATGGTAGTTCCGCTTGCACAATTTCAACTCAGTATGTTAGCCTTTCTTTTCTGGCTATTGTCCATGCCACAGAAATATTTGGGCGGATGGAAAACCCATCTAAATTCTATGTTTTAACATTAAATCTAGCTAAGTTAACAGAAATATGCTGATTAATCTTTATTACGCACAACTTTTAGCTCTATATCCCTTTCCCCTGCTATATTTCAACTTACACAAATGAATTAGTGTAATGCAGTTCTGCGTCTTTTTCACAAGATGGCACTATAAGTTTCTGTATTTATGATCAACCAAGGAAACAATAGAATTCTAAAAACTTATAGTTTAAATTACATAAATTACAGTTGAATATTAAAGGGAAAATAATAGCACAAAACTATATGATGATCTAATTTTCTTTAAGATATTTTAACTCTCTTTTAAAAAGTAATCAGTGAAAATTAGAATGACCTCCAGGAAATTTGTGTTTTTATTTCTTTCTGGTTTTTAATACCTATTAAGTCAGAGAAACCTTTCCTCCTTTAGAATAATATGATATTTTCACTGGTGCAGTGGTGCCAGACCTCTACTTGGCTCTCCCTTCTTGATTTAATTTTTCTAATAATGTAATAAATACTTACCTGGAGAACAACAATTCCAATGTTATTAATATATTTAAAATGTCAGATTTTTTTTTTCAGAAATATGGGGAAAATCATAGAACTATGAATTCAGATTGGATTCTTAATGACATCTATCAGCATGGCCCTATAAAGAGTAGATTATTTTTCCTTTGTTTTTTATTTAAATAGCGACGCGGTCTCACTATATTTCCCAGGCTGGTCTTGAACTCCTGGCCTCAAGTGATCCTCCTGCTTCAGCCTCCCAGAGTGCTAGGATTACAGGCATGAGCAACCATGCCCAGCCAAGAGCAACCTTTTTTCGAAAGAAGATATAAAGAATGAAAGTAACAGGAATAGTAAAAGAAGTTAAGGGAATGATTAATTATTTAATTCTTCTATGTCCAGGCCCTGAAATATGCATTTCAAAAACTATATGAAATAATAATAATAGTTAACGCTATGCTAGGTTCCTTGCAGAGATGAGCTCACTTGATTCTAAAGCCCTACAGGGTGGTTACTATTATTGGCTACATTTTGCATAAGAGGAACTGATCCTCAACTAAATCATCCATCCATTAATTTATTCCTTCAACAAGTGATTGTTGAGCCCCTACGATGTGGCTTGAACATTTTGGTGTGGCACAGTTGAAATTTAAACCCAGAATCTGCCGAAACCAAAGCCCAAAACTTTTCCTGTTAATTGTAGAACTATAAAAAATAAATTTCTCAGATAAGCCTAACAGGCAATTCCATAGTGAAAAAGAGGAAGAAACATCCACTACAAATTGAATAAGCAAATTGACACACTATCAGAAACAGTATTCATCTCTGCTTTACATATTTCTCTTAAGGGTGATTTAAAGCTCCTTTATACAAGGTTCAACTCAGCCAAAGTATGCTATAAAATTTAATTATATAACAATTCAACAACAATTTCTTGAGCATCTAATCTGTACCAGAGTGAAAATTACTTTTGTGGTAAAGACAAGAAGACCTGGAATGACATCCAGTTCAAAGGGTGGACTAAGCAGAAGGGGAAATTCTTTCACTCCTCCAGAAAAGCAAAAAATCAAAAAACATAGAAATCTAGATAGAACATTTAAAATATTTTAATAGCATGTATCTAACCTAAACACACACACACACACACACACACACACATCCAGGTTGCATAAATGAAGAAGACTCCAAGTAAAGAGGAATTAAAGCTTCATTGCCTGTGAGGTACCAGGATACCATAGTCCAGGCTTTAATACTTTGTGGAGATAAGACTCAAAGTGCAGAGCCTGCACCCAGCAAGAACTAGATTCATTGCCTAAAGTGAGAAGCCAAGGAAGAATTTTCCTGCTATGAGGCCAATAGACTTTAAACAGAGTCCAGAAACAGCCCATCTGGTTGGGGATATGGAGGAGTCTACATGGAAAAGTCAAATCTATGCTCAGGTGAAAGTATCTAAATTTATATTACTCACATTTTGCAGAAATCTCAAACTGGGAAACATGATAGCTCAGAACCTCAAAAGAGGCCATGGGAAAATTTCCCTAAGGGAAACCTCTAGGGCTTATATGATACTGCTAGGAAAAATATCTTAAAGAAGGTGAACTGATAAAAAGAATTTATAGAGAGTTTAGTGGGAAACAAGAAACCTAAAAAAGTAGAGATTTCACAACTATGATAATACAGCAATCTAAAGGGGGATTTAATATAAACAATTAAGGTGTTCAAAGAGATAGTTTTTTGATGAATAAAACTTTAAAGCTGAAGGAATTTGGACCATTTAAAAACAGCAGAAAGGAATTAACAGTCACTTAAAAATAAGCCTTTGATAGACTTGTTAAACAACAGTTTAGATACAGCAGCAGAAAAAATTAGTGAATTGAAGATAAAGCTATGAAAATAACTCAGAACACAGCACAGAGAAATGACAGCATAGAAAATTTGAAAGAGGAGTTAAGAGAAATAGAAAATAGAATGAAAAGATTGGTATATGAAGATAAATGACTAAGAGAATTCCAGAATGAAACAAAGAGACATGAGACCTCAGGCTAAAGAAGCATACATTATTCTGAGCAAGATAAATGAAACAAATCCATTCTTAGACATACAGTGAAATTGTAGGATAAAATAATCAAATTTATAAGTCATGAGAAAATCTTAGAAATAACCAAAGGAAAAAAATGATTAACTTTTAAAATGGACTATCAACATGAGCTTTGAGGTTTCATTGGAAAGACGTGTTTTTTTTTAAGTGCTAAGAGTAAGTATAGTAAGCTAAATTTTATTCTAACATGAAGGCAAATTAAAGATACTTCAGATTTACTTACACCATCTAAAAGAAGCATAAGTTGGCCAACATTTCCCTCTCACACAGCATAGTTTTCTTTTGAATTGAAATGTTGCCCAAAGTGGAGGAGAAAACTGACAAGTACAGTAAACTCCACTTCTAGGTAAGGGAATCTGTAATATTCGAGTACTGGGAAGTACTTCCTCTTTTACTACCTGCGCTGCTAAAACAGATTTTCAGTTGTTTCATTAAGAAAATTCTTGTTACATAAAAGAAAAAATAGCTTTGAAAAACAACAACTTTTGTTTCAGTGAGAAAGACAGTGAAGGAACCATAGAATTTTGACTTCAAGATGTCTAGAATAAAGGCTTTCCTTTAATAATTTCATGTACAGCTGTAAACCCAAAACATTGCTTTCTCTCCAGCTGGTATACCTGTCCTTGGGGCAGGAGAAGATTAGGGAGGTGCAACTTTTGGCATTTTAGATTTGTGGCAGGCCAGTTCCTCCTTGTGTAGGCCTGTCCTATGCATTGCAAGGAGTTTAGTATCTCTGGTCTCTACCCACTTATTGCCAGTAAATCTCCTACCCACACTATTTTAATAACAAAAAATTTCCCCGTATTTTTGGAAGGCCAGTTCTGTGTTACTGCAGAACTAATTGCTTTTCTTTTTCAGTAACCTCCAGAACTGCCAATTAGCTCAGTGCTTATCTAAAGACAGCACTTATCACCTTCATCAGCGGTCTTCTTATCACCCAGCCATTTAAACAAACTTGGCTGCAACCAGAACAGCAGTTTTGCTCTGATTGGTGCTAATTCCCAATCTCTATCCAATTATAGCCAATGCAATCTATAAAATACATTGTTCCCTAATGAATCAATCATATGAAAGTCAGTTCAAGTTGTGAAAACTCATGTTGTAGCAGAGAAGCTTGCACTCCAGAGCCCTCTGCACATTTTCTGTTCCCTTGTACATTGGGAGATTTTTCAGCTTGTTCTCAGTTCTGAGTTCTGAGTATACAAAGCTTTTCACCTCTTACCCACCCACCTAGAAATTGAACCTCAGATTCATATTGTGTAGAATATATTAGATCAGAAGTCTAAAGAAATCACTATTTACTGATTTGAAAATCAGTGAGAAATTTAAGAAGAGGAGCATTAGTTCCCTCCTGGAGACAGAGCACTCTCAAAATTATAAATAAGTAAGAGGCAGGAAAGAATGAAATGTTTCCTGCTGAACTCTCTCCTCCCAGCCCTCCTCCCCAGGAATAAAGGGGCCAGGCAAGTAAGGAAACTTGGGAGAACCTTAGGAACTGTGTGTTCTCTTTTGGGTGTGGTGAAAATCTTCAAATAGGAAATCAGTTGTATTCTTTTAAAACAAAATGTTTTCTGATAAAGAAAAATATTCTCTCCTATTAGAGGATATAGTGAAAAAAATGTGATCAGTAAAGACAGTTGGTAACCAAGTGGTGCAGTAAGAAATGGGCTTACTTTAGCGGACAGGGCCTTTTTGAGATTGAGCAGCCCTGTAGTATCACAGGCAGACAACACGGAGGAGATCCTCTGTAAATGCAGAGAGAGGAAATGCAGCAAGATGTCAGACTGCACCCGAGGCTTAGGAGGCAACCTACAGAGGACTGACAATGGACAAATCAGCAGCCCGGAGAAGGAGCAGCCCCTTGGTGCTGTGCTCCACAAGTAAGATGGGCATCCAGGGGAAAATGTGCCGGAGGGCAAAACTGCAGAAGAAAAGAGAAAGGAAAAAATCATGCCTATATCCAGGACATTCACACATAGGACAGCAAGGACTGAGTAAAATCCAAAGATTTATATCTTCTTTCTTTTATTTCTTTAAACAGAGTCTCGCTCTGTTGCCCAGGCTGGAGTGCAGTGGTGCAATCTTGGCTCACTGCAACCTCTGACTCCTGGGTTCAAGCGATTCCCCTGCCTCAGCCTCCTGAGTAGCAGGGGTTACAGGCACATGCCACCATGCCCAGCTAATTTTTGTATTTTTAGTAGAGATGGGGTTTCACCATGTTGGCCAGGCTGGTCTGGAACTCCTGACCTCAAGTGACCCACCTGCCTCAGCCTCTCAAAGTGCTGGAATTACAGGCGTGAGCCACTGCACCTGGCCAAAGATTTATGTTTTCATCCATCCATTCCTTCATTCAAGAAGTCTTTAGGAAGCTATTATTACATGCCTGGCAACATGTAAGGTGCTGCCCCAAAGTAAGCGTAATAAAATCCCCTTTGGAGTTTGGCAAGGAAGATTGACAAATAAACAGACACAAAATAATGTGATCAAGTGATTTAGCAGAATACAGGATGCCACAGAAAGCAGGGATCTTTCCTGGGGTTATAGAGAAGGCTGGAAAATACTTCACAGACTGTTTCTTTTGAGAGCAAATAGAAAAGCTAAGATGTAGATGTATAGGGCCGGATGCTGAGGTGTAGGAACTGCAATTGGTTTACAATGGTCAGAACCTCAGTTGCCTATGGGAGAAGGTGGGGAAAAGGCTAGAGTAGGCACATGAAAGGCCTGCCATATAAGAAGTCTTGACTTTATGTTGGAAAAAATTCAGAGAAAGTAAGAGCTTTTAAACATGGGTCTAAATGTTTCCATCCCCTGATAATTCATTTGTGATTATTTCAAGAGGGCTTCACCCTCATGAGTGCGATTAGTGCCCTTTAAAAAGAGTCCTAAGGGAGCTTGTTTCCCCTTTCTACCATGTGAGGACACACCCATGAGGAATAGGTACCCACCAGACATCAAATCAGCTGGCACCTTGATCTTGAACTTCTCACTCTCCAGAACTGTGAACAATATATTTCTATTGTTTATAAATTACCCAGGCTGGGTATTTTGATACAGGAGCCCACATCGACTAAGACAGAAAACATGACCAATATTTATTAATGATGTCCAACACCCATTTCCAACTTCCTTCTTCCTTGCTCATCGCTCCCTCTCTAGAAGCTGGGGTTGGGGGTGGAGGGAACTATATATTTACTTTCCTGGTCTCCCTTGTAGCATGCATGCCCATGGACCCAGTTCTGGCCAAAATGAGCAGCCCTGGAGTATCACAGACAACACAGAGAAGAGGTGTAATGGGCAGGCTTCTAGGAAAGCCTGTTCCTGATAAACAGGAACAGGCCTGTGGGAGGAGCTCTCTCACTACTCTGGCCTCACTCTTGCTTGTCTTTAAATTTTGAGGCCCGAGAACATGGTGCTAGGTGCTGCAGGGATGTCCAAGATAATCATAAAGACATCAACAAAGCGCCCTAAAATCTGGAACTGCTGATCTAATCCTCCAGGCTTTTGTTACATAAACAGTAAAAATTCTTATGGCTTAGGTCAATATCAGCTGGCGTTTTCTGTTACATGCTACCCAAAACATTTCTAATGTTACTGATTCTTAAGTAGTTATTAAGAATTACTACAATGTGGTATCCATAAAATAAATTAAACTTATTTTGGAATTTACTGGGACTCTAATATTCTACTGGCTTTTAAACAAATTTACAAAATATTTACTATTTAGGCATTGCAGATACTTGAAATTCTTCCTGCTTTTTGAAAATACCGTTTATCATCAGTGTATCAATAGTATAATGCTGAGTTAGTCACAATTTTCTTCACTACTAGTCTTACTCTTTAGTTATATAGCACTGTTCACTTCATCATCATCAATCTAGTTTATTTTGCATTCTTTGGTTAAGGTTATAGTGTAGGCTTATTTTCATTTGATCTATCATTTTCCAAACAATGGACTTTAGTTCATGCCTACATTGTGATCCAAACAGAACTCAACCATGTTGCTACTGATAAAGCAGTCACTCTCAACAAAGAGTTGTTTGTACGTGTTTCATTGGTGTTAGGCTACCAGTCAATTTGTGTGGCTTTTTTTGTTGCTGTTGTTAACTTACAATGTTATCAGGGTGTCATATTATTACTGGGTTACCTTTAAGATTATCTATGAAATCAAGCTCATATGTTATGAACAATTCATGTGTATTATGAAATGCAAATGTTGCCTAGTTTCCTCTTTTCCCCTTTCAAGGAAGCATTCTCCGTTCTATAAGGGTTGCCAGGTTTGGGCTTACATTCCATTAGAATACTCCTCTAAGATTGCCACACAGTACTGCTAATCACCTCGTGGAACTGTGACCCACAGTCCACTCAATAAGCTGATGCCATCTTCCCTGAGGTCACCATGTTCCTTTGGTCTCTTCGAACAAGCACATCACATCTCACGGGTAAATGCAGATTTCTCTAGCGGAGCACTAGCAGAGTAAAGGTAAGTCTCTAGCTAACATAAAATTTTTATTTTGTTATCAAAAGGAAGGACACCAGAGACTTCTACCTTCACAAGGAGGTCGGTCTTCCTTCATAGCTGCCTTTCCTGCACACAGAGTAAGTCATGTCTCCTTCCTCAGTTCTCTTCCCTGGGAACTCTCCTCTTCTGGGCGCATTACACTTCTTTGCACAGTAAAAGACTCCATTTTCTGTTTTTCTTTTTTTCATCATATAGTACCCCAAATATAAAACTTCTGTCAGGTGATAAGTGTCAGCTTCTATTTTCATGTGTAAAAATTGATATAGATTTTCTATTCTGAGTTTCTGTTCCTGTGGTTTCTTCATCTGTAACAAGATAATAATAGTACCTATCTCAGGGTGAATAGGAAGATTAAGTAATAGCTCATGTCTTGTAACAGCGACAGGCACATAGAAATTGCTACAGAGGAATTTATTTTTCAAAAAAGAATCATGTGATGTTCCTTTGACTGACGTATCTAATTAAGATGGGTATATCTCTCAATGACAACTACCAATTTTTTCTTATATAGTATGATCAAGTACTGTGTTGGGGCTGTTAGTCTATTTAAACAAATGAATAAATAATTACTGAGTGGTTCAAATAGTGCACTTCCAACTAGCAAAAAATAAAAATACAGGGAAAAAACCTGAGACTAGAAAAGGGCATTAGATTCCTTTTAAAGCAACATAAAAAGAAAATAATGAAATTAAAAGCGAAATAAGAGAATGTGAAATAGAGTCAGAAAACACAAAAGAACAAAAAGCAAAGAGGAAGAAAATCAAGTTGTTTGTTCCACGAAGCAAGCCTCAGAGTTAATGAATATAGTTTCCTGTGGATTATGGCCAGGAGAAAATTAAGTTTAACTAACAGCCAATCCTCACCGGATGTGGAAGTCCAGAAAATTGCCCAGGCAATAGCAGCTATTTATGACATTTTGAGAAGAAGGGATATGGGGAATTTCTTGTTATTAAGCAGCTGAGACAATGGCAGAAGACCATGAAATGGTGGAGGTGAAGAACGGAACATGCCCAAAACCCAGCAGAAATGCAGTCAGCAGCAATACAAACGCAGGGGATGCTCCAAGTGTTTGTTGTATTCAGTTGGGTCCAACAGTAAAAGAGATGTAAGAACAGTGGGGAAAAAATATGGAAACAAAAAGAGAAACAAAAGGAGACGCTATGGGCTTTGCATCTTCTGTAAAGATGGGATGTGGCCTTTAGTGCCAAAAGAAAGCGTGGCTTTGAATCCTGATCATATGTCACTGGACAAGTTCATGTAAATGCTTTGAACCTCAGCTTCTTCACCTGCTAAAAGGAAGTAATCTTAGAAGATGAATTTAAGTGAAATGTTTTATATCGTTTCTGCCTGTTTTATTGTAAGTGTTCCATAAATTTTAGACCTCTCTCCCCTTCTGTAGCTACATCAGAAATATTTTTTATAATGGAGAACTCAAATATTCAAAAATTAGAAAGCATGAAGCTGAAAAAAATTAAATGGTATTGTTTGTGTTTGGACAACTAAACATGAAAAATGACTTGAAAAGGTCTGAGATTTATTTCAGCTCTGTAAAATCAAAGAATTATATTACTAAGCATAATCCTTCATGTTGTATATATTGATATATTTAGGCTAATTACAGAATGTGATTGGCTTTATAGACAAAATATAAAATATTATAATATCTAGCTCAAACTCATAGATCTAATTTTCTAAATCACATCTTTACTTGAATTTCTTAGAGACATTTCAGATCACATGTTCAAAACCAATCTCCTGATTCTCTCAACACACAGATCTTTGTCAGGTTTCTCATTTCAATACATGGCACCATGTTCACATATCAAACACTCAACCCAGGAGGTTTCCTTGCTTCATCCAATCCTTCAGCCTCCACATAGAATTCAGCTTTAAGTCGTTTTCATTCTACCACTAAAATCTGTCTGTTATTCTTTATGTCTTTCGCCAGCCTCTGCTCTAAGCCACTATCATCTCTAGCCTGGAACAGCACAATAGGCTTTTATTTTTCTACTCAGCTTCTGATGTCCACGTTAGCTTGTTTATATCTATTCCTCACATAGCCATAAGGGTGATCTTTTGAAAACATAAGTTCCCTTTGAATTTAGAGTAAAATCTCACTCCTTTGCATGGCCTATAAGGCCCTAAATGATCTGGCCTGTGACCACGACTTCCTCATTTCACACCATTCTTTACCAGGCTCACTGACCTTTGACAGTTCTAGAACATTCTACATTTTTTCTATTTTAGGGCCACTGTATCTGCTATTCCCTTTATCTGGAAACCTCTCTCCCAGCTCCTGACATAGCTGACCCCATTTTCTTTAGTTCTCAGACAAGCCTTTTCTGAATGTCCAGTGTAAACAATTCCTCGTTTTTACTTTCAATCACTATCACAGCCGGTAGTTACTTAGTGATTTATTGCTTTAGCTTTGACTTATCTGTCTATCCCACTAAAACTTAGGCTATATCAGGGTAGAGACTTTGTTTATCTTATTCTGTGTTGTAACCTTTACATTACATTCAGGACTTGCCTTGCTCTACAACTATGCGCAAAATAAGTACATTTTTAGTCTATTTCTTATGTTTCTCTTTCTACTAATGTGTATGTGTAGGTATACACATTTACACATACACTCGGTGTTTTTTTTTTTTAAGTAAGCCCACCAAGGGTATAATCAGAAGTTTTTCTTCCATTTTCCCATTATTTTTTAAATATTTGCATTTTGTTATTTCTGTGGTTATTCAAGCCAAACATGAAGATTACTTCCTCCCACCCTAATTAGCTCCTTCTGGGAAAACTTTCTAGAAAAATTATTTGTAGTCTTGCCCAATTTGAGCTCTGGTCTGATGTTAACTTTTCTTCTTTTACCCCTTATATTTCATCTCAACTGGCAAAAATATTGATTGGAAGCTTAAAATCCATGTCCCTCTCTTGGAGCAGGAATTAATATAGGGATTAGGAAACCCCAACACAGTCTAAGAAGTCCAACTGGCTGCTACAAATGTGAGGTCCTAAAGAACACCCAGGCCAGATGGTTTAAACATATCTCTTTGCTAATAGCTTATTACAAAGAAGAAAAAGGGTCCCTTGCTAGGTACCATATTTCAAATGGTTTTAGAGATGGGAATTAAGGTAATGAAAAACAGGTGAATAAATACCAATTTTTCTTGTTGAAAATACAGGTGGTTGTTTCAAGTGCAGCTGCTATGTTTTAGGGGAAGATACTAGAAATATATTTTTCTAACTTCACTATTCTGAAACTTGATTTTTCTTTGGAAAAATTTGAAATACCACATAAATGCAAAATATTAGGATAGTTATTAATATTATTAATATTGACATTATCATTTGTATTAGTTATCTATTGCTGTGTAATAAATTACCCTCCAAACTTGGTAGCTTAAAACAACAGTCTTTGTAAAGTAGGAATCTGGCCATGGCTTAACTAGGTCCTCTGCTCAGAGTCTCACAGACTGCAATCAAAGTGTCAGCAGGTCGGCAGAAATCTCAAGGCACAAGTGAGGAAGGATCCACTTCCAGGTGCACTCATGTGGTTGTTGGCAGTATTCATTTCTACATGGGCTTTTGGCTGGAGGCCACCCTCAGTTCCTTGCATTATGGGCCTCTCCAGAGGGCAGCTCACAGCATAGCAGCTTGCTTTATAAAAGCAAGTAAGCAAGAAGGCAAGTCAGAGTGCTGTTAAGACCAAGTCAGTCTTTTATCATCTAACTTTAGAGTGGCATCCCATCACTGTTGCCACATTCTATCTGTTAAAAGTTAGTCTCTAAGTTCATACTACACACAGGGAGGGGATTACATGAGGGAGTGAATATAGGAGGCAGAGATCATTGGGGACATTTTTAGAAGCAGTCTACTATCTCATTATGACTTGAGATATACTGAGGAAATGCCCTATTGTACTTAAGAGCACAGGCTTTGAAGACAGAAGAGATCGAGTCCCAGATCTGTTATTTATTAACATGTAACTGAATAAGTCACTTAACCTCTGTAGGTTTCCATTGCCTAATCTCTAGAAGTCATGCATACTCCACAGAGTTAGGGGAATGATTAAATAACACATCAGGCCAGCGTGGTGGCTCATGCCTGTAATCCTAGCAATTTGGGAGGCTGAGTTGGGTGGATCACCTGAGGTCAGGGGTTCAAGACCAGCCTGGCCAACATGGCAAAATCCCATTTCTACTAAAGAAAAAAAAAAGTACACAAAAAAATTAACCAGGCATGGTGGCAGGTGCCTGTAATCCCAGCTACTCAGGAGGCTGTCAGGAGAATCACTTGAGCCCAGGAGGCAGAGGTTGCAGTGAGCCAAGATCGCACCACTGCACTCCAGCCTGGGTAACAGAGTGAGTCTCTGTTTCAAAAAATAAATAAATAAATAAGACATCAAAGTGAAGCACTTAGTGCAGAACTTGGCACATATTAAGTACTAAATTAATGTTGTCAATTATTATAGATACGATATGAGACCAGACAAGTGATGGGGCAATCAATGTTTTTTTTTTATTGCATATCACTCCTTTATTATACTGATCTGGAAAAAAAATATTTAGTATATTATACTCAAAATGAATACTGGGCCCATGTGGCAGGGCTAAGCAACTAGAACATGATTCAGATTTTCACTTCAAATTAGACAGTGAAAAACACCCTTGGACATGATCAAGGGGCACTTCTCTGCCACAAAACAAGATGGGGAAAGCATTCTAAAATGCACAGCTGATGCATTTCTACCCCTTAGAAGTCAAGGAGCTTATCCCATATTGGTGTGAAGAACGGCTTACTTTCTGATGATTTTGTGTAGGACTATTTCACCTACCACTAGAAATCCCAGAAGGGCTTTCTTTTGTTTTGTATCATTTGTGTGTGTGTGTGTGTGTGTGTGTGTGTGTGTGTGTGTGTGTGTGTGTATATATGTATATATAAATATAAATAGAGGAAGAGAGAGAATGTAGCACATAAATTTAATTTAGGATTGATCTCAACCTTCTGGGGTCAGGAAAGAAAGAAAGAGTTATTTTTTTTACATCACCATGCAGGTTACATTTATCTTCCACTAAAATGACTGAAGCCCCCTAAGGCAGTGGCCCGACTACAGGAGAGCACAGGACTGGCTCCCAGGGGGCAATAGGCTCTCTTGCTTCTCTTCACGGGTCATGCCTTAGCATGGTTCCCTCCCTAACCCCTGCTCAAGCAGGTTCTTGGTAAACAAAGCACTAACGAAAACCTGAGTTACTACCTCAACTCTCTTGAATAAGAAGAGTCTTCCCTCAGCTTGGACTGAGAACCCAGGCCCCAGAGGTGTCATTCTGACTAGACTGTATGAAGGAAGTAGGTGCAGGAGACAAAATGGTTAAAATAAAAATGAGAGGCACTGGTCCCATCTGCATCTACAACTTGTGATGCCCAAAGATGCATTCAGCGTGGCACCCGCAATGGGCTGGGCAGGGAGGGTGTTCCTGGGGATAGTAGCCTGCCTGCTGGCCTTCACTTCTTGGCCTAGCCCTGGCAGCCATAGCTTCCTTAGCTTTACCTATGGAAGTGAATCCCCCAAGAACTGCATGGGCTTAACAGGCTTCAAGATCTTGTCCAATACTTAGACAATGGGAATACCAGTCAACAGGTTCAGCTCCATGATGGCCTCTTCAGAGAGACTCTCCAGATGCTTGACAAAGGGCCATCAATATTTAGAAATAATTCCTTTAAAAAAAAATTTTTTTTTTGAGACAGAGTCTGTTTCCCAGGCTGGAGTGCAGTGGCATGATCTTGGCTCACAAGCGATTCTCATGCCTCAGCCTCCCAAGTAGCTGGGATTACACGTGCCCACCACCACGCCCAGCTAATTTTTGTATTTTTAGTAGAGACGGGTTTTCACCATGTTGTTGGTCAGGCTGGTTTCAAACTCCTGACCTCAGGAGATCCGCCTGCATCAGCCTCCTAAAGTGCTGGGATTACAGGCATGAACCACCACACCCGGCCTAGAAAGGATTCTTATGTGAAAAACCCAAGACCTGGAATGACGTGAACGATCTCAATATGAGCTCCTACAGCAGTTACACCAACATTTATCATTATATCTGTGGATTTTACTTCCAAAATATACCTTCAATTTACAGCTTTCTTCCTCTTTCCTCAGACACATTCTGTCACCTGCATGATAGCAATGCCTTCCTAACTGGTCTCCCTAATTCCTCTCCTTAAGGACATCCACTGAAGCCTTCCTATGGCAACCAAGGTGATCTTTATGATATTTTAAAAGACCAAAGCACTCTCCAGATTTAACACCTTTCAGTGGCTTGATATTTTCCATGAAGTTCACATATTTTAAGCTGGTCTACATGGCTCTATCTTTCCAACCTCATCTTCTCCCAGTTCATATTCCCCTTTATACCGAGCCACACCGGCTTTCCTTTGGGCCCTTGAACTTGACAAGATCTTGCCTGCCTTGGGGCATTTGCACATTCTGTTTTCTCTGCCTGAAACCCTCTTCCTCAGACACTTCATCTAGCTGACTCCAGTCGTTCTTCGGGTCACAGTACCTGTCACTCAGTACAGACTTCCATCAGCTTCCCCGTTCCATTCAAACGAGGCTTTGCCATCATTGCTTGTAGTATCTTGCGCACTCTCTCTTTCACAGTTTCTAACCATATTTTGCGGGAATTATATGTTTATTTTCTGTCTGTTCTGAGCAAACCGAGACTGTGTGTTTTATTCACCACATTATATTTAAGTCTAACATAATATCGGACACATACTAGGTAGGAAATAAAGGAGAAAGGGGAGAAACGTCAAAACTGGAATTACAGCATACCCTAATATTACACGGCTCTCCTTACTTATAACACCTCGCCCTACTCTCAACACTCTATCCTCTGTTAAAAGAGGCACCTGGCCAGGTGTGGTGGCTCATGCTTGTAATTATAGCACTTTGGGAGGCCAAGGCGGGTGGATCACCTAACGTCAGGAGTTTGAGACCAGCCTGGTCAACATGATGAAACCTTGTCTCTACTAAAAATACAAAAATTAGCTGGGTGTGGTGGTGGGCACCTACAATCCCAGCTACTCGGGAGGCTGAGGCAGAAGAATCGCTTGAACCTAGGAGGCGGAGGTTGCAGTGAGCTAGATCACGCCATTGCACTCCAGCCTGGGCAACAAGAGCAAAACTCCATCTCAGAAAAAAAAAAAAAAGAGGCATCTACACTTTCTCTGTTTCAGGAATATCTATATCCATTAGGGAACAGCTTTCTCTCTATTTCATTACATTTTAAGAGAGTTTTTGATATTTTTTTAAGTTAAGCACTTAAAGACTCAGCATAGTCTTACTATTTTATACTTTCTTTACATCTGAAATAATAATATTGACAAGTTTTTTATGGAGCCTATATTTCCTCTGTAAGCAATACTTAAGAGAGGAAATGATGTATTATTGGGAAATTGCTTCAAATAGTTTGGGATATTGGTGGGAGCTACAGGTTTAGATGAAGCAAGATTGATAATTTTTGGAGCTAAGTGATGACACACAAATGTTTGTTATACCATTCGAATTTGTTTGACATTTTTTATTTAAAAAAATGTAAAAGGATCCTTACAATGTAATTTTAAAACCTCCCAGATCCTATATACCTGTTTGGTTTCTCCTAACTCCGTCTTAGATTCTTACCATACTGGACTTAGAACCATAGTGACTGACAGTGTGGTTTGGTCCACACTGCGTGAGTTCAAATCCTGGCTCCACTACTTCTAGCGCACATAATTGGTATATCCTGAAAGAGGCAGAATGACCTTTCTGTGACTTGGTTTCCTTTTCTATAAAGTGGGGATAAAAAGAAATCTCAAACTATTATGACGATACAACGAAATAAGGAATGTAAAATGTAGTCTGGTGTGTGATATGTGCTCATTTATGCTAATTATGACAATCATTTAGAAATTAATCCAACTGATAATTTACTGAGTACCTACTCTAATGGGACACTGCTCTAAAGGTAACTATTCTTATCCCTAGATTTGACTATTAGCTATAAATACACAGAAATCTGAACAAGAGGGGAAATTTCCAGAAACTCAAGAGTTGAAATTTGGTTCTTGAAGGACATAAGACCCTATGGGCAGAAGATATACTTTGAGGATATCCTCTTTATAATGGATAAGAACATAATTGCCTGGTTAAGTTAAAACAAAACAGAATAAAACAATTAAAAACCTATGCACTGGGAACCCTTATCCATTCAGTAAGGACAAACCCAGGAGAATTTTTATCTCAAATTCAAAACCTCAGGGGGACAAGATTCATGAATTTGATATGCATTTCTTTTTCAGGTTGCACCTGAGGGAAATGCCCTCATCCTAGTCATCTGTCTTGTGCTGCCCATTTAGCCCATAGCTACCACGGCCTTAGAAAGACCAGAAGCAGGGGCAGGCAGGGAGTTTTTTCTGAAGATAAAGTTTCTTTGACATTGTGAGTGCCCCCTTCTCTATCTGCAGCAGCCTGGTCCTGTCCCTGCCTACAAATTCTCCCCAGTCCCTACCTCTAGTCAGGGGCCTCAGACCCCCTGATGCTGGAGCTCTGGTGTGAGATCTTCATTTCCTCGTCTTCTGCTCCTTCTCATCCAAGGCTCAGACCCAGCTGCCCTCCTGGCTCGGTGCTGTCCACCTCTCTACTCTCTGGGTCCACAATTTCATGAACCTGATGCCACCTCATGCATTGGTGCTGTCAAGAGAAAGAAAGAAAAAAAATTATGACCTTGGAGATTAAGATTCTTAGCGGCAGACTTATTGAGAGTTGTACAGACAAGAAAGGGAGAAAATAAGTTAAAGAAAATACTTTTTTAAAGAGTATATAAATGCCTCAAAATGTGGAAGTTTTGTTTAGGGAAATAATCCTAAGGAATTCTTTTAGAATTATTTCAGAATGTTTATGAGAGATTTAGAAATACAAACACTTTTATATACATCTCAATTATGTTATCTAATTCAGGGTAAACACAGACTGACTGATTTTCTTAGGAAATCCAGCCTCCTCTCACCTAAGCATGTGGCATCTGACAAAATATGTTGACCACCATCATCTTAAAAGTTATTTTCTCATTTTTGTATATTTTTCAAGATCTAAATTAAAGGTTTTTTTTCTTTTCTTTTTTTCTTTCTTTTTCATTTCTTAAGTCATCAGCTGGAGAGAAAAGGAGAATCATCCTATGGTGTCTACCAATGATATCTGTAGCAGTTACAGGAGATAATTTGAAACTCAGTTTGGCTGATGTGATCTTATAAAAATTGCTATGGATTTTATTAAATAAGTGATGCACTCTAATGACATTTTCTAGTTTTGATGGAGTTGGCAGAATATGCACTTTTTGAATCTTGGGGGGAAATCAGCAGAATTCTGTTATTGATGTGCTCAGTAACTACTCATCCTCCCATGTTGATTTCCTGTAGATGTCACTGTAGCAGCCACGTGGGCATTTCCTACTCTCCTTAACAATTCCAAGTCTCCCTACTCTATCCACTCTCTGTCACTAATATCACTTCCTCTTCTTTTTGAGACAATCAGAGCCATAGAATGTGAGCTTTTGCTTTCTCAGCTTTCCCCTTCTCCATGGTGATTCTCCACATCTGCATAATGAAGATTCAAATGTGTGTTGGTGGAGGCAACCAATAGGTTTGCAAAAAATACTAGCAGTAGCATTCTCCAGCAGGAGAAATTTAAGGGATTGCTGCTTGCTTCTTAAAAATTCTATCCATTGCAAATTGTCAGAAAAGACAGTCAATAATATTTTGATCAGAAAAAAAAACTATAGTTTGCAAATAACCTAAAGAAATTTTTGTTCCCTTTAGCACTTCTTCTCTTTTACCTTTCCTAGCACCTCTTTCATTCCTCAAAAGAAAGCCAGTATCAATTTCAGAGTAATAGAGGGGGAAACATTCATTTTGTAGACCTCAAAAGAAATAGTTTTTCCTTCTTAGCCAAGTTCCCAAGGGCCCAATTTCTGTCTGTTTGCAAGACTCCATTTCTATCCCTCACACCTTGGTCTTGTTCCCAGTCCCTTTTCAGATGCTCCCTCATACAGCGCCTAATCTTACACAATCCCTCGGCCTTTCCTCTCCTCTCTTAGCACTTCTTTTGTCTTACAGAATTCTAGATCCATGATCAGCAAACTCCCCTGTAACTCCAAATTCCTGAATGTACCTTGTACTTCTGCTTACAACTGAAACCAGGCTGTTCCCTGAGGATATGGCTCCCTTACGGCCTTCTGCCGTAATCTCAGGCTAGAAGTAAAGGGTAGAATGTTCATTTCCCTATCTAAGCCACTTCTCTTCCTTCAAAGCCCCAGATCTTCTGAGACTCCTAACTTCTTATTTGCTACATTTTCATCCCTTGTTTAGTTGTCATCTACTGACCCCCTTCCCAGACTCCTCTCTTTGAAGAATTTTGCTCACTGTCTTCCTCTCTACCCCTGCAGTTGACACCATTCTCAGTGACTTTTGACATCACAAGATGTCAAACATCCCAGTCTCTCTGGTCTTGGCCCCCTCAACTTCAGGCAGCTTTTCCTTCCTCCTGCCCCAGCCACCCACACCAATACTCTCAGCCTAGTCATCCTAATCACCACTAACAGCACTCCTCTTAAATCACACTTATGATAAGCGGTCTTTTCTTTTTTCAAGAGACAGGGTCTCACTGTTTCCCAGGCTGGATTCGAAATCCTGGGCTCAAGCAGTCCTCCTGCCTCAGCCCTCCAAAGCGCTGGGATTATAGGCATGAGACACCATACCTGGCTAGTAAGCTGCCTTTTAAATACAAACTCCTGTCTTTCCAGCCCTCTTGTTCCTCTATAGACACTGTAATAACTCTTTGACCCCCTTGACATGTTTAAGTGACGACTTTCTTTTTAAAACTAAATTATATTTCTTTTACTTATTTATTTTTATTGATGTATAATTGTTATACATATTTTGGGGGTACATGTAATATTCAGATTCCTGTATACATTGTGGAATGATCAAATCAGGGTAACTGGGATATTCATCACCTCAAAGATTTATCTTTTACCTGTGTTGGGAACATTACAAATCTTTTCTTCTAGCTATTTTGACATATACAATAAGTTATGTTTAATTATAATTTCCCTGTTGTACTATCATTCCTTTTTTCCTTTTTTTTTTTTTTTTTTGAGACAGAGTCTTGCTCTTTGCCCAGGCTGGAGTGCAGTGGCACAATCTCAGCTCACAGCAACCTCCACCTCCCAGGCTCAAGCAATTCTCCTGATTCAGGCTCCCAAATAGCTGGAATTACCAGTGTGCGCCACCACACCTGGCTGAGATGGGGCTTCACGATGTTGGCCAGGCTGGTCCTCAACTCCTGACCTCAAGTCATCCACCTGCCTCGGCCTCCCAAAGTGTTGGGATTACAGGTATGAATCAGTGCGCCTGACCTGAAATCACTCTTTCACAAGTCTCTCTTCCCACACTTTGTTTTTTCCTCACTCCAGCTGCTGACGTTTCCTTGCTGTCAGTTGATGGAACAGAATTAGGACCTCTCTCTTATTCCTGCTACCGAATAGAAGAACCTACCTATTTTTCAGGTTGTTCTATGTTACTTCTTCCTCTTGATACTTCCCCCTTCTTGTGTCTTGAATACTATCTCCTCCCGCCTCAGGACTTCATTCATTTGATTATTTCCTCTCTCCAGTATCATCCATTTCTCCCTTTCTATTGGCTCATCTGATCAGTACAACAGACAGGCTCTGCTGTGTCCTACGTAAAACAACAACACCCTTTCTTTGCCTCACATTTCCTACTGGATTTATCCCTATTTCTTTTTCACTTTTCACTGCAAGATGCTCCTTAACTGGTTCTATACTTACTGTTTTCACTTCTTCACTCCCATCCTGTCTCCCAATAACTTCGGCCTGGCTTCTGCCCCTACCATTCCACTGAAATGCTCCTCTCAAGGTCACTAATAACTTCCAGGTGGCCAAATAAAATGGATACTTTTTTGTCCTCATTCTGACCTTTTAGCAATTTTTGACAAACTTGATAACTGTTTCTAACACTTCCCCACTCTAGGGATTCCCTTCTACCCTCAGAACGCTTTGCTGGTTCCTCCTTCCCTTCTTCCACCCCAAACACTGGAGTACTCCATTGCTCCCTCCTTTTCCCTTGTTTCATCTACAAGCAACCTCCCTCCTTCCACAAGCAACCTCCTCCTCCTCCATGGCTTTGAGCGTCACCTTTACACTGGTTACTCTCAAACCTAATCTCAGGCACTCTCCTCTTTCCCCTGAGCTCCAGACTCATTCAATCCAACTGCCTATATATCTCCACTTCATTGTCTAGTGTGCATCTAGAAATGGAATCGTCCAAAGCATTCCCTACCCCTCAAAACTGTCTTCCAGGCTTCACAGTTTGGATAATGGAACCACTACGTACCTAAAAATCTAAGTGATATTTTGCTTTATCTCATTCCCTCTTTGTCACTACAACATATTAGAATATATTTAGAATATGCCCATTTCTTTTGTTTGTTTGTTTTTGAGACAGTCTTACTCTGTTGCCCAGGCTAGAGTGCAGCTGTGTGACCTCAGCTCCCTGCAACCTCCACCTTCTGGGTTCGAGCAATTCTAGTGCCTCAGCCTCCTGGGTAACTGGGACTACAGGCACATGCTGCCATGCCCGGCTAATTTTGGTACTTTTAGAAGAGATGGGTTTTCACCATGTTGGTCAGGCTGATCTCGAACTCCTGGCCTCATGTGATCTATCTGCCTCAGCCTCCCAAAGTGCTGGGATCATAGGTGTGAGCCACCATGCCTGGCCCCATTTCTCTTCTTATCTGCAGTTGCCATTCTCTTCCAGGACACTTGGAATATTCCCCTGAACAGGTTTAGCTTCCACTCCTGCCCCTCTTCAATCTGTTTTGCAGGAAGCAGCCAGGAAGAGTGATCTGTTTAAATGCAAATTGGATCTTGCAGCACACACTTTACTGGCATCCCATTATACATACCATATACTCCAAATCTCCTTACCTCCTACTCCTCTCTTGGGCCCCAGCCCAGATGTCACTTTCTCCAGCTCTCCTGTTCTTTGACTGCACCCACAAGTCTGAATCATCGGCCTTGCCAGAGCCACGGAGCAGTCTACTCTTCCCTCACAGCTCTTCCCCTGCAACTCTATCTCACTATGTTCCCTTGTTGTCTGCCTCTTATTATGCTGGAAATTTTTGTAGAGCAGAGACTACACCTATGATGTTATTATTACATCCCAGGAACTGAGCACAGTGTCTAGAAGATAAATAATTATAAATAGATGAATGACCCTCCCTACCACGTAACTCTCCCCTGTATCCACCACAGTTCACACTTTACGTCACTCTGTTAGAGCTTTCTCCCTATGTGTAATTGATAAAGAATCTTATTACTGATTTAAGTGAATTTTTTAGTCAATACAGATTTATTGACCTTTATTTGATGAACATAAGGCAAATAAAATAAGCAAGCAATTTTTGCAGTCTCTAGAAGATTCAGAGATATGAAAGTGCTCTGTGAGTGTATTTCCTCCAGTTCTAGCTGCCAGAATTACATGTGAAATGGTGACAGATATTCAGGACCTTCAGCCTTCTATTGCTAATTACACAAAGATCTATCCCAAGGGCCTAACTTCAGGTAAGATAATCAGTGGAAAAAAAAATTATAGCCACAACTAGGTGTAGAAACTTTCAGCTTAACAGTTTTCTTCCAAGCATAGCTTAAAATGAATTCAAAGCCAACTACAAAGTATATCTCATTTGAGGTGGGTTTTTTTTGTGTGTGTGGTTTCTTTCAAAACACCTACAACAAGTCTGGCATGGTGGTTCACACCTGTAATCCCAACACTTTGGGAGGCCAAGGCAGGTGGATCGTTTGAGGTCAAGAATTCGAGACCAGCCTGGTCAACATGGTGAAACCCTGTTTCTACTAAAAATATAGAAAAACAAATTAGCTGGGCATGGTGGCAAGCACCTGTAAGGAGCTTGCTACTCAGGAGTCTGAGGCAGAAGAATGGCTTGAACCCAGGAGGTGGAGGTTGCAGTGAGCCGAGATCACACCACTGTACTCCAGCCTGGGTGACAGAGCAAGACTCTGTCTCAAAAAAAACAAAAAACAAAAAACCTACAACAGATATTAAAGTTTGTTTTTAATTAATTCATTTATTCATTCATTCATTTAATAAATATTTCTTAAGACATTCTATATATAAGATATTGAACCAGGTACCAGAAATTCAGCAGAGAAAAAGACCCAAAAGGTATCTGCCCTCAGGGAGCTTATATTCTAATGAGAAGACAGATGCTAAACAACTAATTATACAATCCCTTTTTTAGTTAAAATTGTGACAAGGGCTACAAATAGTAACTATGAGAGCACATGGGATAGATAATCTTCATTTCCTCTTCCATATATGTCCTCTCCTTTCTCTGCTCTGTGCCATGGGAGACTGGATTCTTTGGGCAGCAACACTGAGTTCCCTTGCACACTGGCTTCCCTTTGGGTTCAGCAGGAGATAGGAGGGCTGAAAGATCAGGGTAATTATTGTCCCAGCTCCCTCCCAGCCTGGCCATGGTATGACAGTAGTTGCATTTCTCTCTGCAGGTTCTGGGAACCACTTCCTCTCTTTGCCACTCAGGCCTGGGGGTGGTCACAGCTCCCATGGGCCAGGCTGGCATTATTGGTTTCCCTTAACCCTGCATACGCCTTCATGAATCATCTCCTTGTTGAACTCGTCAGTTTTCCAGTTTGAGTGTGCCGCCCATTTCCTGTTGGGATCCTAACTCAGGGCAGATAGCTGGGGGAATCTGACTTAACTTAGATGGAGGAGGCAGTGTCAAAGACACTCCTTGACAGAGTTATATTTAAGCAGCTTGCTGAAGGATGTTGCTTTCCTAGTCAGCCCTCCTCACACCTCCTCTTTTCCTCCGTTCCAGCCTAGAAACATCTCTGTCAAGTGGAGACTACTGGCATAGTTCGTCATTGTTCTTTTATTTGTCTCTTTCTTCCGCTGCTCTCCCACCACCAGCAGTAAACACTTTCTCTTTTTGGTTTTAAAGCCCCTCTTCATTGGCCTTTTTGTCCTCTGAGACCTTTCCTTCTCATGCTTCCTCCCAGATCTTTCATTTCCTGTCACTGTCTATCAAATATGTACAGTCCCTCCCCATACAACCCATCTTGTCATCAGCAGTTGCCTCATCTCTCCCTTTCCCTAGAAATTCAGCCACACTAGACCACTTGCTGCTTCCATGCCTTTGTTCACTCTGTTTTTTCGCCCTGGCTCTCCCTAACCTCACAAATCCCCTCTGCTGAAATCCTATCCAGTTTAAATGCCACCACTCTGCAAAGCCTTCCTAAAGGTCTCAGCAGGAAGTCCTTGCTTGCTTCCATTATTTTTTGTTCTCATAAATACTTTTTTTAACCTTTATTGCACTTCCTACATGCTTTATAGTTTTGATATTTCTGAAAATGTCTTATTTCTCTCCCATGACCATTAGCTCTGAGCAGTCAGGGGCTAATTTGTCTCTGGAACATCTGCAACATCTAATACAATGCCCAGCACATAGTAGGAACACAATGGCTTTTAATTCTGACTGACACTTATTTTATCTTCTGTGTTGTAGAAAATTCTAAAGTTATTCCCTTATACAACAAAGTAAATGAAAACATTAGTGTGCTCTGTATGAGGTCCTTGGCATGGTTACTTTCATTATGTGTTTTTTTTCACTGCAACATAATTAAATTGTACAGTTAAACCCAACATAACTTGGTTTTAAGGCCCCTCTTCACTGGTCTTTTTCTCCAGTTAAATCTTGGTAGGCCTGATTTTATTCCTCTATTTCCAGTCTTTTCACATTTGAGAATCAGTCATGCCAAAATATTTATCGTCTCAGGAAAAATAAAATAAAAATCTTTTAAGGGCCTCCAGATACCACATAGCTGCATAGAGCTGGAGAAGTAGAAATGAGACATAGACAGATTAATTGAGAGGAAAATAAAAATATGTTTCCCCTATCTTCCTGTTTTGCACTCCAAATTGGGATGTCTAAAAGTTCTCCTCCAGGAGGGTTTTATTATATCTAATGTTTGGTTTGAAAATGTTGGAAGATACAAGTTTGAGAATTTTAACTCCTAAAAGACTTTTCAATTAAATGTGTTCTGTGAAATTGAATTGAGTTTTAAATGGTATTTTCTCTATGTTTAAGATACATTTAAAACAACACAATAATAACTACCATTTATGCATCACCCAATAACTCTTTTAATGTTATAACCTGCTCCAATGCAGCTAATATTGCCCCGTTTCATAGATGAGGAAACAAAAGCTTGAGATGTTAATTGCTCTATTCTAGGGCCCAGTTTTTGGGTGACTGCTCTTCTTTGGTCCAGTGCTCATGTCTTTAGCTAATAAGTGTACCTCCTTCTGACAGTATCACTGTTGTGAGTGCACATTTGCTTGGCCATCCTTTGTGAATGTTGCAAATATTCTACAACCCACTGAAACGCTGCCCCAGAAGGCCCTTCTCTCAGGAAGGAGAGATGAACAAGAGCTAAAGAAAATAATGAACTGGCCAGAAAAATGCTGGAAAATGAACCCGACATAATGTCCTCAGGGTGGTGCATCTGGGTGCATCCTGTCTGCTTCATCTTCCAGCAATTTTTGTGGTGCATTGTGGTGCATTGTGGAAGCTGACAGGGTTTCCTGTGGCTTCTAGACCCACAATGGTGAGGAAGTGAGTCTGTCAGTATGCTAGGACAGAGAATCTGTGGAAGGACAAAGAGATACTCTGCCCTGCACACACAAGTGAGCACACTCCAAGAGCATATACTTACCAGCTTCTGTTAAAAAATGAGTCAGGTAAAAGTGAGTGTTAAGGCAATTCAATGATAGATGTTTTACAACGCTTTCTATGCATACTTAAATGTATCTTTTCCTCAGTTGTCATATGTTTAAACATCAAAAGCCTCAAAGACATAGAAATCTGAGAAAAACAGTTTGTATTGAATTGAAGCTATATTTTTTTAATGAAGAAAGAAGTCAACTAAGTGGTTTTTCCTATTTTCTATCTCACATATAACGGAACACCTCAACAGTAACACGAGAGACAGTATTCAGAAAGCAATTCCAAATACATTAAAAGAGCTGCTTTGGAAAAATGAATCTAGTGAGTTTTTTTCTTTCAAAGGTCACAAAAAAGAAGCACCCTTCCTATGGGGCAATAGTTTGAAAGGGAGATAAGAGAAGGAACACAATATCTCATCTAAAATCTTGCAGGCAAAAACATTTATTACTGCAGGAAGCAGAAGGTGAACCTAGCTTATAAATGAGATCCTGCAGACGAGGGAGATGTATCTTACTGACGTATTACTGTACAGAATGAACCTTTAAAGCTTGGACTCTGAAGACATAAACTATTGTACAATAAATCTAAACCAATATATTCATTTTTAATAAAAGTAAACGTGACATTGCATCACCACCATAGTATGTAATTTCATCCTTGCATTTCAATTCTCAAGGATTATTTAATTTTCCTTAAAATATTACAGAAAACTGCAAGGGGTTTGATGAAAATAAATCTTCTTACCTAACAGTGAGAAATAATAGTAGAATACTCAAATGTAAAGGCTTATCTATCGTTGATCTGTTTAATAAGCTTAAATACCTAAACTGACAAATAAGAGATGGCTAATTTTTTTCTTGAAAATGAGTATCTTCTTTGGCTATTTTTATTTCCTACAGAGAAGGTAACTTCCACAGGAAAGACATAAATATTAATTGTGAAAAATAAAGAGAATATAGGAGTATTTTATTGAAAATAGTCCTCAATATGAATAATCGATGGGGTTAATTGCAGTCCTGAAACCAAATGATGGCCAAAGCTGTTTTTTTAAAATGTTTTTCTTAATGTTACATTAGGTTTTTTTTACTTCAGCTGTTTTTCTCTCTCCTTCTCTTTTCCTCATCCCTATTTTCTTTCTTTCTTGCATTCTTCCTTGCTGCTGCTTACAAAGTCAGATTTAAGTTAGTTATATTAAAGAACACATAAATAAGAAGGTAAAGGCAATAAAAAATGAAAATTACTTGAAACTAATAACTTTACTATAATGCTCTTTGAAGATTGTAGAATCTTCTTGTGTCCCTGAGAATGCAGCTAAGTGAGTTTTATGGTGACCCAGGGAGGGAGACATTAGGCCTTCTCTCAGTGACAAGTCACCGGTTACTTAACCTCCTCCATTACCTAACATTCCGGAGAAACTTTTATTTTCTAGTACATAACTGTATTCAATGATTTAACATAAGGATGTTTTTCGTGAAGCTCATATCATTAAAAAACAAACAAATACATAGTTGACCCTTGAACAATATGGATTTGAACTGCACGAGTCTACTTATACATGGATTTTCTGTCTCCACCAAACCTGAGATAGCAAAACAAACCCCTTCTCTTCATGCTCCTCAGCCTACTCAACAAGAAGATGGTAAGAATGAAGACCCGTGTGATGATCCACTTCCATTTAATGCATAGTAATTAATATGGTTTGACTGTGTCCATCCAAATCCCATCTTGAATTGTAGTTCCCATAATTGCCATATGTCATGGGAGGGATCTGGTGGGAGGTAATTTAATCATGGGGGCAGTACCTTCATGCCATCTCATGGTACTGAGTGAGTTCTTAGGAGATCTGATGGTTTTATAGGGGCTTTTCCCCATTTTGCTTGTATTCTTTTCCTTCCTGCTGCCCTGTGAAGAAGGACATTTTTGCTTCCCACCATGATTATAAGTTTCCTGAGGCCTCCTCAGCCCTGTGGAACTGTGAGTCAATTAAACCTCTTTTCCTTATAAATTACCTAGTCCTGGGTATGTCTTTATTAGTAGCATGAGAATGGACTAATGCAGCAAATTGGTACCACAGAAAGTGAGGCGCTGCTGTAAAGGTACCCGAAAATGTGGAAGTGACTTTGGAACTGGGTAATAGGCAGAGGTTGGAACGTTTGGAGGGCTCAGAAGAAGACAGGGTAATGTAGGAAAGTTTGGAACTTTTTAGAGACTTGGAGGGCTCAGAAGACAGAAAGATGTGGGAAAGTTTGGAACTTCCTAGAGACGCATTGAATGGCTTTGACCAAAATGCTGGTAATGGTATAGACAATGAAGTCCAGGCTGAGGTGGTCTCGGAGACGGGAACTCATTAGGAGCTGGAGTAAAGGTCACTCTTGCTATGCAAAGAGACTGGTAGCATTTTGCCCCTGCCCTAGAGGTCTGTGGAACTTTGAACTTGAGAGAGATGATTTAGAGTATCTGACAGAAGACATTTGTAAGTGGCAAAGCATTCGAAAGAAAGCAGAGCATAAAAGTTTGAAAAATTTTCAGCCTGATGATGTGATAGAAAAGAAACCCCATTTTTCTGCGGAGAAATTCAAGCTGGCTGCAAAATTTGTGTAAGTAATGAGGAGCCAAATGTCAGTCACCAAGACAGTGGGGAAAACGTCATCAGCACATATCAGAGACCTTTGCAGCAGCCTCTCCTATCACGGTCTTTAGAGGTTTAGGAGAGAAAAAATGGTTTCCTGGACTTGGCTTAGAGGGCCTACCTACTCTATGTAGCTTCAGAACATGGTGCCCTGCATTCCAGCTGCTTCAGCTCCAGCCATGGCTAAAAGGAGTCAAGGTACAGCGCAGGCCATTGTTTCAGAGGATGCAAGCACCAAGCCTTGGAGGCTTACACATGGTGTTGAGCCTGAGGGTGCACAGAAGTCAAGAATTGAGATTTGGGAACCTCCACCTAGATTTCAGAGGATGTATGGAAACATCTGGATGTACAGGCAGAAGTTTGCTCATGGAGAACCTCTGTTAGGGCAGTGCAGGAGGGAAATGTGGGGTGGGAGCCCCAACACACACTCTGTACTGGGGCATTGTCTGGTGGAGCTGTGAGAAGAGGGCCACCATCCTCCAGACCCCAGAATGGTAGATTTATCAACAGCTTTCATCATGCCCCTGGAAAAGTCACAGACACTCAACACTAGCCATGAAAGCAGTCAGAAAGGGGGCTATACTCTGTAAAGCCACAGAAGTGGAGCTGCCCAAGGCTGTGGGAGCCCACCTCTTGCATCAGCTCACCCTTGATGTGAGATGTAGAGTCAAAGGAAATCATTTTGGAACATTAAGATTTCATGACTGCCTGATTGGATTTCAGATTTTCATGGGGCCTATCGCCTCTTTGTTTTGGCTAATTTATCCCATTTGGAACAGGAGTATTTACCCAATGCCTGCACCCCCATTGTATCTAGGAAGTGACTAACTTGCTTTTGATTTTACAGGCTCATAGGCAGAAGGGACTTGCCTTGTCTCAGATGAGACATTGGACTTGGACTTTTGAGTTAATGCTGGAATAAGTTAAGACTTTAGGAGACTGTTGAAAGGGCATGACTATAGTTTGAAACTGTGAGGACATGAGATTTGGGAGGGGCCAGGAAAGGATGATATGGGTTGGTTCTGTGTCCCCACCCAAATCTCATCTTGAATTATAGTTCCCATAATTCCCTTGTGTTGTGGGAGGGAGCCAATGGGAGGTAATCTAATCATGGGAGCAGTTACCCTCATGCTGTTCTTGTGATAGTGAGTGATTTCTCATGAGATCTCATGGTTTTATAATGGGCGTTTCACCCTTTTGCTCATACTTCTCCCTGCTGCCACCCTGTGAAGAGGGATGTGTTTGTTTCTCCTCCCACCATGATTGTGTTTCCTGAGGCCTCCTCAGCCATGTTGAACTGTGAGTCAATTAAACCTCTTTTCTTTATAAATTACCCAGTCTTGGATATGTCTTTATTAGCAGTGTGAGAACAAACTATTGCAGTAATATATTTTCTCTTCCTTATGATTTTCTTCATAGACTTTCCTCTAGCTTACTTTATCATAAGAATACAATATATAATGTATATAACATATAAAATATGTGTTAATCAACTGTTATTTGGTAAGGTTTCTGTTTAACAGTAAGCAATTAGTGGTTAAGTTTTTAGGGAATCAAATTTACACAAAAATTTTTCACCATACAGAGGGTCAGCACTCCTAACCTCCATGTTGTTCAAGGGTCAACAAAAAAAATCAAGTAATTGATGATTTCGATATTTTTTTTTTTTTGAGATGGAGTCTCGCTCTGTCACCCAAGCTGGAGTGCAATGGCACAATCTCAGCTCATTGCAACCTCTGTCTCCCAGGTTCAAGCAATTCTTCTGCCTCAGCCTCCCAAGTAGCTGGGATTACAGGCACACACCACCACATCAGCTAAGTTTTATATTTTTGTGGAGATGGGATTTCACCTTGTTGGCCAGGCTGGTCTTGAACTCCTGACCTCAGGTGATTCACCCTCCTTGGCCTCCCAAAGAGCTGGGATAACAGGCATGACCCACTGCTCCTAGCTGATGATTTGATTTTAAGACTCTGGGTGCAATTCACAGAAAACTGACTTTCAGAGATATTTCATCTAAAACGAGATTTTGCGTTAAAGAGAAACTTTAAAAGTTGAGGAAAACACATTTGCAGTTCCTCAAAAAATTAAACATAGAAATACACATCACACAGGGATTCCATTTCTAGATGTATACCCAAGAGAACTGAAAACAGGCATCAAACAAATACATGCACATGCATGCTGGTAACAGCATTATTCAAAATAGCCAGAAGATGGACAGTTCAAATTTTCATAAATGGAACAAAAGACAAATTGTGGTATATAGACATAGTGGAATATTATTCAGCCATTAAAAAAATTAAATACTGTTTTACATGCTACAATGTGGATGAACCTTGAAAACACTGTACTAAGTAAAGGAAGGCAAACATGAAAAGTCATATGTTGTATGATTCCATTTGTATGAAATATGAAGACAAGTAAATTCAGAGAGATGGATGCAGACTGATGGCTGCCAAGGGCTGGGAATGGGAAGCAACTGCTTAATGGGCACAAAGTGATGAAAAGTTTTGCAACTCTGTAGAAGTACTGGTTTCACAGCACTGGGCGTGTACTCCACGCCACTGAATTATTTACTTAAAAATGGTTAATGCTATGTTTTGTGAATTTCACCTAAAAAAAAAAGCTTTTCAGTAAACAAAAAAGTTAGAAATGCAAAGCCACTGCAACTTAAAATATGGCTCAGAAAAATATGTGTAAGAAAGGCATTGGACAGTCAGAATTTTATGTAAATGTGCATGTGATAAGATCAGGACACAGAGAAGAAAACAGAGCTCAAAGCAAGTTTAAGAAAAACAAACTTCCATAGAAAGGCACGCCCAACAAAAGCAAACCTTCCCTAAAGCAAACTTAGGAGCTGTTTTTAAATAAACAAAATATAAATGTAGACATGTTTTAAAATTTTATATTATTGACCCAATTTCCCAATAATGATTCTAATTCAATTTTTTTGTTGATAATAGGTAATGCATTTATATTTAGGTTATGAAATTATCTAATTATTTTCAAATGTATGGTATAATTCAAGCAATTAAATGTACTTCCTCAATCTTATTTATAGTTTTGCTTCATATGCCCCATTTTCAGAAAGCAATGCAAAGGAAAGTGTTAGTCTATCTTTGGTCTGTTGTCAAAAGAACTCTATGTAAGTTAGGTTTAATTAGTTTTAGCATACAAAACAAAGAACCATATCAGAATAAGGGATGTGGAGCAACTTCTAAATACAAAAAGGGGACTATAAAAGTCCACATATTGAGTCAGAGTTATAGCGATGATACGATACAGTTATTTCAAATAATTTTCATGATTAGCATACGTTAATCTGAAAAAAGAGAAAAGCAATTTGAAAACATGGAGACCATATTGAGTACAATATAGAGGGATAAGCGAGAAAACAGGAAAAGAAATGGAAAGTGTTCAGGAAGCAATTATTTGCTCTCCCAGGGTTCTGTGAATGATCTAACAGTAGGTGCCCCTGGAGTGGAAAGGGGTGACTACAAGAGAATAGGACCTGGGCGAAGTAATCAGAGATAAGAGTAACGAGTATTAGAGGCACAAGATACAGAATAGAGAGACAGGGTGACAAAGTTTACAGCCTGAACTTCAAAGACGTTACACAATGAGAAAGCAAGTAAAAGCTGAAAATTAAATGAAGGGTCTGCTCACAAATATTATGAAAATGTAAGATGATGGAATACAAGCTCACTGAAGGAGGCAGTAAGGGCAGGCGAGAGAAAACCCAGGAATGATGTGCAAAAGGCAGTGACATTATGAAAAGCATAAATGAATTTTTAGCCTTCATGTTCAAATACCCAGATAGGCAAGATGAATAGGTGCTGCAGTCAGGAATATAATTCTCAGAAGAAACAATTTTGGAAAACCAAGTTTCACCTAAGCTGAAAAACAGAAAATTAGTCCTTGGTGATCAGGGATGCACTGAGGCCAGAGTTTTCCTTCTAGAAGTTTCAAGGAGATGCAAAGCAGTGAACTGAGAGCCTTTCCCAAACACTGACTCTGTGTTTGGGGAATACTGAACAAATACCACAAAGTAAATACTGGGAAGAAAATAAGTAATGAAAATGATACAAGAAACAATTTCTTATCCCATATCTACATCTATACACAAATGTGAAAATTGAGAAGCATATTCAATTACTCAAATTATGCCAGAAACAGTTCAGCACTTCATATACCCCTCAAAAATGTTTATGTGCAAATATGATGTCAAGCCAAGTGTGTTATCTTTAATTACTCCTTTAAATGACAGATGTTATAGTTTTATATGCAACTTTGTCTCTTTGCAGTTGTGTCGCTTAAGATTCCTACCTCTCTATTTTCTTATCTGTAGAAAGGAGCTACTGACACTAACAGTATATGCTGTATGCCACACGCTGTTGACATCAAAAGAAACGAGATAATGTGACATGCCCTGCAATTTGTGACACGCTCTATTGATGTTAATTTTGTTGTCATTATTATTATTGTTGTCAGTATGCCTCTGTCAAATAATGTGGACAGGGAGAAGAAAATGTTTTGGTCAAAAACAATATAAAGCTTATTTGGTAGCAACTTACCATGATGAGAGAGAAAATGACAAGCTTACTTCTTTCCTAAACATTTTTGAAAAATTAAATGTTATATTTTATTAATAACCACATTTTGTCAGAAAAGAGGAAATGTGCACATTAAAAGATGCTTCAAACAGAAATTAGTCCAATGTAATTAGTGTGAATTATCAAAATACCAGCATATAAGAGTATATGCGTCCTGTTATAAAAACCAGGTGTTTAAATAAGATAAAACTGCCTCCTGAATTAATAGGGGATTTGAGTTGTGCTTTGTAAAGTAGAAAAGATTGTTTCTAATTGCTTTTCCATAGGTACCAAGTTTTTACATTTTATAAAATGTTTCAAAAAGAAGTTATCAATGTGATGTGGATATTTGTATTCATTTTATCCCTTCTCAATGTATCTTTGGCCCCAAGAAAAGAAATTTAAATATCAATCTATTACAGAATATTAGTTGGGAAAATGCTAACTACAATGAAAGGAAAAAATTTCTTCCAGAATCTTGAGTATAGCGTAGAAATTTCTGCATACATTTTTGAATCCTAGGAAGAGTGTGTGAAGACAGAACAAGGTCCTGAAAGAGGCCAAATGTGACTGGCTCAAGGGACACATAGAAGGTTTGGCCTTAAGTGGGAAAAGGGAACATCTCAGCCTCTGAGACAGGGTGAGAGAACCTGAGTGCAGCCATGAATGTAAATAGCTTATAGATAGAGGGGCAGGATTTAAGAAAGATTGTGCTCAATTGCCTAAATTTTCTTGATTAATTGGGAGGCAAGATTGCCTGCCGAGAGTGGGGCCAGCAGGGTCAGGGGCAGGTGTGGGGAGCTAAAATTAAAAGCAAAACCCAATGAAGCATTAGTTATTGTCACGGACTCCAGGACTGGGATTAATCCTAAGAGATGTTAAATTTCTTTTTTTGTTTTACATATTTTCCTTAAGAAGTAAAAGATTATCATTTATATTCTCAATTTTTTACATGGCATCGGACTATCCTTTCATCTTCCATGTAGCTTTCACACGTTTCCTTGTAAATATTCTTCACTAAATTGCCAGAGATACATGTATGTTTTGCTCTGGATGAAAAATCAATGCATCAGTCTTCAGTTCTTCCAGGTTACCCATGCTTGCAAAAACTGGTTCATCTCAGACTGATAAGAGAAGTCATTTCTAGGGCTTCATATTTGCATGAGGCTGTCTCAGCAATAACATCACTTTGAAATCTTGGTTCCTACTGAATATCTTAGTCTCTGAAGATAATATCCTGAGGAATATGCCTGCAATTTCTACTCTAATTACTATAGCACTCCAAAGAAAACTCTGTTTGATGGTGAAGTCAATTTGCCTACTCCTTCCATTTGCCAGGAAACAACTTCAGGATCTTATCTCTTCCATTTTTGCCAAAAAAAAAAAGTCATGTAAAGAAAAGTTTTGAGCATCTTGCCAACAAAACTTATCTGTCTTATTGGCAATAATAAGCATCTTACTATTAATAATAACTCCTCAAATATCAACAGTTAGATGTGGACTTAGAAAGGTGGCCCATGCCTCAGTCCAGGTAACATAAATTTATCAAACCACAGCCTAATGGGACCCATGATATAACAGCACCTGGTGAAACAGTTGTCTTACTGTTGGATAAGCCCTTTAGGTGTATCCAAGGTGATTGTATCTGTTTAAGTTCCACGCAAACAAGATGTTGAAACAACAAAAGAAATCTGCTGCAACTTCTACTGGCAAGCCCCCTTGTGTCTGATTAATCTTCATGAAGTCCTGGAAGAGTTTTTCAAAACAGTTGGTACAGGAAGGAATTTGGACTCCTGGGGCTGGAATATATGAGAAACTATTAAACTTAAATACTATATGTAGGTGAAGGAGACAGGAGAATATATACCATTGAAACCTGACCCATCCTGAAAGCACAGTTTCATCACCCACTTCCATCTACAGCCAATCCCCATAGAAAATCAAATTTCTGGATAGGAGAGACTGCAATAATACAGCCTTAGACAGATGACTAGGAGAAATGAAATGATGAAGCTGCATGATGCCCTAGCAAGAGCCGGGACTGATTCAAAGAGATGGAAGTTCGATTAGCTAGAGCACAGCCTGTCCTCTTACTAACAAACACTCAGCGGCCGAAAGGCTGGTTTTTGGCTGATCCCCCACATATTTGTGCACTGGGAATCTGTGGTTTGATAGTGTGCATTGACTTGAAAGTCACACATCTCAGAGATCAGCAAAGAGCCAGCACCCAAAGAGAGGCAAAATGGGATGTCATGATTAGATTTTAGCATACTTGCTAATCCACTATCTAACCATCCAACTCTTTTTTTATTTGTTTGTTTTGTTTGTTTCTTTGTTTTTGAGATGGAGTCTTACTCTGTCTCCCAGGCTGGAGTGCAACGGTGCAATCTCTGCTCACTGCAACCTCTGCCTCCCGGGCTCAAGTGATTCTCCTGCCTCAGCCTCCTGAGTAGCTGGGATTACAGGTGTCCATCACCATGCCTAGATAATTTTTGTATTTTTAATAGAGACAAGGTTTCACCCTGTTTGCCAGGCTGGTTTTGAATTCCTGACTTCCAATGATCCGCCAGCCTCAGTCTCCCAAAGTGCTGGGATTACAGGCATAAGCCACTGCACCCAGCCCCAACCATCCGATCCTTAACAATTATATTTTGTCAATCTGACAGAAGATGCAGAAGAGAGGATGCCACTGAGTGGCTTTGCATTAACCCAGACAAAAGCCAATGTAATCAAAGATGGAAGCCCTTCTTTTGTCAATATAAAGTAAGATCTACCTGTCTGTTAATAATAGGGTATCCCATTGCAGACACATTACAAAAAAAAGAGAGAAAGAAAGAAAAAGTAATAGGATATCAGTGTCAGTAATATATTATGATTATGTAAGAGGCTATCATCAGGGATAGCCAAATGGATACACAGGAGGATACACAGGAACTCTGGCAATTTGTGAATCTTACATAAAAAGTTTTTAAAAATCAACCAAAACAAGACATAAAGATTCTTCTGCATACAAATTTATTTCAATCTCTCTCCAGTGATCTTTTGGTCAAAAAAACGTGATCTGCATTATCAGAGGAAGTGGTTTCCTTTCTGTCCTTGTTCCAGGAGATTTCCACCTTACTCACAGGTTCAAGGTAGTAGTAAAGATGGTGTGAGGAGTGGGCCCAGACTAGGGGAGTGCAGGAGCGGGGAGACATACTGTATGATAGTATTTGTGTATTCGTCTTCCGTAGGGAAACAAAGTCCAGAAAGTCCATGTGGTTTATGAGGAGGTGTAGCCGGGCCAGGGCTGAGGATGCCTGAGCACACAATTTATGTCCCATGCCTGATGTGGGCTCCTGGCTAGACCCAGGGACCACATCTCTATCCAAGGTCAAAGAAAATGGGAAGACCAACTTGCCAGTCCTTCCATCTCCTCCATTTATGTCCCTGTTGCCCTATCTCCACCCTGCCAGCTAGATAAAACCAGCCAAGACCACCTTGGCTCACACAGCTACCCAGAAGCTGACTAGGAAGTGTCCTCTTAACTGGGTAAAGCAGACTGATCACACTCCCAGGTAATCCCTACTACTCAGTTCTCCAGCCCTACCCTTAACCCATGACCCAGTTTTTCTCCAAAGCTCATTCTCTTATTTTCCACAAGGCCAAAGCGAGGCCCTGTTATTACACAGTGTCCAACTTCACCTTTAATTTGGCCTATTCTGGTTATGATTAATCCATTTTAAGTTACTATACCACATCTGTTTGGGTCATCTGTTATGTATGACCAGTTCATCAAAGGTATATGGAAGACAGCATTAATACCATGCTTGTTAGCTAGCTACATACTTTGACCAATTTAAATGCTGGTCCTGAGTCTCCAGAAATATCCAAGGGAGATTAATGGGAGAAGTAAGTGTCCTCATCTCATATGCATCTGACTCCTGCAATGTTTCTACTGCTATGCTACCTCCTATGGCTGATTTGGGAGAGATCTCAGATGGGCTATGAAGCAAGCACTGGAAGAACAAAGGGTCATGAGATACCTTGACCATGTCAGTTCTTCACTTAGGCACTGGTATTGAGAGGTGTTGGATGAGTGTGAGGAACACAAACCAGAGCTGAGCCAAGAGGTGAGAAGACTGAGGAGGCAAAAGGTAAGAAACAGAGAGGAAATGTAGATACAAACTAAGTTGAATCATATGAAATAGCCATGTGTGTAGATCAAAAGTAGAATATCAGGCTGGGTGCTGTGGCTCACCCTTGCAATCCCAGCATTTTGGGAGGCCAAAGCAGAAAGATCACTTGAGTCTGGGAGTTTGAAACCAGCCTGGGCAACAAAGTAAGATACTGTCTCTACAAAAAAGAAAAATTAGTGTGTATACGTATACACACATATACATCCATGCACAAAAACAATGACTATATATGTAGTATGTTAGTAATATGCATGCACACATAGTATGTTTATCTTAGTATTACTATCTATATCAGTCTAACATAATATATATAACGTACGTGTGTGTGTATATGTACAGTGTGTGTGTATGTATATATATAGTTAGATAGTAATGTGTACAATGAAGAAAAGTAAGGAAAGGAAGACAGGCAGTGCAGGAGGTGTAATGTACAACTGTAAATAAGGCAATTAAGAAAGTTTTTACTGATAAGTTGACCTTTGAGCAAAGACCTAAGGGTGATAATGGAGTAAACCGTTAGGATATCTGGAAGAATGCTCCAGGAACAGGGAACAGCACAAACAACAAGGTGACAGAAATGGAATGAGGCAAGGAGAGCATAACCGATGAAGTCAAAGAAGCAATGAGGCCATGTTATATCGAGTGTTGTCAAGTTTTGGCTTTTACCCTGGGAAGCAAGGAAACCACTGGAGGGGTGTGAGCAGATGAGAACTGTGCTCTGATGTACATTTGTAAATAATCACTCTGGCTTTTCTATTGAGAATGGACTCTACAAGAACAAAGGTGGAAGCAGGCAGCAGTTTAGACAACTATTATGGGAATTCAGAGGAGAGAGAGAGAGTGGTAGTAACAGATAAGGAGAAGTAGTGAGATTTGAGGAGTATTTTGAGGGTAGAATAAATAGGGTTTGCTGAAAGATTGGCTATGGCATGTGAGAGAGAAACAGAAGGTCAAGAAGACTCTGAAGTGTTTGGACTGAACAACTGGAAGAATAAAAAAAAACTGAAAGAATATGAGCTGCACGTGGTGGCGCATTCTTGTAGTCCCAGCTACTTTGGGATGCGAAGGCAGAGGGCTCGCTTGAGTGCAGGGGTCAGAGGCCAGCCTGGGCAACATAGCAAGACCTCTTCTAAAAACAAAAAACAAACAAACAACACTGGAAAAAAAAAAAAAGGGAAAACTGTGGCAGAAGTAGTCATGAGCAAGATGTAGGGAAATAAAATGTGAAGAGTTCAGTTTAGGTTATGTTAAATTTGAGATGTCTATTAGACATTTAAGGATCATAATATAACATTTATTCTAGAGCTAAAGCTATAAACATTTTCATATATCTATAATTTTAAGCATCCTCAAATGATTGCTTGTGCATTTATAGAAACACCTAGTTCTTTAAAATTAACCTTATTTTTAAGTTAGCCCAAATGCTAACATACACTTTTCTCAAATGAACAGAAATTATAACAACTGACTGTAAAGTGTTGTACAAAAGAACAGGCAAAGGTAGAATCTGATCCACATTTTGCATGTTAATCACACAACTGAGAAACTTTTTCATTTAAAAATGATAAACACATTCTTCACTTTATCCACGTGTACATGAGAAATAAAATTTGACTTAAGTCTAATTTTTAAAATTCATGAGCTTCTATCTGGTGCTCAGTCATGCAGGACTGTAATTTGGTACTCTTATGTTCTCTTTATTTATTTTTTTTAAGCTCAGCTTCTTAGACTCTCTGGTGTCAGAACAAATGTGTCCAGAGTCTTCCAAAAGCATGTACATCATCTCTTTTTGTTTCACAGAGTCCTAGACAAGTCAGGATCTAAGCCCGGGGTAGTCGGAACACAGGTTGTATATGAGTGGGTCATGGTAATCTTTATTTCTGTGGATCGGAGACAAATGGATATGCAAAGCAGAAATGCAGTTATGTACAAGTTGTTATTCTGTGATTGAACTGGTTTAACTTGGGCATTTTATTGTATCTGTCATTGTTTCAACAGCCTTTAGGTAAACAGTACAAAGACCTTGGATTTCAACTACCAGGATAAATTCTTGGATGGCAAAGATGAAAAAAGAAATGAGGGAAAGATGATATTATCTATCAGGATGATGACAGAATATAGATACTCCCTGACTTATGATAGGATTATGTCCCAATAAACCCATTGTAAAACTGAAAAAAACAATTGTTAAGTCAAAAATGCAGCCTAGCCTGCCTTTAACATGTTTAAATTACATTAGCCTACAGTTGGGCAAAATCATCTAACATAAAGCCTATTTTATGCTAAAGTGTTGAATATCTCATGTAATCTATTAAATACTGAAAGTGAAAACTAGAATGGTTGTATGGGTACTGAAAGTATGGTTTCTACTGAATATGTGTTACTTTTGCACCATTGTAAATTTAAAAAACACTAAGGCAAGCAATAGTAAGTCTGAGACCATTTGTATTTTTTAAAAATTAAATAGGAAGGAAGAAAGAAAGGAAAGAGCAAGGCACTCCACCAAATTCAGCCTTGTGTTTATTATGTCTTCCGGTTTTCTCTACCTCTCATTTTGTAGTTTTCCGACTCGAACTGGGCTGACTGATTTCAGTTCGCCATTCCCTACCCATCCCTCTTTTTACCAATTATCCCTCTGAGAACTTTGAAACAGGTAGGCATGCCTATTAACATAAACACAATATTTTGATCTAAATAAAACAACCAGAGTGAGTAACTGGTTATACAGTTAACAAGGTGCTCCAATTTCACCCCAAGATCACCACAGATTCCTTCTCAATACCACCTTAGAAAGAAACAAATTCCCTCTAATCAGCTAGAACTACAATAAATTCTCGGTCTTATGCTTGGCCTGCTTTAGAAGTGAACATAGTGTTTGTAAAGGAAAGGCTGCAGACTGGTATTCTTTAATTAAATTATCCAGATAATTATGCAATTCTTCATATCATTCCACTAATATATGCATAGACTGAGCGAGAGGCTTGCCTGTAGTGCTAACTACAATGCTCAGTGGTGCAACCACCGAGCTTTCCTATGTTCTTTTTTAGTCTCTAGATTTAAAAGTAAGCAAGAGGGGGGAGAAATACCTAGAACGAAGGAGGAAAGATGAGTGATTTGATCATCACAAACCCCAGAGCCCTGTTAAAAAGTATTTGTACGTTAAAAAATCTTTTTTGCTGAAAGCTTTTTTCAGGAGAAATAAATTATACTGACTATATAAATAAAAGCAGAAAGAGCAAAGACGAACATGAACATATATTACCAATGCCATTCATCAAATACAGCTGACACTTCAATCTAATCCAGCAAATGAAAACACAGAAGTTTATAGAGTTATAGGAAGTAAGCAATTTAAACATACCAGGGTGCAAGGTCATCTAACAACACAACTCGGAAGATGTTCCCTTTTTCTTTTCTCTTTTTCTCTCTTTCATCCTTTTAAGCCTCTCAAATACTGATTGCTAATCCATCTTTCTCACAGGATGAGGCCATCTTTAAATCATATAATTGATAGTAGCAGTCCAAATGTTCTTAACAAGTCCACCTTCCTCTAATGTCATAAAATAAAAGGACATTTCATGCATTTCATCCTATCATTAGGGTGCCAGGTTTCTCTTTCCATAATAAAGTAATACATTTCTTAACTAATTAGTTCATTAATTTTAAATGTGATTCCCAGTAAAAACTCTTTGAGATAGTTAATCTTTCTTAAAAGTGTGTGAGGTTGTAAAAAGCAGTTCTTAGAGCACTGTCACCACCAATCAGGAACAGTCTGAACGGGCGAGGGAATACAGAGTTGCAAAAACGCATCTCGTTTTGTTTTTTAAAGTAAACCTCCAAGGCTGCTTTATAACCAGAAATCATATCCATGTCATGCAGATGCTGTGGTAAACTTTATGGTTCCAATTAGGAACGGACAGTTTTCAAAGCACTGCTCAAACACTTTGCTAGTCTATATGTAAATACTTCACTAAAACCACTGAACGGTGATGGAGTTCAATATTAATATCGCAAATTAAAGATGACATCTGAATGCCTACTATCCAGAAGAGTGATCAGAGCTCATGGCAAGGCAATAATCAGTGGCTTAAGCAACTTTCAAGCACCATGGGGGAAAAACAAATGGGATAGAGCTTAGAAATTGCACTGGTGCATGAAGAACATACCATATTAAAGAGCAACTGCTGATTGACCTGGTGATGAAGTGGAGGATATGACCATATGCTTCCATAAAGGACATTTGGAAATGGCTTCGGGATGATCCCCTGAGAGCTCATGACTATTACCTGGTGTATTCCCATTAATTGACAATGTAAACTTTTAACTGTAACAGTGAAATAAGCTGTCAAAATAAATGCCTGTTCTCCTGGGAGGAAAAAATTACCTGAATACTTATCACACCCAGCGTATTTTCCAGTCAGAACTATCAAAGGGTTATGCTGGATACAGTTCCTTTACATATTGTAGTCATTGCCTTGGAAAGAGGAATGGTTTCCACTTCTTTACTTGGATCATTTGAATGGGGAATATAGGTGTGTTAAAGTGGGAATAAGAATACAAAGTTGTAGAAAAAGTGAGAGATGAATCAATGAAGAGTTTACAATGTCAGCACAGTGCCCTTTGCCCTATGCTAAGAATCCTGCTCTGGGCCTGCATCCTTTAGTAAACCAGGTTTTTCCTTACAGGAACCAATAATAAAGAATGTGTAAAGAAGGTAGTCCCAGCATGATGTCCACATCCAAGAATCTCTGTGAGGAAGGCGCTGCGGTTCCTAAGACGCTGCACTGCCATTTCTTCCTGCATGCTGGGGAAATGACAGGAGTGGAGATGAGCACAGAGGTGAATAAATGTCATGTCCCTGTGGCCCTGTGTGCAGTGGTCAGAAGAGTGGGCTCTGGAGTCTGGTGGCTGGAGTTCAAATCCCCGCTCTGCCGTGTGGGCCAGTTGTGTGGGCTTGGTCATGTGCTTCAGCTTCCTGTGTCCAATGTGGCTACCCCGCAGGTCAGGGCCTGGTGTACATTCTATGGACACTGCCTCTTATTTTTGTCTTCCTGACCCCAGAACAGTCTAGGAACATGTTTAGGGAGCAAATTAAGAGTCCAACAATTGTTCTGGCTCCAGTTCATCCCGTGTGCTCTCTTCGGTTCAAAAAGTGAAAGGGGGGATTTTGAGTCGCTGTTGATTCCCTTTGTCTGTGTCTGTCCTGGCTTCGCTGAAGAAACCACAGCCTGGGCTGCTTATCCTGCTGAACCTGGGCCCAACGGGGATGTCACTCTCCAGGTCCCTTCTCCACCTGAGGAAGAGCCCTGGGCAATAGGCTGGGGTCACAGCACCTCTGCCCCTACTGACTTTCTTTGTACTGTTTTCCCACAAGTTGTTCTGCTTCTAGACCTAGGGAGATAGATCCAGCACCATGAGGAAGACAGAGCCATCCCACTCTGTACTCCTATCCCCGACATCCCCCATAACTATGTAAAGCACCAGACCTCTGATGCCAGATGGCACCATCTTCCCTGATTTCCTGGGAACAACTCCTAAGTAAACAATTTGTAATAGGGGTTCTGCTTCTGAAGAAAGCCAAACTAAGACATTAGTCGTTTTTTTCTAGTAGCATCGCCGAGGTCTGAAATAGATAGGGAACTGCAGTAGTTACATGGCTTCGGGTGTTAGAGATACAGCATCAGCAGCAGCAACCAGGAAGGCACCTGTGAGCAGGTGAACCAACGGAGAAATCTCCATAAATCTTTGCATGTCGTGCTAATCCTTCTTTTATTTATGGCCTTCTCTTTTCCTGAATATTCTTTTTCTTACAAGAGGCTTTAAAATTGGAATTCTAGAAAAAAAGAAACAGGATACAGAAGCAGGTCCAAAGAGAGCACTGCTTTCTCCTCTAATTGCTGTGAGTGGATCAACAGACTGTGAAGAGCAGGTGCCTCATGAGGCTGAGATTTTCTCACCTGCACTTTTTCCAGGAGGCTGACACAAATGGAAGGATGTGACATGAGGGCAAACTCCCTGGAACAATCATCTCCCACAACTGTACAGCTCATAATAGCTTTAATAGGAACGCAAACAATAATAAAGGCACGCTGCCTTGCCTCTATGAGATCAAACAATGCTCAGGTTGATGGAGGGGACACTTTTATGTCTCCTGAAAAGTCCATATTTCTGGATATCACTGAACTACCAAGACTCTTCCTAAGGGAAGGTTAAAAAAATAATTGTGGTTTGGGTTTCTGTTCAAAAAGAGAACAAACTGTTATTTAAGTTCTGTGAGAGAACAACAGAGAACACTGACTATAGAGAGTGTCTCTGACCCATCGCCTGATAGAAGAAAAATAAAGCAGAGGCTGCCCATTAATACCCTGCCCTGAATTCAGGAGTTGTTGGAGTGGGTAGGACAGGCAGGAGGTATTATTATTTTTTAATGGCTACTTCAATGGAGATGTGCACGCTAACATTGTTCTTGGAGAGAAAGCTTTTATTCTGTGAGATACTTGTCATGCTCCAATTAAAAACAGAATTTATTGTTAAGGGGTAGGAAAATATCAGTTTCTTTCCACCTGTATTTTGTCTATTGTTGAAAATCTTACATAAGGAAAAAGGTTGAGACTGAGAAGAGCTTTTTTTTTTAAGTCCAAAGTAGGGAACATTGCCACTTTAAAAAATATCATTTCTGAAAGAAAGCAGAGGTGTCAGAGACAAAGAGAAAAGGAGGGAGATGTGCCAGTCAGTCGATAGTATTTATTGAACACTCACTGTGTGGGGAGAACACAAAGGACATAATACACTTGGTGCTTGTTCGCCAGGAGCTAGTGAGCTACGGAAAGGACTAGCGTTAACACGAGAAAACAGTTTAAACGAGACGCATAGGAAACCACATGACTCATTGTAACTTTTAAGAAGAGTGTGTGTGTGTGTGTGTGTGTGTGTGTGTGTGTTTAAAAGGAGCTTGAAAGCAAGAAACAGCCATGGTAATGAAATCAGAAAATAAACGCCACCAAACCTAGGAGAAATGATATGAGAATACAAATTATCCGGTAGCACTTTTGTCTTTCAGTTGACTCTTCTCTGAGTGTAAATCAGAAGTGGAAATATAACACAGGATACTTTTCTTGTCATTGGGACGTCAGGGAACTGGCATCTCACCACGTCTGATAGCTAATATATGTTATGGTTCCACCTCGTGCGAGTGATTTGACTTGAAAATGCAATGACAGGGAGCCATATTGGGGAACAGAAATTGTTTACATAATTGCTTGGTCTGTTGGTGAATCTAGGCCCTCATTTAGAATTCATTATTTTATAAACTGCACAAAGGGATTTCCAAGTTGTCAAGCTTAGTTTGTGAAAAATAAAATAAAAAGATATGATAAAATGTCTGGCACAAGCTTTTCTGACTTTAATTTTTTTTCCTCTGTCCTATTCATCTTCCCAGTCATAGCGGGTACTCCATCAGCTGTGATAGCTGCTATTTTCTCTGGATTTAGATCAAACAACCTCAGAACATCCATCAGGGCCATTTCTACATCCTTTCTCCTTTGATGCCAAACCCCAAAGATTCCCCATCATGTACAGTCTGCAAGTTGTTGGACTGACAAGCATTAGTAACCTTGGAACGTCACCCAGACACCAGCTTTCATCCTGGAGGAGGCTAATGAATTTTGCTGCAACCAACTTGGTCTTGAAATGATTTTTCTTCAGGTCACCTTTCATAGTTAAAATAGTTTGCTTTCTTATAGTTTACTTTTTGTCTGCTGAGTTACTGTGGCAGAGAGAATTGAGCCTGAGGACATGAGAGTCTGAAGCACAAAATTCTAATACCAACTTTTAATGCTGCATATTTTTTAATCATCTGAGCAAAACTTTAATTTCTAAGAGTGTCCTCATCAGTTAAATAGAAGTATAAAAGTGTAATCCACAATTTAGGGTTTTTGGCTTTGTAAGCATAGAAGCCCTTTAAAATACTTATATACAGTATACATACATTTAATATACTTTTAACATAATGTGTGTACACACACATACACCCAGAGACTCCTGTGTGGAATTAATTATACATTTGGTATACACTAAAGAGGAATATACCAAATGACGTAAATGTAACTAATAAAGTTTTAAGCAACTTTATATTGTATTAAGCACAATAGCAACTCTACATGCTCTTTAACAGGACAGTACAAACACGTGTGAGATGTATCAATTACTAATGCAATTTCTGTATGCATTAAAATGTGCCTGTTCTTCAAAATCACTGAGTTCTAGGGGATGCCACAGATTTAAGAACCAGCTACTGTAGGGCTACAATATGCAATAACTGTTTCTGGGTCTGTGATTTATTCATGTAGAGAGGAGTGTTAATATGACCCAAGTCAAATGTTCAATCCCAGGATCCGTGCATTTATGTAATTAGGATTTGTTGAAGACTAACCACATGCATGTCACCCCTGTTTACCCAGCCATTGCTAGAGGCAGAGGGGACCCTCAACATTTCAAAATTGAATGAATAAATAAATAAATAATGTCACCTAAGACTCTCCAATTTATAGCTACTAGTGGAGTTACCTGATTTACAGATACCTTCACTGGCTTCTGCCCCTGCCCAAATACTGCAGACTTTTGTCCCTATGAAAACCCCACCCAGGAACTGTATTTCTGATCCCGTCTTCTCTAAGTGTCTCACACATGCCCTCCTTTCCTATTCCTCATTCCCACCACGGCCCACGGATTCACTTGAGGGCGCCGGCACCCTCCTCACAAAGGCACCGTCATCCAGGGCTTCTAAAGCAGAAAGCTGGTCATTCTAGAAGATGGTCGCATTCCCTGGTGACTGCTCATGCAAGCTTCACCATGTTTGTCACGAGATAGTGGGGAATGCTCCTGTTTCCCACTTTATGCCACACTTTATCAAGGAGGCATCAAAAAGAAAGATGTCTCATCTGACCCCTCGTGAAAGCAGCTTGTCCTGGTAGCCTCGGCTTGTTCCACAGCCACTGTTCCACAAGGCTCATGAGGAAGACCTGAGGGACAGATATCTGAGATGTGCCCCATGCTGTCCTCTCCAATCCTGCTTTCCCCTGCACCCCATCCCAACACTACTTCAGCAGTGCTTCTTGAATTTTGTTATGCATCTCAGTTACCTGGGGATCTTGCTAAAATGCAAATTCTGATTTAGTCAGATTGATCTGGGGCCTGACATTCTGCATCTATCAGGGCCAGGACTAGGCACAAAATTTACGGGGTGACAAAAAATTCAGTAATCAAGATAATATTTTAATGCAATATTTTGAAAAGTCCAAATGAATACCAAATAAATCCATGATGAACAGAATACCCAAATTTTAAATGCAGGATTAAAAATCTCAATTGATGTTAAAATCAGACCACATTTTGAGCAGCAAGTTTCCATATCCAAAAAAATTAACTTATTCCAAGGGATTATGCCACTTATTTTGACCAATTACGCACTAATCTGCTGATTTGGGCATATGCTAGGACTATATATACATGCACACAGACACTCGTCTTATGCTTACATCATCATGGGAAGGAATTATAATCAGTTGAAGAAACTTACATTCTCAGCTTGGGGGAGGAATCATTTTTGTGCCCCTGGAGAGTGTTAGCAATGCCTCAAGACATTGTTGTTGTAACAAGATCTAAGGAGTCTGCTGGCTTCGGGTGGGTAGAGGTCAAGATGCTACTAAATATCATACAATGCACAAGACAGCTCTCCACAACAAATAATTATCTGGTCTGAAATGTCAACAGTGTTGAGATTGAGAAATTCCGCTATAAAAATAGTATACAGAATGTAAGGACACCACAGACAATCGATGTTGTCATAACTGAGTTTGAACCCAAGTATCCTTGAGTTTTGGATTTTTCCTGCTTACCAGCTTCCCTCACTATGAAGAGAGCATTTTTACTTCTAACTTTGGGCATGACTTAGTCATAGTCAATAAAGAACACCTCTTTATGTATAAAGATACAATATATAAAGAAATTAATACTCTGAGAATCTTTAGGCAAAGGCCATTGGGTGACAAATTGAAAAGGTTAGGAAGAGTGGGTACTTGTTTCTAATTTAAATCCAATTAAGGATGCAAGCCCATTGTGATTCTGTGGAAAACTGGCTGTGACAATGTTTAATGAAAGTAGATCTCAAACCACATTCTCTGGCATTGAATTTGGAAAGCTGAACTTTCCCTGACGTTTTGTACGACTTTAGATTTGAAGCCAGTAGAAAATTCATCTAGCTTTCCAAAATTGTTTATTTGTTGGTTGAATCATAATCATACCAAAAGCCAAAATTAAAAATGCACAAGAACATAATTTAAAATGTGTGAGTACATGAATAAATAAAACATCAATATTTTTATCTTGAAATCGTATTCTAGGGGTATTAAAAATGATAGAATCCAACCTTACTCTGTACCCCTTGTGATCACAAAGTCCCAAGGTATAAAACAACTATAAATGGTTTCAAAGAGTCTTAAGGAAAAGTAAAATGTGCCTGCTTGTACAAAAATTGAGACATAAAGTTACTATATTAACTAATAATTTTTGGAGAGCTATGGATTGATGATTTGCATATTGTCTTTCAGCACTAAAGCCACTTTTTTATGATATGCTGTGTGTTGCTGGGCCTGAGCTTTTACAAAACATTTCCAAGGCTTCCTTGACTTCTACCTTCTCTTAGGCTAACAGAAAGCACAGACAGGAGATTGGAAGGCAGAAAGAAGGGAGAAGGTATTTCCATCATGTTCTCCAATTTCTGGACAGCCACTGCTATGGCCTCCAAGTTCTTTTCGCACTCCTGGCACCAGACATGCCCCCAACCCAGGGACTAACATCAGCAGTGGGGTGAGGTGGAGGCCTCCTCCAAGCTCCTCTTCTTTTTTGTATCCCCAGGCCTCGGGGTAGTAGCTACTCTCAGCAGTTACTAACATCGGGGTTTGTGATGGTCAATTTTAAGTGTCAACTTGACTGAGCTAAGGGATGCCCAGAGAGCTAGTAAAATATTACTTCTGGGTGTGTCTGTGAGGGTGTTTCTGAGAGAGATTTCATGGCTGAGTAAGGAAGAGTGTCCTCACCAATGTGAGTGAGCATCATTCGATCCATTGAGGGCCTGAATAAGAGAAAAAGGCTAAGGAAGGGCACATGTTTTTCATCCTCTTGAGCTGAGATAACCCTCTTTTTTCCTGCCCTTGAACATCAGTGTTCCCATTTCTCAGGCTTTTGTATTTGGACTATGACTACACCAAAAGTTTTCTTGGGCCTCCAGCTTGCAGATGGCAGATCATGAAACTTCTCAGTCCCAACAATTACAGGAGCCAATCCCTCATAATAAATCTCTTTCTATGTACCTATCCATATCTATCTATCTATATAGACTAGAGAGATGGAGGAAGACAGGGGAGGAGGGAGAGGGAGGAAGGGAGAGTGAGAGGGAGAGAGGGAGGAAGGGAGAGGGAGAGAGGGAAAGAGGGGAAAGAGGCGGGGGGTGAGAGAGAGACAGAGAGAGAGGGAGAGAGATCCTATTAGAGAGAGAGAGAGATCCTATTGCTTCCCTGGAGAACCCCTAACTAACACAGGGCTACCTCAACAATCCATTTCTGTTCTTTCAACTTTCAAACACCTGAGTAAATAATTCTCTGCATGAAATCTCTCTGCTTGAAATACCTATCCTCCTTCTATTTTCTGAACTAGAACTTCACTGATGTAGGATACTAACAACAAAGATATAGGAGATATATAGCAATAAAATGCACGTAAATGTGCTGATTACATCTTTTCATATACAACTTATCAGTTGTGCGTTTCTCTGTGACTGTGCTAGGAATGAATAACGTGTAGAACATTGCATTGTGTGCCTTGAACAGAATAGGTACTTATAAAGAGAGTATATTTATTTGCCATTCATGCTTTCTTTTTTCCAAACTGGAGGAAGATGAAGATTTGGCAGATCAAAATTTTATTTTTTTTTAAAAAAAAGGATTCCAGCTGCTTGACCAAAAGAAGAAGTGTCCAGAATGTATTTCAATAATGACTCACTACCAGATGTTATCTAGAGCTTTCTCCTTTTTAAGAGCAATGAAGCCTGTCCAAGAGAAACAAGCATCCCACTCTTCCTCTGGGACTGTAGAAAATTGCTACCTGCAAACCTTGCAGACCTAATTGATCATGTGAGAGTGTATTTGTATGCCTGTGTATAACTTTTGATTTGCCTGTTCATTTTAAACAAACACTTCTCTATTTTTTCTGTGGATCCTGGATGTTCATAAGTCTGAAAGAAACTTGAATATGTTGGCAGCCTGGCTTCAGTCATCTAAATTATACTATGTATAACTGTGAATGTCTTCCCTAAAACACAGAACCTTAGGAATGATGAAAATTTCTGAATAGTCTGACAAACATTTTATTCCACACAAACACAGCAGTTGGTGATTTTATGCCAATTTCAATGACATTTGATGGGTAAGGAGAAGATAAATGAATGTCTGTATCTTTATAAAGCCAGTTATATATCTTATAAAATATGGTACCTTCCTGTTCATAATATTCATGTTAGAGGAAAATATTTTTCTTGCCCTCACTCATGTGATTGTATTGAGTGAGGTCTACAATTAATAGAGATATTTATACAGCCACTGTCTGCAGATTACCAGTGGTCCAATGCCATCAACTATTCAGTGAATTTGGAACAACATCCTGGATGCTAATAGAGAGAAACAAAGGAACATGAGATATGGGCCCTGCTTTATTAATCACAGTCTTTAGCAGGAAGTGATGGGATAATCATGTGTGTTTATTGCAGCCTAATAAACTTTATAAATACATGCACATATGAAGGGCTCTTTGTGATGCACTGAGACATGCTTAAGTGATAGATAATTCATGGAGAGGCCATTTGAAATCAGGGGAATGATTACTGTGACCTGTGGTATGAGTCTGCTGTCTTAGCCTGACTTCCCCCTGGGAAAACAAAGTCTGAGGTTCAGGCTTTTGTACAAGTAGTCTATTTTGGAAAGCAATCCCAGGGAACAGGAGTGAAGGATTACTGATTTTGAAACAAGGAAGAAGGAGAAGGCAAATCAAGGATACTTTCTTGAGTTGGTCACCACTGTGGGTTTACTGGAGCTCTACCATGCTGGTACCCGGGGTGGCCAAATAGAGTGTCCACTCAAAGGATCATGGGGAAAAGCATTTATCCATTGGCTCTAGGATGTCCCTTGGATCTCCCCTGGGGTTTAGCATTGCCCATTGGCACCCACTTCCAGAGTCATAGGTGTCCTATACCACAGCATGAAGAGCACAGGGCAGGTTAGGAGAGAAGCAGTGCTTTCAGCATAAAATGGGCCAAAGCTTGTGCAAGCTTGTTTACAGTAGCTGCAACTACAGTGGGAAGCAAGATTAAAATGGCATGAGTCAGTGTCCAAGAGGAGTCTGAGACGTCCAAAACAGAGTTTAAGCAAGGAAGTCATCTAGATAAGATATTTGGCTTTCTCTGCTATGATAAATGTTTTCATAAGGAAGTACCTGTCAATATGTCCTGGTTTGTATTTTCTTTTTCTTTCTTTCTTCTTCTTCCTCCTCCTTCTCCTCTTCCCCCCACCCCCGCCACCGCCACTTCTTCTTTTTGCTGCTGCTGCTTTTGTTTTTGAGAAAGGGTCTCACTCTGTTGCCCAAACTGGAGTACAGTGGCACAGCCTTGACCTCCCAGGGTTAAGTGATCCTCCTGCCTTAGCCTCCCTAGTAGCTGGGACTACAGGTGCACACTACCACATCCAGCTAATTTTGTTTATTTTTTGTACAGACAAGGTGTCACTATGTTACCTAGGCTGGTCTCAAACTCCTGGACTTAAGCAATCCTCCTGTTTCAGCCTCCCAAAATGCCGGGATTATAGGCATGAGCCACCACACCTGGCCTTCTTTTTCGTATGAAGCGCCTCATTTTCACAGACATTCCACTAATAATAAACTAATTTATTTCCTGGCTCTTATATAAGTGATGTGTATGTCATCAACTTTGAAGAAAGGGAAACTTTCTTGTCTTACTTTAAAGTGACTAGATTGTAATCTTTATTGCTTACTGTAACCAACTACAGGGCCACCCCAACTTGGGGTGGAAGGAGGAAGGTAAATACATTTTGATTTATTGATCATTTTTTGAGACAGAGCTTCACTCTCTTGCTCAGGCTGGAGAGCAGTGGTGCAATCTTGGCTTACTGCAACCTCCACCCTGCCAGATTCAATCCATTTTCGTACCTCAGCCTCCTGAGTAGCTGGAATTACAGGCGCGTGATACCGTGCTTAGCTAATTTTTGTATTTTTAGTAGAGACAAGGTTTCATCATGTTGGCCAGGCTGGTTTCAAACTCCTGAGCTCAGGTGATCCGCCCACCTCAGCCTCCCAATGTGCTGGGATTACAGGCGTGAGCCTTAACGCCCAGCCTGTAAATATATTTTTAAAGAGCTACTGTCTACATAAACAATTTGAGTCACCCAAAATCAGCTTGTTAGTGCCATTCTGATGGCTCATCTCACACAATCCAGCATAAGAAATACTGAGCCTCCAGCAAGATTCACTTGCTCACCAGGCTGTCCTCTGGGATCTGGCACCTGGCTGCAGGGCCCTACGACAACCCCACACATTCAAGTCTGGAATTCCTAAGGGCATCTGGGTGATTCCACACTTGCCACTTGGGGAGAGAGGATTGGAGAGTAGTCATGATGGGTAGCCATGGGGTCCAGGGCCCCTGCAGGTATTGGTCCAGCTCAGCGCATCCTGCTGGGATGGCACTGCTGCTCTGGCTGGTCTCAGCTATGTGAGGAGGGCTTAGAAACTTTTGAGGAAGTTGCTCCAATACACAAGGGGGAGAGGAGGACAGGACCGGCTCCCTGCTACCCTGCTCCCAGCCCAACCCAGGGCCCAGAGCTGGGGCCTTCTTGCCTGGGTCTGAGAGCAGAACTAATTCTTGTAGTTTCCTCTTGTTTTAAAAACAAGAGGCCAAGTCACTGTTATTCTGACAGACTAAACACCTGGAGAAATGGACTTTTCCTTTGTGCACTAATGCTGAACGTTTATAAATCAGGCTTTATGCAGTGTAGAAATGCGTATGTATATTGGAAACCCGTTTTTATCTGCAATACAACCAAGGGGCAACTCATTAGCGGTATTAAAAAACCATCTTCATGCTTTATATATTACTCCCCAGACACTCATATTCTACTTAGAATGCACTCCTGGTTTAAGCAGAATGGAACTTACCTCATTTTCATTTGATCTGTAATAGAATCTGTAGGCAACACTATATGTTTTCTTCTATTCTTCATGTTTAAAGGTGCCGTGTTATTATTTTAACCCTTGGTTAATATTTCTTACAACCCATATTTAAATCACAGGTTCCACAGAAAACAACACTATCAAGGTAATACAGTGCAAACATTGTCACCTGTATACCCTTTCTTAAGACGACAGCATTAATGCTGCTGTTACTGTTGAACTGCTCCTGTTTCCATGAGGTTAACATATAAAAATGTATTATTCATGAAAGAAAATGCATTTCATATATTTTACCAATTGCTATTATTGTTCTAGAGGGGGAAATAAATGAAAATGGTGGTAGTTGTAGAAATGCATCCTTATTCAGGACTTAATATACACTAACAATTTAGACTACTTACCTTCTTCAACTTTAAGCCTTCCATTAAACTGCAAAGCTTCATGTCAGCTAAACTCTATAAATGTTAATTTAAGGTCAAGGTGCTCCTGGGAAGCATTTGAATGCTTAGAGCAGAGCCCAAGAAAACTTCTTTTCAAAGATTTATGGGATGATATGACTCTGTTCTGAAAAATAGGAACTCTATTTCTACCTTTTCCAATCACTTTCTATTTCAAGCTCTAGGACACACTTTCCTTTATGGATCTTTTTGAGATATTTAATAGCATTCTGGAGATGTTAAAATGCAAATTTTTTCCATGTGTAATGTATAGCGTCTCTCCAATTTAAACTTCATTTAGTAATGCCAAATGCTTTGTACGGTGAGGAATGAATCATCCATGACTCAGGAGCACCTTTGTCCATAAAAATGGCCAAAGCGCAGTTGCATCATTTACAACATCAAATTATCACAAGGTAGGATTTTTAGCCAATAATCACTTTTTCTGAAACTAAATTACACTTCAAAGTGCATTTAAGGTTTTGTTCAAAGGGTCCCACAGTCCAGTTTTCTCTGTTGCCTAAATTACTGTATGGAATAAAGCTGAGCACACAGGAATATGAAGTTTTCTCCACATTTAGGCTACCAAAGTTTATTTCAACAAGGATCCGGAATCTTTTAGGGGGATGAGAAAGAGCAGCATGGTTTACTATCTGGCTGGAAGCTGTGGAGTCGCTTCATTTCATGCGTGAACGTGAGGTGCTGACAGTGAAGTCTCACAAGGAGAGAGGAAACAGCATCAGCATATTCATACTTCTTTCTGGGGTACAGGGTACTTAGGCCAACATTTATTGACTCTTCTAGGAATCCCCCACCCACAGCCACTGGTCAAGGAAGGCAGATTTAGACAGTCTCTTAAGTGTTTATTATTATTATTATTAAAATCAGTTTTATTTAAGAATTTCCAACATTGGCAACTCTTTTAAAAAGCAACCAAGCATAGGACACAGAACTGCAGCAAACAGCATTCTTAAGGGTAGCTAACAGACATAGAACTTCCAACAGACATTAGAACTTTGAGACACCTGAGCTCACTGGTGAACTCTGCTTCCAAGTACTCCTGAAAGCACACCACAAGCTCAGTCCATGTTCCCACCCCATCAGTTTCAGTTCACATCACCACAACTACATATCATAACAGAAGAGAACATACACCATACAGCATTCACGGCAGTCGACAAAGGGGTAGAGGGAGTACAAGTATTGCTTTACTTAACACATCCAACTAATGTGGGTTATCTAAGAACAAAAACTCACTTAAAGTCTTCCAACAGATGTGGATGTCCTTTGAATGCAAAAAGCATTCATACATTATTTGCAATCATTGCCCTCTGCACACTCTCTCACCACAGCTACAGATGGAGAGACACATCTCACCAAGTTAAAAAATATCCATTATGCACCACCAAGTCTCTGCATGCACTCTCTCCTTTTCTCGCTCATACTAGCCATTCATGCCTCGGCACCATCCACACAAGGTTTCAAAGGTTCAAACAGCCCTCTGGCTCCATATCACAGCCTTGCATTCACAGCATTGATATGACTCTATGAAATAAAGAGTAGTGGATAAAAATGGTACACCCGCCATCAAAGATGTGGCCTGTGATGCATGATGATGAATTTCTCAATGAGAAAGCATGTAGACAGAAGTATTCCTATGGCAGAATATTTACAACCCTACTTTTAATGAAGTGTTTCTTCCATAAACGTTTGAAATGAGATGAACTGCAGAGATTAAATGAAGGCTTCATACTGTACTTTTGTATATGAGGGGAGACAAGTGTTAAAAAACAAAACAAAAGAACCAAACACTGTGACACCATGATCTCCCAAAAGGAGATTTTCTTAAGAAAACAAAAATCCATATGGTGGGGTTCAAATTTAAACAAGGAGGAAAGAGTATAGTTCTAATCAATGGTTTCCATTCTGAACATGCAAAGGATTCACTTGACAAGTCCAGGGATAAAATATCACAGGAGAAATCTTTTGATGTCAATTGTAGTGTGTTGGTTTACCAATCAGGCGAACATCAGTTCACTTTCAACCACTCGATATTTCAGCCTTTCATGTAACAAAACATATAAAATTCCTTTAGCTTTGTCTTTTTCTAAAGAAAAATGCCAAAAATACCGCTGAATATATTCCACACTGAACAAACCAATTTTGAACATTCTTAGTTCATATTTATTTTACAATATACTTACCATGAGTTTAGAAAAATTTGAATTCCCAGTATTCTATACCAAGCAACCACAACCCCATTGTCTACAATCCTTAGCCAGAAAACTTAGAATACATGCTTGAGCCAAAGCCTCCATTAAAACCACTGCCTGACCCTGCATTTGATGCTGATCCCCAACCAACTGCTGCACCAGAATTAGAAGCACTGTAAGAGTTATTTCCAGAACCAAAGGCCTAGTTTGGCTTCCTCTGGATGTTACCTTGGCTTTGGTTATCACCTAATGGGACTAACTGGTTCTGCTGGCTGGCTAACATGCCCATCATACCCCAACTGCTCTGTAGCACTGCCTGGGCTGCAGCCATCAAGGCTGGGTTAATGCCAAATGTGCTGAAGTTCCCTGTACTGACAAAAGAACTGTCGCAGCCCATCCATAGCCATGTCCTCTGTCCAGTGCTCCACAAGCACTTTTCTGCCTCTCAAAGGCTCATCTGGGCTTTGCTTAAAAATTAGGAAGTTGACAGTCACACCATCATCCATCTATCATAGGTCGCCGTGACATTACTTTCAACTGTGTTTCATATTTTGTTAAACAAACAAAGCCAACCCCCTTTGAATAACTAGTTGTAATATCTTTCTTGACCTGAACCATAAGAACTTCTCCAAAGGTACTAAAATACTCTTTCAGGTCCTGTTCAGTTGTTTTCCATGGGAGACCCAACTCTATGAAATCGGATGTCTTCTGGACTGCTCTTTTCACTTTCACTGCTGAGGAAGCATCTGTCTCATCCATTTTGCTTTAGTTATCTTTGGGGTAATTGACAACATACACCAGATTTCCCCAGCCAGCATTGGGGGCATGCAGCATTCCTTCTACTAGCCGGACACCTCTCATACATCGTGACGGTGGATTTCTGTAAGGAAGCCCACATGCCCCTGGAAACTGGGCTGTAACCATGGACAGCAGCACCGTCCCATTGTCTTCTGATGGCGTTTCAATGGGCTCATCATTCTCATCTTCGGTTACCCAAATATATTCAGATATCTTTCACTTTTCTGTGAGGCTGCTGCTAGGAAGCCCGACAGGGACACCAAGGCAGCGACAGATCCAAGCGCAGCCCAGTGACCGCTTTACTCCCACTTTTAAGTGTTTTATATAACATTTTATATAACACAATATTTCCCAGGACAAGTGATAAAAGGCCAGCCAATATACAGGCTATCCAGAGGTTTATTAGGTGGTTTGACAGAACAGCTTTGTCTAGCAAGGCATGATGTTGATTAGGCAGGGCAATGAGATTTTTCTCTCAGGAATTTGAAAGTGAAATAAAAAACAGAGTTGAGCAATTAGCAGAGGGGTTGAAGGGGAAAGGACTTGCAGAGAAGGTCATTTGCAGAGGCCATTAGGCAGTAAAGGTTATAAATGAGCAGACACTCTAATAATGCCATAGTCATAAAGTATAAAATGCACATGTAGAAAGAAATTCCTCAGAAACAACAGGAGAGAGAAGTTAAGTCATGTTAATCACAAAATACCAGAATACAAACCTTCTCCCCAGGCCTGGAAGTAGGCCTTTCTCTCATCCCCTGAGGCACTTGCTCTCCTCATTCCCATATATATTTTTACAATGTCTTGTTAATTAAGGCAACCTGAATTCTTTTCATAGCACCAACAAAGAGGGACAGGATGGTTGCTTATGGAGCTGCTGGTGAGGCTGAGAAAGTAACTCAGGAGCCCTTATCGTCTGATGGAGGAGGACTCCTGTCTCATTGAGGAAGAAGACCCCTTCCTTAAGCTTCTAAGACCACTTCCCTTTAACCTTCTACATTGCATTTCAAAGGAGAAGTAAAAGTTAAAAATAGAAGGCACAAGGTCAGTGGAGGAGACAAAACCTGGAGGTCAAAGATCAAACCCCCACCCTAGTTCCTATCCTATCTGTAGATCACAGGCATGGTATGGAGGAATCTTCCCCCGAAGGCATTGTTCTTGCTTAATTATGATTAGACCCCCACTTAAGTCACATACCCCTCGCTTACCTCATCAATCACGACCCCCTCACATGTACCCTCTAACATGGTGAGCCTTTAAAAGAGGCCAGGATTTTCTAGTCAGGGAGCTCGGTTCTTTCCCAGCCGCATAAAAAGCTACTTCCTTCAGGTTTTGTCTGCGGCGTGTCCCGCTACGTCATGACTGACAAAAGGTGAAATTATGCAGACTTCACAATAATCATCGCATTCCTGAGGAAAGTCCTGTCTAAATAGTATGACCTTTCTGGTGAAAAGGAGACACCTGGAGGTTGGCGTGGATGTGGCTGGCAACAGCAACAGGAGGAATCCAGGTGGGTCCAGAAGAACGGCCACCCTGAGGGTCACTGAGGAAGAAAGTCAGCCTCAGACTTACTCTTAGCGCCTTCCCCTAGTTGATGCTGTGAGGCCTCTCGCTTTCAAGACAAAAGCACACCTTGAGTCACTTCTCTTGGTTAATCGAGTATAGAAGAAAGAGGCCAGAAGGAAAGAGTCTCTTAGAGTCCTTGACAGAACAGACTTGCTTTGACCTGTCATTAGGAACTTGTTCTGTCATTAGGAACTTGTTCTGAGGAAGGAGACCCTTAATCACCTTCGGCCTTCAATATTGCGTCTCAAAAGGAGAAGTCAGAAATTAGCCAGAGGAGGGACTAGTTGGCACCGCCAGCTGGTTAAGGATAAGACCCTTGCTGCTAACCACAATCCCATCTACAGATCACAGATATGGTATGGCGGAATCTCTCTGAAGGCACTGTTTTTACCTAAACAGGATCAAACCCCCACCCCACGCCTACTTCATAGGTCAAGACCCTTTCACATGCAATTTATAGAGTTGTAAGCCTTTAAAAGGGCAGGGACTTTCTTTGTTAGGTGAGTTTGGCTGTTAGGCAACTATGCCGCCCTGCTCCTGACCGAATAAATCACCCCTTCCTTCCTAGTTTGGTGTTCATGAGGTTTGTCATGTGCCTTTTCCTGCTTTAGTTCTTTCAGGGAAAATCTGGTCTAAAATAATTAGAAATAAGAGGGGCCGTGAGATTCCAAATAACCCAAGCAGCATTGTCTGTGAAATGGTAAGCTGTGGTAGAAAGTACTGGGGTGAGAGTCTATCTGTGACTAAGAGCATCTCACTTCACCCCTCTGGGCCTCAGTTTCTTCATGCCCTCTGCCACCTGCAAGCTAAAGCCCCAGGAAACCTGGTGATGTCAGTCTCACTCTGAGCCCAAAGGCCTAAGAACTGGGAGCATTAATGGGGTCCTAGTTTAAGGGCACGAGAAGATCAATACCCCAGCTTAAACAGTCAGGTACAGAGAAAGAATTCAACCTTGCTTCATCTTTTTGTTCTATTTGGGCCCTCAGCGGGTTAGACAATGCCCTCTCACATTGGGAAGGACAGTCCGCTTTACTTAGTCCACCAACTCAAATGCTAATTTCCTCCAGAAACACCCTCACAGACATGCCAAGAAATTGTGTTTAACCAGATATCTGAGTATACCATACCTGAGTCGAGTCAACATAAAATTAACCACCACACTGCCCATAGGAAAGAAATAGTTTGTGGATTATTTACTTATTTACTACCTCTTTCTAACAAGGATCTAAGACAGATTTATATAATCATAGTTTTTTGGTTTGAAGAAACTTCCAAAGTTTTTAGAACCATCACTCCACTGAGATATGTAACATATTTGTATACTGACAGAGACAGGGACCTCACCATCTCACATTTTTGGATAGCATTCTTGAAAAGTTTATTCATTTACTCACCTATTAAACAAATATATAGTCACATTCTACAATGTACTTGAAACTATGGTAGCTGCTGGGAATATAATGAGGAATAAGATGTGGTCCCCACACTCAAGCAGATTTTCCTCCAGTAAAAAACATGGGGCCAGGAGTGGTGGCTCATGCTTGTAATCCCAGCACTTTGGGAGGCCAAGGCAGGCAGATCACCTGAGGTTAGGAGTTCAAGACAAGCCTGGCCAACATGGTGAAACCTCATCTCTACTAAAAATACAAAATTAGCTGGGTATGGTGGCACACACCTGTAATCCCAGTTACAGGAGGCTAAGGCAAGAGAATTGCTTGAACCTGGGAGGTGGGGGTTGCAGTGAGCTGAGATTGTACCACTGCACTCCAGCCTGGGCAGCAAAGTAAGACTCTGTATCCAAAAAAAAAAAAAAAAGATGGAAAAGTAAACAGCCAAGTACAATACAGTGTGATGAGTTCATTGATTAGGTGTGCACAGAGGGTGCTACACAGAAGTGTACCCACAAGGAGGAATAACAGTCTTGGGGTGTTGTGGACCAGAAGGAAGAATGAATGAGTTAGCAAGGCTAAGGGTAGACACGGGAAGTGTGTAGGGTGGGTGTGCATGGATATACGCACAGTATGTATACACACAGGTTCTCTTTTTATACTTCTGTATGTGTGGATTTTGAGGGCAGCTGGTTTCAGGCAGAGAGCTACATGTGCAGAAGCCCAGGAGTTAGGAAGAAATGGTGATTTAGGAAAGTGGCAAGTAGTTCTTTGTAAATAGAACTTACTTAAATGTGGGGAGCAAGGAAAGGTTAGAGATTGAAGCAAGGACCCAATTAAGGGTTTAGATTTTGTTTTTGTGGTAATGAAAAGTTATTGAAGGCTTTTAGTGGGGAAATCAGGTTTTCCTTTTTGGAAATTTTACTTTGTCTGTAGTGTGGATGAAAGAATTAAAGCAGCAAAGCTGAAGGCAGGGAGACCAGCTCTGAGACAGTTGCAGAAACTCAGATGTAAGATAATGGAATTTTGAATGAAGTGGTGTCACTGAGGATGGAGGAGCTGCCCTTGGCATCCCCAAGCAGATTTGCCCCAAAGGCAAATACAGTCTGCCTTCCTCTATTCTCTCACCGACTACAATATGTATTGTTTGCATTTATCATGACCTATTATAATTGTTTCCTTGCACATCTTTCCCACTGGACAGTAACTTTCTTGAAGTGAAAAAATGCTTATTTCTACCTTGCATCTAGTTTCCCAGAGCTCTACCCAATACCTGGCAGATTCTTCAACGTCTGCTGAAGGAGAAACGTGTATCCCTGATACATTTCTATCCATGTTCCTAGTTCTACCACTTGGCAACTGTGAGGAACATATTTAAACCCACTTTCTATTTATGTTACTTTATTATTTTTTTGAGACCAGGCTGGAGTGCAGTGGTGTGATCTCGGCTCACTGCAACCTCCACCTCCCAGGTTCAAGTGATTCTCCTGTCAACTAGCTGGGATTACAAACGCTCACCACCATGCCCAGCTAATTTTGTATTTTTAGTAGAGATGAGGTTTCACCACGTTGTCCAGGCCGGTCTCAAACTCCAGACCTCAAGTGATACACCCACCTTGGCCTCCCAAAGTTCTGGGATTACAGACATGAGTCACCGTGCCCAGCCTCAGCCCCCACTTTCTGTTTAAAGTCTCTTCAGAGATCCTCTTTCCACTTCCAGACTCAACAACTTAATCCTTTCAACAGTTTTGTCTGACTTGGTTTTGAATCCTTCACAATCCTAATTCCAATTTACCTAGTTATGATAAATTCCCAGGACAGTGCACTTGATTTCTGGTGTCTTGGAAGATACAAGCCAAGCTCCAGAAGATAAGTGAGACTGAAGAACACAGCCAGAACTATGCTGTTGACCAATGTCTACCTACAGCGGGCATGATCTTCTTTTCCAAAGACCAAGCTAAAGACTAAAGCAAAGAGAAAGCACTTCAAGGAAATGAACAGTTTCCTCATACATCCTACGAGAATGTCTTCTATGCAAAGATTGGGGAAGGAGTGAGAAGCTGTGCAGGAAGGTTCCAGGCAGGCAGGAGTGAATCCAGTCCCAATAACGAAGAGCAAAAGGAAATGCAAGCCATTGAAACGAGAACCCAAGAGGTCTACATTGCATTTTATCCCTTAGGCTGCCAAAGCAGAGTATCAACTTCAATCCCATTCACAAGTTACCCAACCATCTCTCTCCCATAAAACTAAAATATTTAACATTCCTTGTTATTTTTCTTTAGATATACATGTATAAGCACAGACTTTCTGGCTGGAGAAGGAGAGAGACAGCAATATTAAAGAATAAAAGTTCCATTGTTCTGTTGCTTCCAAAGTAAATGATGGAAATTATAAGCTAATTTACATATGGGAGATTAGCAGAGTATCCCTTTATTCCTATTAATATATTTTCCCTTCCTAATTATAAAGATTTGAATCTTTTTAAAACAACTTCATACAAAACATTTGTGTGGATATAAGAACTGCATGTTAAATGCTAATTCTGGATGAGTTATTTGCATAACCTTACAAAGGAGCTAAATTGCTTGTATTTAATAATAAATAGAGAGTTTAAAAAGGATTGCAGATATCTTGAGAGAATGTGAAACAGAGAAAAAATTTGCTTCTATTTTAAGATATGGAACTTTTTTTTCCACTTTCGAATTTAAAACTACTCTCCGCCCTCTAGAGAAAACTTGTCCTAACTTTCCGATAAGCTTAATATTCCAAGTCTCCTGTAACATGACAATTCAAATACATTGAAGGTGAAGAGCTAATCTGTTTTTAAATGAACATGGATAATTTTCAAAAGATAATAAACTGCATCTAAAATAGTTTTGCATTTGAAAAGTAGAGACTTTTGAGGATTATAAATTCTGCATATGTTAGCAAAATAAAGAGAATTGTGGAAATTATCCAGGGAATTCAGGGAGAGTCAAAATTTATAAAGAAAAAAAGATTAAAGCTTTTTTTTTAAGAATGAAATTTGACAGTGTTCATGAATCAGATAGCAGTCATCACTCCTACAGGAGAAACATGATGGTAGGTGAAATACACATGAAATAAATATGATAAATACTTCTAAATTTGATTTGATGCTTATGCTCTTTGAAATCAGGAACCAGCCTCTTCCTTACCAGCATTCAATACTATAGACACTTTTATCGTTCTTTCTCTCCTTCTCCCCTTAACTCTTTCCTCAATTAATACCATCCTCTCTTGGGTTTCCTTCTATCTCTTTGCCAAATCCTCCGGACACTCCTTGTGGACTCCTATCTCCTTTTGACTTCTAATTGTTGTCTTTCCCCAGGATTTAGTCCTGAGCTCTATTTTCTTCTTTATTGCCCTCTTTCTATGGGATCTCTTCAGTTCCCATGACTTTAAATTCCATTTATACACTCCCAAATACCAAATTTATACCCAAAACCTCTCCTCAGAGTTCTGGTTTGCAGACTACTGCTAGATACCTCCTCTCAAATGTCTCCCAGCATCTCAAGGCATTCCCAAACTGCACAATCAAGGCAGCCCACCACTCCTGTCTCCCAAACTCCTCCACTTCAGCACCGGCACTCAGTCTGGTCATACCGTATCAACACAATATCTCTGTCATTTCTACATTGAAAATGTACATCAAATCCTTCCACTGTTCTTCACTTCCACCACTGCCACTCTAGTCTAAGCCATCATCTCACATCGACTATTTTGCAGGCTTCTCTACCAGGTACTGACATGACTCCAGCAACCAGTTTCCTCCACAACTACAGTCATCTTCGTATGTCACAGGTGGTTACTGGCTGCCCTTCCTTGGAGTTAAAAAGAAAATTCTAGACCCTACTGCAAAATGGCTGCTCTGGATTGCCACGAGTTTGACCTGATCTGTGAACATGTCACTTTTCTGTTAAAACCCATTCATTGGCTTCCTACCGCATAAGAATAAAATCCAAACTCCTTACCATGGTCTACAAAGACCCCACATGATTTGGCTCTTTCCTGTCTGACAAAACTCACCCATCTCCTGGTCCCTTCCCCTTTTTCACTACTCTGCAGCCACACTGACTTTCTTTCAACCCTCAAATGCCCCATGCTTTTTCCATTCTCGGGGACTTTACACATGCTGTTCCTGTATTGGGAATCCTCTTTCTCTTGCTTTTTATGTAAGTGACCCATTCCATTCTCAGCTTAAATGTCATTCCTTCAAAGAGGCCTTCCTCTGCAGCCCAGTGCAGTGGCACATGCCTATAGTCCAGCTACTCAGGAGGTGGAGGCCGTAGGACTGCTTGAGCCCAGGAGATCTGCGCTGTATCATGTGATGATTGTGCCTGTGAATAGCCAGCACACTCTAGCCTGGACAATATAGCGAGACCCCCATCTCTAAATAAATAAATAAAAATAGAGGTCTTCCTCTGCAATATGTAATACCATGTATCATGTGTTTATTTCCTTCCATGCACTTAGCATAATTTATATTTATTTATTTGTCTGTTCTGTTCTTGTTTTGAAATTCTTCTCTAGATGGTTAACACTCTAAGGGCAAGGATTAAATTTGTTTTATTCCCTTAAGAACCCAGAGCTTAGTATAGAACTTGTCACAGACTAGGCCATCAGTTTTGTAGAATGAGTAAAGGAATGAAGAAATGCATAAGCTGTGGCAATTACAGAGGTAAAGTGTTTTACCAAATTCTTAGGGAGTGAATAAAACTAGTCAACTTCTCAGCATCTGGAAACTCAGTGGTGGGTGGCTGTACTTTGCTACTTGAGAACTTGACACACTTTAGGAAGAAATTATGTTCTATAGCAATATTTTCATGTCTGGAGAATATTAAAAGTTTTGTCATGTAGCCTTTCAAAATGTCAAGTGCCTATTGTATTGAGGTTTTTAATGTTTTTAAATAACTTAAGCTAAATTGCATTCTCATTATTTACCCACAAAACTCTCGCATGGCCCTACGAAATAGAGTCAAGCCCTACAAATGAAGACAAGAAAGTCAGCACACAGAGACTGAAGCAGGCTGTCATTGCAGGTCTCCAATTTTCCTAGCATGAGATGGAAAAACGTCACTGTAGCATGGTGACTGCAGAAGAGAATTACTCACCAGTGTGGGCTGGGACCAAATGACTTTAAGAGTACATGATTCAGTGACTCTCAACATAGTCAATGAGTTGATGTGGCTCCTTGGACTTCTGTGCTATTTTCTTTGTTCCAATATAATTTTTCAAGTCCTAAATATTGCTTCTGGGGTTACACAGAATATATGCAAGGCCAATGTCAAGTCCTTGACAATTTCAAAAAAGAAATATATTGAGATCTGCCAGAAAATAGCCTCTGCCCTGCTAATTCCCTCTGAGTGACATTTCAAAGCTGATTACTTAGCCCCACTCAGACAGATATCCCACTGCAATCAACATCCTTCTTGTGCTAGCCTAATAGGGATTTTGCCTTAATAAGAAATATAGAATTGGTTCTTAGTGATAATTATGATAATAATTTTCAAAAGACAAGTCTTTCCCTTAATAAATAATCCTTCTCTAAGAGCAAGCATCCTTGAATCTTATCTCTGCTGTTTTTCAAATTAACATTTTAAAAAATCAATTTTGATACTTGAGACTTATGCAAGGATAAGCGGAAATCAGAAGTGACAGATTCTGCTTTTATATGGATATGGATGTGTACCTGATGCCAACAGTAGGGGGGAAATAAGCAAATTTACTTATTAAGGTGTTCTTTAATCTTCAGATGTCAAAGATAACCTCCAATTTATGTTAAACCAAATATTCCACCTTCCTCCTAAATTAATGAATTAAAACCAACAGAGGCTATCATATCAGCATATTGTTATCATTATAGCTTAAAACAACAAGTGATATCCCATTGAGGTTTTGATTTGCACTTCTTGATTAGTGATGCTGAGCATTTTTTCATATGCCTTTTAGACATTTGCATGTACTCTTTGGAGAAATGTCTAGTCAAGTCCTTAACCCATTTTTAAATCATGTTATTAGTTTCTTTGCTACTAAGTTGTTGGGAGTTCCTTTATATTTTGGAGATTAGCTCGTTATCAGATATATGATCTGCAAATATTTTATCCCATTCTATTGGTTGGTTTTTTACTCTGTTGATCCCTTCGCTGTGCAGAAGCTTTTTAGTCCAATGTAGTCCTACTTGTTTATTTTTGTTTTTGTTACTTTTGCTTTTTGGTATTCCGTCCATTGTCTTAGTCTGCTCAGACTGCTATAACAAAATACTATAGACTGAGTCGCTTATAAACAACAGTAATTTACTTCTAACCGTTCTGGAGATTGCGAAGTCCTACATGAAGGCACTAGCAGATTCAATATCTAGTAGAGCCCACTTACTCATAGATGGCCATTTTCCACTGTCACTTCCATGTGTTCCATATGTAACCTCACATAACCAACAGGGATAAAACTTCTCTCTTTGTTCTCTTTCATAGGGGCACTATTCCCATTCATGAGGGCTCCATCTCTATGATCTAATCACCTCCCAAAGGCCCCATCTCCAAATACTCTCACATGGGGGGTTCAGGTCTCAACATACAAATTTAGGAATACAAACATTTAGTCTATAGTTTCCATGAAATCATTGTTGAGACCAATGTCAAGAAGCTTTTCTCCTATATGTCCTTCTAGGAGTTTTATAGTTTCAGGTCTTACACTTAAGTCTTTAATCCATTTCAGTTGATTTTTGTGTACGGCTTAAAATAAAGGTTCTATTTCATTCTTTTCCATGTAGATATCCTGTTTTCCCACATAATTTGCTAGTCTGAAAGAGATTATTCTTTCCCTACTGTTTCTTCTTGATACTCTTTTCAAAGAAGAGTTGACCATATATGTATGGATTTATTTCTGGGGTCTCTATTTTGTTCCACTGGTTTATATGCCTGCTTATACATGAGTACTATACTGTTTTGATTACTTTAGCTTTATAATATATTTAAAATCAGAAAGTGTGAAGACTCCACCTCGGTTCCTCTTTCTCGAGATTGATTTGGCTAGTCATAGTCTTTTGTAGTTCCATATAAGTTGGAAAATTATGGAAAAGTTGGTAAGGATGTGGGGAAGTTGAAACCCTTGCATACTGTTGTTGGGGAATGCAGAATGATACAGTTGTAATGAAAAACACTATGGATGTTCCTCAAAAAATTAAAAATATATGTATCATATCATCCAGCAATTCCACATTGGGACACTTGTCCCAAATAATGGAAATCAGGATCTCAAAGATGTATTAGTACTTTCATGTTAAGTGACACACTATTTACAATAGCCAAGATATGAAAACAAATCTGTCTGAATGGATAAAGAAAATGTAGTATATACATATAATGGAGTATTATTCGGCCTTTAAAAAAAGGATATTCTGTCACTTGCAACAACATAGATAAACCTGGAAGATACTATGTTAAGTGAAATATTTTCAGGCACAGAAAAACAAATACTGTATGATTACATTTATATGAAGTATCTAAAGTAGTTAAGTTCATAGAATCAAAGAGTAAAAGAGTGGTTTCCAGGGACTGGGGGAAGTGGGGAATGGAAAATAAGTGATCAACAAACATAAAGTTTCAGTTAAACAAGATGAATTTCTAGAAATCTGCTGTATAACGTTGTACTTAATACAATACTGTATTATACAACTTAAAAATTCAAGAGAGTGATTTCATATTAAGTGTTCATACCATAATAAAATAAAATTTTAAAAATACATAAAGCAGGTGGTTGAGTTGCTTGAGGCAATTTAACACTTCCTGCTTCCATCAGCCATCTCTCATTCTACCTCCTATAAATATATAATTGAGTAAAAACAGAACATTTACTAGGCTATAGCTGTAAGTCCACGGCCCTGCCTTAAATTCACATTCCTGCCTCCAAACTCTCATAAATGGAAACTCTGGACCCATCACTGGAGACAGGCAACATAGTGATGCTGCTAAGACAGTGCCGAGGTTCTTAAAGAATACAGATGACACAGGAACTAAAAAGAAATTATTTAGGCAGTTAGGGTAAGAGAGTCCTTGGTAAGGCTTCCCTTTCAACAAAAAGCAGACCCCAAATAATTTCTTTTTTAATGAAGAACAGCCTGTAAAATCTAGCTGCAGACATAGATAAGCAAGCTGGAAGCTTGCACAGGTAAATGCTGGCAGCTGTGCCAATAGGAAAAGGCTACCTGGGGGCCAGGCGTGTTCAACATGGAGGCTCCAGCTTTCCTTCTGTCAACCACCTGTACAGTAAAGGCACAGGCAACAAGGCACTGGCCAGGCAGAGAATCCATCTGTATAATACAATATTAGGGTGGGGCAGCCAGCTTCTTAACATGCTATGTAAATAGTGCATCTGGTTTGACCAATCTTTTGGGCCCTATGTAAATTAGACACTGCCTCTTCAAGCTCATTTATAAAACCCCGTGCATTTCACCAGGGAACTGGCAACCCATTTTTCTTCAGGACCCCACTCTACACAGAGAACTCTTCTTCTATTGCCTATTAAACTTCGGCTCTTGACTTCACTCTGGTGTGTCAATGTCCTTGATTTCCTTGGTGTGAGGCAATGAATATGGTATTACCTAGATGAATGACGTTGCTTCACAGAGTAAAAAAAGAAAGTTGCCAGGAGCAGTGGCAGTCCCTACAGTGTTCTTACGACAGTCTCTTGTTACATCATCACAGGGGTGCATATCCTTTCAGTATCAAGAAGATACCCAAATTTCACTGTTACAATGATAAGAGCATTGAATGAAGTGTTGCAAAAGTAGGGATCTAATTATGTCATGCCACTATTAGCTGCAGATCCTTATCCAAGGTTTTAGTTTCTTCATCTTAAAATGGAATGTGTCCAATTTCTGCTTCTGAGAAAATAGAGTAGATGCGTTTTTCCTATTTGCCCTGTTAAACACAACTTTAAAACCCTGAGCATTATATGTAAAACAAAAACAAGAAGACACTGAAAGGTAGAGAGAAGACAGACCAAAAGAGATTTTGGGACATGAGAAAAGAAATGGGGATGAGTTTCCTACACTTTCTTTTAGCCTCATAAATCCCAGACTTAGAGCTGAAGAAGCCAATAATACTGGAATGCCAGTGGGCTCAAACGAACAAAGATGCCACAACAAAAACCTGCTATCTCTACAAAGGCAGAAAAAGGACAGTCCAGCAAGGCAGAAAGCTTTTAGACAATAAGAGCAAAGCACCACAGTTAAGACTGTGGCCCCACCCTCATTTATGCCTGCAAAGGCTGATTTAGGAGCTGAGACTTTCAACCATACATCACTATAGCTAAGTGACCAAAAACCCCCAAAAGGGGACTGTTTAAGAAGGCCAAGTAAGAAGCCAGGATATCCATTCCTGCTGATTAGAATGAGAGGGTACTGGAAACCATTTGTGAGTCTGTAATTCCACCCCCATTCAGCAGTAATGAGGCACCACTCCCTCTTCCTGCTGGAGTGGTGTCAGAAGAGGAGCCAAGGATAGTGGGGGCTTTCCCCATTAACTAGTAATAATAAGGCCATCTCCATTGCAGTGTCAAAAGAGACCACAGGGGGAACCGTAAGTCCCACAGTTTCAGCAGTAATGTGAAGCACCTCTTTTCCCCAGGTTTCAAAAGAAGCTTGGACTTCTGCCTCCACCTGGCAATAACAAAGAGATTGCTTCTCCTTTTCCTGACAGAGGAAGATAGTTAAAGTAAAATGCTTAGATAAGATCCAGAGCCTCATTTTAAAAATATAAAAAGGTTAAGATTTTATTTGAAAACCACTCATCATAACACAAAGATCTGAGCAATATAGCAAGAACCTATCTCTACAAAAATAAAAATAATTAGTCAGGTGTGGTGGCATGCACCTATAGTTCTAGCTACTTGGGAGGCTGACTTAAGAAGATAGCTTGAGCTCAGGTGATTGAGGCTACGGTGAGCCTGGAATTTCTAGCCAGTGAAATAAGGCAAGAAAAGGAAATAAAAGGCAAACAGATCTGAAAAGAAGAAATAAAATAGTCCTTATTACAGAAGAAAGTCAATTTCAAATTCTACAAAAGAAAAAAATCTCCTTGAACTAATAAGTGAAATTAGCAATGTGGCAGGATACAAGATCTACACGCAAAAATCAATTATTTTTCTATATATTGGTCATGGACACTGAAATTAAAAACATGATACTTCTACAATAACTTTAAAAAAATACTTAGGTGTAAATCTAATAAGACGTACATGATTTGTATGCTAAAAACCACACAATGCTGATGTAAGACATCAATGATCTAAATAAATGAAGAGACATACAATGTTTATAGATTGGAAGAGTCAAAATAGTAAATATATTGCTTCTCCCCAAATTGATACACAGGTTTGACACAATTCAGCAAGGTTTTTGTTAGATAAATAGTATAAGATCAGTCTAAATTTTATGTGAAAATGCAAAGGAACTGGAATAGCTAAAATAAGTTTGAAAAAAGAATAAAATGGGAAGAATCAGTCCTGTTTTAAGACTTATTACATAGCTACATGAATCAAGACTGTGGTATTGATGGAGGGACAGAAAATAGATCAATGGAACAGAACAGAGAATCCAGAAATAAATTCACAAGATTATGTTGCTATGGTTTGGGTCTATATGACCCTGCCCAAATCTCATGTCAAATTGTAATCCCAGGTTGGAGGTGGGGCCTGGTGGGAGGTGATTGTATTATAGGGATGGATTTCTGATTTGGTGCTGTTCTTGTGATAGTAAGTTATCATGAGATCTGGTTGTTTAAAAGTGTTTAGCATCTGTGCCCCCCACCCCCAAATCCTTCTGCTCTGGCCATGTGAAAATGTGCCTACTTCCCCTTCCCCTTCCACCATAATTGAAACTTTCCTGAGGCCTCCCCAGCCATGCTTCCTATACAGCCTGCAGCAACATGAGCCAATTAAACCTCTTTTCTTTGTAAATTACCCGGTTTCAGGTATTTCTTTATAGCAGTGCAAGAACGGACTAATATATATGCCTAAAAGATTTTGACGAAGGTGTAAAAGCAATTCAATGGAAGAAAGGTGATCCATTTAACAAACTACAGTATCAAATGGACAGCCATAAGTTTAAGAAAACATGAAGAAACTTGGCCTAAGTCTTATATCTTATTCAAACAATTAACTTGAAATGAATAATAGATTTAAATTTAAGATGTGAAACTACAAAACTTTTAAGAAAAAAGCAGAAAAACTTCAGTAATTAGGGCTAAACAAAGACTTCTTAAGCCTGATACCAAAGGCGTAATACATAAAAAAAGTTGATAAATTGATCATTACCAAAATTTAAGCATATTCACTTGGTGAAATGTCTTATTAAAAGACAAAAGGACTGGTCACAGGCTGGCAGAAAATATTGGTGAACCACATATCTGACAAAGAGCTTGTATCTAAAATATATAAAGAACTCTCAAAACTAAACATTAAAAAAATACTATCAGAACATTGGCAAAAAACATGGAGAGAAATTTCACCAGAGAGGATATACAGAGAGTAAATAAACACATGAAGAGATGCTCAGCATCATTAGCCATCAGAGAAATGCAAGTTAAAACCACAATTAGTTATTACTATGCATCTATCAAACTGTCTAGAATAAACAATAGTGACAACACCAAATGCTAGAAAAAATATGAAAAAAATGGAAACTCTTGTATATTGTTGATGAAAATGTAAAATGATAAAGTCATTTTGAAAAAGAGCCTGGAAGTCTGGAGACAACAGATGCTGGAGAGGATGTGGAGAAATAGCAACACTTTTACACTGTTGGCGGGAGTGCAAATTAGTTCAACCATTGTGAAAGACAGTGTGGTGATTCCTCAAGGACCTAGAAATAGAAATTCAATTTGACCCAGCAATCCCAATACTAGATATATATCCAAAGGATTATAAATCGTTCTATTATAAGGACACACGCACTTGAATGTTCATTGCAGCACTGTTTACAATAGCAAAGACTTGGAACTAACCCAAATGCCCATCAATGATAGACTGGACAAGGAAAACGTGGCACATATACACCATGGAATACTATGCAGTCATAAAAAACAATGAGTTTGTGTCCTTTGTAGGGACATGGATGAACCTGGAAACCATCATTCTCAGGAAACTGACACAAGAACAGAAAATCAAACACCGCATGTTCTCATTCATAGGCAGGTGTTGAACAATGAGAACACATGGACACAGGGAGGGGAGCATCACATACTGGGGTCTGTGGAGGGGAAACAGGGGAGGGACAGCAGTGGGTGGGGAGTTGGGGTGGGACAACATGGGGAGAAATGCCAGATATAGGTGATGGGGAGGAAGGCAGCAAACCACATAGCCATGTATGTACCTATGCTACAATCCTGCATGTTCTTCACATGTACCCCCAAACCTAAAAAGCAATAAAATATATATTTTTTAAAAAAGAGCCTGGAGAAAGAAGGAAAGAAGAAACAAAGAAAGAAAGAAAGAAAGAAAGAAAGAATAAGAGAGAGAGAGAAAGAAAGAAGGAAAGAAAGAGAAAGAAAGAGAGAGCGATAAGGAAGGAAGGAAGAAAGGAAGGAAGGAAGGAAAAAGGAAAAAGAAAAAAGGGAAGGGAAGGAAGGAAAGAAAGAGGGAAAGAGAAAGGGAAAGGGAAGATGTCCTTCAATGGATGAAGAGATGAACATATGGTGCATCCATACCAAAGAACACTACTCAGCAACAAATCAGAACAAGTTATTGATATATGTAATAACTAGGCGAACTTCTAGAGAATTATGCTGAGTAAAAAAGTCAATTCTCAAAGGCAACATTTATGATTTCATTTCTACTACATCCTTGAAATGACAAAAGTATATTCTTTGGTGCTGAAATTATGTGAAAAATTAGCACACAGTGTCAATGTGGAAAAAAGTTAGGTAGGCAGCTTAACTGGCTTCAGTCCAAGGGGTTCAAGCTGAGAGGGCACCTCTAGCTATGAGTCAGCAAATCAGAAACTAGAGGTGGCAGGAATGTCACCCAGAGCAAAAGAAGCCTGGAGAAATTTGCCATACTGCTGGGGCATAAATGAGGACACTTTTATAGGGTGTCTGTGCTTCCACTATAGATGAAGAGACCTGTTCCGCGTTGGTTCAGACAGATTTCTTTTTCTCTTTTTCTTTTTTTGGTGGGGAAGAGCCTTGCTTTGTCGCCAGGCTGGAGTGCAGTGGCACAATCTTGGCTCACTGCAACCTTTGTTTCCCAGGTTCAAGCAATTCTCCTGCCTCAGCCCCCTGAGTAGCTGGGACTATAGGTGTGTGCCACCATGCCTGGCTGATTTTTGTATTTTTAGTAGAAACGGGGTTTCACCATGTTGGCCAGACTCATCTTGAACTCTTTACCTAAAGTGATCCTCTCACCTCGGCCTCCCAAAGTGCTGTGATTACAGGCGTGAGCCACTGCACTGGGCCCAAACACATTGTTTTATGTGACAGGTATTTAGTGAGAACTTTCTATACATGCCAGGCCTTGTGCTGAGTACTAGGGAAGTAAAGGCCATTAAATGCTTACGGTTCAGTTGAAGATAGAGATAAGGTAGCAATTACCAACTCCTATGAAAAGATGGAGGTGAGCATGGGGTAATGTGACTGCCTCCAAAGAGGCATTTCTGTTACTCAGGAGTCTATATTGGTAGAGGGATGATGAGGGGGCCAGGCCAGAGAAAATGTTCCTGAGACCTGCCACTTGAACTGGGTCTTGAAAGGACAAATAGGCATTGGCACTGTGAAGGAGAGAAGGAGGGAGAAAAAAGTTCAGGCAGAGGAAAGCAGAAAAAGTCTGCGTGAAGGTACTGAGGTTCAAAAAACCAGATGCCTCTATGGAAATTCCATTTCTGAAGAAATTCACCAGGAAAAGTTGGTGGTTTGGGAAACACTGGACAGAGCCACTGCTGAGAGTGAGGCATAGAGCCGAAACAAGGGCATTAAAAGGAAGACTGCACAAGAAAGGTGGATCTTCAAGCCCTGCCCCTATATTCAGAATGCCAACATCCAGGCTTCTACCACCTGGGGCAGAAGTTTATTCTAGTCCAGGGTTTCTGACACTTTAATGTATGTATGATTATCCTGAGTATCTAGCTTTGCAGATTCTGATGCAGTGGGTTTGGGGAGGGGCCTAAATGTTGCATTTCTAAGAGTCTTCTGAAGGATGCTCACTCAGCTAGTTAGTGAGCATCCTTCACAGGACCACACTGTGAAGAACAATGGTTTAGAGCAGACTCATCTCCAGAGTAGACATGAAAACATTCCATGGGAGTGATGGAAGAAAATATTAGAACTTGTGTTTTTTATATATATATATATATATATATATATATTTTTTTTTTTTTTTGGTGAGACAGAGTCTCACTCTGTCACCACACTGGCACAATCTAAGCTCACTGCACTCTCCACGTCCCAGATTCAAGCCATCTTCCCACTTCAGCCTCCCGAGTAGGTAGCTGGGACTACAGGTGCCCACCACCATGCCCAGCTAATTTTTTGTATTTTTAGTAGAGATGGATTTTCACCATGTTGACCAGGATGGTCTCGATCTCTTTGACCTCATGATCTGCCCGCCTTGGCCTCCCAAAGTGCTGGCATTACAGGCATGAGCCACCGCATGTGGCTATAAAAACTGTTTTATAAAAAATGTAGGAAATTAAATTTTGCAAATGTAATACAGAGATCAACTCTGGCACCTTCACCCACTCTGTCTAGTGGATGCTTCAGAGGTATAACATGAAAGGTATTTTGAAGGCAGTGTGACATTCTGTAACTTGGAGGCATTGACAGTGGCACTTTTCTCCTGTCAAATTTCAACTTATAGCCACATATTGCAGTTATAACATATTGTTCAGTGGGTATTATATTATCTAGCATTAACTAATATTCATAAAATGAACAACTAGCTTAAAAGGATCCTACACACAAACTTGGCAGGGTGCAGTGGCTTGTGCCTGTAATCCCAGCACTTTGGGAGGCTGAGGCAGGTGGATTACAAGGTCAGAAGTTCGAGACCAGCCTGACCAATATGGTGAAACCCCATCTCTACTAAAAATACAAAAATTAGCTGAGTGTGGTGGCACGCGCCTATAATCCCAGCTACTCAGAAGGCTGAGGCAGAATTGCTTCAACCTGGGAGGTGGAGGTTGCAATGAGCTGAGATGGAGTGATACTGTACTCCAGCCTGGGCAACAGAGCGAGACTCCATCTCAAAAAAAAAAAAAAAAAAAAAAAAAGGATCCTACACACAAACCACTGATCAAAAGTAATAGTAGGGATATAAATACAGGTGAACAATAAAGTGGCAGTGATAAGATTTCCACTGCTCTCTTCACATAAGGACGTCAAAACAGTGATTCCAAGATGTGACTCCAAGTTGGTCAAAACAAATCAAAATTATGAATATGATTTTTTAAAATTACCTATATCTTGCTTCCACATGAATGTGCTTTGTTTCTTGGAATATTAGTGAAGCCATCATGACTGACAAGACTTTTTAAAACAAACCATCACCATGACGCAAACCTCTACTCTTCTTGGTTACATTTAAAGACATGCAATACTCAACCTAGGAAAATATTGTATTAAATTTGATGATAAATTTTTAGACACTGGTTTTGAATTTTCTTGCATAATAGCAGAGGCAAAATGTCACATACTAGGAATGACTTGCTCTTTCTGATGGACTAAAAATGGCTGAAACATTACAGGGAAAACAATCTGGATATGTTGAATATACCCTGATCACCAATACAGCTCAAAGACTCATAGAAAAATCTGCCAGTATTTAAGACCCATAGAAAAATCTGCCAAATATTTAAGAAACAAAAACTGATTAAAAACTAATCAGCTTTGTACAGTTTCACTGTTAAATATTAAGAAACATCTAAGGACCACTAGGTATATGAGGAAATTGTCTGATGTGAGAAAAAGAAAAAAAAACTAAATCTAGAGCACATGAAGAAAGCAGAAAAAAAGAGTTTTTAAAAAATTACCACTAACACTCTTAGAGAGGAGAGAAAAGATATTGTGTATTGTATCCATGAAAAAGATGAGGGAAATAATCAGCAGATAAAAATAGTTATTGGAAATTAAAAATAATATGGAAGAAATAATTCTGTAGAAGGGTTGGGAGTTGAAGATAATAAAGAAATAAAGGAAGTTGAACCCAAAGACAAATAGATGAAAAGCAAGAAAGATAAGACAAGCTGATTAGGCGTAGAGTTTCCAGATATGAGAAAAGAATTTCTAGAAAGGGATTACAGAGAAAACAAAGGGAAAGAAAAAGCAATACAGAAAGCTTAAAAGAAATGTCTTTGAAATTTTGAAGAAAACAACATTTCAAACTCAGTCAAATTATTGCATCAAGTGTGAGAATTTTAAAAAGACATTTTCAAAAATGTAATTACTTAGAAATGTTACCTACCATGTATCTTTTTGGCAAGCTACTAGAGGATATACAGTAAACAAACTAACAAAAAAAAGGTAGTAGATCAAGCAATGTCTATTAGAGTGAGCTAACTGCTATAAAAAAACACCCCTAAATCTCTGTGTTTTGGCATAATAAGTTTATCATTTATGCATCAGTCTAAAAGCAACTCTTGAGACCAACTCTCCTCCGAACAGTGATTCAAGGACCCACTAATTTAGGTCCCTGAGTCTCCTCCATTCAGCAGGAAATTGAGAATAGTATCAAGGAAATTTTTGATAGGCCTGGAAGTGGCTTACATCACTTTTACTCATATTCCACTGGCCTAAACTCAATCACTAGGCTGCAAATAATTGCAAAGGAACCTGGGAAATGTTATCTACCAAAGACTTAAAAAGAGCTGAATTGGTATCCTGGTTGAGTAAGACTAAACGCTGGGAAGTGGGGCAGAGAACTCTGGTATATTATTTTACTTACTGTTTAAACTGTGTGCATGTTGGCTTTTAAACACTATTTTGAAGAATAACTTTTTAAAAATAATAAAAGCATAACATAAGTGGGCATCTAGCAAGACATTTAGAATCAGTAACCAATCTGTTTTAGGTATGTGTGGCTTTTTTAAAATTAATTTTTGGAGGATATACCAGTACCTAGGTCTATGTGAAAATGTAGATAAACAAAGAGGAAAGTCAGCTAAAATTTTATTCAAAATACATACAAACAACTTGTTACTAGACTCCTACAAAAACAATAAAAATATTAATCGATATTGGGGTATATGATAAAGACTAAGAATTAAAATATATGAATCTAGGTAAGTTTACTTTCTTTTAATATTAGTCTATAAAACTGCCATCTAAAATTACCATTTATAAATGCTTAATTGATATCTAATAATATTCTCTAGAATTTAGGGAATTAATCTAATTAATTTTGCTGAGCTGACAACAAAAAGCACAGAAAACAACTCAAGAAATGGAGACCATATAACAGATGACTGTTCTTATTACCTCTGGAAATAATAATTCCCAGGGAAGATAAAACGTTCATCATACTGTTGTAAAATGAATGAAAGCTGCAATTTAAAATTCTAAATCCTGATAGCATAACTGTATGAGAGGGGAAAGTGAAATTTACAAGGAACAATTAGAAAAATTATAAATACTTAGGTTTTCTAAAATTATTTTATAATGTATTTGATCACTAAGCTATTAAGATTTTTCTCTCACAAAATTATAACAAATCCTAGGCAGTCTGAAAATCCTATCAGCAGGAGGCATGTGTCTTTTTTTAATGCAATGTGGCTTTAAAATGAGCAATTCCCAATTATTAACCATTATTAACCTTAAAACATCTCAACAGACAGAAATAGAGATAAATGCTTTGTTTTTCTGGAGCCCCACACTAGGCATTTCCATCATCTCCTCTTTCCTTCATGGGAAGCAATTAAATTTTGCATATAAGAGTTACTGTCTTTGGAAAAGCAAAATCATTAGAACAAACAATGTGGCCATTTGAAAAGAGTATCAGGTAGGTAATAACAATTGAACTTTGAGTTATTAAAGTAATAAATTTTTTAATCAATTTGGAAAGTATGATGAGTATCTGAAATCTTTACTTGGTATTAACTAATTTTTCTCTTCTACGACAAGTATTCTCAGAGTGACCTCTTAAGATTTCTTCAAGACCTAACTCAATTATTACAGTTTTCTTCAGACTTCCTAAAGAAATATAAAGCACTTTTTAAAATCGGTATGGTCTTTATTTTGTTTCATTCTTGTGAAAGTTACTTGTTCTATAAGTCTTAGAATTTTTATAAATACACTTATCCTTTTTAACCTGATGTGACGTCTGCAGTTGTCAAAAGCAGTAACACCATCATTTATTGCTCTAAGTAGAGTTAAGTTTAATTCAGGATGATGTCTAGCAGCTCATAGCTGATGACGTCATTTTGGGACAGTCCCATCAAACAAAGGAATGAAGCAAGGTACTTAACACATTCACTATTTGAATAAGAGTACTTGAAGTTGCAGACAGGATCCAAGAAACCAAGACTGGAATATTGTGTCAAATCTCCTGGGAAACTCTTTCCACTCAGGAGAGTGCAAACACCATTAAAAAACTTTTGGTTGTTGAACAGCTGAATGCTGATGAATGTGTACCCCAAGCACTCACACTAGCAGATTTGCTGGATATATGGTACTGTTTGGGGGAGTCAGCACCATGTTGTGTGCTCATGATCAGCCAAAGACCCCAGATAGGCTGCAGCTCACAGATACAGACAGGAAAAGACACAATTCAGAAACATATGACTGTGAGCCAAGATCAATTCAAAAATGCTCCCAAATATTTCCAAAGGGATGAAACCATTTATTTGGTAGTTACTTTTAACAAAACGACAAAAATTCTTACACTACTGCCTCCATCCTTGTCATGGTTCTAATAGCTCTCACCAGGTTTACTGATGCACCCCCCAATATCTCCTTAATTTCAGTCTTTTCCTTGGCTTTTCATTTCTGTGTAGACTATTGCCAAACTAATCTCCCTAGAGAATTGCCCTATTTTTTTTTTCACATCCTCCATACTTCAGTGAGATGGCCCATGTGGAAGATCGCGAAAGTGGCTTCCCTGTATCCTTTATGATGTGACTGTGGAGCTCCTCCCATTTAGGTCTCTACTGCTGGAATCCAGGCTGTCCTTGTGATATGCTTTGACTAATAGAATTTAGCAAAATGCAATAGTGTGCCAGGTTCAAGTTTACACCTCAGGAGACTGAAACACTCCTGCTCTTGCTCCCTTGTATCCCTGCCACGTGCAGAGAACAAGCAAAGACCAAGTAATTGGGAGATGAGAGAATAAACAGAGGTAAGCTGAGACACTTTGGCCAACAACCAACCAACAACCAGCCAACGAGCCTAACATGTGAGTTACTGCAGACCAGCCCACCCCTACCTGACCTTCCAGCTGACTGCAACCCAACTGATAGCAAGTCCAACTGAGAACGACAGAGCCTGGTCCAGATCAGCAGAATCACCCATCCAACCTTACAATAACGGACAAGGGCAAATGGGCTTTGTTTTCAGTCACTACATTGGGAGATGATTTGTTACATAGCAATAACAAATGAATGTAGCCCCTACACGCTAATTGTTTATTCTCATCTCTAAGTTTATATGTATACATTGTTCTTCAGGGAATGCCTTTTTTCTCTTTCCTCCACTTCTATCTGTCCAGACACTTTAAGTTCCAAGCCGGGTCCTATCTTACAAAGCTTTCCTTGACCACTTCGATCCAAATAAATCTCTCTATTCAGTTTAGGTTTTTTTTAAAAAAGGTTATCATTATCTAGTATTTCACATATCCTTTATTATATTATACAAGCCCATAGCTATCTCAGTCCCTAATATAGAGCTAATTAATCCTGGATACTCAATAAAAATTTATTGGGTGAAAGCAAGTATTCTTCCAAACCCTCCAACCTGTGGCCTGGTTTAGGCATCAATATAAACTCTGTCAACTGACTGTGTCTTGGAAACGATTAACAGGTGCAAAAATTTCCCTGTGGAAAGATCTTTATAAAGAGAATTGATGGCTATATAAATACAGTTTACTTAAACCATCAATTTTCTTTAAATAAAAGAACTATGTTGATAGATTTTTCATATATATATAAAGCTTAAGAGAATTCCCCCTTTGTACGGGCTATCAGTTTTTGTTTCTACTTATTAAGGATGTACTTCATATTCATTTTACTTGACACCACAGGAAATTGTGCATGCCTCAGGCTACATAATTCTGAGCCTATTTCTGAGATGCTCTATTATTTCAAACTGTCACAAGGTTGGTTGACTCTTAAAATACATCAGGTAAAATAAGGTCACCTAATATTTTATTTATAATATTAAGGCTGGGTGCGGTGGCTCACATCTGTAATCTCAGCACTTTGGGAGGCCGAGGTGGGTAGATCACAAGCTCAGGAGATGGAGACCATCCTGGTCAACATGCTGAAACCCCTCTCTACTAAAATACAAAAAGTTAGCTAGGCATGGGTATGCGCCTGTAATCCCAGCTACTCGGGAGGCTGAGGCAGGGGAATCGCTTGAACCTGGGAGGCAGAGGTAGCGGTGTGCACTTCAGCCTGCCAACATAGCAAGACACTGTCCCAAAAAAAAATATGTATGTATATAGAATTTAAACACCATAATAAATATCTGTGTCCAGTAACATTCACGATTGCCTCATGTTCTGACATTACTTTTTCCAGAAAGTCTGATACATACACATGATAATGCAAGAGTTACAGCACTGCAACTTCAATGCAATAAACAATTTCAGCATTATTTACTACTTTGGACTCATTTGTTGCTCCCACATAATTCTAACAATTAGGATAAAAAACTTACCTATTCAACCTATTTTAAGTGTATCTTTTTCCTTTACTGAATTTTCCTTAGAAATCAAGAAATACATACTTGTTACCAAAAAAAAAAAAGAGAAAAAAACTGTCTCAGCTCAAAACTCTTATTCTAAGATTAATATTAAATAGTGATATTACTGAATATTATATACAGGCCACTCAAGAAGCAAATTTAAGCCAATGTGCAACTTGGTTAATGCAGAAATAGTTATCTGTTAGAAGTGGTACTGGCCAGAAGAAGTGAAAGTAGCTATCTTTATTTAAAGGCAAACACTTAATATTTGCTATGTGAGGTACTTGTAAAGGGCTTTACCTTTATGATTTGATGTAATTCTCACAACAATCTCATGAGAGAGCTACTAATATCAGCTTCATTTTTGTGAATAAGGAAACTGAGGCTCTTCAAAGTAACTGGCTTATAATCACATAGATAATGGGTCATATTTTTAACATCACATACCTCACAGCTTGCTCTTGTTTTCAAAAATTTCAAATCTATTGTTAAGTGTTCCCTTGAGATTATTCTGAAGGCAAAGCTTCTTCCTATTAACATTTCCACCCATATCACCTTTACCTAGGTAGCTGCTGCCTTCTGTGTACAACCAGCACAGGAGAGTGGGTGTGCTGTGTGGATAGTTTCCACACACACATAAATGTAACTTTAATGCTTGTGTCTTCATTTTAAAAGTCTGCTAAACTGGCCAGGTGCGGTGGCTCACGCCTGTAATCCCAGCACTTTGAGAAGCTAAGGCAGATGGATCACGAGGTCAGGAGTTCGAGAGCAGCCTGACCAAGATGGTGAAACCCCATCTCTACTAAAAATACAAAAATTAGTCAGGTATGGTGGCAGCTGCCTGAAATTCAAGCTACTCAAAAGGCTGAGGCAAGGAATTGCTTGAACCCAGGAGACGGAGATTGCAGTGAACTGAGATCATGCCACTGCACTCCAGCCTGGGTGACAGTGAGACTCCATCTCAAAAAAAAAAAAAAAGTCTGCTAAACTCACTAGTCTAAATTATTAGAAACTTGATGTGTTAAATCTTTGAAAATAATTATGTTTTAAAAGAAGATAACCAAGAAAGATGATAACCAAAAGGAATTGCTTAGTCTGAAGGAAACAGTTACTCATGGTAGAATTTTAGACAAGCGTGAAGAAGTGTAATTAGTTGAGTTGGTTCTCAGTCTTGGCAGCACATTAGGATCACCTGGAGCACTTTTAAAACGTTCTTTCCCAGCAACCCCTACAGGTTCTTATTCAATTGCTTTGTGTGGTGGATACTGGGTACCAGCGTGTTTCAGAAAGTCTCCTAAGGTTGTGATAATCGTCAACCAAGGTAAGAAAACCACTAGTTTAGATAAGGAACTCCTAGAACTGTTTACAAAATGCTTGAATATCCAAAAACTTAGATCTGGCTTTGGTTTTCCTCAGACAGTGAATCAGTCTGTGGCACTGAGCTTGCTCTCTAAATAAAACAGAATTTTTTCTTCACCAACATACAAGTATGTGTACTTCAAGACTTAAAAAAAAATCTTTTTCTATGAAAGAATTAGAAGAAACATTGGAAAAATGTTTTTAACTCTGAAGTGTGCAATGGCTAATAAATCACAGAAGAAAAACAAGAATGGTGGGCAAATTGGGCTACGAAATGATCAATTATTTCTGAATAGAAAAAAAATTATCATAAATGAAGCCAAAACAAAAACTTCACACTGAGAAAAGCTATTTGCAACACATGTGACAAATGGGTAATTTTCTTAAACTGTAAAGAAGGGGCTTGAAAGGGTTGAGAGAATTAGGAGCAGCAATACCCCAACAGCCATGCGCATACCTAGCAACTAAAGCTTAGTTTCTAAATACCATTCTCCATTAGAAAGAACTGGCATCCTTAGAGAAATGGCAGATTCCAAGACTGGGGCAGAAAAAGGACCAGATGAGCCTGGAACATCTTCTCATGCCAGGAAGTAAGAAAGTACTAAACAAACTATGAGGACTTGTGAAAAGGACATGGGAACCACCTTCAAGGGGATCCCACTGGTCATTTGAGTATCAAAATAAATATGGTAACATTATAATCCATTGAATGAAATAGGACTTCAAGAGTCCACACTGACATAAATAGAAAGTTAGATATCTAACAAGATATTTATGTAGCTTAAAGTATCTCCCCACAAATTATCTGTTGATTTAAAAGGGGAAGAGGTAAATACAGAGAAGACTGGCAGGTGTGACTTTAATAGTGTGATCTAAGTTAACATCATCAGCTCATCAGACAAATCAAAATCACATTCCATCTGATAGTATACAATGAGAACCTATATCTCTTTGGTGGCATTCTTGCCAAAATGCATACTGTGAATCTAATCATGAGGTAACAAAATGATAGCCGTTGTATTAAAAAAACAGCAACAACAACTAATCTGTGATCTTCAAAAGTATCCAAGTAACAAAAGTCAAGGAAAGGCAGAAACCCATTCTAAAGTGAAGGCAACTTAAATAACAACTAACTAAAACACTTGATTCTGAACCAGATTTTTTTCTGTGAAGAGTATCATTATGACAGTTGGCAAATCTTGAATGGAATCTGAGAATTAGATGGTAGTAAAGTATCAATTTTGATCTCTTGATTTGGGTACTTGTACTGTTGTTATGTGGGAATATGCTCTTGGACTAAAGTATTTAGGGATTATGGGCCATCAGGTCAACAATTTATTCTCAAATGATTCTAGGAAAAATATTTATACAGTGTTTGCCATTTTTCTGTAAGTAAAATTGTTTCAATTCTTTTTTTCTTTCTTTGAGACAGAGTTTTGCTCTTGTCACCCAGGCTGGAGTGCAATGGCACAATCTCAGCTCACTGCAACCTCCACCTCTAGGGTTCAAGTGCTTCTCTTGACTCAGCCTCCCAAGTAGCTGGGATTACAGACATGCACCTCTATGCCTGGCTAATTTTGTATTTTTAGTAGAGAGAGGGTTTCACCATATTGGTTAGGCTGGTCACGAACTCCTGACCACAGGTGATCCACCCACCTCGGCCTCCCAAAGTGCTGGGATTACAGGTATGAGCCACCCCACCCGGCCTGAAAAATGTTTAATGCATTGGAATTTATTAGGAAAGCTCAGTGAGGTAGAGATGTGAATATCCATATTCACAGGAAAGAGAGAACAGTAGCAATCCTCTAGATACTATACATGGCTAAACAATGCAAGACCTTGCTAGCTAAGTATTGAAAGAGCCTACCTTGAAGTTTCCACCACAGGTTTCACCCTGCCTTCTGACATTTAGGATTGCCACTAAAAACCATAGGAGACTGCTGGAAGCAGAGGGACATCTTGGAGAAGAAATGACTTATTTTCCTCCTCAAAATTCAGTGGAAGAAAGAAGGAATCTGTAAAGAGAAAGATTATGTAAACAAAGCTCTGAAGTTCTGCAGCAGCTCTCTAGCAAATCTGAACATTTAACTGCAATAAAAATTTTTTAAAAGCACAGATATTTATGAAGTTTCAACAAATGCTTCACAAGTATAATTTTTTTAAAAAGCACATTCAGTTTTTTTAAATGCTACCTCTTCTCGGAGATAAGAAAGACACTGTTCATTGAATTAGAGCTTAAAGAGACCTCTGGAGCTCATCTAACCCATATACCTCCTGCTGGATTATAACCCCATCCTCTTTCTTCTGCCCCGGTGGCTGTGGAGAACAGATGGAAGTCATCCTCTGATCCCGGTGGGCTCCAGGGTCTGCAGATAGAGTGCCTAGCCCCTACGCAGCCTGCAGTCATGCCATGCCTGATTCCCGTCAGATCTCCTCCAGCTGATGTCAATGTTGATGTTTTGTGGTTCACAAGCTCCACGGGCAACAGGCTTTTTAGAACAATGCTTACCTCCTGGCTGGCTTTTTGCTAATCCTCTTGAACCGTGTAGCTTGTGGACCAAGCTAAATGGGAAAGGGTGGAAATTGGCTTTCATTATATTCTGAGGATATCTGTGGGGTGCACAATGGTTGTATTTCACCTTTTCCTAGAGCATATTCATCTTTCAAACAAGATTGCTTCCTAGAGTCACTTGTCCAGCTTCTGTTCCCAGACTTCAAATGCCCCTGCAGAAAGAACAGCATAATCGGTCTCCTGTTCCTCCTTCCCTGCCCCTTCCTTCTATGCAATGGATTAACCAGCCATCAAGTGGATTGGCTGAACGACCCCTTTGTTTTTTGCTTTCACCTAACATGAGATGACTGGGCCCAAAGTGGAGAGCTCCACAGGAGAGGGAAGCCATGGACAGAGAGAATGCTAAAATTAGGGAAATAACCAGGGAAATCTATCTCTGAGAAATCTGAGTTCACATGTTTTATACCTGAAATAAACTGCAGGAAATCAATGAATCTTCATAAAACCACAGAGTGGGAACAGACTTTATAGCCACTTGTTCCAGCTGAATCCTGTTTACCATGAATACTCACAGGAGTTCTTGAGCTATAATCCACATTTCATTTACAAAAGCTTTTTTCTTTCCTCTTTTGATCCACATAGGAAGCAAGTTTGTGTAGTACTGCCTGGTTCCTACAAGTTGTAATAATGTCCCTACCTTCTGCCTAGATAAGAATATACAAAGTCAGTATTTCTCATGCCTCTCAACTTACCTATGAGGTAGGAACTAGTATTTTCTCCATTTCTCAGATGATAAAACTGATTCTTAGAGAGGTTAAATGACTTATTCAAGATAAGTCACAGAATCTAGGAGTGGTAGAACCAGGATTTGAAGCCAAACTGTCTGACTCCAATGTATGTTAATAATCTCATTTCTGAAAAAAAAAATTGTAGGTTTTGGTGCATACAAAAGAATGCATGTTCTGGCTGTCTCTTGTAGGACAAACCAACTTTGTGGCTTACAACAGTGATGTACTCTCTCTCACAGTTCTGAGGGTTTACTGGGCTCAGGTGGGTAGTTCTCTCTTGGAGTTTCTCATGCAGTTGCAGTCAGATGGTGACTGGGGCTGGAGTCATCTGCAGACTCAACTGTGCTGGACACCCATGATGGCTTCCTCACTTATATAACCAGTGTCTCCACTGGGAATAGATAGCCAGACACCCCTTGTCTCCAGGCAGCCTCTCCATGTGGCTAACTTGGGCTTCCTCACATGGCAGTCTCTGGATATTTGGACTTCCTGCATGGTGGCTTGCTTTCTTAGAACATGTGTTCCAAGAGGCCCAGGAGGCAGATACAAGGCTTCTTGTGACCTAGGCTTGGAAGTCACAGTGTCACTTCTGCTCCATCCTCTTGACTAAACCCCCGGGTTCAATGTGGGAGAGGACTATACAAACGCATGAACACTGGGAGGCATGGTGCTTTGGAGAGCCGTCTTTGCAGACTGGTTACCAAATATAAGTTATGAAGCATAATCAAAACATAAACAGCCATCAATCCACCATTCAACTAGTGAAATAAAATGTTATCATCACCATTGAAGATTTTGTGTATTTTATCCTTAGCCAAATCCACTGACCTCTACAAGTGGTAATGCTATCTTAAATTGTGTAATTTTATTCCCTTGCTTTGCTGAAAAACAATGTGTGTTTTTAGACTGTTTAATTTTGTTCTCTTTAAAACCATATTTGAATGGTATCACATAGTATTGTCAACCTAAATAACAAGTAGAGAGAAGCTCTCTAAAAATATTTACTTTAATCAGGAACGAGTAGGGCATTGCAATGTGGGGCACACATGCTATGACAAACCATGGGCACATCCGGGAAAGCAAAGAAAGACAAGCACTTTTAAAGGCAAAATGAGGAGGGTGACATAAGTTGTTGTGAGACAATTATCCTTGGCTACAAGGATCACTAACAAGGGTAGTGTCAGTCCAAGACGGGAGAGGCAGTTGCTGGGTAGATGTCCTCACAAAAGTAATTTCTTTTTCTCTTTGTGTGTGTGTGTGTGAGTGTGTGTGTGTGTATGCAAGGTTGTGGTGGTTTTATGCAAGATTGTGGTTTTGGCAGAATCTTTTGGGATAGTTTCTGGAAAATATTTGTGAGAGTCCCCCCTCCCTGCCCCCCACCCACTTCATGATTGCCTAACTCCATTTGCCAGCGTCTGACATAAGTCACTCCACTTTGATTTCAACAACTCTCACAGTATGGAGTCTTTCATTACTGCTTTTTTGCTCCCAAAACTCTACAGTAGTTCCCACTTACCCACAGTTTTGTTTTCCATGGTTTCAGTTACCCATGGTCAACTGTGGTCCAAAAATATTAAATATTCCAGAAATAAACGATTCATTAGTTTTAAATTACATGCCATTCCGAGTAGCATGATGAAATCTTGCACTGTCTCCTTCTCCCCGGCTGTGCACGAATCATCCCTCTGTCCACTGTATCTGCACCGTCCATGCTGCCCACGTGTAAGTCACTTAATAGCTGTCTCAGTTATCAAATCAACAGATCACAACAGGAAGAAGGCTAAGTACAGTACAGTGAGATATTTTGAGAGGGAGAGATCAAATGTACATAACTTTTATTACAGTATATCATAATAATTATACAATTTTATTATTAGTTGTTAATGTCTTCCTGCACCTAATTTATAAATTATAAACTTTATCATAGTTATGTATAGGAAAAAAACATAGTATATATAGGGTTCAGTACTACCTGAGGTTTCAGGCGTCCACTGGAGGTCTTGGAATATATTCCCCGAAGACAGGGGGACCCCTGTGTTTGTAAGATTCACCTGTTTAATTGTATATAGATTTGATTCATTCATTTTCACTGTTGTAGGATATTTTCTTGTGGGAAAATATCAATTTATCCTCCTATTCATAGATATTTCAGATAGTCTTATTATTTTTGCTACACACACATTGCTACTATGAACACTTTTCTGCTGTTTCCTAAGGTAAATATATTGGATTTTTTTCTCAGACATATGCCCTGGAGAGGAGGGTGGGTCCTGAGTTATAGAGAAAGTCATCTTTTAATCAGTCTCCCTGGCTCTAGGATCATACCCCTCAAGTCTGCTCTCTATGCTCTCAGCAGAGTGATCTTTCTAAAATACAAATCTGGTGTTACTCCCTTACACCAGGATGTTCAGTGGGTCCCCATCGACTATACCAGTGGCTCTCAAACTTTTGTGCACACTAGAAGCACCTGAGGGGCTTGTCAAATACATGTGCCCTGATCCTGCCACTGGAGATTCTGATGCTGTCACTCAAAGGCGTACAAGTGTTAATAAACTCCCCCAAGTAATTCTGCTGCATACTAAAATTTGAGTATTACTAGATACATCATTAAGGTCAAAATTCTTACTGTAATGCAGAAGACACTACACAATTTGGTCTCTGCCTGTGACTCCAGCCTTATCTTTGGCCCACCTGTCAAGCACCCTCAAATCTGGCATTCTCAAATCTAGCAAATCTCTCAAATGGCTTGAAATTCCTGAAATGCCTACTCTGTCCCTAGCCCCATCCCATCTGTTACTTACTATTGCACGTGTAGCTCTTTATTATTATTTTTTTACTGTCGGTCTCTCTTGGGAAAGTCAAGGAACTTTTCCTATTGCCATTGTAGTTCCAACATCTTGCATAGTATCTAGGTGCTTAAGGAATATTTGTCAAATTCATTGATTTTTCCCAAGGTCACAAAGCCAGTTAACGATGCATGTGGGATGAGAACCTACAGTTCTTCCTTCTTAGACCAGTGACCTTTCTACACCATGCAGTCAGTCGTAATCAAACATCGCATTACTACAGTGCTCCTAATATCTGGACTAAAAGAAGGATGACCCTTCATTCCCCTTAGGAAAGGAGTACAAATTTCATCCTGAAGGATTACACTGAAAAGAGTATCCTCTTTTCAGAAATATAGGTTGAGCATTCCTAGTCTAAAAATCCCAAATAAAAAATGCTTCGAGGCCAGGCATGGTGGCTTATGCCTGTAAACCCAGCACTATGGGAGGCCAAGGTGGGCTGAGCACCTGAGGTCAGGACTTCAAGACCAGCCTGACTAACATGGTGAAATCCCATCCCTACTAATAATACAAAATAAGCCAGGTGTGGTGACACATGCCTGTAATCCCAGCTACTCGAGAGGCTGAGGCAGGAGAATCACTTGAACCTGGGAGGCAGAGGTTGCAGTGAGCCAAGATTTCACCATTGCACTCCAGCCTGGGCAAAAAGAGTAAAACTTCATCTCAAAAAAAAAAGGTGCTTCTAAATAGGAAACTTGTGGAGTGCCGACATTATGCCACAAGTGGAAAATTCCATACCTGACCTCGTGTGACAGGTGGCAGTCAAAATTTTCTTGCACAAAATTATTTTAAAATATTGCATTAAATTACTTTCAGGCTATGTGTATAATGTGTATATGAAACATAAATGAATTTAATGTTTAGACTTAGATCCCATTCCTAAAATATCTCATTGTATATATGCAAATATTACAAAATTTTTAAAAAATCCTAAACTTTATAATGCTTCTGGTCACCATCATTTCAGAAATACTCTACAAGTACATGTGCATCCTCAAACCTCAATTTCTTCCCAACAGGACTAAATTATCGTTCTCCAATAATACAATGTTTGTTTCTGTTCACTTTAGTAAATAGCTTTGAAAATCTACCATTGTTTTTAAAGGTTGCCTTTGGAAAAGTCATAGAGGTTTGCTTATTTTGTCACTCATCTTGTTTCTATTTGTTTAAATTTATTTATCTTCAAAGATTTATAAATCTTTTCTGCATTATTTATAGCCAATTCCATTGTTTTAATAAACTCAGGCAAACCATGTGTAACCTATTCAAAACTATCCATATTTTATTATGCATTTCTGGGAGGCCTTTTTTGGGAGATTCCCCATAGAGCAGAATATGAATGGAATTGTTATTGTTGTTGCGTTGTTGGATTTGGCTTCTAGCTTTAGAATTCCCTCTAAATCTTTTTCAATCAGACTTCTAGGGTCTTGTACAGTTTAATGTTCTCATGTTTCCAAATTTCTGCTCTTTGTAGAAAAGCAAGGTTGTATGCAACTTCAAATAAAATATAAACAACAAAGATATTTATCTGAAAAAGCAGTTAAGGTGATTATTGGGTAAATGAAGTTAATTTCATATTGAAATAAGCCAAGATATTTCCACTGAGCGACATATCCTATTTTACTGATATGAATTCTTGCCCTGACAGTGAGCCACGGCAGTCAACTTGAGACAAGAATAATTAATTAAAAGATACATTTCATGAAGCAGATGACATTGACAGAGTAAGAAATAAGCAAAGCAGGAAGGCAAAACAGAATTTACAATCTACGGATGAGGCACGAAAAAAAAACCTCAGTCCTTTCAAGTGGTATAGGTATTTTCTTCCGATGAACAAAAACGCAGAAGGCAATTCAACCCTTTAGAGGTCTGTTTTTCATCAGCTTTGATCTGAAAATTGAGACAAGTGTTTGGAGTACTGTCACTGATAAGGAGGAAAGTGAGGGCTGGAAGCATAGTCGAACAGAATGTGGTTACTCACACCCTGAGCGATTAAACACTCACTGCATTTTTTAAGGCAAATTCCACAAGTCACACAGTTTCATTACAGGGAAAAAGAACACCACACACAGTACTTTCATAAGAGCAAAAGCTGTCATGACCACAGAATACAAAAGCATAAGCTGTGCACATATTCCCAGCTTCATCTTTAGTTTTCCTTATTTGTTTCTAGACACTGTTTTCTCTGCCACCGACAGTGTTTACAGTCTCTGACTGTCACATAATGAAACAGAAGCAGAAAGCCTTTATAATGGTGTTCGTACTTTAGGAAGACACCAACATAGCTGGGTGCCAGACTTGCTTTTGTTTTATTTTATTTTTATTCTCTCTCCTGGAGAAGGTTATTTCCTTGCTCTGAGGATCCTAAGAAATTTCAAGTCAGCAAGTTGCCAGTAATTAAAAAGTCAAATTTATAAGACCAGTTGCATGGTTGAGACACAAGCCAATGGGACTTAAATTATTATAGACATATGCTCCTAGAAGAGGAAGAGCCATCCCATAAGCCTATCCTTCATCGTAATTCTAAGACTTTTTGGTCCAGGCAAGAGTGAAATTTCTCCAATTGGCCTGGGTTGAGTTTGTGGAAAATCTGACCATTTTATTTGGTGCCTCTCTCAATTTAAGGGTGGAGTAAGACCGAATCATCAGCTAAAACACAGAAACTCCTCATTTAACCATAGTGCTTTAGTTTCCTCCTCATTAGCAGAACATGTGAAGTCTCTTTAGAGTTGTTCCCTTTCTGTATCTGTGCTAAATGACTGTGCATGTGTGACAAAGAAACATAGTTAATGAAATCATTTAAACATTACTCAGCACCCACTATGTGACAGATACTGCAAGGCACTGGAGACACAAAGAAGAATAAAACATAATTATCCCAGGCCTCAAGCAGTCATGGTCTAGTGGGGGGAGACAGATCTGCAAACATCTAATTACAATATAATGACATAATGCGGTAAACGCCGTAATAAGGAGTACACAGGGAGCTGTAGGAGCATACTGGAGGGATGAACTCATTCCACAGGGTTTCCAGGAAAAGGGAGACTGGGACCATGTGGCAAAGATAATGATGTATTTATCAGCTGAGCCAGAGTTCTCCAAGTAGAGAAGGAGTAGAAAGGCATTCCCAAAAGAGGATGTAGCAAAGAGCAAGGCTGGTTGAATGTTTGAAAATATGTTTAGGAAACAATTGATTTGGAAAGTTTGCCATCAAGGGACCTCATTCAACAGGGGAAACCTTGGAGAATAAAAATAATCCCCTTTCTACTGGCATACATAGGAAACAGATGAAATAAACATTAGAGTTGCTTTGAAAAGGAAAAGAAGTAGAGATGGTTCAAAGAAGCAATAGATAGTGTGATGGGGAGGGGGAAGGGTAAGATAAGGTAAAGCCAGTCCCAGATGGATGGCCTCATGTTTCTGTATCGTTTCTAAGTCCATACCTTTATCTGGTGCATTCTCTTCCATTTTTACACACGTCCCCCTAGCCACCTGGTCTCTGAAGCAGCACTGAACACCTTAAGTGACAGGGCTCAAAGATGAATCCAGATTCAGCCAGATTAGGGATGGTGCTATCTAAATCCCAAGAGAGACACAGACTAAAGGTCCCCTCAAAGAACAAAAATAAAAGGGAGACAAATATTTTCTCAGCCAAATTTGGGATCTTGAGGAGGAGACAGGCTCTCTGGAGAACTGAGCTTCTGGCAGAACTGGAGGACAAAGCAGAGACTTGTGACCTAAAGGACCAGAAACGTTCAGTCAGAAACTAGTGATATGGATTAATTTCCAGGATATACTTTTAAGTGAAAAAACCAAATGTAATCCTAGGATGTTATGTTATGTGTATAACATAGTATTAAAAAGTACACACGTAATGCCAGGCATGGTGGCTCATGCCTGCACTTTGGGAGGCTGAGGTGGGTGAATTTCTTGAGCGTAGGAGTTTGAGACCAGCCTGGGCAACATGGTGAAACCCTGTCTCTACAAAAAATACAAAAGTTACCAGGGTGTGATAGCATGAGCCTATGGTCCCAGCTACTATGGAAGCTGAAGTGGGAGGATCAACTGAGCCCAGGAAGTCGAGGCAGCAGTGAGTCATGATCACACCACTGCACTCCAGCCTGGGAAAAAGAATGAGAAAAAGAAAAGAAAGAAAAGGAAAGAAGGAAGCAAGGAGAGAGAGAGAAAGAAAGAAAGAAGGGAAGAAAATATACATGTATCTTCTTATTTGTGCAAATAGAAACATAGTAAGAATAAACCTGAACTAATGAGATTGGTTACCTAAAGGAGGTAGGTAGGGACTCAATAGAAAAAACAGGAGAGCAGAAACAAACAAGGGCTGAAGGGAGGTGACATTTCTCTGATTATACCTTTATATATATATGCTTTGACTTTTAGAATCATGATCATGTTAGTCATACTGAATAAATAGCCAAAATGAATTAGGAAGTAGAGAACATCCAAAATGAAATACGAATGTTTGTTTTTGCCTTTACCTTACAAAATACAGTGAAAACACTGTTTTTCAAATTTGTTTGAAATTTGTTTGAAAATTTGAAAATTAAACAAATTTGTTAAACAAATTTGAAAAACAGTGTTTACACTATATTTTGTAAGGCTAAAGGCAAAAAAAAAACTGTTCACAAATATTGTTAGTTACTGAATCTGTTTTTCACTGGAGTATGAGTTAGCAATTCAATAACTACTTTGTGTATATTCTAGGACTGCTCAAATAAATAAATATATTGGGGGTAATGAGAGTCTGGTTCCTCACTGTTGGAGACAGAGATAGGACAGGCTAGAATGAACCCTGAGGTGGTGGTTTGGAATCTGAGGTATCAGTGTGAACTTGTGTTTTTGATATATTTAGAGATAGCTAGAGATATAAAAAGATGTAGATGGATGTATGTGAAACTTACGTATGTGTATACATGCATATATTTCTCATCTGTTTTCTCTGTGAGCGCCCGGAAACAATAACACCTTGGCAATGAGCCCACCCAGCATTCGGATCTCATTTTCATTTTAAAACCATTCTCTAATAAAAGGAACCAGTGCTCCTTGGCTGATTCCAGAGTTGATGAGAAAAAAAATACGAGGGAGCCTGAAATGTCTTGTGATGCTGGAAAGTAAGGAAATGATTAAAAAAAAAAAGAAAACAAAAAAATGACGAGGCATGGGAAAAGGGCACCAGAGTCCTTTAAGGGAACTCCCCATAGTCAAAGCTGGGAAAAGCAACAAAATAAATGAGACTAAGATTATAACCTACTGATTACCGTAAGTATTCATGAGTCCACGCTGATAGAAATACATAATGTTTTCATGTGGGCCTTTCTTTTCTACAATATCTTCAGCTATAATAATGGAACTAGTAATATTTATCTTCCAATACTGTTGTGAGGATTCATTGAGGGAGAGGGTTTGAAAGAACTATTCAAAAATGAAAAATGCCTAGAAATGTTAATTGACTTCCCTGCCTTGTTCTATTTGTGCACAGTCATTTTCCCGGAAAACCAGACTATCACAATTTTGAAGCTGAATCCCTGGTAGTTTTGATTTAGTTTTAGAAATATGGTGTTAGTCATTTTTTAGCAGCCTCCTTCAAAATGAAACATTCTACCCATTGGCTTGTCAGTGGCATTTAACCTAGAATAGTCATTAGGAATTCGTCATCATTTCCCTATGCATTCTGCCTTTAGCTTCTCCCCTCCAGGTAAATTGTGGGAGTGACGCTCAGAATTAAACTGTCAGGATGCTGTGATTCCGCTGCATGCTCTGGACAGCTGGCCGTTAGGGAGCACTGCAGGCTTGGAAGAGGTGACTTGTCTTCCTGCGTACGACCCTCTGGGTAGAGCAGCTGTCATCTGAATACGGATGCTGATCTCCAATAGAAGTTCCAGTTTGGTTACAGAGGTCATTTCAGCATTTTTCCTTTTTCTGTCTCAGTTTCTGAGTGGTCCATTTTTTAGGATTGTTTAAAAGAGCTTCAATAGACCTATTTTCCTACTTATTTTCTATGGGTATTGTCTTCCCTTTCAGGTAATGTGATCCTTGAAGGCAGAGAATGTTTCCACTTTTCTTTGCTAATCCCTCAGCATCCAATTTAATAATCTGCACACCAGACTTGATGCTATCAATCCAGTTATGGGTGCAAACTAATCTTAGGAAGCAGATATAATTCCAATCCTCCTCCTGTGAGACAGAGATAATAATACCTCCTTCTTACCTATCATACAAAGATGTATGTTCACATCATTTTTTTAAAAGTTAGAAAAACATAGTATGATTTGTGGGTAAGTGCTTTAGACTCTTTGGCATAAAGACAGTTAATTTATTGATAATACTATGATGTTACTTATTCAACGAATATTTATCAAGCATTCATGGTAGCCCTGGCACTGTGTTAAACAGTGAGGATAAATAAAACTCAGGGCAGATAAAAGACTACAGCATCTGTCCTCAGTGAGTTTATAGTCAAATAATATGTGACAGATATATAAATATGTTCAGCAAGGTGCCATAGTATAGGCGCCATGACAACCATCTGTACAAGGCATATTGAGGCACAAGGAAGGTCACGACATTCTACCGAAATTATTGAGAAGGGCTTCACAGAGAAGTTATCAATTTGAGCTAAGTTGTAAAGACAACCTAGCAACAGCATGAAGAACAGATAAAAAGGAGAACTGACTGTAAGCAAGGAAACCAATTACGAGACAATTGCAAGAGTCCAGACTGCAGACAATGAGTCCTGCCGCAGCGACAACGGCAGCAGCCAGCACTCTGCAGGCCTGCGTGAGGAGCTGCATGAATAGCCATTGAATATGTGAGGAATTCCCAAGGAAACTGATACAGACAATAAATGTTGAAGGAGTAGGTATGGTGGGAATTAATCATAGAGTCATTGAATAAATGTATGTTGTGTCTCCACTAAAGATTGAACACTGTTCTAGGTGATGAAAGTATAGTTAGTGAGATAGACCCTGGTTTCGGGGGATGTATATTTTAATAACAAAGAAAAATACGCAAATAAACAAAATAAGTCAGGTGTGTGTAAGTGCTATGAAGGAAAATGAAGCAGGTTAGGAAGACGAGAACAGTAGGGGAATAGGTTGCTATTTTTATGTGGGGTGGTCAGGAAAGATCTCGATTACAGATATTTCTAGCGGTAGACAGACGAACAGTAGACAGAAGAAAGGCGGGGAGCTGTGTATGGGAGGAAGAAAGATCCAGGCAGAAGCAGGAAGGCTAGCACTTCTGACACAGAGGAAGCAGGAAAAAGACAGGCAGAAGATGAAGGCAGAGAAGAAGAATACAATGTGATAATGTGAGATGTCTTTCCAGGATCACAGGTTGACCTGCAAGTTCTGTGTGCGAACACTAAGTGAAGCTCTGAGAGCTTCTGCTGGCAGCTCCACGGATGGCAGAGGTGGTGTCTTTAGGTGTACTCAGGGCTACAGCCTTTGAGGAAAAGGAATACTCTATAGTGGCTTCATGCTTCCTTGTTGAATTCCTAGTGCCATTCAACCAGACAAATAGTAGAGGTAAAGTCAGCCACAGTGGTGGTGAATGAGCTACGTAACGAGTGTGTTAGGACATGTTGAAGTAGAGGTGTCTGTGAGTGGCCAAGAGGGGCTGCCTAGTAGGTGATCTATATAAAAATCTGTATCCTAGGAGAGACTTTCTAGCTGGAAATAAGTGTCACATGCTTGTTTTTGATAGTTCTCTCATGGGAGTTGATGTGGTCACTGAAGGAAGGGTGAGGGAAGCAGAGGATGATGCTAGCACCTGATGATTGCCAACATTTTAAGAAAGGGCAGAAATAAATGAGATTGCAAGTAAGACTGAGAAGGAATGTTTGGAGGTAGAAGATGGAATAATACAAATGTGATACCACAGAAGTCAAAAAGAAGAGATTTCTCAGGAAAACAGGAATGGCCAGGTGCAGTGGCTCATGCCTGCAGTCCCTGCAGTTTGGGAGGCCACGGCAGGCAGATCACTTGAGGCCAGGAGTTCAAGACCAGACTGGCCAACATGGTGAATCCCCATCTCTAATAAAAAATACAAAAGCTAGCTGGGCGTGGTGGTGTATACACCTGTAATCCCAGCCTCTTGGGAGACTGAGGCAAGAGAATTGCTTGAACCCAGGAGGCAGAGGTTGTAGTGGACCGAGATCATGCCTTTGCACTCCAGCCTAGGTGACAGAGCACGACCCTGTCTACCCCACACACAAAAGAGACAGGAATAATGAACATTGTGCAGTGAGGAAATGCCAAATGGGAGGTAAAAACGTAAAGGCACTGAGCACAGGTTACTTTTTCAAGGAACTTGGTATAAAGGAAAGTGAGGGGGATGTTAGCAGAAGAATCAAGGGAATTGAAATTTGGCAGTTCTTGCTTTTGTTTTTGTTTCAAAGGTGGTTGGAACTTCAGCAAGTTTGTAGGCTTTGGGAAATGAATGCCTATACAGAACCAGAAGCTGAAAATTCAGGAGAGAAAAGAAACAGCTAATTGGGCAAACTCACAGGAGACAAAAGAAAATGGGAATAAAGGCATTCCACTTGGAAGCCTGCCTGGTTCATTAGTGGGAACAGTACCCTTATCCTAAAGTCTAATCCGGTCTTTATTTCAGATTTTGATATTCTATGAATCATGGATTTTTTGTATTAATTTTAATTTTTAAGATAGATTGCATTAAAATACTATTTGTCACAGAATTTTTTGGCCCTCTGAAATTTTACAACAGAACTCTTACACACACACACACACACATATACTCACCACACACACATACACCCCTTACTCACCGATGAAAATGTTATTAGGATTTGTTATTCAGCAATAAGGTTAATCCTGGGACAAACATCAAGGACTAGGGATAGAGAACATAAGGTGGAGGTGAATAGTCTCTGGGGCTCAGGGCCTGGACTCACAGGGAGCAGAAATACTGCGACTTCCCTGGTGAAGGAAACAAAACAGAAAGGTACCACACAAGGGATGCCCCGCTGCAGATGGGCCTGGCTTTGAATGTGAGCACATTGACAATAGCCATTAGATGTTCACTAAATCATTCTTCTGTGACCTGATCCCAGGATCTTCAGTAAAGTTTTCTATCAGGGACAAACTACTGCCCAGCAAATATATAGCAACTAACGAACTCATATTATTACCAAATAATGAACCCATGCAGTGTATTTCCTTATTTTAGTACATTCCTTTCACAAAGCACAATTTATGTCCCTCCCCTTGTGGTAGCTTTTTCTCCATCTCTTATTGATAAATTCACGCAATAGATTTATGAGTTTCATATATTTACTACTTTTCTAACAGCATAAAATGCTACCCACATAGCTGATTGGCATCATTTTCATTTCTTGTTGAAACCCGATTTAATTCTTTATTGCTGCTGATTTACAATTTTCACTGGTGATAAAGAGAGAATGAGGGAATTCAGTTGTGAGTATCAAGGCTCACAACATTATAAAAAGAGCTAGTTGATGGCAAAAAGTCTCACTAGCCAGTCATGTAAACATAAGTAATTGTTTTGTCAAGTATTGGCAAAGGAATTGACATCTATTCATACCCTCAGTGTCAATGGTGTGATGGTAAACATTTAACAACGAGCTCTCTTGAAATAAAAGCCCTAATGTTTTGTGTTTGCCATTTTCCATGGTGTAAATGCTCACAGTTGATTTCAGGCTACCAACCTGACATCACTGAATGTGGAGTGGGAAAAAGTTGCACACTATTATATGACATTTCTACCATGTAGATAAAATGAACATATATAATGAGCATAGATTGTTGTAAAATGTAGTAAAATCACTAAGATGTGATGAGTTCAGATTATTTGTTACATTTTTTAAAAGAAATGTATTTAATTCTGAGGTTATACAATTTAATTTTTAATAATGGCATGTATTAGTTTGGTGTAAAAGTAATTGCATTTTTTGACATACTTTTGATTACCTTTGCACCAACCTAATAAAATAAAATTCCTGAAAATATAACAGTCAGCTCTAATGAGCCTGTATTGTCCAGCTTCAGCATAGCACTGTTTCTTCTAACTTTAATGGCGTTAGTTATGAGGAGACAGACAGGAAGCATATAACTTCTTATTTACTATAATAGCAGCAGCTCTCAGAGATGGTGGCTGCCTGCTTTGAAAGAACAACAGAGAAACTGAAGACTCAGGCAAAGAAGCTTTTCAATGCAAAGGTACAACATTGAAATATGTAATCATGATTGTCACATATTATGAACAATTCATAATGCTTTGACACATCTAGCTTTGCACTGTGCAGGTAGGGCCTTACTTTTGAATCTGCTCAACTCTGCTACTTTGCCAGGTAGCTTGGTTCAAGATATTAAAATGTTTTTCCCTTGTAGATTTATAAAAACCAAGGATCTCACTCTAGAACTGGAAAATGGGGGCTCATCTCATCTCAAATATAATCCAGGGGATTGTTGTTTGTAGAATAGTGCCTCTGAGATCAGAGTTCCTTTTAGCAAAATAAGGTTTGGCGTGCTTGTATTGGAAGAAAAATTCTTTTCTCTCCAGTCTTATGTTGAAGTCAGAGTAACTTAGGAGTATATCTTTGTGATGGCAGGATTTTTGTTTGCTACTTTGCCAGTTGGGGCCTTCCATGGCCAGCTATGCCCCCAAACTGGCCTCACTTGGCCCCAGGCCTGCTGCAGGAGGCATCTCACCCACTCAGCCCACCAGGCCACACCTGGCTCGTGCACTAGCTCCGCCTACAGCTGGGCTGGGTGTGCCCCAGCCTGCCTGTTTTACAGCTCGTATCCTCATTTTGTGGTTCCTGAGTTCTTATCCCGCATCCAAGAAGAATAAAGTTACACTGACAATCAAAGGGTAAGGAGGGCGAAGAAAAATTTTATTGAGCAATTGAACAGCTCTCAATGGAGACAGGAGGCAAGGATGGTCCCCCACCCAAAGTTGAGTGGTCTTTCTCTCTCTCACTGTGTCTCTCAGTGTGGGGCTTTTATGGGGTCAGAATGGGGAGGAATGTGCTGATTGCCTTGTAAGTATGCAAAAGAGGCTGAAACACAGGCATCACAAAAGGTGGGCATGACAGTGTAAAAAAGCCAATTAGGAAAGGGTAGGTATATGTTAAATAGGTGAAGGGTGGAGATTAATCAGAGGGAAGTGTGCCGAACGGGAAGAGACATTCTCAATCCAATCCATGGATTTATCTGAGACTTGTGGCTTGGTTTTCAGGCGGTAAACTATCTTTGGTTCCAAGGTGGGTTTCACCAGTGACCTGCCCCTATCTACCTAGGCATTTGTCTGCCTTCTGCCACTATCATTTGTACTGTCTCCACTGTTTTTTATATTCTGAACACACATTCCCAGTGTTTGGATCAGTTACCCAGTTTGAAAGTCCTGGGCTTAGGACATGTACAACTTTGAATTATTGGGAGGATATCCATTCCAGAGAGAGGCAAGAGAGCCAACTGCTAATGTACTGCTCCAGAGCCCCAGCCCTTCCCACATGCAGAAGATAGAGAATGCAGATTGCGAAATTCAGTCTCGAACCTACAGCCATTTGTATTTCTGGCCACAAAGCCTAATCCTGGAATTCAACTTTTTCATGAATACAGTTACCATATATTATTTTCTACTCATGTGTTACTTAACAAATTTCTATTCTTTGAGCAAATTACATTTTTAATGTTCCTCTATTCTAGCTAGGAAACCTGTCAATGAAAGTATTTCTGGTATAGGGCAATGATTTTCCGGACAGGAGATAATTCCTGAGCAGTTCCATTATGCTGTTGGGTTCTGAGTCAGATTTTATTTGATAAGAGATTCCTCAGCTCAAACCCAAGTTTGAAAACCACTAGTGAAAAAGAGACTGTACCTGTGCTATATGACAAAAGTAAGAAAGAATTAATCCGGAAGCATTTGAAAGTCACTGTTGGAATTTAGACTATGATACAAGTCAGTTTAAAGCTAAAAAAGATATGAAAACGGGCCCTCAATATTAAATTGAAAACTGTGGTCCTGATATCATTCTTACTCAAGGACTGTTGATTTTTTTTTTTAAATCAAGCTGTTTAAAAATGTTGTGCTAAGGATGAAACCATATTCAATGACAAATGAACGGCATAAACTGTCTTCACAGGGCCTTATCAAAGCCTTTCACATGGTGCTTGGATAGTTTGTTTTGATGGGCAGAATCTGAGTCATGTACCCTTATCTAGCTTCATTATTATGGATATGAACTTGGTTCCCAGAGACTCTCACTAGTTCCACAAAAGGAGATTTTAAAAAATGCAGCCTGATAAATTCTCCATTCAATGAGGGATGGAGAATGTTTTATTCTACTGTACTGCAGCTTAAAGACATCTGACCTGAGTTTCTGCAGGAAATTGTATTTATAGGGAGAATATTTAGGTTATAATCTTCAATATTAATCTCCTCCCTTCACTTTCACTTTCTCCAAACCAAGTTTAAGTATCCCACCCCATCCACCCCTCTCCCACCCACCCCCTTCACTTAACAATCCAGGAGAACTTAGAATGAGAGACCATGATTGGAATAGAAGGAATTGAGAACTTTGCTAAACATCTGGAAAAGCATTTTGGAGGAATATCAATTCACTTCATCACTATAGTAGCTCAGTTTAACTCTCTCAAGAAAAAAAAAAAAAAGTCTAATCTTAGATCAGAAGCCCCACAGTGCTAGATCTGCTATGACAGATTCTCTCTAGTTTATGCAGTTGTTCTTTTCTGTTTTTACCATAACTTAAAAGTAGAAAAAGATTTAATATGTAGGTTGGTAAAAGAAGAAGTCTGCCATTAGGGTCAGCAACATCAAACTCTGAATTTACTAGCAAGGGTATTTACTACAGACTGTCATTATCATGAGGGTACCTGATCTATGTCTGTATAAGTACCACACACCGATTATGCCACTGAACCTCAATGCCTGATCTACCTCTTATGACAACTCTGAGGAAGGAAACATTATCCCTATTTCGTTGATTAGAAAATTGAGGCTTAGAGGCTTTAGATGACTTACCAAAAGGCATTCAGCTAGGAAATGGTAGAAAAAGAATACAAATCCAACTAGCCAGATCCCAGGGTCAGAGCACTTAACTGCATCCTGTACTATGGTGGAGTCAAGGGTGGGGAGCTGTGATTGTAACACATGGCAATGTGATGTGAGGCATCAAGTCAACAGAAGATGGAGGGCAATTGATTTCTTTTTTTTCCTTTTTTTTTTTTTTTAACTACAGGCACCCGCCACCATGCCCAACTAATTTTTGTACTTTTTTTTTTTTTTACATATTTAGTTTCTGGGTACATGTGCAGAACATGCAGGATTGTTGCATAGGTACATACATGCTAATGTAGTTTGCTGCTTCCATCTTACCCCCGTCACCTATATCTAGCATTTCTTCCCATGTTATCCCTCCCCAACCTCCCTACCCCTGCTGTCCTTCCCCTATTCCCTGCCAACAGACCCCAGTGTGTGATGCTCCCCTCCCTGTGTCCATGTGTTCTAATTGTTCAACTCCTGCCTATAAGTGAGAACATGTGGTATTTGATTTTCTGTTCTTGTGTCAGTTTGCTAAGAATAATGGTTTCCAGATTCATCCATGTCCCTACAAAGGACACGAACTCATCGTTTTTTATGGTTGCATAATATTCCATGGTGTATATGTGCCACATTTTCCCTGTCCAGTCTATCATCGATGGGCATTTGGGTTGCTTCCAGGTCTTTGCTATTATAAACTGTGCTGCAATGAACGTTCATGTGCATGTGTCCTTGTAGTAGAACGATTTATAATCCTTTGGATATATGCCCAGTAATGGGATTGCTGGGTCAAATGGAATTTCTATTTCTAGGTCCTTGAGGAATTGCCACACTGTTTTCCACAATGGTTGAACTAATTTTCACTCCCACCAACAGTGTAAGAGTGTTCCTATTTCTCCACATCCTCTCCAGCATCTGTTGTCTCCAGATTTTTTAATGATCGCCATTGTAGCTGGCGTGATATGGTATCTCAATCTGGTTTTGATTTGCATTTCTCTAATGACCAGTGATGATGAGCATTTTTTTCATTTGTTTGTTGGCCTCATATATATCTTCTTTTGAAAAGTGTCTGCTCATGTCTTTCGCCCACTTTCGAATGGGTTTGTTTGTTTTTTTCTTGTAAATCTGTTTTAGTTCTTTGTAGATTCTGGATATTAGTCCTTTGTCAGATGGGTAGATTGCAAAATTTTTTTCCCATTCTGTTGGTTGCTGGTTCACTCTAATGATGGTTTCTTTTGCTGTACAGAAGCTCTGGCGTTTAATTAGATCCCATTTGTCTATTTTGGCTTTTGTTGCCATTGCTTTTGGTGTTTTAGTCATGAAGTCCTTGCCTATGCCTATGTCCTGAATGGTTTTGCCCAGGCTTTCCTCTAGGGTTTTTATGGTGTTAGGTCTTATGCTTAAGTCTTTAATCCATCTGGAGTTAATTTTAGTGTAAGGTGTCAGGAAGGGGTCCAGTTTCTGCTTTCTGCACATGGCTAGCCAGTTTTCCCAACACCATTTATTAAACAGGGAATCCTTTCCCCATTGCTTGTTTTTGTCAGGTTTGTCAAAGATCAGATGGTTGTAGATGTGTGGCATTGCCTCCAAAGACTCTGTTCTGTTCCATTGGTCTATATCTCTGTTTTAGTACCAGTACCATGCTGTTTTGATTACTGTAGACTTGTGGTATAGTTTGAGGCCAGGTAGCGTGATGCCTCCAACTTTGTAATTTTTGCTTAGGATTGCCTTGGCTATGCAGGCTCTCTTTTGGTTACATATGAAGTTTAAGATGGCTTTTTCCAGTTCTGTGAAGAGGGTCATAGGTAACTTGATGGGGATAGCGTCGTATCTATAAATTACTTTGGGCAGTATGGCCATTTTCACAATATTAGTTCTTCCTAACCATGAGCATGGAATGTTTTTCCATCTGTTTGTGTCCTCTCTTATTTCGTTGAGCAGTGGTTTGTAGTTCTCCTTGAAGAGGTCCTTTATTTACATCCTTTGTTAGTTGTATTCCTAGCTATTTTATACTCTTTGTAGCAGTTGAATTGGAGTTCTCTCTTGATTTGTCTCTCTGTTAGTCTGTTATTGGTGTGTAGGAATGCTTGTGATTTCTGCACATTGATTTTGTATCCTGAGACTTTGTTGAAGTTGCTTATCAGTTTCAGGAGATTTTGGGCTGAGACGATGGGGTCTTCTAAATATACAATCATGTCGTCTGCAAATAGAGACAATTTGACTTCCCCCTTTCCTAATTGAGTAACTTTTTTCTTTTTCTTGTCTGATTGCTCTGGATAGAACTTCCAATACTACATTGAATAGGAGTGGTGAGAGAGGGCATCCTTGTCCAGTGCCAGATTTCAAAGGGAATGCTTCCAGTTTTTGCCCATTCAGTATGACATTGGCTGTGGGTTTATTGTAAATAGCTTTTATTATTTTGAGACATGTTCCATCAATACCTAGTTTATACAGAGTTTTTAGCATAAAGATTATTGAATTTTGTCAAAGGCTTTCTCTATATTTATTGAGATGATCATGTGGTTTTTTGTTTTTGGTTCTGTTTATGTGGTGAATTATATTTAGAGACTTGCGAATGTTGAACCAGCCTTGCATCCCCGGGATGAAGCCTATTTGGTCGTGATGGATAAGCTTTTTGATGTGCTGTTGCAATTGGTTTGCCAGTATTTTATTGAAGATTTTTGCATCTATGTTCATCATGGATATTGGCCTGAAGTTTTCTTTTTTTGTTGAGTCTCTGCTGGGTTTTGGTATGAGGATGATGTTGGTTTCATAAAATGATTTGAGAAGGATTCCCTCTTTTTGGATTGTTTGGAATAGTTTCAGAAGGAGTGGTACCAGCTCCTCTTTGTATGTCTGGTAGAATTCAGCTGTGAACCCATCTGGACCTGGGCTTTTTTTGGTCAGTAGGCTATTAATTGCTGCCTTAACTTCAGCCCTTGTTATTGGTCTATTCAGAGTGTTGACTTCTTCCTGGTTTAGGCTTGGGAGGCTGCAAGTGTCCAGGAATTTATCCATTTCTTCCAGGTTTACTGGTTTATGTGCACAGAGTTTTCTACAGTAATCTCCGATGGTAGTTTGTATATCTGTGGAATCGGTGGTGACATCCCCTTTGTCATTTTTTATTGTATATATTCGATTATTCTCTCTTTTCTACTAATCTGACTAGTGGTCTGTCTATTTTGTTGATCTTTTCAAAAAAACAGCTCCTGGATTTATTAATTTTTTGAAGGATTTTTTTGTCTCTATCTCCTTCAGTTTGGTTCTGATCTTAGTTATTTCTTGTCTTCTGCTAGCTTTTGAGTTTTTTTGATCTTGCTCCTCTAGCTCTTTCAATTTTGATGATAGGGTGTCGATTTTAGATCTTTCCTTGCTTTTCATTTGGGCATTTATTGCTATAAATTTCCCTCTAGACACTGCTTTAAATGTGTCCCATAGATTCTGGTACATTGTGTCTTCATTCTCGTTGGTTTTGAAGAACATCTTTATTTCTGCCTTCATTTCATTGTTTACCCAGTCAACATTCCAGAGCCAGTTGTTCAGTTTCCATGAAGTTTTGCAGTTCTGATTTAGTTTCTTAATCCTGAGTTCTAATTTGATTGCACTGCGGTCTGAGAGACTGTTATGATTTCTGTTCTTTTGCATTTGCTGAGGAGTGAGTTACTTCCAATTATGTGGTCAATTTTAGAGTAGGTGAGATGTGGTGCTGAGAAGAATGTATATTCTATGGATTTGGGGTGGAGAATTCTGTAGATGTCTCTTAGGTTTGTTTGGTCCAGATCTGAGTTCAAGTTCTGGATATCCTTGTTAATTTTCTGTCTCATTGATCTGTCTAATATTGGCAATGGAGTATTAAAGTCTCCCAGTATTATTGTGTGGGAGTCTAAGTCTCTTTGTAGGTTGTTAAGAACTTGCTTTATGTATCTGGGTGCTCCTGTATTGGGTGCGAATATATTTAGCATCATTAGCTCTTCTTGTTGCATTGATCCTTTTACCATTATGTAATGCCCTTCTTTGTCTCTTTTGATCTTTGTTGGTTTAAAGTCTATTTTATCAGAGACTAGGATTGCAACTCCTGCTTTTTCTTGCTCTCCATTTGCTTGGTAAATCTTCCTCCATCCCTTTATTTTGAGCCTATGTGTGTCCTTGCATGTGAGATGGGTTTCCTGGATACAGGACACCAATGGGTTTTGACTTTTTATCCAATTTGCCAGTGTGTGTCTTTTGATTGGAGCATTTAGCCCATTTACATTTAAGGTTAATATTGTTATGTATGAATTTGATCCTGCCATTTTGATGCTAGCTGGTTGTTTTGCCCATTAGTTGATGCAGTTTCTTCATTGTGTCGATGCTCTTCACCATTTGGTACATTTTTGGAGTGGTTGGTACTGGTTGTTCCTTTCCTAGTTTAGTGCTTCTTTCAGGAGCTCTTGTAAGGCAGGCCTGGTGGTGACAAAATATCTGAGCAATTGCATGTCTGTAAAGGATTTTATTTCTCCTTTGCTTATGAAGCTTAGTTTGGCTGGATATGAGATTCTAGGTTGAACGTTCTTTTCTTTAAGGATGTTGAATATGGGCCCCCACTCTCTTCTGGCTTGTAGGGTTTCTGCCAAGAGATCCACTGTGAGTCGGATGGGCTTCCCTTTGTGGGTAACCCGACCTTTCTCTCTGGCTGCCCTTAGCATTTTTTCCTTCTTTTCAACCTTGGTGAATCTCACAATTATGTGCCTTTGGGTTGCTCTTCTTGAGAACTCTCTTTGTGGTGGTCTCTGTATTTCCTTGATGTGAATGTTCACCTGCCTTGCTAGGTAGGGAAGTTCTCCTGGATAATATCCTGAAGAGTGTTTTCCAGCTTGGATTTATTCTCCCCATCACATTCAGGTACACCTATCAAACGTAGACTCGGTCTTTTCACATAATCTCATATTTCTTGGATGCTTTATTTATTTCTTTTTACTCTTTTTCCTCCAATTTTGCCTTCTTGTTTTATTTCATTGAGTTGGTCTTCAATCTCTGATATCCTTTGTTCGCTTGGTCAATTCAGCTGTTAAAATTTGTATATGCTTCGCGAAGCTCTCGTGTTTTTCAGCTCCATCAAGTCATTTATATTCTTCTCTAAGCCATTTATTCTTGTTAGCATTTGATCAAACCTTTTTTCAAGGTTCATAGTTTCTTTACATTGGGTTAGAACATGTTCTTTTAGCTCAGAGAAGCTTCTTATTACCCACCTTCTGAAGCCTGTTTCTGCCAATTCATCAGACTCATTCTCCATCCAGCTTTTTCCCTTGCTCGTGAGGAGTTGTGATCCCTTGGAGGAGAGGCCTTCTGGTTTGGGGTGTTTTCATCCTTTTTGCACTGGTTTCTTCCTATCTTTGTGGATTTATCTACCTGTGGTCTTTGTAGTTGGTGACTTTCAGGTGGGGTCTCTGTGTGGATGTCCTTTTTGTTGATGTTGAAGTTATCTCTTTCTGTTTTTTCAGTTTTCCGTCTAACAGTCAGGCCCCTCTGCTGTAGGACTGCTGAGGTCCACTGCAGGTCCTGCTTGCCTTGGAGTCACCTGCGGTGGTTGCAGAACAGTAAGGATTGCTGCCAGTTTCTTCTTCTGTTACTTTTGTCCCAGAGGATACCTGCCAGATGTCAGCCTGAGCTCTCCTTTATGAGGTGTTTTTTTGGATATTTGGTGATCGGGGAGCTGCTTGAGGAGACAATCTGTCCCTTATAGGAGTTCAAGTGCTGTGCTGGAGCTCCATTGTTCCATTTAGAGCTGCTGGGCAGGTACATTTAAGTCTGCTGCAGCAGAACTCATAACCACCTTATTTTCCCAGGTACTCTGTCCTGGGAAGCTGGGGCTTTATTTATAAGTTCCTGATGTGCTGCTGCCTTTTTTCAGAGATGCCCTGCCCAGCAAGGAGGTAGCCTTGTCACAGTCTGCCAGCAGAGGTGTTGCTGAGCTGTTGTGGGCTCTGCCCAGCTGCTGTGTCAACTTGCCTGTGGTTTTGTTTACAGAGGTACAGTTAGAATTGCCTCAGTAATGGCAGTCTGCCTCAGTAATGGCAGACTGCCCTGGTAATGGCAGATTGTCTCAGTAATGGCGGATTGCCTCGGTAATAGCATACTGCCTCGGTAATGGTGGACTGCCTTGGTAATGGCGGACTGCCTTGGTAGTGGTGGACTGCCTTGGTACTGGCAGACACCATTCCCCCTACAGAACTGGACCATCCTGGGTCCATCTGTGCTTGCTGTGAAATTCTCAATCCAGAGCACTTCAGATTGCTGGTCTGTGTGAGGGTAGGACCCGCCAAGCCAGATCACCTGGCTCCCTGTTTTAGCCCCCTTTTTTTCAGTTGAATGGGTAGCTCTGTCTCCCAGGCACTCCAGGTGCCAGTTGAAATGGCCACCCACATTTGTGTGAGTTTTTGTGCAGCGACCCGCTGTGCGGACTGAAACAGCCATGCTCACAACTCGTGGTGCTATTCAGCCCGGGAATCTCCTGGTCTGTAGGCAGTAAAAACTTGTTTCAAAATGTGGTGATCACTCACCCTCTGCATTGTTCTTACTGGGAACTGCACTCTAGAGCTGTTCCTATTCAACCATCTTGGATCCTTTCTGGGCAATTTGTTTTTTAACATTCATCTATGCACTCGGCTACTTTTTGTTTTCATATATAATGCAAATTTTCTACATCTCTAAAACTTCACTATGTTCCTTATGTGATAGTTTGTATAAGATCAAATTTGCATGAGTCAAGTGTTGAGTAACCTGGTGAGCATCTGTACATCATTGATCATTACTGTAACTAAATAGAACAGGAAAGGAGAAAGATAGGTAGGATTAGGTTTTTATTTGGAGGCTAGGAGAGAAAGGATTACCAAGAATAAAGAAGTAGAGATGGGGAAGAAAACCAAAATAAGAAAAAAACAGCAATTGGAGGACAGAAGTTAGCTCTTACTTGATAATAAGAATGAATATGCTAGCCCTGATCACACTTGCTTCTTTCTCTCACTTTCTCTCTTTCTCTCTCTGTTTTCTTCCATCCCTTCTTCCTTGGTGGTTTTGTTACTAAACTCTCTCAGATTCCCAGGATCATAAACATGCAGAGGACATCTACGTAATAGGAGTTATTTGTAAGGATACATTAACAAATTAGGAAGGTAGGTAAGGTAGACACACATACACAATCACACAGACACAGAAACACAGAAAAAGATCCAGAAGTTAAACAAAACAGCCAGGCCTCAGGATAATAGCCCTTTGCTCACCAAGTCAGACCTCAAGGAGAACTGGAACACTCTTCAGCTGCCACATGATCGTGTCTCATTATTTCACCGTCTTCATCCACAGGCTTCCAGTGTTTCTCTCTGTCTTGGCTTCTACTTTTCTTGATACTGCAGATTCTCCTGACTCTCTGTTCACCTCATGTCTTTTTCTCACTGTAGACTTCTACTGACTCATAGCTTTATCTTTCTTCTGTGTCTATCACAGCTTTTGCCAAGCCATCCAAGAAAGTTCTGTGTATGAATTCTTTTTTTTTTTTTTTTTTTTTTTTTTGAGATGGAGTCTTGCTCTTTCACCAGGCTGGAGTGCAGTGGCACAATCTCAGCTCACTGCAAACTCGGTCTCCCAGCTTCAAGCGATTCCCCTGCCTCAATCTCCTGAGTAGCTGGGACTACCAACATGTGCCACCATGCCTGGCTAATTTTTGTATTTTAGTAGAGACCAGATTTCACCATGGCCAGCATGGTCTCAGTCTCCTGACCTCATGATCTGCCTGCCTCAGCCTCCCAAAGTGCTGGGATTACAGGCATGAGCCACTGTGCCTGGCTAAATTCTTTTACTCAAAGTATATTTAGCTTGGATGAGATGTTTCTCCCACATATATTCTGGACACCCATTTTTGTCCTGTATTGAAGACCTTTTAAAGCTCTGGCCAGTTCACAAGAAATGCCTTTAACTGTCCCTCTGTTACACGTAGTTAGGCGTGAGCAGGGCAGGAGAGGGCTCTCTCCCCTCTACCAAGAATGTTGACTGATGGTTTGGCCGTTATCACATTGCATCTATAAAAGTGATAAATTGGCAACCAGTGCCCGGGAGAGGCCATTTCCTGATGGTCTACACCTGTTGCACTAAAGTGTTGATTGAATGCAGATGTGAGAAAAATCAACTTCCTGGGCACGCGCATTACAAGGCAAAATGGCAGAGTATGACCTTCTGGTGGCACTCCATCAGAAAAGGGAAGAGAGCCTCAGATGGCTATGCATACAATGTCCTAAACGCACTACGAGTGTTCACTTCCCAAGGATAAGGAGGGCACTGTGCATTTGGGCAGCCCACCCTAAGTGAAGAATCATGGGAAAGGGAAGGGATGGAAGACATCAGAAGTGGGCCAGTCTTTAAAGTCCTATAATCAAGGTTAAATGCCACACTTGTCCTTCAGGTTTCCTGCTTGGGTCTCTTCCAGGTGTACTTTCTTTTCTTTCTTATTCTAAAACCTTTTTAAAGAAACTTCCACTTCTGGTCTGAACCTTGCCTTGGTCTGTTTTTCTCCCTTATTCCCCTCAGTGGAATTCTTTCTTTTTAGGAGGCAAGAATTGAGGTTGCTGCAAACTCATACAAATTTGCTACCAGTAACTCAGATACGTTCCACTGGTAACACCCCAGCCCACCCCAACATAAATGTGGATCCAACAGTCATTTTGTACATAATCCCACACTTCTATCAGCCCCACTTGTTCCAAGATAAGCCAACCAGAATTCTTTCCTGGCAGTCTGAAATTTAACAAAGAGAATGAGTCAGTCTCTCCAGGTGGCTTAGCCTTTAGCTTGTGTGACTTGTTTGTCCCTGCTCCCAGTACTGTCTTGCTTTGCTGCAACCCACACAACTCAGCTCTTTTGTTAGTTTCCAGTAAAATATCTATCATCCCCAGTATCTTATAATTGTAATAGTCTTTGCTATAAATGGAATGGAGGGGAGAGAGTTCATACAGTCCCTCCCCTCTTTCTCTCCTTCCCAGCTCTGTCTCTCTCCTGGGCCACACTAATTCTCCTCCTTGTTTTGTGCATAGCAATTTACAGCAATCATCTTTTCAGACTTGAGCATGCCCTGAGGGCTCACTCACTAAGCCAATCAGCTAATCAAAGAGCTTATTGAAGCATTACTTTCAAGAGTAGATATTCCTAGGGGAATTCTGGTCAATATAATTGTCTTCTCTGGACAGGTCTGTACTTAAAAGCTGTGACCAGTTTTATAACAGCACTTGGTCTGGAGACAAATAAGACAGTTTTTTTGAAAAAGAAAAGAAGAAGCAGAGAAAAGAGTCAGAAAGAACATTTCCTGGGGAGACAATGACTCCAGTTCCCAGTCCCTGTCCTCCCAAAAGTCAGGCTGCATTCCTCCTCTTGTGTTCTGTGAGACAACCCATTACCTAATAATTCCCTTTTTAACTTGGATTAGCTAGGCTATCTACTTGTTCACACCAAAACTATAACTAATCATATATTTTCCCTATCAAAAAAGTGTTACTTGTCCAGGGTGGTGGCTCATGCCTATAATCCTAACACTTTGGGGGTGAGGCAGAAGGACCACTTGAGGCCAGGAGTTCAAATCCAGCCTGGGCAACACAGTGAGACACCATCTCTATAAAAAATAATAAAAAAAAATTAGCTAAGAGCAGTGGCATATGCCTGTAGTCCCAGCTACTCAGAAGGTTGAAGCGGGAAGATGGCTTGACCTCAGGAGTTTGAGGCTAAAGTGAGCTATGATCATGCCTCTGTACTCCAGTGTCGGAGACAGAGTAAGACCCAGTCTCTTAAAAAAAAAAAAAGTACTACTTTTTATTATAATACAATTGCCAGTTATCATCTTCTCTGTGCTTTCCACTTGAAAGCTTCTTAAGGGCAAGGACTGCATTTGTCTTGCTCACTATTTTATTCTCAGTAATTAGCATGTTCTCCAGACACTTAATAAATATATTTTGAAAAACTGTAGAGTTATTGACTGCCAACTGTGTACCAAGCACTATTTTATGCACTGTGATTATAAAGATGAATGATATAATCCTTTACCTCCCATTGCTTAGAGCCTAGATTATTCCCAAATCTATCTTGTTCAAGTTTAATTTTTCCTTGTGTTAGTTAAAACTCTTTCATGGGACAGTGTTGGCTGAAGTGACCAAATATTATAAGGGGCAGGGATAAAACTGGATTAGTGGACAGCTGGAACCAGGGTCAAATGTGGTCAGGACTCTTTCCGGTCTTATCTCTATCCACAGGTTGACTTCACCATCTCAGACTCATTTCCTCCTGAGTACGGAGCAAGGCACAGTAGCTGCCAGCAGTTTTCAAGCTTACGTTATACCAGTTTTATCACTTTCCATGGTTCCAATTTGACAAATCCAGGGAAGTCCTCCAAGTGGCTCAGCTTATGTTAAGTGTTCTTCTTTGGGCCAATTACCATGGAGGGAAGGCACTAGGATTATTTTAATTTAGGTTTCCATTTCTACATCAATCACCAACAGCAGGATCTGTAGGCCAATGGCAGCTTCCAATTTCAGCCACATGGATGGGGCATGGCCAGAACAGGAGTGGATACTCTTCTGTGCAGATAAAATCATCGTTGTGTGTCCACTCAATTCCATTATTCTTACATCCATAAACTCTTCCCCTGACTTTAAGTAAAAAATGTTTATAAAATGCCCATTGAGCACAAAGCCTTGTTCCAGGCTGGTAAATTAAGCTTTTAGATTTTGTATATCAAAATTAATTTTTAAAAGAAAAACATTTTTTTCTCAATTGCTTTAATAATAACCTAATCTTTTCTGTGTTTCTTTTTCCAGAGTTACAGCATAGTGAAACTTCAAGCACTAGGTTTTTTTTGGACCATCCCAGTGCACGTGAATCAGGTGATTTTATCTTTTGTTCCTCTCCTTGCTATCCCTAATCTGTCAGGCAGTCCTAAATCTACACCATCAGGCTTGTTTGTTCTACTTCTCTATCCTTTTATCATGGTTCTATTAACTCACATCCAAAGATGTCAAGAGAATAAATAGCCCAATAAAACAAAAGAATATACTTCCAGATTTAAAAAGAAAGAAACATACAAGAAATACATAAATCATACTATATGACTATAGCCCAGAAGATTGCATGGAGGATCTTTGTGTTTCCTGTAGAAGAAAAGAAAAATGGAATTTCCATCTCTTGCATCAGAACTTGACAGCTGGAGTTATTATTTATCAGGTATCAAGAAAGGAGTGATATGCATCAGAAATAATTTTGCCTGAAATAAGCACAATTCCATGGAGGATGATGACACATTTTCTCTGGTGATCTTATAATTGGGGGTGATTTAAACATGAGTCAAATCTACATTTTGTCTAAGAAATTCTTCATCATGATCATCTCCTCCTAATAAAACATGGTTCCTTACAACATGGGTTTGCATGACAACTTCTTACCACATCATGTCACACCTATATAATGGAGACTCATGTCTCAATGAACGCTTTCCAGATAAACAGAAGGTACTTGTCCAATAGTAATAAACACCTGCCATACAGGTTGCTAAGAGCTCAAATAAAGATAAATTTGTTGGCTTGACCCAAATGTTCACTGGGTCTCAGATTAATTGAATGTTATCTGACATTTGGCACTTTCTATATCTCAACCAAAAAGACCAGTCTTTGATCATGATCTCAACACTCTTTTTCAAGAAGTAATTGTTATTTTTCTTCCTGGTGTTCACATGCTGCTTTAGTAGGGTACGTCGTGATCTCCAAACGTAGCACCCAAACTCGAACAGAACATAATTCCCAGTCAAATTGAATGTTTGCTGCTTGGAATTAATGTTCATATAAGGCTAAGTCTAATATCAAAGGAGAATTTATTTTTTTTAGGTTATCTACAGGACTTGATTTAGAAAGTATATCACTATTTAAAAATATTTAGAAATTTTGTTAATATTTTAAAATGCACTTTAAAGATCTCTTAATTTACACTCACAGTTTTATGATTGAGGAAGCAGACACAAGAAAGCCCTTCTCAAGGTCACACAGATCTTAGTGACAGAGTGCTAACATATACTAGAAGATAACTTTGTTTTACCTTAATTATGAAGAAAATGAAACTATTTAACTTTAAGATATTTTCTATATATCTTAACATGTTTAATTATGACAAAGAATTTTTTTATGTCAATGGAAGCTTATTTGCCAGCTTCTATATATTTAAAAGTTAGTAATTACCTTACCTTTCTAGGAAATAAAGATTCAGTACAGAAAAATCAGAGGGAAAGTCAATGCAGAGAGGGAAAGAAACCACTGAGAAGGTTACCAGCTGTGGATGCAGAAAACAACTGCCCCAATCTCCCCCCTTAGATAAGAACAGACTTACACTATTAATATTATCATTACTATTACTAATATTATTCAGTTTAACCTCTGATATCCTCCCAGAGCAAGCTCTAAAACATGGTTTACAGCAGTTAGGAAACTATTTTTTATTTCCTGAGCAAACCCTGCCTGCTGTTGTCTGGAAGCCTGGAATTTGCAAACAGCAGCTTGCTGACAGCTGAAACTGTAAAGAAAGTTTTTCCTCTTCATTCCCGCAGGAACCTAAACTGATCTGTCTGAAACAGGTGAGATGGGCTTACGGTATAACAGAAGAGACTACTGGAATTGCACTGCATCTGCCTCAAACCCAGGAGTACAAAGGGCTTTAGGATCACTGTGTGCTTCCTGCAAACCCTCCCAGGAGTGCAAGACTCCTTTGTTTACCATTTTGGCCAGCCCTTTATCTTTCTGCTTTGTAGCTCTGCCAACACCCTCCACAGGATTACCACAACTGATTTTCCCAAACATCTGCCCATTTCATTTACTCAGAAGTGACAGCTCTCTAGCTGACTACATCTGCCCTTCTGTTGTAGTCAAATGCTCTTAAATGGCTTTTTAAAAAACTTTCTCCTCTTAAAATAGTTTATTTAACCATGCATTTATTTTATATAACAGTGAAATTTAAACAAAAGGAAACGCACTAACTTTTCTATGTTCTGCAGGAAGCAGATTGCAGAAACCGTAAGTCCAGTGACAATGAAAAACAGTCAGTCTCAGCCTCACACACATGATGGATGAATTCCCCAGACGTAATGTTGAGAAAGAAAAAGGGAGATGCAAAAGAGTACATACTGAGTAATGCCATATTTGTGAAATTCCAAAGCAGCAAACCTAATCTGTGGAGATACAGGTCAGATGCTGGTTGTCTTCAGCAGTGGTATCAACTGCAAGTGGGCATGAGCAGGCTGCTGGTGACACCAAAAGGTCTCTCTTGATCTGAATACTGGCAAAATAAATTTATAGTTATATAAATATTCTCCTAGTTGTACTTTACCAAATATAAATATATAAATGTCATGCTTTTATTTTATTTATTTATGTATTTATTAATTTTTTGAGACAGAGTCTCGCTCTGTTGCCCAGGCTGGAGTGCAGTGGTACGATCTCCGCTCACTGCAACCTCTGTCTCCCAGGGTCAAGAAATTCTTCTGGTTCAGTCTCCCAAGCAGCTGGGATTACAAGTACCGTACATCACCAAGCCGGCTCATTTTTGTATTGTTTAGTAGAGATGGGGTTTCGCCATGTTGTCCAGGCTGCTCTTAAACTCCTGACCTCAGGTGATCTGCCCACCTCGGCTTCCCAAAGTGCTAGGATTACAGGTGTGAGTAACCGCGCTTGGCCAATAGTCATGCTTTAATTAAAAAAATTATAAGAACATGTTATATCACTACTTAAAAGTATAATAATTATTATTTTTAAGATCCAGTGTTTTCCTCCTGTCATTGATTCGCATAAGAAGCATTCCTCGGGGTTACCATTCTTATCATCACAAATTTCCTTCTAAGGGTTCACAAGTCTATGGTCCTACCCCTTGTTGATGGAGGGGCTCACCTCTCCCCACCAGCCTGGCTGTTCCACCAGGGGAAAAGTCCTGGCAAGCTGCTCTTCAGGAAAGGTAGCTGCCTCACACTTCTTCACTGGAGTCAGCTAGATCTTCCAATGTGGCTATGATCTCCTGATGTTTTCTCCTGGTTAGAATAATCTTCTAGATATCCATGGTACCCACACATTTTTCACCCACAACCATAATTTTTAAAAATACTCTGAAATCATCTTTAAAATATTTTTAAAACATTTTCAATATGACAGCATCATAATGGCAAAGAATATTGTGGTACTTTCACAATCATCACAAAAATAATATAAAAATACAGGAGAGGGATCCCAATGAGTATAGCAAGCTAACAGGCCCCTTATCTTCCTGAGTTCATGTTCTTTATCAGTCCTTGTCTGTAGGTATAAATAATTTAAAATATATAATGTAAAACATTTTTACTTAACAACTGATCATACATTTTTTGAAAAATTAGTTGAATTGATAAAGTGGTAAGTATCTTCATTTTGTACAATGCTCGAGGTTTTCAGTTTTTTAGTATCATAAAGAATAAATCTTCAGGCATATACCTTTCTTCATAGTTTCAGCACTGAATGTGGTTAAATTCCCAGGGGCAGGATTACTGGATGGAAAGACTTGTACAGGTCGTAGAAAGTATAGTCAAATTTGCCTTAGAAAATAATTGTACTGATTTCTAAGCCTTAGAAAATAATTGTACAGTTTCTAAGCTGCTAGTAATATGTAATTGCGCCAGTTTCACCAGTCTTGACAACATTGAATGATACAACTTATTTAAAGAACAGATTTGTTGAGATATTGTTCATATATCACCCATATCCATTAGGAGCCACTCCTCATTTTCCTTTCCTCCCAGATTGTGGCAACCTCTATTTATTTTCCATCTCCATGGATCTGCCTATTCACAGAAATGAAATCATGCAATATGTGACCTTTTATGAATGGCTTCTTTCATTGAGCCTAATATATTTTAAGTTCATCCATGTTGTAGCATGAGTTAATACTTCATTAATTTTCATGGCCAAATAATATTGCATTGTATGGAGATACATTTGGTTCATTGATTCATCAGTTGAGGGACATTTGAGGTGCTTCCACTTTTGGCTATTATCTTCTATGCACATTTGTGTACAGTTTTTGTGTGGAAATGTTTCAAATTCTTTTAGACATAAAACCAGGAGTGGAATTTCTGAGTTATAGTAGCTCAGATAACTATAACTATTTCTGGGTTAACTATAACTCAGTAACTGCAACTATTTCTGGGTTAACTTCATGAGAAATTGCTAAACTGTTTTCCAAAACAGCTTCACTTTTTAAATTATTACCAGCAATGTATGAGTGCTCCAATTTCACCATATCCTTGTCAACATGTATCTATTTTTTTGGTTATAATAGTCCTCATACACGTGAAGTAGTATTTGAACTGATTATGGTTTAATTTACACCTCCCTAATGATTCATGATGTTGAGGATTTTTCCATGTGTTTATTGGACACTTGTGTATTTTTCTCAGCAAAATGTCTATTTGAATTCTTGTCCGTGTTTTAACCAAGTTATTTGTCTTTTTATTGCTAAGTTTTAAGAGTTCTTTACATATTCTATATAAAAGTCCTTTGTCAGGAACTTGATGTATGATTTGCAAGTATTTTCTCCCATTTCTGGCATTGTCTTCTCACTTACTTAATGATATCTTCTGAAACACAAAAGTTTTAAATCTTGATGGAGCTCAATTTATTTATTTTCTTCTTTTTGTCAGTTTTATTCTTGATGTCATATCTAAGAAACCATTTTCTACTCCTGGGTCACAAAGATTTATTGCCTATGTTTTCTTCTAATTCTCTTATAATTTTAGCTGTTACACTTAGATCTACAAACCATTTTGAGTTAATTTTTGTGTGAGGTAGAGTCCAACTTTATTTTTTTCATGTAGCTATCCAGCACCATTTGTTGAAAAGACTGTTCTTCATTGAATTGCTTTGGCACTCTTGTCAAAAACCAATTGCTGTAAGTACAGGATTTATTTCTGGATTTTCAATTTAATTCTATTGATCTATATGTCTATCCTTATGCCATCTATCACATTGTCTTTATTACTGTATCTTTGTAGTAAACCTTGAAATCAAAAAGTGTGTGTCCTCCAAATTGGTTCTTTTTCAGGAATGTTTTGGCTATTCTAGGTTCTTTGAATTGCCATAGGAATTTTACAAGCAGCTTGTCAGTTTGTGCCCCTAAAAAGGCAGCTTGAGGTTTTGATAGGCATTGTATTGCATCTGCAGGTTAATGTGAATTGTACTGTCATCTTAATAATACTAAGTATTCCAATCCAGAAGCATGAATTGTCTTTCCATTTATTAAGGTCTTCTTCAACTTTTTCAATGATGTTTTCTGGTTTTCGGTGTACAAGTCTTGCATGTCTTTTGTTGAATTTATTTCTAGGCATTTTATTCTTTTTGATGCTTTCATAAATGTAATTGCTTTGTTAATTTCATTTGTAAATTGCCCATTTATAGTCTACATAAATACAATTGATATTTTTATGTTGCTCTTATAGCCTGTTACCTTGCTAAACTCATTTATTAATTATAGTTTTTTGTGGCTTTCTTTAGATTTATGTCCTCTGCAATAGAGATAGTTTTGCTTGTTCATTTCCAATCTTAATGTCTTTTGTTTCATTTTCTTGCCTACTGTCTCTAACTAGTACCACTAGTATAATATCAAATAGAGTTGATGAGAGCAGATATTCTTATTCTTGATCTTAGGAACAAGTCATTCTGTCTTTCACCATTAGTTTTTATGTTAGCTATGGGTTTTTATAGCTGGCCTTTATTAGGTTGAAGTAATTTTCTTCTATTTTTAGTTCACTGTTTTTTTTTTTTCTTATTCGTGAAAAAGTGTTGTGTGTTCTTAATGCTTTTCTATATTTATTGAGAGATTGTAAGGGATTTTTTCCCCCTTCATTCTGTTTTTGTGTGTGTGTTTCTTTTTTTTCAAGATGGAGTCTCACTCTGTCACCCAGGCTGGAGTGAAGTGGTGCGATCTCAGCTCACTGCAACCTCTGCAATTCTTCTGCCTCAGCCTCCCAAGTATCTGGCACTACAGGGTGCACCACCATGCCTGGCTAATTTTTTTGTATTTTTTGTGGAGACGGGGTTTCACCATGTTGGCCAGGCTGGTCTCGAGCTTCTGACCCCAAGTGATCCACCCACCTTGACCTCCCAAAGTGCTGGGATTACAGGCCTGAGCCACAATGCCTGGCCCCCTTTGTTCTATTAATGTGGTCTATTATATTGGTTACATGGGATAAAGCCTGTTTGATTATGGTGTGTGATCTGTTATTGTGTTTTGTTTTGTCTTTTTGGTTGTTGTTGTTTTTAGAGACAAGGTCTCTTTCTGTCATCCAGGCTAGAGTGTAGTGACACAATCATAGCTCACTACAGCCTCTACTCCTAGGCTCGAGTGATCCTCCTGCTTCATCATCCCAGGTAGCTAGGACTATAGTCACATGTCACTGCATGTGGCTAATTTTTTTATTTTTAGTAGAGACAAAGTCTTGCTATGAGGCCCAGGCTGGTCTCCAACTCCTGGGCTTAAGCAATCCTCCTGCTTTAGCCTACCAAAGTGCTAAGATTACAGGCATGAGCCACCACATCCAGCCTTTAATCTTTTTTATATGTTATTAAATTTGGTTTGCTAGTATTTTGTTGAGAATGTTTGCATCTGTATTCATGAGAGACATTGATCTGTAGTTTTCTTTTCTTACGGTGTTTTTGTCTGATTTTGGTATTAGGATAATACTGGCCTCATAAAATGAGTTGGGAAGCATTTCCTCCCCTTCTATTTTTTTGGAAGAGTTTGTGAAGGATTAATGTTAATTACTCATAAATATTTGGTAGAACTCACCAGAATATCATTTTTTTTACCCATTTAAGTGGTGTAGGATATTAACACAATTATTTTAGCTTGTTTTTCTTTGATAACTAGTAAGGTTAAACATTTTCCCATATGTTTGCTTGCTAATTATCTTCACTGGCATGTATTGTTTATTCATGTCCTTTGCTCATTTTCATATTGGGGTCTCAGTGTTTCTCTTATCAATTTTAATGAGCTCTTTAGAATAGTAACCCTCAGACCATTATATTCTAATCTAGTAATTTTTCACTGTCCAGTAGTATTAATGTACTGTAGGCATAAAGAGGACAAGTCATGTTTTAGAGACACTTCTGTTTATAATTTTCTCTGCCAGGCGCAGTGGCTTATGCCTGTAACCCCAGCACTTTGGGAGGCCAAGGCAGGTGGATCACTTGACATCAGGAGTTCGAGACCAGCCTGGTCAATATGATGAAACCACATCTCTACTAAAAATACAAAAAAAAACTAGCAGAATGTGGTGGTGTGCACCTGTAATCCCAGCTGGTTGGGAAGCTGAGGTGGGAGAATTGTTTGAACCTGGAATGGGAGGAGGGGTGGAGGTTGCAGTGAGCTGAGATTTGGCCACTGTACTCCAGCCTGGGCAACAAGGAGAGACTATCTCAAAAAAAAAATTTTTTTTCTCACAATTTTTATCCTGTTGGCATACAAAATTATTCCGTATTTGGAGAGAGAAAAACAGGAGATCACAAATCTAGTTAAAATAAGTTTATGTCTCTTGTGCCCAGATCAATTTTAAAATTTATTTTATTGAATATTTTATTGTTGTTACTACAACAAGCTAGGCATATACAGCAGGTGTAATCAAATCCATGAGGTTTTACCCTTCCTGTGACTTCTTGCTGTGTGTTGCCATCAGTGAATTTGACTTACTGTGTATCATGCCTGAACACTCAGTTCAACATCTAATTCAACTTTCTCTTTTTCATTTCAGGAGTATAACACATTAGGAATAAAAAATTTAACAAATATGTATATTCAAAAATTAATTTTGTCCACTATGTTAATAAGGAGCCAATTGTATAAGAAAACACTTAATGAGCCCACTCTAAGGTCAAGCATTTGTTTAAGAAGACCAGTTGGTATAAGCTGTTATTCCCCACAGTGCCTGTACCTCCCCCATTAAAAAATGTATCATTTGTGATTAGATCTGGAAAAGTCCTATTCCAAATATATTTTGTGTGGGTTATTGTGTGTGTGTGTGTGAAGGTGACTGTGGGTATATGATTTGAAATCCAGGAAGAGTAAATAAAACACACAGAGGCACAATGGTGTATTTTTGCTAGCACAGATTAGGAACCAAATTACTCTTAAAGTCTGTCTCAAGAAAGTAATTTAAACTGGCTGGTAAACAAGAGTTTTGTTGGCTCTTTGCACTGTCACCAGAAACAAAAACTGCCATCGGGTTAGGAGATTTTGATCTCCCACTCTGTTGTCACACTGGATGGGTATTGCACACAGTTATACAACTTCTTCCCATTCCAGAACTACAGAAATAATGTCTGTGCAGACTATATGGAGGGTGGGGAGAAAAGTTGACTTTGTTTTCATCATTCTTAGGTTTTCCCTTCTTCTATTTTAGTCCGTTTCTCCTGATCATAAATTGACACTGATTCTATGCTTTAAAAATCATCCCCACAAAATACATTTCCATATGTATAACTTTAAAAGTATAGCTATCACCAGAAGCTCGCTAGAGAGTACATTGAATACAGTTCTCTTTCTTCCCAAGTTATCGTTTTCATTTCGTTGTTTGAACTAGACAAGTCTGCAGGTGCTATCATTTATATCTACATAATCCTAGTACAAGTCATCTAACCTTACTGGGTCTCAGTTTTCCCATTCTTTCCTTTTGAGGTTGTTGGGAGGGTCTGCCAAACTTTTGCTCTCATTAACCTTCAATTGTAAGTTTCCTTACTCACACTTAGATGAATATAACATGCCCATTATCATCAATCCTAGCTGGATCCGTGTTGACAGAATTGCTGGAAGATTGAGGAGTGGGAAGAAGTTTAAAACTGTTTCTGTATCCTTTCTCATTGTTATCTCTTCCATGGATATTCCATCCATTATTATATCCTAAATGTTGACATAAATACTTAGATATCCGCTTCCTTTTTGTTGTTGTTATTATGTGAGATGGGGTCTCACTCTTTTGCCCAGGCTGAAGTACAGTGGTTCAATCTCTGCTCATTGTAGCCTCGACCTCCTGATCTCAAGCGTCCTCCCACCTCAGCCTCCCAAGTAACTGGGACTAAAGATGGATGCCACTATGCCCAGCTAATTTTTGTATATTTTATAGAGACAGGATTTTTCCATGTTGCCCAGGCTGTTCTGAAACTGCTAGACTCAAGAGAGTCACCTGCCTTGGTCTCCCAAGGTGCTGGGATGACAAGTGTGAGCCACCATGCCCAGCCTTCTGCTTCCTTTTGAAGCAAGATTTTAAAGCTACTCCTTGAAAACTGTTCTCCAACCTTATCACTATTTATGTTTGGCCTATTGCTAATGGAAATATTTTATCCAAAGTCCAGGAAAAATGTACCCTTTACTCACCTTACTCACATAATAACTCAAATTATGAAAGTATCTACAGTCCTAAGTGTATCAACACTAGAAATAATTGCAACTAGGTCATCAGAACTTGAAATAGATAATAAGCATTACTATTAGCAGAAGCCCAGGGAGCAGAGGCCAAGAGTTAGATTTTCGTATAAACTAAAGGATTCTAAAAGCTTAACACAGTAAAGTGTTGATCAACTCTTAGCATCCAATGACGTGGGAACATTTTATTCTTCTCAGGAGTGCACATTGATGCTGTGAAGGAAGAAATTCCATCCCTATAGACAACTTACTCATCACCACTAGCGATAAAGCTCCTGATAGGAGTCAATGCTGTGCCTTCACATTATCTCTTTCTACAACCGTAAGCCCTGCCCTTCTCAGCATATCATCAAGAGCAGGAAAATGTAAACCTGAAAACAACTTGGAGAAAACAGAAGCACCTCATTTCTCATTATGGAGTTTAATTAACTGAAAAGTTTTCCCTGAGTTTGGTACAAACTCATTTGGCAGCAAAACCTGAGCTGATACAAGGCTATTTAAAGGCTTTATTTATCCAACTTACTATGAATATTCATTCCTTTTTCTGCAGAAGTAACAATGTGCTTAATTACAGGGCACAGACCTGTTGGCGATGTTATATAATATATATCAGTACATTACAGAAGGTATAAGCATTCAAGTAGCTTCCTGAAAGCCAACAATTCTGAATGCTAAAATATTTCTAGCCTTAATGGTTTTTAATAAGAAAGGGTGAATTTATACTAGTTTTTCCTATTTAAATTATATGGAATATTTCTAGACACTTTTACTTTATATAGCCTTATACTTGGTTCATATTCCTGATCCTAGTTTCTTAATTTGTATCCTTAATGTATCTCATCTTAACCAGAGTACTAGGTAATTAATAATAGCTAAGCTTTAAAAATGATAATTTGTTTACATACATTATAAAAACATATATATATTCATATGTTTACAAACACACACAGAGCTGCTACAGCAAATACCTTGAATTTAGTAAACACAATCGATAATGGATACTTTCACTCAACTCTCTGAACAGCAAACTTTCTCAAAAACAAAGCTTTAATCAAGAGCCCAGGCTGCCAGCAGGTAGGAAAGTATACCACTGAAATATTGTCTGGTTTTAAAGAGGCTATCTTTAGGCAGAGAACTCATGGGTCATTTCAAATTGACTTTTTAGAGAAGCCTAATATTCATACTGAAAATTAATTTATCAATATATTGTTTAAAGAGCTTATATGTGGCATCTGTATCTATGCTGAGCACTGTAAGCATTTCTTGATTATGTTGCAGGAATATCTTAGGTTTCTATTACAGTTTTTCAAAGAGCTGCAGTACATAGTCTCTTTATTTGATTTCACATAATGAGATGATAATAGTCACATCAAGAGTTGTTTTGAGAATTAAATAACACATTAAATGTCAAGCCCACTGCTTTCCATTTGGTATCACTGTGCATTATTATCCCCGGTTTTCTGATGGGGCCCAGAAATTGTAGGTAGCTTGCCCAAGGTTACATGACTAGTAAATTGGAAGACTGATGCTTGATCTCATTTGGTGGTCAACAATTTTTGTTCAGTGTTCTTTACATACTATTTCACTATCTAAAACAAATGATGGTAGCTTTTACCATCGCTTTTTGTAAGAAGGAAATGACTCTGCTGTTTTTACCGATTATCCAAACAGTACATGCTTAGTGTAAGGACAATGGCACAGATCTAAAATTGAATCAATATAAAAAGTACACACAAAAAAATCTCTTAATCGCCCAGAGAGAGTCATGTCTAAATAGGAATGTAAACTGTAGGACATTTTTCTAGCTGGACATGGTGGCCTGCACCTGTAGTTCCAACTACTTGGGAGGCTGAGGCAGGTGGATCACTTGAGCTCAGAAATTCAAGACCAGCCTGCACAACATAGTGAGACCTTACCTCTAAGCAAATAAATGAGGCACTTTGCTATGCATAAACACATGTAACTACAATATAACAATTTGAATATAATAATAATATGTTTTATAATGTGGTTCTTTCATATAATAATATATTGTTGACACATTTCCCTATCAATACATATATATTTTATTTATGCATTTCAAAGTATTTACTAAGATGCAGAAAATTTTACCTTTCTAAAATGCTACTTCATTTATTCTTAAGATCTGCACCTAGTAGAAAAGTCAATCTGGCCAATTCATGGTCAACTCAGTCACTCCATTGTTTTCTTGGTTACTCTGGTTTAACTTAATCTCATCACTTCAGGATTTTTTTCTCTCTCTCTTCTCCATCCCTTCACCTGGGATAATTTTTCAATAATCAGACATGACGTAAAAATCATCTGGACAGCAGAAAGGCTAAAGTTGCATCTGTCCTTTGGACAATGGCCTCTGTACTTGCTACATCTGTGAAGAGGCTGGAATCATTCCTTGACATCTGCCTGTCAGATTCCTCATTCTTCATCCTCCTTATTCCAATTAGAAGGCCTCTCGCATTCTGCCCATCAGTCTGTCTGTGACTTCTCAGCCCAAACTGAAGCTGCTCTTGGGACCATTTGCTGGCACATTTAAAACAGTTATTGCTATTCCACTGTTAGGGGTAATGTGGTAGTATGCAGAATAATGACTCCCAAAGATGTTCAAATTCTCATCCCCAGAACCTGTGAATGTACTACCTTACATGATGAAAGGGACTTTGCAGATGTGACTAAATTAAAGACCTTGGTATGGAGAGATTATACTGGCTTGTCCTGGTGGGCCAAATGCAATCACAAGAGACCTTGTAAGAGGGAAGCAGGAGAGTGAGAAGCAGAAAAGGAGGTGAGATGATGGAAGCAGAGACAGAAAGATTCAAAGGTGCTATGCTGCTGGCTTTAGAGATGGAGGAAGAAGTCAGGAGCCAAGAATGGAGGCAGCCTCTGGAAACCAGAAGAGTCAAAGAACAACAGATCCTCCCTTCAAGCCTTCAGAAAGAATGAAGCTCTCTCATCTGTCTCAATGTTTAGCCCACTGAAACTGATTTTGGACTTCTGGCTTCTAGAATTATAAGATAATAAATATGTGTTGTTTTAAACCACCAAATTTGTGGTAGTTTGTTAAGCAGCCATAGGAAACTAATATATTAATACATGCTGAACAGGAAGTTTCTTTAAAAGTCCTGCAGTATTCCTGGGCTATGCCTAGAAAATTAAAACACAGGTACCTTCTCCATGAATGTTCCCCACCCACACTCATTGGATTTCTACTGGTCCTACTCATCCCACCTTCAAAGCTTGGCCAAAAGGTCAGCAGAGAACTGTTACTTCTTCTCAGAGACCACCACCTGCAGCCAACTCCACTACTCTCATCTCTGTGAAAAATAAACCTGTTTCTCTGTCCAGTAAGGGGAAAAACCTGTCCAGACATTATGCTTCCAAATCTACCATTTATTTTTAACATCTCAAGGATTTGGCTTTTAACATGCAAAGCCAACTTTTCAAATTAAACATCTTTCTCTTAAAAAGTTCAGCTTTGGTCAGGCACTGTGGCTCACACCTTTAATCCCAGCACTTTGGGAGGCTGAGGTGGGTGGATTACCTGAGGTCAGGAATTCAAAACCAGCCTGGCCAACATGCTGAAACCCCATCTCTACTAAAAATACAAACATTAGCCAGGCGTGATGGTGCATGCCTGTAATTCCAGCTACTTGAGAGGCTGAGGCAGAGAATCCCTTGAACCCAGAAGGCGGAGGTTGCAGTGAGCTGAGATCAGACTATTGCACTCTAGCCTAAGTGAGAGAGCAAGATTCTGTCTTTTAAAAAAAAAAAAAAAAAAAATGAACGAAATCTAGAAATGATTAAGTTTAGTGAGGAAGGCATGTCCAAAACTGAGACACTCTGAAAGCTAGGCCTCTTGTGCCATTAGCTGAGTCATGAATGCAAAGGAAAGGTCTTAAGGAAGTTAAAAGTGCTGCAAGTGCTACTCCAAGTGAACACACAAATGATAAGAAAGCAAAACAGTCTTATTGCTGCTATGGAGAAAGTTTGGGTGGTCTGGATAAAAGATCAAACCTACCTCAACACTCTCTTAAACCAAAGCCTAATCCAGAGCAAGGCCCTAACTCTATTCAATTATATGAAGGCTGAGAGAGGTGAGGAAGCCACAGAAGAAAAGTTGGCACCTAGCAGAGGTTGGTTCATGAAATTTAAGGAAAGAAGGCATCTCAATAATATAAAAATGCAAAGTGAAGCAAGCAGCAAATGCTGATCTAGAAGCTGCAGCGAGTTATCCAGAAGATGTAACCAAGATTATCGATGAGGGTGGCTATACTAAATAACAGATTTTCAGTGCAGACAAGCAGCCTTATACTGGAAGAAGATGCCATCTAGGACTTTCATAGCTTGAGAGAAGTCAACGCCTGGCCTCAAAACTACAAAGGACAGACTGACTCCCTTGTTAGGGGCTAATGCAGTTGGTGAGTGAAAGCTAATGCCAATGCTCATTTACCATTCTAAAAATCCTAGGGACCTTAAGAATTAAGCTAAATCCTCTCTACCTATGTTCCAGAAATGGAAAAACAAATTCTGAGTGGCAGCACATCTGTGTAAGAATGCTTTACTGATTACTTTAAACCCGCTGCTGAGACCTGCTCAGAGAAAAATGGTTCATTTCAAAATATGACTTCTTGTTGACAATGCACCTAATCATCCAAGAGTGCTGATAGAAATTTGTGAGGAGATTAATGTGTTTTTTGTTTGTTTGTTTGAGATGGAGTCTTGCTCTGTCTCCCAGGCTGGAGTGCAGTGGCGCAATCTCGGCTCACTGCAACCTCCACCTCCTGGGTTCAAGCGATTCTCATGCTTTAGCCTCCCAAGTAGCTGGGATTACAGGCACAGGCCACCACACCCAGCTACTTTTTTGTATTTTTAGTATAGATGGAGTTTCAGCATGATGGCCAGGATGATCTCGCTCTCCTGACCTCATGATCTGCCCTCCTCGGCCTCCCAAAGTGTTGGGATTACAGGCATGAGCCACCTCACCTGGCCTAGTGTATTTATTGCATGCTAACACAACATCCATTCTGCATCTTATGGATCAAGGAGTCATTTTAACTTTCAAGTCTTATATAAGAAATACATTTCACAAAGCTATAGCTGCTATAGATAGTGATTCTCCTGATGTATCTGAACAATGTGCATTGAAAACCTTCTGGATAGGATTCACCATTCTGGATTCCATTGAGAACATCTGGGATTCATGGAAGGTCTTCAAAATATCAACCAATATTAATGTGAATTTGGAAGAAGTTGATTCCAGCCTTCATGGATGACTTTTAGAGGTTCAAGTCTTCAGTGGAGGAGATAACTACAGATGTGATAGAAATAGCTAGAGACTAGAATTAGAAGTGAAACCTGAAGATATGCCTGAATTGTTACAATATAATGATAAAACTTTAACAGATGAGGAGTTCCTTCTTATGGATGAGCCAAGAAAGTGGTTTCTTGAGATGGAATCCACTTCTGGTCAAGATGCTATAAACATTGTTGAAATGACAACAAATAATTTAAAATATCATATAAGCTTAGTTGATAATGAAGTGGCAGGATTTGAGAGGATTAACAGCAATTTTGACAGAAGTTTGTGGGTAAAATGCTATCAAACAGCATCACATGCTACAGAGAAATCTTTCATGAAAGGAAGGGTCAAGCAAGCTACACTGTCTTATTTTAAGAAATGGACACAGCCACCCCAACCTTTAGCAGCCACCACTGTAATCAGTCAGCAGCCATCAGCATTGAGGCAAGACCCTCCACCAGAAAGATTATGACTTGCCGATGACTCAGCTGATTGTTAGGTTTTTTTTTGTTTTTTTGTTTTTGTAGCAATAAAGTATTTTAAATTAAGGTACGTACTTTTCTTTTTAAAACATAATGCTATTGCACCCTTCATAGACTATGGTATAGTGTAAACATAACTTTTATATGTACTGAGAAACCAAAATATTGTGACTCACTTTATCTAAAAGAATATTTAATACTTTTTCTGCCATATCTGTCCTTTGCAGGATTGTTTGAATTTTTGAGAGAATTCAAAATGCTTAGTCTCCAGACTTTATTGCAATATTTGCTACAATGGTCAGGAACTGAATCCACACTTTTCTGAGATATACCTGTACATGAAAATTAAATAATATGATTTTAAATGAACAATGGGTCATTGAAGAAATTGAGAAGAAAATGAAAAATTTTCTAGATATGAATGAAAACAGAAACAATATGCCAAAACCTATGGGATACAACAAAAGGAGTACTAAGAGATAAGTTTATATTAGAGGTATGTATCAAATTACTTTTATTCTTGATGTAAAAGAGGAATCATTTCACTGCTTTTATAAATTTTTGCTTTCATATATACCCCAATGTGTGAAAGTCCTAGTTTATCCACATGCTGCCAATTATAGGTTATTCATTTTTTCTTTATTACCTTAATAAGCAAAATAATATCAAATTGATATTTGACTTTTTACATCTGTGATTATTAGTCACGTTATCTTTTCCAATGTTTATTGACAATTTCTATTTTTTCTCCAGATTTTCCAATTGTATTCACAGCCGTTTTTTAAAATTTTTTAATATCTTTTTAGATTCAAGGTTTCTCTCTGTCACCCAGGCTGGAGTGCAATAGCATGATCACGGCTCACTGCAGCCTCAACCACCTGGGCTCAAATGATCCTCCCACCTCAGCTTCTCAAGTAGCTAGGACTACAGGTGTGTGCCACACACCCAGCTTTCAGCCCATTTTTCTATGTTTGTCTGCTTTATGTTAGCTTTATGTGTCACTATAAAAATTTTCAACATGCTTTTTGCTTGCCTTTTAAAAAATTTTTACTTTTTATTTTACTTTCATGGTTTCTTTGCCCTAGGAGGTTTTCAAGTATGTCAATCATTCCTTTGAATTTTCTGATTTAGATATTACTCCAGCTTTTAATTTTGGTGCTGTGAATGATTTGAAAATGTGATATCTGAATAGTGGGATTAAGTAGGAAAGTTTTCAAAAAACTTTTCAATGACACACGTCAACAGAGTTTATTTCATAATAAGTAAATACACTTTGATGTAACTAAAGATGCAGGATTTTAAAAGCTGTCAGGCATAATTGAATGGCTTTCTGAAATTTTACAGTAACGTTCATAGCAGCACGTCTCCACAAAACACACTCATTTAATGTTTCTGGTTCAACTAATGATTTATATTTCACATTTGGCATCTTTTTCTTCTACAAACTAATAGAGTCTCCAGAACCTATTCACCTGATATTTCTTTTTCTACCATGCCTGTCCTTTGCAGGATTGTTTGAATTTTCAAGAGAATTTGAAACACTTACTCTCTAGACAGTTTCTTTCAACGTAGCCCTTTGCTCTTCAGACACATGTGACAGGAGTCAAATCACTGTTGAACACACCAGAATTACCTCTGTGTCTGCTGAAAGGTTAGCATGCTTTGTTCAGTAGGTGCATGTCTTCAGTCTCTGAGGGAAATGTAACCTTGAAAGTAACCATGGGGAAAACACTGGGGCAGTATTTATATTAAGCTACCAGATTAAACATTTGAACTAAAATGAACATCAATTTGGTTAGGCAACTAAACTGGCTGTTAAGCAAGCAGTTGTTTGTATAAATTAATGAAATCAATTAATGATTTGGTATTTTGTAAATACACACTCTATTTGGGATTCTTTAAAACTGAAATCATTGCCATGGTCTTGATATTTTATTTCTTTTTTACATTCCTCTTAAAATTTTAAAATATTTAATTGACAAATGAAACTTCTATGTATTTAAAGTGGAAAATACATGATTTGATATATGTATACATTGTATACTGATGACCACATCAAATTAATTAATGTATCCATCACCACTCATAGTTACCATTCATGTGTGTGTATTCATTTGTGTATGTATATGTGTGTGTGTGAGACGAGGGTAGTGAGAACACTTAAAATTCTTCTCTTTTATCAAATTTCAAGTAAATAATACAGTATTATGAACTACAGTCACCAGGCTGTACATCACATCCCCAGAATTGGTATTTGATTTCAACGCATTGTTGCCCTTGGTACTCTAAAGTTTCTGTGCATGTGTGAGTGTGAGTGTGAGTGGGTGTGTGTGTGTTGGAAAGCGGTAGCAAAGAGAGAAATCCATGCCATGTAATTGTTTACAGATAAAACTGTTTTAACATGGGATTTTTTTAAACATCAATGACTTTCAAAGATATTCTTGATGAGTTGATTAATTAACTGATTAATAAACAGTTCTCTAAATAAGTACTATTATACTTATATGCCAGATAACTTTAATACTCCTACTTAAAATAGTTACATAAAAGATACTGTGGAATAGTACACAGCCACCAAAACAAATGAACATAAATTAAAAATTATATTTGTTGGCTTTTTCTCTCTAATGTACCTTTATCGGTTGAAACTTACTTTATCTAACTGATATATACATTCAAGAATTGTTAAGCTATGAATGGAAGCAAAACTGATGCATTTATTTCTTAAAATAATAACTTCTGGCTCAAAAATTTTATGTTGACTATTTCTAAATGTCAGATAGCTGAAATGTTAGAAATCTTTAATCTGATTTTCTAAAACAGTTTGGTTAAAAGTTGAGACCATACATGCTATGTTTTTCCCCTGATAAATTCAAGTAGCTTGCATTAAAAAAATCTGATATATTTTCATCTTATAATCTTTACTACAGACATAAAGAAAGCTTTGATTCCTCTTGACCACAGTCTATCTAAATCAAATTCATTTTTCTTCAACAAAAAGTTCAGGAAGACAGCACAGAAATATTATTAATGTTGAAATACCAAACATTTTCCAGATAATTCTACAAAAGATAATTTTGAATGGGATTTTTTATCTTGATAATGTGTTGCTATTCATTTTTCTTGGAACTATTTTTTTCTGATATATATAGTTTTTCTCCTGTGGTGGTGAAACCACTGTTTTGCTAATAGTTAACAATATATCTCCCAGATGGTCATTCCCTCTGCTTTGGTTCCATGACCTTTTCCTTCAGCAGTGTAAAATTCTTTTCAACAAATGCTTTCTAAAGATATCCACCAGCTTTTAACAATTACATTAGCAAGGAACCCGGTAGGTCCTCTGTCTAATTGCTTTTCATCTCTGACCAACTTGTCATTTGCGGCTGCTGATTTACATGTATCCAGAATCCCTAACTTCCTTACCATGCTATCATGTTATCAACTATTACTTTGGCAAGATCTTTATAATTTCTCAGTGGTAAAAATGTCTTTTTGTTTTTCTTTTTAAAGAAAGAATTTTAAAAAACGACTTCAGTGGCACAGTCATAGTTTTATGCTTGTCCTCATGTATTAGCAAATTTATTTCCTTTTGGCAATCTCCTTCGCCTGATATATTTGTTAACATCCTACTAATTAGTGTTAATCCTTTGTATTAGTAGCATACTTTGTTTACTTGCAAACACATATCTTTTCATCTAAAGTACCTCCTCCTTATCTGATGTGTTTGCTTTGGTTCCTTGTCATCTTTTCATTTCCCACACAGATTTTATTTGTCAAAAATTCTTTTAGTGATAGATACTCAAGTCACTGCTCTACAGAGTTCTCATTCTTAAAAAAGTGAAAAGATATGCTGGGTTTTAATTAACATCTCTTAAACTGAATACTTTCTTCATATTTCTTGATTTTAGTACATTTTTTTTCCTCTGAGCAGTTTTCAAGAGTTATTATATAGTTAAGTCTCTACTATTATACTGGAGCTAACACCCTTCTGCACCCATACCTGTTTTTAATGTTCCACAAAACACTTATTTATATTTAATCAACAAAACATCTTTTAAGAATTTCTAAAAAAGACTTAGTCATTGTACTCTACCTTTTTTGTATCACCTAACATTTAAGATGAAGAACTAATTTAAGAATATAGTGGGCCAGGTATGGCGGCTCACGCCTGTAATCCCAGCACTTTGGGAGGCCAAAGTGGGTGGATCACCTGAGGGTAGGAGTTCAAGACTAGCCTGGCCAACATGGTGAAACCCCATCTTTACTAAAAATACAAAAAAATTAGCGAGGCATGGAGGCACATGCCTGTAGTCTCAGCTACTCAGGAGGTTGAGGCAGGAGAATTGCTTGAACCCAGGTGGCAGAGGTTGCAGTGAACCAAAAACATGCCATTGCACTCCAGCCTGGATGATGCATTGAGACCCTGTGTCAAAAAAAAAAAAAAAAAAAAGAACATAGTGATTCATTCATATTGAGGATTCTTTGGAATTTTTTTTCTTTTTTTGAGACAGGGTCTTACTCTGTTGCCCAGGCTGGAGAGTGCAGTAATGCAATCATAGCTCACTGCAGTCTCAAACTCCTGGGCTCAAGTTATCCTCCCACTTCAGCCTCCTGTGTAGCTGGGACTACAGATGCCAGATGCACCACCACATCTGGCTCTTTTTTTTTTTTTTTTTGGTAGAGATGCTGTCTAGCTGTGTTGCCCAGGCTGGTCTGAAACTCCTGTCCTCAAGTGATCCTCCTTTCTCAGCTTCCCAAAGTATTGAGATTACAGGTGTGAGCCACCACACCTCAGCCTTATTTGGATCTTGAAATGATTACCTTCTACTTACTTATTAGCAAGTAACTCGAGGCAACTTGTTGAAATTGAAAAAGCGTGAAATCTGTATTTTTATAAATTATTCAAGTTTTAATACTGCTGTTTACCAGCCATGATCTTGGATGAATTACATAAGCAATCTATGTCTAGCATCTTTATCTGTAAAATAATGCAAAAGTACTTTGAGAACAATTAAGAGTGTATAATTGAAAGAGCTACATAAAATGTAGCACTTTCTAGACATCAGTTTCTGTTCAAACTTCCTCTTTAGGTATGAGATCAGAAAATGTGATGTGAATTGATTCATATGTAAAGATTTGATCAGGGAAAGCATATAAATTAAAAGAAGATTAGGTGTAGAAATCAAGGTTGGAGAAAGGAGGAGAGGACTTCTCATTCTTCTGTTGGTGGATTTAATTCTCTTTTCTCAATTTTCAATGGTTAAAGTTAATTAAGAGAGCACCTCTTCTCTCTCCCATCATTGCTCTTTTCTACCTTGCCACGACCCCATCATCTCAGGACAGTGTTGACCTTGAGTTGGAGGATGCAGCCAGGTCATACTAAGTCTGGAGTTTGGTAGGTCACTATCGCCTGATGGAGCCTTTATAAATATTTTATATCTAATCACCTCTCCCCCATGAAAGTTTAATACCATAGATTTAGTGTGTATATGTTTTTGTAGCGTGACCCTTCAGGAAGCCACAATCCATTGCAATTGCTGATTTTTTTTTACCCTAAGTGACAATTTTTACCCTCCTAGAGGTAATACTGTCCTTACTGAAAATTTGTGCTATGGTGGAGAGACAGTATAATTAATTCTTCAAGTTCATCCTCCTCTTCCTGTCCACTCTTATAGTAAGGCTCTCCTTGGCTGAACACAGCAGAAAGCCAGGAGACAAAAGTGTTCACAGTCATAGTCTGTATAGATCAGCTTTCTAGGACACAGAGCTGAAAGAAGGGTGAAGAGTGGGTCTGGATGGGTGAACAGAAGATCTTAAGACAGACAGTAAGCCAATAGTCATGAAATACACTCAACCTATTTGAATATATTTCAATACATTGAAATACAATGGTTTTGAGAATAGACAAAGTCAAAAGTCAGATTTGCTGATGCTCTAGAGGAGACAGAGCAGACAGGAAATCAGAGCAATAAAGAGAGAGTTAAATACAATACACAAAACAAACAGCAATGGCTAGGCCAATTCAACACCTACATCTTCTTCCCAGATCTTCAAGGCAGGAGTCCTCAAATCTTGTGCCAGGACTGATGACAGTATACTGAGGGCATCTTGATGGATTTTCTTAGTTAAATTAGGTTCTGCCAGGGATGTAGCCTAAAAGCGTTGAATAAAATATTTCATTTAAAAGAATAAATGAGGCCCAAGAGAAGTGATAGAAAAAAATTAAAACTTGTGTTTAAATCTCTAATATACTCCAGGGCTTTTCTGGTGTACCACATTGTGTCACTACATTTCTCTTACTGACCCAAATTTTCCAGCTCTTTCCTGAAAGTGTCCAGTTTATAACTATTAATACTACTTGTAAAATGTTAAGAGAAAGACTTCCTTCCATTAGAATTTCACAAGTAGTATTAATAGTTATAAAAATCATACCTAATAAATTGTTTTCAAGCATTCACATATTTGACTTTTCCACTTTTGACTCATCAATAATCCCAAATTTTCATGCCATATAATACAGACATCTATTGAGTAGCAATGGGCTTATGTTCTAACAAATGCTTCATTAGGGCAATTTTGCTGTAGGAAGATCACAGAATGTACTTACACAAATCTAGATGGTATAGCCTACTATACATCAAGGCTATATTGGTATAGTCTATTGTTCTTAGGCCACAAACTTGTACAGCATATTACTGTACTGAATACTGTAGGCAGTTGTAACACAATGGAAGTATTCATGTATGTAAACATGTGTAAACACAGAAAAGGTAACCCATTGTGCTAAAACTTTATGACAGGTACAATGTCACCAGGCAATAGGAATTTTTCAGCTCCCTTATAATCTTATGAGACCATCTCGTATATGCAGTCTTTCTTTGACTGAAAGGTCTTATGCACACATGACTGCGATTTATAATTTTGCTGGGGTTGCTGATTTTAGTTCTTTGTGTTACATGGTAGCTGTCCCTTGGCTAGTGAGGTAAGGCTGGACACCCATCCTGTGTGAACATTCAAATAAGCTTTGTGTTTAGCAACTTTTATGACCAACGCAAATCAGCTAAAAAACTTTGTGTTTAGTAATCATCATTTTATGTCAGAAATTATGCATTAGAGTGGTATTTAGGAAAAGAGGGATTTGAAAATGTGTGGTAAAGGTCCACTATAGTTGAAAAACTAAGTCTATAAAACATAAAAGAATGACATATCTCACAGGATTTTAGTTTTGTTGTCTTTTAGATGCCACGAGAGAAGTCTTCAATAAATGCAGCTAGAAAGAAAAAAGGAAAGAGGCTTAGTCATTATTCTCTTTCTAATAAAGTCCTGTAACAAACTAAAAGTTTTCTCGATTAATCTAACATTCTTTAGAAGAGGCACAAAATGAAACAAATGGAAATTTTTTAAGAGCATAAATACTGACTCCGTTCTGCTTAAAATAAAATTACATATTCCCTCTTAAAAGAAAAGATGTCAAAGTTAGCACAGAAGAATGAATTCACGTTATTAAGAATTCGCAATTAAAATATTAAAATTCTGACATTATAAAAATGCTCATAACCCCATAACTATCATTTGATGTCAGGATGATATTATAGTCATTAAAAAATAATATTACCTAGAAATTGTACTCTGAACAAAGAAATTAGATAGAAGAATTTTATTAAATAAAATTAACATTCCTAAAGATGTTTGAAGTCTACTTTGAGTAACTTTTGCATTTGTGAACAGTAAATATGAGCATCAAGTGCATATTCAAACCTGGTGAGTTACATTTACTTTTTATTTTTGTCACATATTTAGTTCTCCAGTTTGTAAGAAACACTAGCAAATTTATATTTAGAACAGCTTTCAATATTTATATGCACATTTAAACATGTTAAAGGTACATTTCTTAGCAATGTGATACCTTATTAGGCACCATATATAGTCAACTTAGCACTGAGGATGAATTGTATTCACCTATCAATAAAATATGGAACATGTTTATTTATTTTTGTCAATATAGTAAAGTGACATTGACAGATAGTCAACTTTTAAATGGAAGTCAGAACCTATCCCTTAGCTTCATTTCACCTGGGATTAGAAGCAAGTATCAGTTAATGATCCAGTTTGTGCAGTGCTAGAAATACACAAGGTACCTGCAAATTTATTACAAATACATTTAATCACACAAATGACTCTATAATAACAATGAAGGGACATTTAAAAGGTATGTTTTTCTCTGTGCCATAAAAAAACAAAAAAGTATCCTTTTTTTCTTTATGATGAAGAAAATGATATTTACTATTTTACAGAGCAGACATTTGGCTTTATCATATGGCAAATGTGGAAACAAGGATTTTATGAATGGGTTTGTTTTCAGATTTTAGGGGATAGTTAAATCTTGTATAGCAAATTATCATTTTTATATACTCCAGTAAACAGTTATGTTTCACTATCTTTATTATATATGTTGACTCTCTAAGAAAACATTTTGAAATCTCAGGGTTTATTATAGTTCCACTGGAAACATCTTCATTTTAACCAGAAAAATCTTTGCTGGTTGTACCAAATTAATTTTTTCCACACCTATTTTTAGTCCCAGTAATACACATTTATTTAACTATCTGTCTTAATTTGTAAATAACAGTTCTACTCTAAAAATATTTTCATTCTTATAAGTAGAATGATCTAACACATAGAACATTCTTGCCCAGCTATTTATTCCATTTTGAAGATTATGAATTAATGTTTCATGTTTTCTTTTTCACTGTCACTTATGTTTAATATGCCTTTTTCTTCTCATTCAACTAAACCTCCTCACCTTCTTCATAGTCTTTCTGAAGTCCTATCTTTTATAAACTTTTTAAAATAACTAGAATGGGACAGTTGCCTTTTACAGTAAATGATGATAAGGGATGTTGATTACTCTGGTAGAGAGAATAATGGCCCACCAAAGATGTCCATGTCCTAAACCCCTGAAACTGGTGAATATGTTATCTTACACAGGAAAAGAAAATAAAGGGTACAGATGGAATGAAGGTTGTTAATGAGCTGACCTTAAAATAGGGAGATTATTATTGTGGTGGACCCAATGTAATTATAGGAGTCTTAAAAACAGAACCAAAAGATTGAGTCAGTTAGGGATGCAATGATAGATGAAGAAACAGTTGAGGTTTACGGTTTGAGAGATGTTGACCCTTAGTCACTAGATTTGAAGATGGAGGAAGACAGCCTTGAGTCAAGGCATCTGAGTGGTCTCTAGATGCTGGGCCCAGCCCTCAACTGACAACCAGAAAAGGAATGGAAGCTTAGTCTACAACAGCAGGGAAATACATTCTGTCAACAATCTGGATGAGCATAAAAAATGAATTCTTCCCCAGAGCCTCCGGACAGAAACACAGCCTTACCGGACACATTGATTTTAGCCCGGTGAGACCCATTTTCAAAGTTCTGAACTCCAGAACTGTAAGATAATACATTTCTGTTGTTTTAAGCCTATATAGAGAGTTGCTTCTGTTCCACTGTGGCAAACTGAGCCAAAGGCCTTTATCTCCCACTCTTCCCAGAATTCCAATGAAATATTAGTAAATAGAAGAAAAAATTCATAAAAGACTGGAAAACAAAGCTGGATCTGATGGTAGTGGGTTATCAAAATATAACATTAGTGTCACTAAAGTTAGTCTACAAGCCCTCACTGCTAAATTTGACAGGTTTAAAAGAAAGGAATCAAAACCGGGAGAAGGAACATCCACAGATACTTAACGAACTGTAGAAGATAGAAAGTAGTTGGGAACATCTTGATGAGTAAGCTGAAGTGGAAGAATTTAGAGACCCAAACCTGCACAGACAAGCCTGTGGTGGAAGCAAGCATGGCCATTTCCTGCCAAGTCCTGGAAGACTGGCGGTTTAAAACTAGGGAGTGAGAAGTGAGACAGAAATCAGTGACTGTGAGAAGAAATATCTATATATTAGCTGTGCAAGTTTCTTCATTCCCAGTCCTGGGTTAAATAATTAGTGAAATAATCTGCCAGAAGAGTAAAGTTTCCAGAGTGGGGATTGTCCACTGGTGTAAGCCCTCTTCATAGTGAAATGTGGGAAAGAAGACTTCCTGTCTGTTCCTGGATGGGGTACTTAAGAGTCAATAAACTTAATTATACTTTTGGGTAAGTGGGATAAACTTTGACAATGTAAACATAACTAGTTGATAGAAATGATGGGGGTGTGTCGCCACCAGGGAGGTAGAGAGAATTAATTTCCTCATTTTATGGTGTTTGAGAGATATTAGCTAGATATTGAAATAAAAGAAACAAGATTCAATTATGTATATTGTTTAAAATTATAAGTGTGATCTATTGTGGTAGACAGCCGCTAGGATCATCCCTACGGGTCCCTGCCTCCTGTTATTCACATTTTGTGTGATCCCCACACCTTGCCCGTGGGGTAGATTTACTAACTTCTAAACAAACAGAATACAGCACAAGCAGATTTCACTTGAGACTAGATTATAAGAAAGACTGACTTCCACCTTAAGTGCTTTCTCCTGCTCTATCATGGATTGCTTAGCTCCCAGGTTATGGGACAGTCCTGTGGAAAGGCCTTCTTCCAGAGGTGAACCTTCCATTGAGACTGAGATCCTGGCTCATAATTTGACTGTAGCCTCATGAGAATCTTGAGCAAAAGACTCTTGATCCAAAGAAACAATGAGATAGTAAATTGTGCTCTGTTTATTTTTGTATTATTTATTTGTTATGTATTATTATTGTATTATTTACATATTATGAAGGTAATTTATTATGCAGCAATAATGAATATACATATTTATATGTGTATTTACACACACATATAATTTGTCTATTGACTTTGTAAACTTTGAGTTTTTGTGTAATCAAATATGTCTCATCATTTCCTACAGAAATTTTAGTTTTCCTCTTCATAGATTGTACATATAGTATCACAGGTATTTGTGTAAGAATGTTTTTTCATTTTACATTTATATTCTTAATCCATATAAAATTTATTTTTCACTGTCACTTATGTTTAATATGCCTTTTTCTTCTCATTCAACTAAACCTCCTCACCTTCTTCATAGTCTTTCTGAAGTCCTATCTTTTATAAACTTTTTAAAATGGAGTAATTTACTTTTCTTATATAATCAGTCAGTTTTGCCAGCAACATTTATTCAATAATTGATCATTTTTTCCATCTACATGAATGAATATAGTAAGTTTAATGAACTATTATATATACTTGAATTTGTTTCTGGAGACTATTCTTTTCTACAGATCCATTTGCCTCTTCCTATACAAATATCATTGATTTGATAAATGCACACTCTGCTACTTATGATAGTGCAAAAGTAATTGTGATTTTTGAAAAAAAAAAGAAACCGCAATTACTTTTGCACCAACCTAATAGTAAAGCAAGGTCTGGCCCATCCAAAATGCTTTTCTTTTCTACATTTATTGGCTATTCAACCTATAACATACAAGGAGATTAAGATGGGTAAGAAAAAGACAGCTCAATTTTTTAAATGGGCAAAGAACACAACAGTAATTACAAAATAGCAAAACTGTCTGGGTATGGTGGCTCATGCATGTAATCCCAGTTCTTCAGGAGGCTTAGGAGCACAGATTGCTTGAGTTTAGGGAAGATTACTTGAATTTAGGTGTTTGAGACCAGCCTGGGTGACATTGTAAGACCTGTCTCCATTAAAAAATTTTTTTTAATCAGCGGGGCATGGTGGCACACACCTGTAGTCCCAGCTACACAGAAGGCTGAGTAGCCAGAAAGTTGAGACTACAGTGAGCCTTGATTGCACCATTGCTCTCCAGCCTGGATGACGAAGACCTGTCTCAAAAAAAGAAAAAATCTCTTTGCATGATTTTAACTTGCATGGTCATTTCAATAGTGCTATCCTACATACAAAGAGATTGATTTTGCCTCTTTAGATTTTTTTGGCCATTGTTTAATGTTGATCATGTTACCTGTACTTTTCTTCATTTTGTTTTTCTCATTTGACAGTTCTTCGTGGAAATCTTTCTAAATCAACTGATACAGCTTTAATGGATTTTAAAATAATTGTTGCTAATTTTGTGATATACATGTACTATAACTTATTGAACTATTCCCTTCTAATGTGCAGTAAAATGCTTCTTTTTGTATGACAATGATAATTGCTTCAATAACCATTCTGTACAAATAAGCTTAAATATTGCTTGATATATTTATGTGAAATGGATTCCTAGGTATGAGATTGCTAGGTTGAAAATATGTGGTCTTTAAAGATTCTCTTAAATGTCATCAGACAAATTTCCCAAAAGGTTGTGATGTTATACACTCTATTACCTGTAAGTAAGTTAAGGTAAGGAAAGTAAAGTTAAAAAGTTCCTCACCAGAAATGATTAGAGCTATTAAATTCTTGCCAGACTGATAGGATAAGATTATATCTCATTGTTAATTTAATTAACTATTATTGACTATTAAAGAATTTGAACATAGTTTATAGTCTGTTGGTCATTGAGACTTTTTTTTCTTTGATATAGGGTCTCACTTTGTAGCCCAGGCTGAGTACAGTGACGCTATCATGGCTCACTGCAGCATCAATCTCCTGGGTTCAAGTGATCCTCCCACCTCAGCCTCCCAAGTAGCTGGGACTACAGGTGTATGCCACCACCCCCTGCTAATTAAAAAAAAAATTTTTTTTTGGTAGAAATGAGGTCTTACTATGTTATTCAGGCTGGTCTCAAACTCCTGAATCAAGGGATCCTCCCACATTGGCCTCCCAAACTGTTGGGATTATAGGCATGAACCACCACGCCAGACAGCAAAGTGATCTTAATAGAAAATGGAGAAAACTATGAGACTTTTAGGAAATGCAGTCCAAACATTAAGATTTATTTTCCTGTCAGTTATAAATATGTAGGAAAATTAAACATTTTAAAACTAGTATTTATTTAGTATACTGTAATGAAAATACTAGAAGCATTAAAAATTAAACCGTCTTTTTTGTAAAGTCTTATTAAAGCAAACTTATTAAGTGTAGTTGCAATAGTGCTGCCTTTTTAATGTATAACTTACAAATTGAGCGAGCTACTTTTCTATGCCTTGGCAATTTGTCATACTTCTTTCTAAGTTTAGATCAGCTCTGACTTTTTATCCATTGTGCTTTCAATGTTGTCAAGTATCTCCAGAAATTCCCTTACTGTGAAGTTTTTGTTGGTGTTGCTTCCTCTGGGACATCACCCTTTTTGTTCTCATTTAAGTCAATAAGTTCACCTTCACTAAGTTCCTATAGCCACAATAGCTGGAGTCTTCCCAACATTGGCAGTGTCAACATTTTTATGGCCAGCTATTTTTTTAAACATACGTATATATAATTTTATTTCAACAGCTTTTAGGGTACAAGTGGTTTTTGATTACATGGATGAATGCATCACCTGAATTGATTACATTGTACCCAGCTATTTTCTTCTCTAACTCCATTTATGATCAATTTAAATTTTTCTTTCAGCATTATTTTCACTTATTTATAGCATTTTCATCTTTGTTGACCATTTTCCTCTTTTGATTATTCATTTTTGTATGATGTCATGTGTGTTTATCTCAAGGAGACAAGGAAGCAACACAACTATATGCTTTGTTGTCTGTGCATGAACGATGAAAAAATATGTTGTGACCAATCACCAAAAGATTTTAAGAAATGACATGATTGGTTACCAATCATGATGTATATTTGTTATCTATGGTGATTTGTAGATTAACAAGTTAGCAATGAAGTTTATACTTTATGCAATCATTCACATTAATATACCGTGGCAACTGAAATTTGTCCCATGTTTTTGGGGGAGTAGTGTTATTTAATTGAATGAGGGTAACTGAAATTTATGTATAAAAACTGTAAAAAGTAAAGAATTTCTGCATCTGTATGATTATACATATGTATATAGATACATATGTGTATGATTATAAATATGTATACACATACATGTGTTTTCAATTATACAATTATGTATTTAAAAAATTTTTAATTGTGGTGAAAAAAACATGTAACAAAATTTAACATCTTATCTTTTTGTTTTGTTTTGTTTTGTTTTGAGACAGAATCTCACCCTGTCACCCAGACTGGAGTGCAGAGGTGCAATGAATGGCTCACTGCTGCCTTGACCTCCTGGCCTCAAGTGACCCTTCTGTCTCAGCTTCCCAAGTAGCTGAGACTACATGTATGCATCACCATACCTGGTAATTTAAAAAAATTATTTGTAGAGACAGGGTCTCACTATGTTGCCTTGGATGATCTCCAACTCCTGGACTCAGAAGTTTCCCTAGCTACGGCCTCCCAAAATGCTAGGATTACCAGTATGAGCCACTGTGTCCAGCCATCGTAATAATTTTGTTTTGTTTTGTTTTGTTTTGAGACAGAGTTTTGCTCTTTGTTGCCCAGGCGGAGTGCAGTGGCATGATCTCTGCTAACTGCAACTTCTGCCTCCTGGGTTCAAGTGATTCTCCTATCTCAGCCTCCCAACTAGCTGGGATTACAGGTGCTTGCCACTATGCTCTGCTAATTTTTATATTTTTAGTAGAAACAGGGTTTCACCACTTTGGCCAGACTGATCTCGAACTCCTGACCTCAGATGATCTGCACTCCTCAGCCTTCCAAAGTGCTGGGATTACAGGCTTGAGTCACTACACCTGGTCAAACATTTATCAAACTTGAATTCTTTTTTTTTTTTTTTTTTAGATGGAGTCTCACTCTGTCACCCAGGCTGGAGTGCAGTGGCGTGATCTCAGCTCACTGTATCCATCACCTTCTGGGTTTAAGCGATTCTCCTGCCTCAGCCTCCAAGGAGCTGAGATTACAGACACCTGCCACCACCCCTGGCTAATTTTTGTATTTTTAGTAGAGATGGAGTTTCACCATGTTGGCCAGGCTGGTCTTGAACTCCTGACCTTATGATCTGCCCGCCTTGGCCTCCTAAAGTGCTGGGATTACAGGTGTGAGCCACTGCAACCGGCAATTATTTTTAAGTGTACTTTCTGGTAGTGTTAAATACGTTCACATTATTGTGGAACAGACGTCCAGGAGAGGTGCAGTGGCTCACGCCTGTAATCCTAGCACTTTGGGAGGCCAAGACAGGTGGATCCTTTGAGCTCAGGAGTTCAAGACCAAACTGGACTACATGGCAAAACCTCGTATCTACAAGAAAATACAAAAATTAGCTGGGGAAGTGATATGCACCTGTAGTCCCATCTACCTAGGAGGCTCAGGCAGGAGAACCTCATAAGTCTAGAAGGGTGAGACTGCAGTGAGCTGAGATAAAGCCACCTTACTCCAGCCTGGGCAACAGAGTGAGACCCTGTCTCGATAAAAAACAAAACAAAAACAAACATGTTCAAATCTTTTCACCTTGCAAAACTGAAACTTTATATCCATTAAACAAAGTATATGTTTTGTATAATTATATAATCATGAAGAAATATTGAAGCATTCTTCATAGGTTGTAAATATGTGTTAATGGGAAGAGACTATTTCTGAATTGAGGGAGGGAGAATTAGGTGAAAAAAATAAAAAGAAAAAAGACTGCATTTAAACAAAACATATATAATGTTATATTTATTTAGTTATGATAAATATATATTTGGTGTATACTTATAAATAAAAAAGATAGCTAATTGGATAGAAATAAACATTAGCAAAAGTTGGGAGGAGGAGAAGAGATGGCAGAAGGTAGAAATAAGTTAACTTTTTCACTTTTTCATAATAGCCAGTTGATACAACTAAGCACCAATAAATTGAGAAAATGAGACCTAAGCATAAAATTCAGTATTTCGGAGGTAATGACCAGTAGAACTTGAAATAGAAACAGTTAAACGTGGTTATCCTTGCCAAATAGAATTAGGAGTAGAGAACAGGAGATTTTTACTTGGTATTTTATCATCTTTTATAACGTTAAATATTTTTATTATCACATTTGTCTTATTTTTATAATTTTAAGAAATAGTAAACAGTACATATTCTCTAGGTGCTTACTATCAAGTTATATATCACATATTAATAAAAGTACCATATAGGGGAGTATCATTTGACACCATAATTATCTGTTTTGAAATATGTATCTAATATGATCATTTTTCCCTTAAGAAGTAAGTTAGTAGCAGCATTAATGAGGAGAAAGGAAGCACTACATTTAAAACTTCTGTGATCATTATGCAGACAGTAATATCTAACACCATAAAATACTAAGATGGATTAAGGTAAGTAGCAGGACAGCAGTAAGAACATTAACCTAAAATTTGAAGCCAATTTAAATAGTCTTTGGTCAGCTATACAATATAATGGATAAGCATGTCAGTTTCCTCCTTAAGTGTACCGAGGCACTTTAGCATTACTTGTATGAGGCAGACATAATAGAAAAATGGATCGCAATTTAAAAGGTTTTCTCGAACATCCTTGATATTGAGTAATTTAAGTAGAAGTTATTCATTTCTTTCAAAATTAGCCATATTTAAATCATGGTTCCAGATATAATTGTGGCAAATTTCCAGACTTTCAGAGAACATGTGTATGTACACCAGTATTGGAAGGGGCAATGATTGAATTTGCCAAAATATATGAGTGAAGACCAAATAATATTTTAAAAGTGTTAAAACCCTTCAAGAACATGATAGTGTGGTAGTAGCTCTGTTTTCCTGCTGCTGTTATTAGAAAAATGAATTGAACCCAGGAGGCGGAGGTTGCGGTGAGCCAAGATTGCGCCATTGCATTCCAGCCTGGGCAACAAGAGCAAAACTCCATCTCAAAAAAAGAAAAAAAAAAAAAAGGAAAAATGAAGCTGGCATTTTCGTATGAAGCTGAAGTCTGGTGTGAGTTTTTATTTGCGAATGACATGAGACTCTGGTTGGTAACAGGCATTCTTCTCCCTAAATTTTGGTATTGAAAGGATGACATATTAATGAGAGAGATTAGATTTTACTTATCAAGAGGAGAAAATTTGATTATCCTTCTCAATACTAATTTTCAGAATGGCTCATGTAAATGGACAGAAAGAATAAAATAAATTAGCAAACCACATGGAGGAGAACATCTGTTGTCCAATCTTATACATGGTAATTAAGGCAAATAGACTTATTTATTTGCCTATTTTTTGGTATCAGCTATTTCTGAATGCATGGGAAAATCCATTTTGCAGGAATGACTATTGCTTTTCCAAGACTTTGACTTTATGTTTAAAAAAAAAAGAGAGAGAAATAGGGCATGTATTTAACATTTAGCATGCTTCCTTCATGAAGAAAATATTCAATATTTACAGAGGTTCCATAAATGAGTGCACATTAAAACGATTATAACCTTTTAGTTAGGTATTATATTTTGCAAACATACATACAGAAAAAGACCTATCAACCATCTGACATGATGAAAAATTTTTTAGTCCTCCATGTAGTTCTGAAGATATGTTCATATTAACCTAAGTGAAGTACATAAAAAACCTCAAGGTCGTTAAACAGATAATTTTCAAGATGTTTAGCTTTTAAGAAAACTGGCTATTTATATCAGTTAAGAGTGAATTCTCTGTGTTACTCTGCCAATGTAATAAAAATAAAATGTTGATTATACTTTATCTTTTACCAGTTCTCTTGTTTGTAATAAATTCTCTATTCAACTCGTCCTAGAAATTTAACTTTAGTCCTTCTCTTTGAGGGTATAGAGAGCTGCTTTATATTCTTTGATAAACTTTCAATAATGCATGGGCTAAGCTGTAACCAGTATACCTGTGTGTAAAAGAAAGGAAGCTCTGAAATACACTTCCTAAAGTTGAATGAGAAAGGCACAGAAATAAAGCAGGATACCTGAACAGTTAATGACTAGTAGGGAACCTTTAGAAAAAGGGTTGTCCTAAGATTCTTGAAAAAGTTTTATTTGGTAAATTTTTAAAATTCCATCTTGTTATCTCCAAATTTTCAAAACAGCTTTGTTTATCATTACAAACTGTCCATCTATACTGAGGGGAGTTAAAAGACAGATGATAAAGTTTCTAGAAATAATGTGCACCATCTCTATTTAGGAAAACCTGTTCCACAAAAATTCTCTTTATATTGTAAACACAAGTTTCTTGTCACCTGTCCTGCCATTTGTCCTTCACATAGTCTCTTTATATTGTAAACACAAGTTTCAATATAAAAAGTCCCTTTATATTGTAAACGCAAGTCTACAATGTAAAAAAAAGTCTCTTTATATTGTAAACACAAGTTTCTTGTCACCTGGCCTGCCATTTGTCCTTCAGCTTTCTCTCTACCATTATGTTAAGAGGTTTTGCAGAAGAGATTTAGAACCAGCCAGAATCAGTGTGCAGTTCATCTTTACATACAAATTTGAAAACCATACCTCTACCCCAAATTAATGATACAATTTTTTATCTGGGGCCCACACTAACATTAGGAAATAGAACACAGTCCAGGTGGAGTGGCTCACACCTGTAATCCCAGCACTTTGGGAGGCTGAGGCAGGTGGATCACCTGAGGTCAGGAGTTAGAGACCAGCCTGACAAACATGGTGAAACCCTGTCTCTAGTAAAAATACAAAAATTAGCTGGGTGTGGTGGTGCATACCTGTAATCCCAGCTACTCAGGAGGTGGAGGTTGCAGTGAGCCACAATTGCGCCACTGCACTCCAGCCTAGGGGGCAGAATAAGACTCATCTCAAAAAAAAAAAAAAAAAGGTAAAGAAAAGATAAAACAAACTAATATTTGTTGAATGCCTGTAATGTAGTATTAATCATTTCGTTTAATCTTCACAACTGTCAATTAGAAAGATTAAAAAACTACAACCAGTAGGGTGGCAAATCAAACCCAGTGGGTTTTATGTGGTAATTTCAGTTTTCCTTGTTTAGGATACTATTTCATCTCATTTTTACTGGTAAGAGCGTTCCAATTTCCTTTGAGGAGCTCTTCCATACCATTATTTCACAAGGATAACTCCACCTCTCCCTTGCAGATCACCTCAACAGAGAGGCTTTTCACTTATGCCTGAATGATCAGAGCCCTCTCTGAGATCTTATGTGCTTGAACTGGCGAAGAAGACTGGGCTCAACTCCTCTGCAGTAGGAGACAATGAGGAAAACAGAGAAGAAGAAAAAGAAAAGCAGAGAAAAGTAGATAGGAGACATTTCAGACTGTAAGAGAGAAGGTAAGTCCTGGTTGACTTGAATCCCCAGCAGGACCAGCTTTATGGACATGTCAAATATACAGTCACACACAATTCTGATCCTAGAAGGGCCCCCACACTTGGTTTCACGCTCTATCTACCATCTAGAAATTCTTAATAATTTTTAAATAAGGCAATTTGCCTTTTAATTTTGTAAAGTATGTAGGCAGGCCTCATCACTACCTCCAGATCCAGTTCCTTCTATCATGTGAACTTCCCAAGTATTTTTCTCAGTGTTGTGAGAAAATAAAATGCCCCTGTGTGCTTAAACTAGTTTGAATTGGGAATCTGTGACTTGCAATGAAGAGGTTTTGACAAACATATCTCTGAACCTACACTTTCTATCAGTCCTCAGGTTGTGGTACTATCAACCCCTGATTATCTGTTAAGGATAAAATATTCACTTATGAATGATTTATAACACAGTTCTAACACTAAATGTTATTTTCCTGCCATCTGTCATGCTTTCAGCTAACTTTACAACGTCAATTAGATAGTCAGTCCATGGGATGAAAACTAATGTTAACATCTTAAAATATATCTATTTCTTATATATATAAATTATATTTTAATATATAATATAAAAATAATATAAAAATTTAAAATATAACACATTTGAAAATATATATTCTATATATTTGTGTACCTATATAACTATATCTCATATGTATGTAACTATATATCATATATATATATTTATATATTCTGATACCTATATAGCATACCAGAGAAAAATATACTGGAGAAAATTATAACACGTACAAGAAATAATTGTAATTTTTAATGTATATATGTCTATATTTATATATATATGTGTGTGTATGTATATGTATATTTGAAGACAGGCTCTTACTTTGTCACTCAGGCTAGAGTGCAATGGTGTGCAATTACTGCTCATTGCAGCCTCAACCTCCCAGGCTCAAGCAATCCTCCTATGTCAACCCGGCAAATAGGTGGGAGTACAAGTGCGTGCTACCATGCTTAGGTAATTTTTAAAATTTGTTTGTGAAGATAGGGTCTTACTATGTTGCACAGGCTGGTCTCGAACTCCTGGGCTCTAGAGAACTTCCCTCTTCAGCCACCCAAAATGCTAAAGTTACAGGCATGAGCCATCATGCTCAGCCTATAATTTGTATGTTTAGAGTGATTTCCAGTATATAAAATGCTTTTACTTACAACGTATTCCTATAAGAATTTTGAGGCCGGTGGATTACAAGATCAGGAGTTCAAGACCAGCCTGGCCATGTGATGAAACCCCATCTCTACTAAAAGTACAAAAATTATATGGGTATGGTGGCTGGCATCTGTAATCCCAGCTACTCAGGAGGCTGAGGCAGGAAAATTGCTTGAATCCGGGGGATGGAGGTTGCAGTGAGCCGAGAGATCATGCCACTGCACTCCAGTCTGGGTGACAGAGCCAGACACGTCTCCGGGGTGGGGGCAGGGGGTGAGGGAAGAAGAAGTTTTCTGTTTTGAAAAGAACTCATGCATTGTTGATAGGTAAGCTATCTATTTTGAAATTGGTACATTTTCACATTCGAATCTTTTGAAAATGAATGAAAACCGTATCCCATTGCCATATAAAAGCATGGTTCATTTATATATGAAATTCAGTCTGTGGTTCTGATTATTACTTGTTAGTAAAGATACAGAGAAATAGAAAAAAATTAATCTATAATCAACCAAAACATCTGAAGGGGCTGGGTGCTGCTATATCGAGGTAGAACTCAAAGATGAGAATACTTTCCATCAAAAGAATGAGACTGGAAGAGGACATGCTCAAAATGCCTAAAATCATATGTGCTAATTATATGGAAAAGAACATGTACTTCAAATTCTGAAGTATTAGAATGAAGTCCTGTGTTCTGAAATCCCAGTGTAGAAAGTTAGGCCAAACTAGAAGTACCATATAATTTTAAAAAGCATTTGGCTAAACTTACTAAAGACAGAGGAATATGTGGTTACCAAAAGAAAACATGCTATGCCTGAACAATAAGGTTTAATGTACATTTGAAGGAGGCTAACACAGGTTCCCACAGTCTTGTGGGTTTTAGGTAGGACCTTTGGGAGGCAGAGTGCTCATGAATGGGGTTAGTGTCCTTATAAAAGGGACCTCAGAGAACTTTCTTGCCCCTCCACCATGTGAGGCTGCAGCAGGAAGACATGTGCCGGTGAACCAGGAAGCTGTCTCTTGCCAGACACTCAATCTGCTGGTACCTTCTTCTTGGAGTTTCCAGCCTGCAGAACTATGAGAAATAAGTTTCTGTTGTTTATAAGCTATCCAGTTTATGGTATTTTATTATAACAGCCCACATGGACTAAGACAAGTCTCCTAGGTGTTCGTATCTCAGAAGTACTTCAACAGGGCCATGGTGCACCAGAATTGTGTTTTCAGCATCTTCAGTAGCTCTCCTCCTTTCTTCCTTTGCCAACATGGTTTGTCCTTGCTCAAGATCGCTTTCAGGAAACGGGTAAGTTGCAACTCTTTCTTGTCAAAGTGAATGTTTTATTTTGTTTATGACGGTTCACGCTCTCCTGTTAGTAAGAAGTGGAAATTAGGTTTGGGGAATCATATAACTGAAGAGGTGAGAAACAGAGTTATAGAATGGCAAGACCTTAAAATGAATTCAGGAATTTAGTAACCATCTGAAGGACAATGACAGATGGTAAGTTTAGAGGTGTACAAATATAATGGGAAGAGGTCAGGTGAATTTCCATAGCAATTGCAGAAGAACTGCGTGATAGTTTTGAGGAATAAAGAAGAGAAGAGAAACCATATGGTGAGATGATAATTAGGCTCAAGTATTTGCCTTTAAGAAAAGAAAAATCTTGGAGTCTTATTTATGAAGACACAACCTGAGGTGAAGGAAAAGAATTATAGGAGAAGAGAAGAAGAAAAAATGATGATATAGGTTTAAACTGAAGAGTTTTGGAGAGATTTTAAAGGAAAATTGAGACTAGGAAAATGTAGGAAGGAAATACAGTTATACACTGCTTAATGGCGGGGATACGTTCTGCAAAATGCATCATAGGTGATTTCATCATTGTGCAAACATCATAGAGTGAGCTTACACAAACCTAGGTGATACAGCCTACTACACATCTAGACTATGTAGTATAGCCTATTACTCGTAGGTGGAAACCTGTATAGCACGTTACTGTACTGAATACTGTACTATTCACAGTATAATATATATAATACTCTTCACAGTATAATATACTGTGAATACTGTGAAAATAATTTTATTTTGTTTATTTTGCTTATATATTGTATTTATAATTTTATTTTATTTTGTTTGTCTTCTTGCTATAGCCCCACAATGTAGAGGGGCAAGGAAGTTCTCTGAGGTCCCTATTATAAGGACACAAACCCCATTTACGAGTGCTCTGCCTTCATGTCCTAGTCACCTGCCAATGGTCCCACCTAAATATCATAAGACTGTGGAAACATGTATTAGCCTCCTTCAAATATGTGTTAAACCCTAATGTTCAGTCTGTTTTCTTTTAGTAACCACTTATTCCTCTGTCTTTAGTAAGCTTAGTCAAATGCTTTTTAAAATTAAATGGTACTTAGAGTTTGACCTAACTTTCTAAACTGGGATTTCAGAATACAGATGTCATTCTAATATTTGAGAATTTGAGAGACACACAATTATAACACAATGGCAAACGTGTGTATTCAAACATGCTTAAACATAGGAAAGGTACAGGAAAAACACAGTATAATAATCTTATGGACCACCATTGTATTTGTGGTCCGTCATTGACCAAAATGTTATGTGGTGCATGACTTTAGGTAGTAATTGAAACAATACAGAACTATGAATCAGGCTTAATTTTAAGAATAGTAGAATATTGTGTTACAACATACTCTGTATACTGAAATTTAGAATGAGAAAGTTGAGGCTCATGTGACCTATAAAATTAGCCATTCTGTGTCACTGAATCCAGGATTTCATTATAACTACAGGGACTATGACACATGTAGTTATGTCCCTGACAAATTCAAGAGTTCCCAAACAAATTATTTATGAGAGGTAATAAAAAACATTTTGTCACTGAAAATAAAACAAGTCAAAGTTATTTAAAGTAAAAGTTTAGCAAACTCAGGGATTACTCCTTTACCTAGGCTAGGCCCCAGTTTGTTTCTTTTAAGGTCAACAGAAGGTAGGTTTTGTGACATAAAGCAACTGGTTAAAAGATTTTTAACTAGTTTTCTAGTCAGTTTTCTAACTAGTTTGCTGCCAGTTTTCTAGTCAAGGCAATATTGCTACATTGCTTTGTGGTAGTTTATCCTGGAGAGACTTCCGTCCTCTCATTCTTTAGAGATACTGGAGGGGTATGAGGTGGAATCGCTGGATTTTAAACTGTGGGAGTTACAGTTTAAACTCCCCTTGTCCAGGGGAGCAGGGGCAAAGCCTGTTCTCAGGCAGGGCAATGGTGCAGAGAGAATGGATTTCAATGATATTAAGGATGAAGAATTGACAGGATTTAGAGACTGGATGTGAAATGGAGCAGATTTCTGCTTAGGTAATTGGGTAGGCTGTGTTGCTATTCAGTGAGGTGAGTTTATTGGGTGAGGCAGGTGTAGGGGCAAAAATGCTGAGTTTACATTTGTAATGTGTTGGATTTTTACATGTCTATGGTATAGGCTCATTTTTGTTCTCCTTTCCAATTCTGACTGCCAAACTTCTGATGAATATTCTTCTTTGCTGATAGATTAATATACTCTTGAAATCAAAGTTACCAGTCCTTTAATTCAGAAAACAAACAAAATATAATCTCCTTCCTATTGTATGTTAATGTAATTGGTTTAATTCTCAGCGAGGCAACATATTTCATTTCTCCTTTCCAGAGTTTTGGGATGGTACTCTTTGTTCACCCTATGCTACCTTGAATTTGTGTAGTTTGTCAAAGAGAGGGAAAAATCAAAGAGAACATTCAGGATTTCTGCCTGGAATACTAAAGAACAGCACTAATGCTGGCAGACACTGGCAATTGAGAGGGGAAGATAATAGCAGCAGGACTGTGAGAAGTGGTTTTTATATGTTTAAATTGGGAAGATCTAAGTAGAATTGTAATTTCGTAGAATGTCAGACTGCGTGGGACTTTCAAGGTGAAAAAAAAATTAACCTTTACTGAGTATGTAATATGTACCAAGTGCTGTCTCCTGTTTTGTAAATGGAAATAGAGATTCTCAAGGATAAGAAAGTAGCTTGAAGTTACCTAGTTATTTAGTGGGTTATATATGGGATTTAGAGTACAGAGGGGCAATATTACCCTTGAAAATTTATTATGAAAATTTACATATCAAGGTTATGAAAATTGGTCCTTAGGGGGCAAAGAAGTGTTTTCTTTTTAGATATAAAGCAGTGATATACATACAGTGCATAAACATATACAGTATATCTAAGGTATTAAAATTTTATAGAGGAGGGAAATTAGGAAAAAACGTTTAAAAGATTTTTTTAAAGGATGACTTATTTATATTTATTTATTTATTTTGAGATGGAGTGTCTCTCTTGTTGCCCAGGCTGTAGTGTGATGATGCAATCTCGGCTCACTGCAACCTCCACCTCCTGGGTTCAAGCGATTCTCCTGTCAGCCTACCAAGTAGCTGGGATTACAGGCATGTGCCACCATGCCTGGCAAATGTTTGTATTTTTTTTAGTGGGGACTAGGTTTTGCCATGTTGGCCAGGCTGGTCTTGAACTTCTGATCTCGGGTGATCCGCATGCCTCTGCCTCCTAAAGTGCTGGGATTACAGGCATGAGCCACTATGCCCAGCCTAAAAGGACGATTTTTTAAAAAGTTAAGAAACATTAATTTGGCCGGGTGTGGTAGCTCATGCCTGTAATCCAGCACTTTGGGAGGCCGAGGTGGGAGGATCACTTGAGCTCAGATGTTCAAAACCAGCCTGGGCCACACAAGACCCTCATCTCTAAAACTGAAACAAAAAAGAAACACTGATTTTTAATCTATTTCATTTAATAAAGTTTTTATTCTTTTTTTGTTACACATGGTACCTCATGCTGAATAATAAAACAAACAGGTTACACATTTTATATTGAATAATAAAACAAATAGGTAAAAGCAAAGTCAGTTTAAATGTCACTAGAAGGAGGGTAAGAATCATACTGTGTGGATGCCTTTTCCCTCGCCTTCTGCTGTGGTCCTTGAAATACTGGTGTGAAAGCTTAGAGCTCTGAGCATCCCAGTTTGAATGTCTGAAGAATACAATTTAACCTCCTCATTTTGCAGATGAGTAAACTGAGGCAGATTTGTTATGTGTAAGCATTCACTCCTTCAGTCGTTTTATTATTTGGAAGGTACACACATTGTGAAACTAAATCGGGCTTTTTGTCTCAAAGCATTCTACACAAAGAGGCATACCATCCCACTAGAAGATGGGAAGAGAAAGAAAAGCCCAAGCAGAGGTCAGGGAGGGAATTTTTAGAGATATGATGAGAGAAATAAGTGAGAAAAGAGTCTCAAGAAGGATACTGTGATCAACAGCAGCAAATAAAGAGGGATCAAAGACTGAGAATGAGGCTCTGGCAGTATAAAATTCTCTGGTGACTTGTGACTGCAGTGTCAGGACAGCATGCAGGCACAGCTTGATTTCACAAGAAACTGTAAATATTTCAGACATCTCAGCAAAAAGGTAAGGACACAAATTTGCCCTTGTAACTATTGTAACTAATTACAGATTACTCTTTCATGACCCAAATATAAACACCAATACCTTAAACAAAACAAATTTGGTCAACAATTTTAAGTCTACTGTGTTACAGTGGGTTCAGTTACAGAACAAAACACAAAGCAAATAATGCACACAAATGGACACCCTAAGGAGAGACGTAGATACAGACAGGTTTTATGTACATTTGATCTTAAGGAATATCCACAACACAGCAATTCACCTGAGGATAAAAAGAAAACCATATGTGGTGATGAGACAGAGATATAGATGAAAGAAATAGACTATTTGAAAATCTCTATTGGGAACCACAGAATTCTCATCGTTTATTTTACACTTATTTTTAGCTTTGAGTGACATAATTTATATTTGCTATTGTCAGACAAATTATTTTCCAAGTGACTCAACAAATTATATTTAGGTCTTAGTAATTGTGCTTTAAAGGAATTAAACTGTAATCTTACAACAGTCTTAATAATTACCTAATTCCTTTTTTCTACTTATTTAATACTGGGAATATGATCTGGTAGTGACATCTAACACTTTCAATTGAACCTTAGTTAAGTATCTCAAACTAATAGGAATATTTCTGTTCTCCTTTAAATGGCTCTATCATCTACAAACAGGGGCAGATTAATTTTCTAATCAAAACATTCTGGGAAACTATTAAGCATGACATTAAACTGTGTTATACTAATTACATTCCCTAAGAATAATTTCTATCTGAACTTAGAGCATAAGACCCTGGAGAAAACTTATCAGGGCACAAATTGCTTTAATGTATTTTAAGAAGAATCACATATCCATATAATAACTTTAATAATTTTGCTTTTTTTTGCCCTCTCTCCCTGCTATGATTTTGCTTTTCATATGTACCTTAAATCAACTTGGTTCTCCACAGTGATTCGTTATGATGGCAAGACCTTCTTGACCTTGTTAAATAGGTTAAAGAAAAAATGTATTAAAGCCTGTAAGGGTGTATCATATGGCAAAGGCAAGTACTTAGCTCAGTTGTGAACCCTCGTCCAAAATTAACATTTACTTTATACTAGAATACTACTGTCATTGAAGAAAAAGAAATAACTGAACAAAAGTAATTGTGATATAATAAGGGAAAAAACATCCTTTAGCAGGGCTCAGAAAACATTTTCTGTAAAGGGTTTGATAGCAAATTCTTTAGACTTTTCAGGCTATGTGATCTCTGTTAAAACTTCTTACCTCTACTATTGTAGAGCAAAAGCAGCTGTAGACAATGTGTAAAAGAATGAGTGTAGCTATATTCCAATAACTTTTTTTTAACAGAAAATAAGCAGCAGATCAAAACTACTTCACACCCACGAGGATAGCTAAATTCAAAAAGTCAGATTTTAAAATACTGTTGATTAGGATGTGGTGAAATTAAAACCCTCATGCACTGCTGGTGAGAATGCAAAATGGTGCAGCCACTTTGGAAATGTCTCACCATTCCTCCAACACAGGATTACTGTATGACCCAGAAATTCCTCTCCTGCATATTGACAAAGATTCTTTCCTTTAACCAAACTTGAGTCAGCGTTCTCTGAGTTCTTTCTGACTAGGCTTGACCTTGAGCTACCCTGTCTTTGTAGAATCCAGATTGAAGAAGAATCCTGCTAAGTCAGTGTATCCTCCACCAATGGTATCTGACTATTTTTATCACTTTGGTTTGTCTTCAACAATAATTCTGTTGAGTTGATTTAGCAAGAATCTCCTTACCCCTGATGTTTTTTCTTAGTAATTTTCTGTCCACTGACCTCTCAACGCAAGCTCCTTGGCTATAAATCCCCACTTGACCTTCTTGTATTAGAAGTCAAGCCCAATTTCTCTCCTGCCCTGCAAAACCCTATTGCAGTGGTCCCTATATTTATCTTGATGGTAGCTTCTTGAAGAAAGTCCACCTTACTTTCTTTAATAAGTGTCATGGATAATTTTTTCCTTAACAGTGTATACTGGAGAAAAGTAAATATGTAAGTCCACACAAAAAGTTGTACATGAGTATTTGTAGCAGCATTATTCATCATAGCTGAAAGGTAGAAATGTCCCAAATGTCCATCAACTGAGTGGATAAGCCAAATGGAAGTGTTAAGTCCATATAATGGAATATTACTCAGTCCCTGAGGGTTATTTGGCAACGTCTGGGGAAATCTTCAGTTGTCACAACCATGGGTCTGCTACTGGCATCTACTGAGTAAAGGATGGGAATCCTGTTAAACATCCTGCAATGCACAGGAGAGCTCCCAAACAAACAATTATCCAGTCCCAAATATCAATGGTGCTGAGGTTGAGAAGCCTTAGTGTAGACACACACATTATGGGACTATATCAGAGGTCATTCTTTATACCTATATTGCTTCTTTCCCATGTAACCTTATATTGTTAAACAGCAGCAATCTTAAGACAGACAAGCATGTGGAGAGTGTGGAAAGTGCCATGCCACAAATCATGTAAGGCAAGTAATAGTGTTATATCTTGCCAAATCCTGTAAGGCAATTAACAGTGTCATATCTTGCCGAATCCTGTAAGGCAAGTAACAGTGTCATATCTTGCCGAATCCTGTAAGGCAAGTAACAGTGTTATATCTTGCCACTGAGGGTTTGAAATGAAGGTGCAAAATCAGTGCTGTTGGCACGATAATTATTATTATATTTTATCATTATACTTTAAGTTCTGGGGTATGTGTACAGAATGTGCAGGTTTGTTAGGTAGGTATACACGTGCCATGGTGGTTTGCTACATCCATCACCCCATCATCTCCATTAGGTATTTCTCCTAATGTTCTCTCTCCCCTATCCCTCAAGCCCCTGCTATCCTTCCCCTAGGCCCCTGCCCCCCGACAGGCCCCAGTGTGTGATGTTCCTCTCCCTGTGTCCATGTGTTCTCACTGTTCAACACCCACTTACTAATGAAAACATGTGGTGTTTGGTTTTCTGTTCTTGTGTTAGTTTGCTGAGAATGATGGTTTCCAGCTTTATTCATGTCCCTGCAAAGGACATGAACTCATCCTTTTTTATGGCTACAGAGTATTCCATGGTATATATGTGCCACATTTTCATTATCCAGTCTATCATTGATGGGCATTTGGGAGCATATTGAAGTGCTTAGAATAGGATATATGAGGGCATTTGGAAGGGTCCCAAATGAGATTCTATCCCAGTGGAGTTGGAGTGCACCACCCTCCTAGCATGTGGATGAGTTTTTGTTCACCTTCCTGTCAGCCCCCACGTGTTTAGCTCTCTGAAGCCTGTCCTTGGGTCATTTATGGAGACTTCATTGGTTGTCCATGATTGAAGCATGGACAATTGTGTCAAAATGTGATTGCATAAAGGGTATGCTCTAAACCCAGCAAAGCCTGTCTGTTCCAATTCTTCCTGGTCTCTCTGTGCAGCATTCCTTCTTCCAGAGTATGGGGCAGGAGTCTCTCTGGCCTGAAGGTCTTATGACCCAAATCAGATTAAATCCCTGTCTTGGGCAGGTGAAAAAAGAGCAGGAGAAGTTCCCAGAGAGAGATTCTGTTCCCTGAGGCCTACTTCTGTGGCCTAAACACTCCCACATTACAACAAAAGGCTGTAACAAGGGTTATGAGAGTTATGAACTAGGACCCATGGGCTAAAGTCTGTATTTATCTATATATACACATATAATCATAATTCGTAGAAGTATTTAAGGAATATCTTTATAAGTGTTATGTTTGGGTTTTTCCAGGGAGACATCTAGACATGGAATTCAGGGTCATAGGTACATATACCTTCATCTTTACAAGGTATTACTAAGTTGTTTCCCAAAGTGCCTATATCAGTTTTGCACTTCCACTATCTATCTAGGAATTCCTAACTAGGCCAAAACTTGGAGACACGGAACTTTGTACTATTTGCCAATTTAAAGAGGATAAATGACATCTCATTTTAAAACATTGATTAAGGATATTAAGGATAATCAATTCCTTCCCTCAGCTTTCAACAACTTTCTCACATGGTCTGTAAGAATGAACCATCAAAAGAATGGCATTAGTAATTTTCTGGATGTTGACACGGAACAGAAATGATAAAGGAAAGAAATGTATTCCTAGATTCCAAGCTTTTCCAGGACTTTTTTTTACCTTCAACTTTTTACCAGTCCTGCAAGCTAGGCCTGGCAGAAGGTAGCATTTCCATGACTATTGACTCAGTGGGGTGTATCATCTTGCTGGGTGATCAAATTGAGGCTCGGTGCGTGCTGTTATGAGGTTTAAATATGTTGTAAGCACATATATAAAATGTACATTAAAAAACATAAAACTTATACAAAGATGTTATTTTCATTGGTACACTGCAGTTCCAGTGTATTTCTATGAGAAAAAATTCAGAGTGCTCTATGTAAACTTGAAAATGAATTATTATGGCTCCTTTTTATTTATATTTAGTACCTTCTATGTGCCAAGGACATGAGAAAGAAAGGAGCAGTGCTTGACATCAGGGAACGAGTGTGACACTTACAGCTAAGCCTCAGTGTTTTTAGAAACTGGCCTGCCACTCACAGCTAGAACATGTTGTTCTCCTGGTGAACAGCATCTCACAGAACAGCAATATCAGACAGGGTCACTCTGTGATCATGATGAAGTGAGACAAAACAAGACCACTTCCATGTTTTGTCTAAGCACAGACAATAACAAGCTCAGTGTGCAAATCACAAAATATCAATGTTAAATAAATTCATGGGAAACCATTATAGACTAACCTTAGTTTTGGACTCATCTGCTACGCTAGGCCCCAGCAGACCAGACCAAAGCAGAATGGTCCCTCATGCTTGTTGCCACATAATCAAACTCAACTCTGAAACCAGCCAGTTATCCAAAAAGAGAGGAGATTCACAGCAACCAATCAGAAAGGGCCAAGTTTACCTGAGCTGGTATGTTAATAAAGTTCCCCTCTATTTTAACCCTATAAGGAAAGAAACTTTGAAACAACTCATCTGCTTCTCATTCCTTATTTCTTTTCTCTATCTCTTTTCTGCCTATAAAGCCAATCTCCTCTGCTTAGCTCACTGGAACACTGATTCTATTTTAGAGAATGCAAATAAAAGCCAATTAGATCTTTAAAGTAAATTTGTTTTGTCTTTCAAAATCAAATATTCCCCTATCTCCATGGTATGGGTGACTAATGCTTCTTTGTCATTTAGGGCTTTAGGCTTGCTTTTTAGCCTGCCATCCTCCTAGTTAAAATAATCACTGAACTGTCTCCACTTCCTGAATGCACCTAATCTTGAGCAACCATTCCCACCTCTTTCTACAGTCTTCCCTAAATCACCTAACCAAAGCCCAAATCCTTTAAGTGCTTTCTAGTACCATTTACCTAAGACACTCCCTGGCTCCCCATAGTGCATGTTTTCCCTCCCTGAGTAATAATCCCAACTTGTTCAACTACATGTATTCCTTCTAGGAGTCTTTGGCTCGGAGAGCATTGAGAAAACTCTGAGGGCTTTACACATGCTATCTTAATTAAGCCTGAAAGTGCCCCTCTTTCATAGGTATTAGTATAATTAGCCCACTTTCGTAGATGAAGCAGCAAAGAAAGTTAAACGTGATCTCTGGTACCAAATAGCTAGTAAATGGCAGGAATAAAAGCTGCATCTGGGTCTAACTGTCATCAAGTCATAAGGAACTACTTGTAATTCTCCTGACCTTGCTGTTCTGAAAGTTTCCCTAAAGATTATGTGCTCTTTGAGGACAGAGCTGTACAGAGTCTGGCACAGTAAAACAAATATTAAAAAAAGAAAAGCTGGCCGGCCGCGTTGGCTCACGCCTGTAATCCCAGCACTTTGGGAGGCCGAGGCGAGGCCGAGGGTAGATCACGAGGTCAAGATATCGAGACCATCCTGGTCAACATGGTGAAACGCCATCTCTACTAAAAATACAAAAAATTAGCGGGGCATGGTGGTGCGTGCCTGTAATCCCAGCTACTTAGGAGGCTGAGGCAGGAGAATTGCCTGAACCCAGGAGGCGGAGGTTGCGGTGAGCCGAGATCGCGCCATTGCACTCCAGCCTGGGTAACAAGAGCGAAACTCCGTCTCAAAAAAAAAAAAGAAAAGCTGTAGCGTGAAGACTTACTCAGAACTAAAGCTCATTTTTTGAACCTCTGTACCAATCACCTCAGAGTACCTAGAGTTGTTCTTGTACCAAAATCAATACTGCATGTTTCCCAGAGTCTTGGCCTACACCACCTCCATATAATCAGAAGATAGATATCTTAAAGGAATAGTTCAAAGGAAAAGCTCATTTTTAAAGGGGGGAAACATACATTGATGTGTGAGAAAACGGTGTTGGCCTTGTAGCTTGATCTTGGGTTTACACAACAAACTCTTTTGCATGGTTTCAGTTCAAGGCCCTTTGTGAACTTGAAGTTTCTTCACCTCTGTGCTCTCTTGGCCTTGCTCCTGCCTGGAATGCCTTTCAAAGGAATGCCCCACCACTCTTTCCTGCCTAGTGAAAACCTGTGCAGCCTTTCTTTTACCTTTCCAGATCCACTCCTTCAGATTTAATAACTCCCCTTTTTGTTCTCAAGGAACTTCTAAAACACCTGCTATAGCATTTGCATTCCTTGGTTAATTGTGCTAGGGTTTGCGAACCACAGGAGACTGTGAGCTTCTCAAAGGCTCAGCCTAGCCTAGCTCTGTCTGATTTTGGGTGGACCCCTCTGCCACCCCAGAGTGAGCACTTCGGCAAGAAATACGTCCAGAAGGCTTCCTTTTGGAGCATCATGGGCCCCGTCGTTTAGTCCTGCCTAGTACCCCCTCCATCATCGTACCCAGTCCCAGAACTACTTTTTCCAGCCTCAGACGTGCAAGGAGAGGCCTAGCAGATGGTTTTGTATTCCAGCTCTGATCAAATGGTGGCCCAGGGCCGGTCTCGTCCGCCTTCCATTTCTGCTGGAACCCTATCTCCGAATCCAAAGAAATACAGTCAAATGACTTCCTCCACGGTCCCCAGCGCTCCTCTAAATCTGACGCCACTCTATACCCTTAAGGTGAGCTGCCCGGACCGCCAGAAGGGTTGAGCAGCGGCACGGACAGGCGGCATGGCCAATCATGTTTCACGATGTCCGGAAGGGGCGGTACCCCAGCGTGTCATAGATCCGGCGGCGCGGGATTGGTCAGTCCCGGACCAACAAGGGTGGCGGGAGTTTTCAGTTGTGTTGGCTGCGGCCCCGGCTTCAACAGTTGGGCTAGGCTGTGCTGACTGTGTGGGTGGAGGACCTCGGGAAGGAAACCTTTGCCGATCCCTCAGCTCCCCGCTTGCAACTTGCTAAGTGTCCACCTTCTTTCCGGCCTCCGAAGCTGCGGGGAAAGATGGAAAGGCATCGGCCGCGGCTGCATCACCCGGCCCAAAGCTCAGCCGCAGGGGCTCCCTACGCTTCCTCTGCCTCGCTCCGCGGTTGCCGGGAAAGCAGGATGCCGCGCAGGAAGGGCCCCCAGCACCCTCCGCCGCCCGGTGGCCCCGAGGAGCCTGGGGAGAAACGCCCCAAGTTTGTAAGTATCGTCTGGAGCTAGGGTGGGGCTGCTCCCACTTCGCCGTAGTGTTGACCGACGAGGGTGGGCCCACAGGGACTTGGGGGGGGAGCAAATTTTATTCTAGAGATTCAGTGCTGCTAGTCATCATAGATTGACAACGACCGAGTCTAGTTCTAGTTGGATCCTGTGGCAAATGCCCAGATCTTTGTCTTGTCCCCAGATTTCTTAAGGCTGATGTAAAAAGTAGTTCAAATGTATGTATGTATTGACGTCATCTCGGTGGACATTGCATTTTTTAAGTTGAACTTCTCCCTTCTTCCCAAGTGTAAGAAGTTATAAGATATATCAAAGTGAACTTTTAGGTGATTTTTTTTTCCTGCTTAATATTTTTATCTAATAAGAACTTTTAAGGTAGATATAATTTTCCAAGTTGAAACAGCTGGTTTTGAAACTTGGCGGGTGGCGTGGTCACTGCTAAAGAATGTTTTGCTTATCTTGGAAAGAATTCTAAATATTTGAAACTTGCTATTCTGGTTTGCTTGTCTTACTTTAACACTTAAGGAAAGTGTCATGATTAACACCTTGTCTTTTCGTTGGTATCAACTAGTGAAAGTATAGGCAGTGATGATTATTTTGCAGTGCGTTTATGTAAATAAATCACATAGAGGGTTGATAGATTTGGGATGAATCCAACATAATTGAAATTTCACATTGACTACACCATTTTGCTTAGGAATATGGAAAAACTTTTTTTTGTGTGTGATAGTACAGCCTTTGCCTTATGTGGACAAGTAAAAATTGTGAGAAATTTAAGTCATGATTCACAAATTAAGGGAATAATGGTTTGTGAACCAGTTGCTAACTATAACATTTAGTTAAAAATAATAGTTGAATAAAAAAGAAAGCCCATATATATCAGAATACTGAAAATGAGGAACAGCATAGATTAATTATGCCAAATTAAGCATCAAAATGGTCATAGGAATACTGACATTTTGCAGAAAGATTAAATATGGACTTTATTATTATCTTGACAGATCTGAAGAATGAATAGGACAGAATTAACTTCCCAATGAAAGATTTTTGCCTAATGTGAGAAGAATCCACTAAGGCAATGACTTTTCTTCCTTTTATAGTCTACTCTCTGGGTTAATAATCTTATTTTATTTTGTCTTAACTTCTGTGGTCCAGAATACAGGAGGTGTTATTTTCTGTGACTCATTCCCAGCAAGGAGTTAATGAAAACAGGATCTAAATTAATAGTTATGTTTAGTTTCATTGAAGGATTTGATTATTTCATTTCTAGTCTCTCTGCTGTTTTTCATTCTTTGTACGTCACATTGACCACCTCAGCATGCCATTTGTTAAAAGGGTTCTCATAAAGATGAAATGACATCTAAAAGATAACACTTTTAAGTTGTAAAGGTAATAAACACATCTAAAACACTGTGTTTTTGGATGGGAGTTTGAGTTGAATCATGACTTCCAATTAATTTAGAAGTAATTTGGACTCTTGGTACTTTGAAGCTAATTTAGATTCTTGCTTATATGGTAATTTCTTTAGTTATATCTTCCAGTTCATTAATTTTGTTATCAGCTATGTCTAATCTACTTTTATGAATATTTGGTTTTAGCAATTATTTTTTATTTTAATAAGTTCCATTTGCTTATTTTTCAAATCTGCCTGAGCATTCTTGATAGTTCTTTGTTTTTCTTATTCGTTTATTTCTTCAGACATTTCCTACTTGGTGGTTCTTATTCTTTATTTGACAGTTCTGCTATTTGTAACCTGGGCTGTCTACATTGACTCATATTCATGATGGCTTGCTGTCTTTCTTGTTATCTTTGTAAGCTCGTTGCTTTATCTTTACCTGTAGGATTCCAGGGATGCTTTTCTTTGGAGAGAATTTGAGTCTGTCTACCAGGAACCTGGGCATGCTACTGATTTTGGACCACCTTCCTGTTGAACTGGGAATCTTAAGATGGGCAGAAGTTCCAGGCACAGCTCTACTCTTCTCTTGTCCTAAAAGCTCAGTATCTCAGTCTCAAGCCTGCTTCCTGAGCAGCTTTTCCCAGTTTGCTGCCTATCACTGCTCTTGATTGCACACCAGTAACTCCTGTTTTTAGGATGGAGAGGGATCTTTGAGACCATCAAAGGTCCCAGCAATGCCTCAGAAAGTAATTGTACTTGCAGGTGTGAAGTCAGTCACTGTTCTTGCAGATGTCAAGTCAGTTCTTGGCTTTTTCTTGATTGGATGAAGTGATGTTATCCTAAATCTTTTCAGGTCACCCAGTCATTATCCAAACCTGAGGCAGCTGCTTTTGATTGGAGCAAGTAATATAGGTTGGTGATGTGATGGGTAAGAATAATTTAGGTGGCCAGTGTTTTGCACACTTCTGCAAAGCAGCAAGCTGGTAGTGGAATGGAGTGGTAAACTGGTCACTCCCTTCTGTCTTAGTGTAAGAAAGCAGGAGCTCTGGTGCCCACTGAAATCTTGTTTTACTTTGAGTCCTGATAAAGCAGGTAAACAAATTCTTGTTTTCTACCAAGTTTATAGTTGTGGGCTTCAAGTCACTTGTGAGTTGGGTAAAAAAGTTTGTAAAAAAGTTTGTAGCATAGAAACCTCTTCTCATAGGTAAGTATAGATAGCAGAAATTAGTCTATTGTAATTGTATGATACTTTCGCTGTGCTATGAATCAATTGACTTTGGGCTGATTGCAAATTAACCAACTTGGTCTCATTTGGAAATATCTTAAGCCATGAGTATAGAGATGATAGGGATAGCTACTGGGGCATAGAAGATACATGGAGGAGGCTGAGAGGACAGAGCAAGTATCTGGGCGGAGACTTTGTGAAGGCAGATAAAATTCAGTGGGATCATTAAACTCAGAACCTGCCCTAGGTCACACTGTTAGTTCCTGGACCTGAGTCCTATATCCTTTGTAGAACAGAACAAATGTCCTACTGATTATGGAAAGCCTTTCAGTAATACCTGTTTCCCGTTGTTCTTAACAACACACAGATGGTGGCGGCCACTAGCTACAGACTGAGAGCAGGACATGTGGCTTCTGGGAGAAGTGTCCATCTCTAGGATGTAGGTCAGTCCATTTAAAGGGGGCCTGTAAAGTGGTGGTCCAAGTTGATGAAAGACTTCTTTTTAATTAGGAGAGTTCTTTAAAAGTTCTCACGGACTTCAGTGTAAATCATCTAATCATTTCCATCGAATAGATTGTTAATTATTGATTTATTATGTCATTGTAGTACCTTCAGTTTTGGTTTTAGATTTTTCACCTTTTCCTTTAATTTCTGTATATTTACCATGTTTGGGCATTGATAGTAATACCAGTTAGCCTTTCTGAGTGAGCTAAGCACTGTTTTAGGTGCGTTATAATTATAAACTCTAATTCTTAGAACAACCATGTGAGGTAGATAGTATTATTAGCCTTGTTTGCCGTAGGAGGAAACCAAGGCATAGAGAGATTCGTTGCCTAAAATCACACAGCTGCCAGTTCATGAGGCTGGGATTTGAACCTAGGCAAGCTGGCTTCAGAGTATACATTCCTTTTTTAATTTTATTATTTATTTATTTATTTTTTGATACGGAGTCTTATTCTGTTCCCAGATGGGAGTGCAGTGGCACAATCTTGGCTCTTTGCAACCTCTACCTCCCGAGTTCAAATGCTTCTCCTGCCTCAGCCTCCGATTAACTGGGATGACAGGCGTGTGCCATCACTACCAGCTAATTTTGTATTTTCAGTAGAGACGAGGTTTCACCATGTTGGTCAGGCTGGTCTTGAACTCCTGACCTCAAGTGATGTACCTGCTTCAGCCTCCCAAAGTGTTGGGATTACAGGCGTGAGCCATCATGCCCAGCCCAGAGTACACATTCTTAGTCACTGTCCTGAATTATCTCCCATAGCTGTTGAGAACTTTAATCTTTACTGCTTTTTTTCTCATCCAGGAACCATTAGCAATAATTAGTGATGCCTTTAATGAATATATAATATGAATATAGAATGGATATTCTGATTATAGGCAGACTGCGAGGTGAGAAGATTTATGAGGTTGGAGAATTTTTGTTGATTGTACAGATAGTAGGACTTTGAGTAGAGATGAAATCTCAGTAAGCTTAAGGAGATTGGTGCATGTCTGCCAATTACTTTGGGTTACTTGGAAGCAAGTGTAGTAGGCTGAGCAATGATCTTCCAAAGGATAGAAACTCCTTAATCCCTGGAACCTGGGAATGTTACTGTATATGGCAAAAAAGGACTTTACAGATTTTTTTTTTCAAAGAGGGGCCAGGCAGGAGCCACAGTTAAACCCAATGAATAACTGTGCTGTGGTATAACTAATGATAGCAGAATGTTTGAAAGAGATACTGCTCTTTGCTCTCCCAGGCTCTGAGAGACCGGGTAACTCATAGCCTCCAGCCCCCTGCCGGGAGGAGGAACTACCACCCTTCAGTGCTTGCCTGCCTGAGTTTGGGCTGCCACTGTGTTGGAACTCTGTGCTCAGCTTCCTAGCCAGCCCAGATCATGGAATGTGGCTGCTTCCAGTCCTTTGGCTGGGGCAACCAGGCTCCACCTGGGCCTGTTGAACTCCACCAGGAGGCAGCCCCATCTGGACATCTGGGGCCTTGGACAGTGATATGGTCAGCACATGGAGACTGAGTCTATCTCTGAGGGTGGATACGCATTAACTAAGCTCACAAGCTTGATGAATAAGCTGTAACCCAACTTATTAATGTATACCAGCCAGTGTGTGGCAGCAAAATCCTTCAGGGTATGCAGGCCCCAGAACAAAAGGGATTAAGAAAGAGAAGATGAGTAAGCTGCAAAATTTTTTTCCCATTCTGTTGGTTGCCGATTCACTCTATTGACTGTTTCTTTCGCCGTGCAGAAGCTGTGGAGTTTGATTAGGTCCCATTTGTCTATTTTGGCTTTTGTTGCTAATGCTTTTGGTGTTTTGGTCATGAAGTCCTTGCCTATGCCTATGTCCTGAATGGTTTTGCCTAGATTTTCTTCTATGGTTTTTATGGTGTTAGGTCTTATGTTTCAGTCTTTAATCCATCTGGAGTTAATTTTAGTGTAAGGTGTCAGGAAGGGGTCCAGTTTCTGCTTTCTGCATATGGCTAGCCAGTTTTCCCAACACCACTTATTAAAGAGGGAATCCTTTCCCCATTGCTTGTTTTTGTCAGGTTTGTCAAAGATCGGATGGTTGTAGATATGTTGTGTTGCCTCCAAGGCCTCTGTTCTGTTCCATTGGTCTATATCTGACAAAGGGCTGATACCAGAATTTACAAAGAACTAAAACAGATTTACAAGAAAAAAACAAGCCCATTCAAAAGTGGGCGAAGGATATGAACAGATACTTTACAAAAGAAGATACACATGAGGCCAACAAGCATATGAAAAAATGCTCATCATCACTGGTCATTAGAGAAATGCAAATCAAAACTACATTGAGATACCATCTCACGCCAGTTAGAATGGCGATCATTAAAAAATCTGGAGACAACAGATGCTGGAGAGGATGTGGAGAAATAGGAACACTTTTACACTGTTGGTGGGAGTGTAAATTAGTTCAACCATTGTGGAAGACAGTGTGGCGATACCTCAAGGACCTAGAAATAGAAATTCCATTTGACCCAGCAATCCCATTACTGGGTATATATCCAAAGGATTATAAATCATTCTACTATAAGGACACATGCACACGAATGTTCATTGCAGCACAGTTTACAATAGCAAAGACCTGGAACCAACCCAAATGCCCATCGATGATAGACTGGACAGGAAAAATGTGGCACATATACACCATGGAATATTATGCAGCCATCAAAAACGATGAGTTCGTGTCCTTTGTAGGGACATGGATGAACCTGGAAACCATCATTCTCAGCAAACTGACACAAGAATACAAAATCAAACACCGCATGTTCTCACTCATAGGTGGGTGTTGAACAAGGAGAACACATGGACACAGGGAGGGGAGCACTATACACTGGGGTCTGTTGGGGGGAAATAGGGGAGGGACAGTGGGGGGTGGGGAGTTGGGGACAGATAGCATGGGGGAGAAATGCCACATATAGGTGAAGGGGAGGAATGCAGCTAATCCCACTGCCGCATATGCACCTATGCAACAATCTTGCATGTTCTTTACATGTACCCCAAAACCTAAAATGTAATTAAAAAAAAAAAAAAGAGCAGATGAAAACAGTTCTGGCCAGTAAGCTAGAGGAGAAATCTGCTGGGGAATTCTGAGAAACACGTCTTTGCTCTGTAAAAAGGGACTAACAAAAATTTTGCATTCACTAATGGCTGAGTGGCTCTCATTGGACCACAAACCTCTCACATGACAAAATTATAAAAGGAACTCTTAAAACACTGGAGCGTGATCAAAAGTCATGGCTATTGGAGTCAATACTTGGAGGAAGGGATTAGTTGATTTTTTTCTAGCTTTTTGCCTAAGGGGAGCCCCTAGTCAGGGTTATGTGGGGTGGTTAAAACTAGAATAGAAGCCCACAGTTGTACTGGCATAAAAAACCAGAAAACAGAGTTCGGTGACCATATAGCTGATAAGTGAGGAGGAAATCCTGGAAAGGAGAGGAAGCCACAAATGGGTAGACCCAAATTCGGTGTGTAGACTGCTCAAATTTCTAAACCTCACATGTGTGGGACAGACTGCAAGCAGCACAGCTAGGGCTAAAATATCTAAACAGATTTCAGGTTCCATCCAGCAGGTGGGACAGTATGTACAGTTTGAGAGTTCAGCCGAGTTAACTGCTTGCTAAAACAAACACATAAAGCAGTACTTCTCAGAAGAACAAAAGGAATTCAGAGTCCCTACACCATGCTTTCACAATGTTTGGGATACAGTGCAAATGTACTTAACAGAAAAAAACAAGAAAATGTGACCCATACAAATGAGAAAAAGGAATCAATGGAGACCAACCTCAAGATAACTCAGCTATAAACATTAAAAGACAAGGATTTTAAAGCAGTTGTATAACCATGTTTAAGAATATAAATGAAATATGCTCATAATGAATGAAAAGATAGGAAACCTCAGCATAGAAACAGAAACTATAAAAAGATCACAGTGGAAATTCTAGCACTGAAAAACACAAAGTCTGAAACAAAAAGGCTAACAAGAAGCAATAGTCCATTTTTTGCCTTTGGCCATCATCGGGATGTGATGCTTATTTTGCCATAGTCGTCTTCTGATCATGGGGATAGCTAGCCTAAGGACAAGGCCCATGTGCTGTGCTACTTATGGCAGAGCAAGAATACAGGAAGGGGCCAGGTGCAATGGCTGATAACTGTAATCCCAGCACTTTGGGAGGCCAGGGCGGGCAGATCACTTGAGGTCAGGAGTTCGATGCCAGCTTGGCCAACATGGTGAAACCCCATCTCTACTAAAAATACCAAAATTAGCCAGGCATGGTGGTGGGCGCCTGTAATACCAGTTACTCAGGAGGCTGAGGCAGGAGAATCACTTGAATCCAGGAGGCAAATGTTGCAGTGAGACAAGATCACGCCACTATACTCTAGCCCGGGTGACAGAGTGAGATTCCTCTGTCTGTCTGTCTGTTTCTCTCTCTCTCTCTCTCTCTGTGTGTGTGTGTGTGTGTGTGTGTGTATATACATGAATGAAGGATCAGGGTCTCTGAGCCACTATAGGTTAGGTTAATCTGGGAACTTACCTGCCACCAGACTTCTTGTATTGGGAGAAAAAGAAAATGCAGTTATCTGTTTGAAACTTATGATACTAATATGAGAAATAAAGCATTGTTAGGGTTTAGAAAATTATACCCCCAAATATGCCACTTTGGACTTCAAATTGAGAGAACCTGGGGAGCCGGAAATGCAAGAAAGGGTCTGCTCTGAAGTTCCCCTATCTACCTAAAGATTTGTGTTCTCCAGAAGACCCCCAGAATATATTCAACTGTTGTGAATCTCTTCCCTAGATATCTCAACTCAAATAGATGCGTACTGAAGGAAGGAAGACTAGAGTTGACACTACACCCAGAGCCAAGACAAACTTTGTGGCAGACTGCTGTCTCTTTCTTTGGGTCCATTCATCTCCCCTAAAGATCATTTACTCCTCCTGTAAATTGCCTTCCATCCCCCACTTCCCTGTTCCTTATGAAGAGGGTATTTAAGCTTTAGCCATCTGGCCCTTCTTTGAGTTTCATACTTTGCATAACTCCACACTTGCCACACTTGCACATAATACATTTGTATACCTTTTCTCCTGTTTTCTTTTTTAAAGGACTTTACACAGATGATCAAGGATTTTAAAATGAGATTATTCTGGATTATCACAGTGGCCCCTAAATGCAAACACATGTATTGTTATTTTACCACAGAAGAGGAAAAGGTGTTGTAACTGCAGAGGCAGAGATTGGTAATGCAGCCATCTGAAGCTGGAAGAGTCAAGGAATGCCACTCCCTTAGAGCTGCTAGAAGGAGAGCAGCCCACCTTGATTTTGGCGCAGTGAAACAGATTTGGAACTTCTGGCCTCCAGAACTGAGAATGAATTTCTGTTGTTTTAAGCTGCCAATTTGTGGTAATGTGTTACACCTGCCATAAGAAATGAAGCTAGGTGTAGTTATAAGGAGGATCATCAGATTCATTTAAATCTCTCCCTTCACTTTATTGTAATTTGGGAGGATAGAAGATAACCAAATTACAATAATAAAATAAACCACAACTGGAATAACAAACAAAACTTCCATTCTTGTTTTGTCTACTCTATGATATTTATAGTTGCTAGAAAGCTGGGAAAATATGGAGGTGATTTCTGACTGCTGTTTTTGCTTTTTTGAATTTGTTCCTTCATTGAGTTCTCAGTTTAAGTCATGCTCTCAGCTTTCCTAGGGTTAAACTGTCAAGAATTGAGATACTGTTCTTAGTTGAAAGCTTTAGGCAACTGAGTTTTATTCATGTCAGAATTCTGCCTAACACACACCAGACATTGTAACCTTCAGAAGAAGGTAAAATCATTTTATTAAGGCTGCTCTTCTAAGAAATTGCTCTGAATTTTCCCAGCCTTTCTTTCCTTTCTAGTCTTGTTAATAAAACAGAAAAACCCAGTTTTTTAAAAAAATAAATGATTTATTTAAAAAAACAATATATGTTAAGTGGCTTTTGGGGGGATACATTTAGTTGCTGAAAGCATATAACATATGGTATTTAATACTCCTGGACCACTCTGGGACTTTTCTTTGAGGGTAAAAAGGGGTGCGGGTAGGGATGATTGTCTCACATTTAGAGCAAGGCTTAATTGCTTTTTTCAAAGACTCATGTCTTTAATTATGAAGCAAGCAAACTGACATACATTTATTACATGGTGAAACGTTGCATCTCATCTAGTCTATCTTGTAGCAATTGCTTCTTAACAGATGTTAGCTGAAACACCTTTGTGTAGTTGGTGGAATGCTAAAATTTGTCATGCTTTTATTATTGTTGTCTTGAATTAACTCTACGGCATAACTTTATTGCTGTGTCCTAGAATCTTTATATATTTATTGCCTTATAAATTGTATTTAAAATTGGCTTTTTATATAGAATGTAAATTAACATGTGTATAACTTGTTTATGCTTGCAGAATAATACAGGAAAAAACTGCTATGTATTACACTAATATAATTGTCTTTAACTCAGCACATAGTATCCTCTAAACTGGGAATAAAATGAATGCTAAAGAATATGCTTATTCTTATATTCTTGTTTATGTCAGAAACTAATTTGACTTTCAGATCTATAAAATATAGATTAAGCATAACCTTTTACTTCATGGGATATTAAGGATCAAAGCATGGGCTTTCTTTGAACAGGATCTACAAAGGTAACTGTTCTCTCAGTAGCAGCAGGATGGCATTGAAATACCTTACCATTGGGAGTAATTTTTCTCAAAGAGCAAATTGAATAGTCATTATTTTAAGAGTTTAAATAGGTTTTGGTGCTGAAACATTCATGTTACTGGGTACTTGGTGAAAACTATTTGGAAATGCTTGCCATAGATTTTCCTCTTCAAAACACCCACTGCTATCTTTACTTATAGTTTTTTTGTAGAAGAGGCATTATGAGTAACATTTATGAGCAGTGACTTGAACCACTCTCAGGGTTGAATCCCAGCAATATCACTTATTAGCTGTGTGAAGAACTGAGTTAAGAACTGAGCAGTTACTTAACCTTTCTCTGTGCCTCCCCTTTCTCATGTTTAACATGGGATTGTCATGAAGATTAAGAGCTATGTTATGGGCCTAGAATAGTACCTGGCTCATTGTAACCTCTATGTAAATATTTATGGGATTTTTGTAAATATTTATAGGGTTGTTGTTGTTGTTATCATTAGTAACAGTAGTAGCAGTACAATTTTTCTCTATACTTTAGGGCATTAGGAATACACTGGATATTTGAATAACTTTCTAATACTGGAAAACTTAATTGAACCAGGCTTTTTCCTCTTGGTGTGGTGGAGGCAGAGCCATTCTGTTCTTAGTTCTTATGTTGGCATACCAGGTGACATTTGGATTCATGCAGAGTTCTGATCTGATAGCTGAATGGTCAGAGCAAGTTTCTGAAGATTTCTTAGGGGCCTGTTCTTTATTTCTAAAATGGGGCTCATATGATGATGAAACTTGGGGTATAAATGTAACTTACAAAAAGAACCTATAAAGGAAACAACTTCAAACTTAGGAAAAAAAAATTCTTGTGATGCTCTGATATGGACTTGAATAATAATAAAAATAATGTTACTAATATATGTACAGTTCTAAAACCAAGTATAACTCTTTATGCCTATTACTTTTTATAGCTATAAAACTAGAACAGATTTACATCTAAAATCCAAAACAAAACTATAAAACCAATAAAATTCAAATTAACAACAACATTAATTTAATGCAATTGATGATGTTTTGCTGAAATTAAGTCATCATTATTGGATTTAATAGTGGAAAAATACGTGTATATTTTGCTGTTTTTCTTTCTTTCAATTTGATTCTTGGGTAGAAATGGAATCCTAGAGGCTGAGGAAGATACATGTAGACTGAGGAGTTCACAAGACAGCCTTACACTGTTAGTAGGGCCTTGTCATTGGACACCACCATCTTTTTCATAGGTCTTGGCTTGAGGCTGTAGATGAAGTAGTGAACTGTTATAAACTTGTTTTTAAAAAGAAAACAGCCATTTGTAAACATTTGTTAGTAAATGTTATGAAACTGTTGAAGCAGCAGAAAAAATCAGAATTCATACTACCAGCTACTGTGTTCATTTTTCTCTTGAAATCTAATTTTCCATAGCTGTGGGTGCATAGTTCCCAGAGTAGTGTGATTTTGGAATTACAAATAGCCATTTGGAACTGAATTCTTCCTAAGTGGAAGAGCTTGTGAAAATCTAGTGTGTCATGATGTTGCTTGGCCCTCATTGGGTACCATCTTGGTAGTAAATACAAGTATAGTCACCAAAAGTTCCTGACAGAACGTCGTTATAGAATGGGTCATTCACAATGTCCAGAATAGGCTTACTTTAGTTCTAAGGTTTAAGATAATCTTGAAAAAACTAAGACTTAAGTAGAATTTGTGGAAGGCCTTTGTAGACCACAGTTTGGGGTACCCAGAGATGACTTGAGTCAAGAAATTAGATGTGTACCTGAACCAGGCAGAGGTTTTCCTCCTTAGTCCTCTGTTTAGTGATGAGATAAAAGTGATTAGTATTTATCAGTAGTGAAGGATGTATACAATGTGTTTCAAAACAGTTTGCTTCTAATAGTCTTTTTGAGTAAACAAGAAACTTGCAATCTTTAAACAATTTTATCATATATGTATCACACAAAAGAGGTGTAAAGCACTGGATACTCAACAATAAGCTTAAAAATGAAATATGAATTCCATTGAAATGTTCATTTTCTCTCTTCCTATCTTTATCTCCTTTTAATCTTTGCTCTTTATTTCCTGGATTTACCAGGCTTTTTTTTTTTTTTTTTAAATTTTGATTATTTTTAGAGTTCCAATTTATATACATCTCTTTTCCTAAAAGTAAATCTGTGAATGGAATTAAAACTCAGTAGCTTTCTGATCTCTCCATCTTTGAGGATCATGGCAGATCTTAAATACTGGAAAGGAAGGAGGAGACTATGATTTAATATACCAAATGTGAGGTCATTCTGTGTGCTAAGGGATTTGGGATATACCTAAGTAGCTGTGATCTAAGTCACACCCTCTTGAGTTAGAGATAACTGAATACCTGTTCAGAGTACTACAGCTCTCTCAAAGGAGTTATAGTGTAGAATTTCTTGAAGCCCTTAGTAAAAGCCCTTAGTGGATTAATTGTGAGATCTATAATGCTGCATTTATTTGGTTAATTTTATTATGAAGTATCTTCCCAAAATACGGAGAGTTTATCCTGTAATTGCTGCATTTTTTCCGATGTTGGCTGTTTATTTGGGTGTTATAAAATGAAACTTTGTAACATTCAGTTTTTAAATAAAAGATTTGTAAATTGGTGACATTAATTATGGACTTTAGAATTAAACTTTTTTTATTAAAACCTTTGATTAAATTCATTACATAATGACAATTACAATTCTTTTTTAATGAAAAAATTGACAGGCTGAGAAATAAACATGAAAAAATGGAGTGCATATAATCTGCATTGAGAAATTCAATGTGACAATTTCACTTCTTTATAAAAGGTGACGGTCTCCAGTTAAAACCGTGTTCTATCTCTACTCAGTCTCTTTTGAGGGTATAATTTTGCTCTTATTGTTATGTTATATTGAACCTGCTTTTAGTTACTTTATACATGTGTTTGTAAGCTTTTGGAAGTCACTTTCACAAGCCTGGTATTGACTTGTGTTTACAGTAAGGAATCTGAATACTTGGCTAATTGAAAATCTAAACAAAGTACTCTTGTAACCTTATATTGTGTGGTTCATTAATCCATTCATGATTGATTTGTTTGAATGTTATTAATATACCCTAATTGTTCATTTCTTTTTATAAGAGATCCCAGTGGTGGTGGGCAAGGGTATGGAAAGACTACCAGAAACATATGTGGGTTATTGGAGAACTTGGGCTTGACAATGTGGCTCTAAAGTCCCACCCCTAAACTGTGATAAAAAGGACTTGAGGGAGATTCAAATGTGGCTGTATATCTTTGGGTAAATTATCAACCTTTGTGCCTCTGTTTTCCCATCTGTAAAATGGAAGTAATTAGTCTCTATGCTTATAGATTGTTGTGAGGGTTAGTTGAGTTAATGCATGTTACAATAGCTTAGTCACAGCACAGTGAATATGTAACAGCTACTATCAACAGGGGAGATCCCATCACTATTGTATTAAATCCCCAGTTACTGACAGCATTTTAACTTCTTCTTCTTGCTTCCTACTTCCTTTCTCCTCACAGCTTTTTTTTTTTTCCTGGGGGACACTGAGATTATGTCCAGGAACTCAGTCATTCATTGCAGTGGGACACACACCAGAGGTTTGGTGCCTGGATATATTCTCTTCCTTTCTGTTTCATGTAGACCTCCAGCCCCTTGACATTGCCTCTCTTTCTCTGTCTGCCTCCTGCTGTCAACGTTTGCTCCACACTAAACCTACACTCCACAAAAGTAACCATGGAGCTCCCTTTGAACTGGGATGCCTTCAAACTCCTCCCTTCCTCACACCTCACATAAGGTAGCATATCAATAAATAATAGAACCTTTGGCCTCCTTGTTCAGTTGTCTCAGATCTCCAAGCCTGGAGCAACCTGGCAGGCTTCTGTGGCTGAACCGGGTTCCTACATCCTGGTGGAAACCACCCCCAGCTTTGTGAACTGACACACTTAGACATCGGGTATCTATGTGTCCTTGGTGCTGCTAGATAGCAATCATCATCACAATAGCTACATTTGTTCAGCTCATACAATGGGCTGGGCACTGTTTTCATCACTTATCCCTCACATAGTGCTCTGAAATGGGCACTCTCCCTACTGTCATTTTGCACATGATAGGATTGAGACATAGAGAGGTTAACTGGGAATAGGGCATGATTTGTCCTGGCGTTTAACTAGCTCTTTGGTCATTTTCTTTTCCATTTCTCACAGTGTTTATGCTAAACTTTTATCACTGTCTTTACCTCATCTATGGGCCTGATTCTTTTTTGTCCTAAATGGTTTTTTCAATTGAAAAAGTGGCCAGGCACAATGGCTCATGTCTATAATCCCAGCACTTTTTGGGAGGCCAAGGCGCATGGATTGCTTGAGTCCAGGAGTTCAAGACCAGCCTGGGCAACAAGGTGAAACCCCGTCTATACAAAAAATACAAAAAAATTAGCCTGGCATGGTGGTGCATGCCTGTAGTCCCAGCTGCTTGGGAGGCTGAGGTGGGAGGATTGCTTGAGCCCGGAAAGCGGAGGTGGTAGTGAGCCATGATTGTGTCACTGCACTCCAGTATGGGAAACAGTGCAGGATCCTGTCTCAAAAAATAAATAAACTGAAAAACAATGTACTTCTTAAAAAGTCCAACGATGTAACAGTAAAAAGGGAAATTCCCTAAGCCTCCCTTCTGTCTCAGACCACCAGTAAGGTCCCCTCCACCACCCACCATGATGACATTTATTATTTTTTCTTTTTTAACATGAAAGAAAGTATCAGAGAAAAAACAAAAGATGGGTACTCTGTAGTCAGAGCAGCCCCAAGGGCTGCTGGTTAGCTTATTATTTTCTTTTACATCATTGTTTTTTTTTTTGAGACAGTGTCTTACTTTGTCACACAGGCTGGTGTGCAGTGGTACAATCATGGCTCACTGCAGCCTCCACCTCTTGGGCTCAAGTGATCCTCCTACCTCAGCTTCTGGAGTAGCTGGGACTACAGGCATGCTGAACCGCTTGGCTTATTTATTTATTTATTTATTTATTTATTTATTTATTTATTTATTTATTTATTGTAGAGCCAGGGTCTCACCGTGTTACCCTGGCTCATCTTGAACTCTTGCTCTTAAGTAGTTTTTCTACCTCAACTTCTCAAGGTGCTGGGATCGCAGATGTGAGCCACAGCACCTGGCTCTTTTCTATCCTTCCAGTGATATAGTGTGTATATGTCAAGCCCCTCCTTTTTTCCCACATGGGAACATACCACGGCATTCGCTTAAGATCTCAGAAATGATTGCTCCTGACTCTTAGCACGCCCCTTGATACCTTTTTCAGAGAGAAAATTTTCCTAGAGCTTGCTGTAATTGTTTATATCTGCAACCATTCTTCATCGTTTCTCCTCCAATATCCACGGAAGGAATATATTTTCCTGTTCGAGGTTAATCTCTTTATTGCTGTTCTTGGCCCATGCGCACTCAGTAAGGAAGCTTTCACTCTTTACACGTTCCATCCTGTAAGGATGCTGAAATGTTTACTATTGTGAAAGAAAAAGCAGAAGGAAAACCAAAACCAAACAACCCCTCTCCTCAACTTTCCCTTGACCCTTTGTGTCTCTGAATACCATGCTCTGCTTCCTTCCTTTGTAGCCACTTTCTGTGCATTGCTTGTTTTCATTTATTCAGTAAATTTTTGAATGTCAGTTTTACCGAGCATAGCACACAGTCAAGTAGATGCAGGTTGGTCCTTGATTTCAAGAGGTTTATATTCAGTCTCATATGGGGAAAGAGAGGTTTCAATCAACAGATAGGCTGCAGTGTTACTGGGGAGTTCATGTAGCATAATCTTGAAGAACTCGGGCTGTGGAGTTAACTTGGGCTTTTTTTTGAGTCAGGGTCTTGCTCTGTTTGCTGGAGGGCAGACACATGATCTGGCTCATTGTAGCCTCGTGCTCCTGGGCTCCAGTGATCCTCCCACCTCAGCTTCCTGAGTAGTTAGGATTATAGGTGTGCATTCCCATGCCCAGCTAATATTTAAGAAAATTTTTTATAGAGATGGGGTCTCACTATGTTGCCCAGGCTGGTCTTGATCTCTTAGTCTCAAGTCATCCCCCAACCTTGGCCAAGTTTGCCTGTCCTAACCTGGGCTTAAGTCCTGGTTCTGATGTTTGATAGCTGTGTGACCTTGGAGAATTAATGCATTTTTTTCTTTTTTTGGTTCTTCATCTGTGAAACAGGAATAATAGTATCTATATTATAGGTTACGTATGATGATCCACTGTGCTATAGAGTGTTGCTGCTATTATGATAGCATTGGTAGAGGGAGGGTATACTCATTAAGGAGGGATGAGCCATCTCTCATTGGTTCTTCAACCTTGCCTTTGCTTCTGTCAGTCCTCTCAAATTGCTTTGGCAGATCAACAACTGCCAAACTCAATGCTGATTTTTTTTTAAGCCTCACCCTATATAACTTCTTCATTGTATTTTGTACTAAACTTGCCCTCCTTGAAACCATTGTCTAACATGTTCTTCTCTTCTGATGTTTGGTTATTCCCTTCCCTACCCTTTAACGTGAGTGTTCACAAGTAATGTCTCTTTGATTTTCTCTTTTTACTTTATCGTAATTCTAATGTGAACTCATCCGTTTTTTTAGCTTTTACTACTACTTAGATTAGTGCTTTCTGAGATGATGGAAATGTTGTGTCCTGCCATGTTCAACTTGATAGTCACTAGCTATATGTGGCTTTTGAGCACTTGAATGTGGCTACTGCTACCAAAGAGCTGAATTTTTAATTTGATGTAATTTGAATTAAGTTGTGTTTAAATAGCCATATGTGGCTAATGACTAGCATATTGAACAGCACAGATTTAGAAGTTGATGACTTCTTAAACTCCATCTTTATTTTAGGATGCTGTTTTGAGCTTCTGTCCAACATATTCAACCTATTTTACATGGTTGGCTTAGAGGTATCTCAAACTCAACGTATCTCAACTTGAATTTATCTGCTTTCTCATAAACTTCTTTCTTTTATATTCTCTTAGTCAATGTCATCATTTTATCCTTGGATTTATTCTCAAGTTCTTGATCTTTTAACTACCATATCCAATGGTTATCCAGCAACCTTGGTTATGCTTCCAGGGTACTTAACAGCATTTGCCTCTTCTCCACTCCTACTGTCCCTGACCTCATTTCTCATACCTTCCATCTCTCTGCTGGGTTATTGCAGTAGCTTCCTAACTGATTTCCTTGGCTCTGGTTCTTGAGTCTACTCTGTTTCATCCAGCATGTTGCTGCTACAACAGTTTTCTTTGGAACACAAGTGTGATTATGGAACCTGCTTAAAACTCTTCAGTTTCTCTCCTGCATCATTCACAACTTAAAGGCCGAGTACCATGATCTTGTCATTTAATGATTTTGTAGTTACCCATATTTCTAGATTGAATCCCTCAATTTCCACCTGAAATTCCAATTCCTCATCCACACAATTTACTTGTATGTCCCTGCATGATTGCAATGCATTTTTACAAGCTAGACCTCCTGTCTGGAAAGCTTTTGCTCTGTGCTTGTTTGGTCCATTCCAGTGTCCTCTGTGCATGCTTGAAGTGAATCTGGACCCTGAGGTGTTCCCTGGTATCTGTAAGCAACTCTTCTGGAATGCTTAGATCAGTATCTGTTATAGCACTAATCTCATTGTACTGTACCTTACAGATTGAATTTTCTGTTAAGCTTACTTATCTGATAGATGTGTTGGAGAGGGGAAGGGGAGGCCTAGAAGGAAATTTTCCCTATTTGAGTCTCTAGTTCCAATATGTACCAAGTAGACTGATGAACAAATTTACCTTTTTTTTTTTGGTCCCAATCTCCTATTCTTAAGAACCTTGGCTGCTCAGTCTTCCAAAATGACCTTTTTTTTTTCAAATGATCTTTTCTCTGTAAATAGAAATTTGCACACGTTGAAGACACATGCTGAGAGTTTTCCTGTGACATTCTTGGCAGCATTTTTTTGTTTGTTTCTAGTTCTTCTTCAGCTGACAGACATTGGCCTACAGTCAGGTTTAAATGGCCCTTGGAGGCTTCACCTGTGAGTCAGGTGTTTCTTATAGACTACCTTCCAGTAACATGATTTAAGCCTTCTAGATAACATGGACATTTTATTCTGGCAAAAATGATGCACCTTTATAGCCTATAAAGCTACCCTCAATAAGTTTATGAGTGAAACAACATCAGTGATGACAGAAACAGGCATGTGAAAATTATCTACATATCCTCGTGAGATCTACAGTGCTTAGTAATTTGCACTAGATTATGAGGCTCATTGGGTGCCTTCCCTTACCTGTAGCTGTCAGCTGCTGACTTCCGGCAACCCTTGTTGCCTTTTTTAATTAGTGTGTTTGAATGGTGCCATAATCAATATAAAACTATTGTACTTTTAAAAGTCCTATACAAATATGCTTGAATCATTGCTGAAGTTTCCTTTGGCATTGCTGGAGGATTGCCAAGGACAGTTAGGCTGCAGTTGTTTGAGCTTGTGGCTGGACTACAGAAACTGGTGTGTTCATAACCAGACTGCAACATAGAATGTAATGTGTTAAGATTTCACTGTACTGCATATGGCACAGTGCAAATTAGGTACAGTATTGGGCTGCTCTGTATCAAATCCCCTTCTAGATTTATCTCTCCAAATTCCCTACATTGCTTTGGATGACAAGTGCAAAGGAAAGCATTAAGGTGATGAACCTGTGTTTTTCACTATGTTTAGCTGTGGCAGGCAATTACTAATGTTATATTATTTTTTGAATCACCAAAAAGGGAAAATAAGTGACCCAGCCTATTTCTTGTTCTGCTAGAACTTATTGGATTGTAAACTTCTTCAGGGCAGGTACCATATTTTATAGGTCTTTATGAGCCAGCCCTCACCTGGTGGCCTGGTAACTTAGATGCGGAGTAACTATATCCTGCTTGGTTAATATTTCTGAAATAAATGTAAAATGTAACCTACATTTTATGCATAGTACTGGAACAGCATGTAAAAACTTGAATTGTGCTTTTTCTTCATTTTTCGGATGCTAAGTTTATAAATATGTAATCATCTTTTTGATTCTCCTTAAGAGATAAAACAATTCAGAGGGTATAATAAAAACTACTATTTAAATTATGCAAGAAAACTTAATGGTAATTTAGTTATTTGGAAAGTGTTCAAACTTTATCAGTAATTTAAGAAATTAAATTTTCTTTAGCTGTTGTATTATGCTGTATTCCTGACAAGCATGTTTTAGTGACATGTTGGAATGTGGATAATTTTGGTTTATGTTTCAGTCTGAATTGGGAGTGCATGGTTTATAAGGTTTGTGGTATATACCACAGCTTTAAAAAAAAACCTATAAAAGAGAAATAAAAAAGCTTTTCATTTCTATTATATATTTGAGAGCAACTTAAAAGAAGGAAACCTCCTAGCAAACTATGTATTCTTATTATTTTTAGTTAGTTTACAGAAATTGCACCCCGCCATGCTCATTTATCTCTGAGGTTTATTATTTATTATTTATTTTCTTTTTTCTTTATTTTTTTTTATCACCAATAACTCCGGAGAATATACCAAGTAAATCTCTGAGGTTTTAAGGTGTGGTTTTGTAGTCAGTGTTGTTGTTACCATTTAATAACCATCCAATGGGAATTATGCTCATCTTTCTTGTTAAGATTTCATTTTTGAATTCTTTGCCCCATAAATAATTCAGAAACTGCTTCAGCAGTTGGCTGTCCCATCATAGTACTGGGGACTGAGGGAAAGGAAGGAGAATGAGGGTGGATTTTTGACTCATTCCCAGCCTGGACACTCATCAACCCTTATGATGGAAGCACTTCTGTGCTATTCCATTTCCAGTTCTCTAAGATGGGGATAATAGTGAAATTTTAGGGTTGCTGGGTATACTAATAACAGTAAGTTGTAGTAGTAATGATAAGGTGGGCTATATCATATGGGTACCTAGGGGGCCATTTAGGAATCTTTGGTTCTGTCTCAGTTAAAGGTCCATTTGGTCTAAAGAACAGACCCCTATACAATATCTACTTTAATCCTGAAAGGAGGAATTAAAGATATACAGGAATAGCACCTAGAATCAAGCTGGCACTCAAGTAGGAGTGGAACCAGGAACTAAAAGCTGACAGCTTCTTTCTCCCTCTCAGGCCATCCAGCATCTCTCTGTTTCTCAGTAGGCGTAGGTCCACTGTTGGTTCTTTGCATTGTGTGGCTTCCACTGCTTTGATCTTCACATAGCCAAGCCTAGAACCTCATAATTCCAGATAGACATATATATCCTTGGTCCATGCAAGAGTAGGGCCTGATTTTTCTCTCTGAATTCCAATTCCAGAATTGTGGGATAATGGGGATTTGATCGACTCTGCTTGGGTTTAGCTGCGGCAAGAGCTGGCTTACAAGGAACAGTGAAGACTGGTGGGTCCACCTCTATGGCATAGGCATTCTCAGAGAAGAGATGGTGTGCAGGATGCAGATAAACCCACAGGCATCTACCATGTTTGCTTGTGGGGATCTTTGGAGATTCCTTGATGATAGTCTTGGTACTGAAAGACTGAGTCTAAAATAGTTTGCCTAGTTTTAGTAGTGTATATCCTGGTTACACATTAGAGTTACCTGGGGGATCTTTAAAATTATCCACAGCAGCCTCCATCTTTGGGTGTTGATTCATTTGGCCTGGGATATCACATAGGAATCTGTATTGGGAAAAGAAAACAAGCTTTCAGGTGATTCTCATATGTAGTCAGGTTGATAACCACTGCCTAAAATGTTCCCTCCACCAATGACAGGGCTGGGGATTCAAAGTTGAGGGGAACATGGTACCCGCCACATACAAGCAGAAGAGGAGGCATACACACAAATTGCAAGACAAACAAAGATCAGTGACCCAAGGGAGTTATAAACAAAAGGGATATGGGATGACCGAAATGAGATTATTTCTTGGTAATAATGAAGGTTGACCCATCCTTACTCTAAATTTATATCTGCAGTACTTACTCGATTTGTTTAGCTCACCTCATTCATGCATCTGACTGTGAGTCTCTGGAGGCCCTGGCAGCATGCTGGCTCTGGGGATGGCATTAGGAAACTGCCACTGCTTAGACTTCTTAACTGCCATATTTGAGCCCCAAAGAAATATGATAACACTTGAAAGGCCCCAGAGGGCAGTCCAACATAACTGACACCCAGCAAAACAGAGCTGCTGGTAAAGTGACCATGACAAAAATCGAGCCCACAGGAGAGGCAGCACACATTTAAAATGGATTTAGATGGATTACAGAATGGTTATGGGGCCCTAGAGGAGGAGAAGACTGTTGGGAGTATCTTTGAGGAGAATGATGATGAGCTGAATCCAGGAGATGCTTATGTGGATCTTATTGTGAAGGAAGTGGAACAACATTGGGCAAAGTTTCCTAAACTCAGGTGTAGTATTTTGTGTACTGGCCTTTTCTATTAAGTCTCCTACCAAGCCTATGGGGAAGATGCTTGTTTGCCTGGTGGTACAGTTAAGAAATTCAGGCTCAGTGTTTAAGTGCCCAAGATCACACAGATGATTGGTATCAGAGCTGGATTCTAATCCAGGTGAGTTTTATCCCAGAGCTCAGTCTCTTCACCTGTGCTCAATATTGCTTTATCGTGCCACGGCGCGAGGAAGGATGTCCCAGGAGAGGCACGCTTGGTGTGGGCAAGCTTAGAGAAACTTCCTGAATCAGGCAGCATTTGAAAGGTGAGCCAGGTATTGAAACGGAGAGGACTGCCGTAGTGTCTTGGTCAAGGCCCAGAAATAAACAGAAACCAAGGTAGTTTGCTTTAACATGGATATTATTTAGGAAGTATTAAAAGAGAAAGGCTGGGCCGGGCGCAGTGGCTCACACTTGTAATACCAGCACTTTGGGAGGCCAAAGTGGGCGCATCATGAGGTCAGGAGATTGAGACCATCCTGGCCAACATGGTGAAATTCCCGTCTCTTCTAAAATACAAACGAATTAGCCAGGCGTGGTGGCGCGCCTGTAGTTCCAGCTACTCGGGAGACTGAGGCAGGGGAATTGCTTGAACCCAGGAGGTGGAGGTTGCAGTGAGCCCAGATCCCGCGACCGTACTCCAGCCTAGTGACAGAGCAAGACTCCATCTCAGTTCAATACCTGCCTGGGCAGCATAGTGGGACCCCCCCCCCCCCCGCCGCCGCCGCCCCGCCTCAATCTATACCAAAAAAAAAATTATGGGCCATGGTGGTGTGCTCCTGTAATCCCAGCTACTTAGGAGACTGATCGCTTGAGCTCAGTAGTTCAAGACTGTAGTGAGCTATCATCACTCTACTGCATTCCAGCTTGGGTGACACAGCAAGACCCTGTCTTTCAAAAAAAATAATAAAAAATAAAAAAAAAAGAAAGGGAAAGGGCATATTGGAGATGCTTCCGAGGACTTCTGAGGGCTGACGCTCAAACTTCCAAGGGGTCCTCAGAGCTATGTTTAAATGGTTGTAAATACTGTTTTCCTTACCCTCTGGTCCTTCTACCCCCGACTAATTCCATATTAAAAAAAAATAGTTGATAGAATTAACTGAGTTTTTCCAAAAATTGCCTTTATTGGCTTTCCAGTGTTTTGAAAGTATTTCTAATATCTTCTGGCAAACGACTCCTGGCAGCATAACCAAGCCACTCAAAGGGCCCTCAAGTAAATAATGATTATTTGAGTACAGACCTTCCCCACCACCTTGGATAATTCGTATAATATGCTGAATATACTGATTTGATTATTATTTACTGTGTTAAGTGGATTACTTATATTTGTATACTAACACAATATTTGTGACTATTCAGTTAGAAAAGTAAAAGCCTATGTCTTTCAAATGGTTTGGGAATGATCTGCTTCCTCCTTCCCTCTCGTGACTTCGTTTTGTGCTGTTGGAGCCACACTGGCTCCCTAGTTTCTTGAACATCAGGCATCCTCCTCCTGACAGCCTTGTTATGGCTATTGTTTCTATTGGAAACACTCCCCTGCCCATCCACATAGATGACGCCTTAGCCCACTGGTAACTCTTTGCTCAAACACCACTTTGTCAATGAGGCCTAGGCCTACTTCAATTCCCCATATTTAAAATTGCAACCTGCATACCCTTTTGGCCTACACTACTTTTTCATTTTATCAGAGCATTCATCACCTTCTAACATCTTAAGTAAGAATTTACTTATTGTGCTTATTGTCTGTTTTCTCAAAGATAAGTTCCTTTAGGGCAAAAATCTTAATTTATTGCTATCTCCCTTGTCAAAAATACAACAATGTTAATTAACAGTTGTTGCATGCATGAATGTTTTAGGAATCTCTCATTCTGTTAGAAGAACAAATTCTACATTACGAGTTTTACCTGAATCGTGGCTAAAATTTTATTTGCATTTTGTCTTAGATCATTGCTATAATGCTTGCATGTTAATTAGCATGCATTTAAGCATGTATGATTAGCAGGTGGAGACTTCGCCTTTTCTTCCACTCACCATTGAATACTTTGTTATGATGCATTTTGGTTATTGGTTTATCTTGTTCTTTTGTTTGTAAGTTCCTAAGGGCAGAGACTGGATCTTCATTAATGTTGTGTTTTACACATGTTGTTGGCCTAATTATATCGTATAGTAGAAGAAACTTAGAATTATGAGACTAGGTCTTGCTTTAAAAATCTTAACCCTTTATTTTATTTCTTATATTTTGGCATCAGGACCTTATTTACATTAAGGAATTATCTAGTAAGTGGTATTTACCCTAACTTTCTCAAGATGGCATGATATCATATACATTTACAATAAAGAAAAATGTAGATTTCTTTTAACTCTGTCATTAATAAGTGTCATAAAGTAGAAAAATAAAGCAAAGTCAATATATTATTGTTGCCACAGAAATTGAATTTGTGTCAAAAGGATTTGTGCTTGTGATGTAGTGATTCGTATATTTTTCTTGGAATTAAGTCTGTAGCAGGTGACAACATCAATAATTCACAGAACCAAGGAGCTTTTTGAGATTGGTTAATTTATATATGTGAATTAGAAAACAAATGAATAATGTGCTTAATATATTCTGACATACTTGAAAATATGCATTAAAAAGCCTAGCCTATTAAAAAGTCTGTGCACACAATATTTATTAGATTTTTTAAGATTTTTATTTTTTCTTTTTACTAATACATACATTTTTATTTGAAAAGGAACTAATCTATATTTTCTGCTCAATATGAAAAGTAATATCCATAGTAACTTAAAAAAACTTTTTGTATTAAAGTAAATGTGCTCATTGTACACTACTGGGAAAATACATGAAAATATGAAACAAATCCCACAATTCAGGTGTATAAAATTACCTATGATTTCTGTCTTATTTTTCTATACATATATACATTAATGAAGTTGGCATTATATTACATAAGCAATTTTAAATGCAACTTTTTTTCATGTACCATTGTATTGTAAGCATTTTTCCATGTCATTATAGTCCATATGGCAGAACTGTGATTTATTTAATCTTTCCCATGTTTGAGGGAATGTTAGGCTGATTACAGCCTAACATTTAAAGTAATGCTGTAGTGATACATATTTGTATATAAACTTTTTATTGTATTTCTTAATTCCCAAGTACAGATTTTAGAAGTAAAATTATTAGGTTAAAGTGTGAACATGGGACTTGTTTTACCAAATTGTTTCTAAAATGGCTAAACTAAATTTCTGTTACTGTGATACTGAAATATAAACAAAATCTTTCTCAAATGTATGTGAAAGAATGGGTGATGCTCTATTAGTCTCAGGACCATCCAATCTAAATTTGTGTCGTAGACAAGATGTGTAGGGTGCTAAGCCACTCTCAGAAGTAATTTAGTAGTTTGGATAAGCTTCAAGTGGTTCTGGGAGTTCTGGGATCAGTCTAATTCTCTGGATAGCAAATGCTGTAAATGCTTTTCAGCCTTCTCCAGACGATGAAAAAGGTCTTAGATTCCTGTAACCTAGAACTGAACCTACTTGTAAAGTGGTTCAGAGATTCGATTTGCTTTTCCCTCAACATGTTGCAAAAGAGTTTTTGATCTGGTACTATAGGTGAAAGGAACTGGAATAGACGAAGAGACCATCTTAAAATAAATATAAAAGCTGTGTTAGTAAATTAGCCATTGTATTTTTCCCTTTGATTTTACCCCAACATTGAATGAATTCATTCAAGGAAAAAGAATATTGGAGTTATGTTAGAATGAAAAATGACTTGTTAGATACCTAGCCTCTGTGGGGTGGAATCTAGGTCAGAGTTCCAAGCTGCAATTTGAGAATTATTTTTTCTAGAGAAACAGTTCTTTCCTAGCAGCTATGTTGCCTCCTTAAACCTTGTGTTCTCAGAGAAATGAATCTTTTCACTTCTGTGGACACTTGAATGATGCTTCCTCCTTAAAACCGATCTCTCTTGTTCGCTCACCTTTCACGACGTAGGAATTGAGGGATAGGGAGGTCTGGATACTGGGGTGCATGACAGTAGAGAAGCCTTGGATAATGAGTAATACATGGTATATTTGTCTTTCTGAGGTTGGCAGAATTGCAGTTATGAACAAATGAGCAGATTAAAAGAGGCTGGAGAGCTTTTCCTAATTCTCATCTGTTCCTAACATCTCCCCTTTCACTTTTTTCCTCCTTGGACTGAAAATCATGTGAACTTAAAAGTTTTTCTTTGTAGTATCAAAGAGCCAGCTCTACTCTTGTCCTCAGTGCTATGAAAGCTTCAGTGTTATTTTTGGACCTTTCTTAGATGTTAAATCTGGAGCCCTTGAAGAATAATATTTTCACATCTATGTGTGTTGTGTAGTTGCCAGGGAGATGATCCATAGATAGACTCTGTAGGTGTGTTTAGTGTCATGGCTGGCAAGAATATTACTTTAAATTTCCATAGTCTTTATAATTGGTGTTGGCGTTAAGATAAACACAGTTGTGTGGGCTAGACATTTTATTAGATTGAAGCACATATTCATAAATTATTGGTGGAAAGGAATAATCTAATCTGGACTTCAAAACAAAACTGAGCAACATCTCAACCTATTATCATCAGTCATAGATTATGATTAAGAGAAGACTGATCCTTTCTTTTTTCCTATAAGATTCCCCCTCCCGTCCCCTCCCCTCCCCTCTACTCCCCTCCCCTCCACTCCCCTTCCCTCCCCTCCCTCCCTCCCTTCCTTCTTTCGTCAGTAACCTGTGATTTATTCATTTTGCCAAGGCAATGGTGTTATGTCATAGTCTATATAATGAACAGTCTGTAATACTTAGGTACTAAGTTTATGCTTATGAGACTGAATGATTTGTGTCTTAGACGAAGCATTTAAATAAATGATAAAGTTGTTTATCAGAGATTGTTGAATTGTCTTAATACAGTATTAATTGGGACCTGTCACTTCATGGCAGTAAGGCTTGCCCCAACTCTGTCAGCTCCCTATCTTCACTTCTTTGAAATCCTCTTATACTTATCTGTACCTTTCATATGGCTTGTTTAAGGTGTGTCCGATTTTTAGAGTGAGCCATATGATGGGAAATTTGTATGTGTGCAGGTTGAGGGAATGTTTAATGGCTGATAGTGGTGGAGTGTGGAGTAGAGTTTCTCACGTGGTCCTGGGCATGCTGCCACATCATAACAGGCATGACTCGTTAAACATGTGGGATCCCAGGTCCCAACTTGACTTATTAAATAAGAATATTGGTAGACTGAGGCCCTGTAATCCAGTTTTACAAAGAAAGTCTTGCTTTGATTCTTATGCGCACCAAACAAACGAACGAAAACCTGAAAAGACCAGCTGGTCTAGAGGATCTAGCTTATGAAAATTGTGTCTGAGTCTTTAATCTTACAAGTTTTCCTCTCATTGGTAATCCCTCATAACGATCCACTTAAATGATACAATTTTTTGGCCAGGCACGGTGGTTCATGCCTGTAATCCCAGCACTTTGGGAGGCCGAAGTGGGCAGATCACCTGAGGTCAGGAGTTTGAGACTAGTCTAGCCAACATGGGGAAACCCTGTCTCCAGTAAAAATACAAAGATTAGCTGGGCGTGGTGGCGCACGCCTGTGGTCCCAGCTACTTGGGAGTCTGAGGCAGGAGCATCTCTTGAACCTGAGGTCGTACCACTGTATTCCAGTCTGGGTGACAGAGCGAACTGTGTCTTAAAAAAGAAAAAGATGGAAATTTTAATGGAATTAAACTGTGTCAGCCAAAGATTATTTAAAAATGCTACCACATATTTGGTTCTGATGATAATAATAAATTGATATAAGCCTGCTAGCTTATATCTGTGGGTGGCTGTCATGTTCCTAATGATATCAATGGACAGATCCTTTGCTTTGCTGGTCTGCAGGTTCAGATGTGCTAACCAATGAAAGAAAACGTAAAATTTGTGAAAAGTCTTGGGCTACAGCTTGGTATCTTTTTCACTGTGTGTGGACCTCCTGGGTTTGTGTATTGCTTTGTGTACTACAATTTATCTGTCTTTGTTACTTGTAAACTAAGTTAGTGGGGAAACTATTTCACATGCCTCTTGATATTCACAGCATTTAGCACAGTTCTCTGAAAGCTCTAAATCCATTTTTTGACAGCATGTACTATCTTCAATAAAAGTTTTGATGCATTGCTTAAATGGGAATATAGAGACCTGTGTTCTGTGTTTCTACTTTTTTCCCCCCGACTCCTATGTTCTTTTGAAGAAAAATCTATAAAGGCTTTTTTTCTTCTTTCAATTCCAGAGTGACCCTCTTGACCATTCATCCTAGGAACTGTCATTAACAGAAAACATTGTTACCCATCTGTATGTGGTTCTCCTTACTTTTTAGAGAGAAAATAGAATTAGCAAGTTGAGAAACATAGGACCATAGAAAGAAGGATGAGTTTTTAGCTTAGGAAAAGAGTCCTAATGTCACACCTTAACCAATTACCAGTAGTCCTGTGGACAGAACTGTTTATATTTTAATATCATGAGTTTTATTTGATTTCAATGCCATAAAACATTAGGAACACCTGTAAGAATCATAGGCCAGGTGATAAAACTAAAGGTCACAAAGTCACATTTAGATATGAAAGTCTTAATATGTTTCAAACTGTATGCTTCTAACTTTTTTTTCTTTTTGGTAAAAATAACCTTAAAAAGTTGTTATCGGGTTATTATTATTTTTAAAGGTGTTCCTAGTTGCTTCCATTTAATAATCAATTTTATGTTTCTATTTCCTTTTTGGAGTGGATGCCCACAAAGGCTACTCATGAACCGGATTGATGTTTGCAGTTCCTATTTTCCTGAACTAGAAGATAGTAAAGAGCATTGCTGGTGGCTATAAAACAGAAGTACTTCATTTTAAATAGTACCTCAAGTACCAGCAAAAAATCGGTATTTTTGTGTTACAAAGGTTTTCCTTATTTTAATTAAGGATATTACCCTTATAGGTTTGTACCTACGAAAGTAAGGCTAAGGCCAGGCGCAGTGGCTCACACTTGTAATTCAAGCACTTTGGGAAGCCAAGGCAGATGGATCATGAGGTCAGGAGTTCGAGACCAGCCTGGTCAACACAGTGAAACCCTATCTCTACTAAAAATACAAAAATGAGCTAGGCATGGTGGCAGGTGCCTCTAATTCCAGCTACTTAGGAGGCTGGTAGAGGAGAATTGCTTGATCCCAGGAGGCAGAGGTTGCAGTGAGCTGAGATTGTGCCACTGCACTTCAGCCTGGGTGACAGAGCTAGACTCTGTCTCAAAAAAAATAAAAAAAGTAAGGCTAAAACCCCACAGAATTATCTGAGGATTTAGTCAGTCATTCTTTTCCTTTGTCCCTCCTCTTGGCAATTTCAACTTCATGGATAGTCCCTGTTTTCCGTGTATAAGCCAAGCAGGCAGGACCTTGAGATCATGTAAACTTTTTAATGATAAACTTGAATTTAGTATTAACATTCAAACATCCTACAAAAGGATGCTACTTCATATAGTGTTTATATTTTTTTCACTAAGTATTTAGTGTTTAGTTTTTCTTTATTTCATGTTTGAAGTAAACTATGATGAGACATTCCAGTTTTTATGGGAAATTACTAGTGCTTAGATTTATTTAGATTTTTAATGCTAGCCTATCTTTAGTGGTTTCTTTAAGATTGCATGTGTATACATAACTATGCAATCTCTATTCTTCAGCAAGCTAAATCTTGAAATGAAAACTATTCTGACTTTATTGTTTTGACATGGAAACACAATTCTCAGATCAGTTTTCCAGCTCCTTACTCTGTTAGTCAGTTTTTCCAGTCCTGTCTGGACCCTTGAATTTCCTGTGATTTTCTGCCCTATTGGCTTCTCTTGCTGATGGTGAGAATTGATAGGTAAGTGTTTTCCAGAAGAGAAGGAATAATGAATTTGACCTTCTTCTTTTCTCTCAGACTCGGTTATACTTTCCACATCTATATCCCTTTGAGTTTTTTTTACTTCTCCGTGCAAGATAAACCTGCATCTCAATTCTGTTGTGATTCATCACATGTTCTTTGTGAAATATAGTAATACAGGTAATAACTGGGCTTATGTACATGTTTATATAGTTTGAAAACAGGTCAAGCATTTAGGAAATTAAATCTTCCAAAAAGCTAGACCCTCAGTGAGATAGTTTCAGAATAAATATATTTAAAAAAATGACCAAAAATGGATTCCTGGGTTGCCTTGTTTTTACATAAGAGTGGCTATTCTTTTTCTTGAATGTTGTGAGCCCAGCTGAAACTTTTAAAACACTGTCTAATTTTAGAACTTGGATAGTATATAAAATTATTTCTCTTGGATGTTTATATCTGAATTTTTTCATCGTGTAACTTACGTTTCCTATTTTCTCATCTAGTACTTTTACTTTCTGTATCTTTTATGCAGTTTTTAGACCAAAAATCTTGTCTGGACCCTAGAAATTTTATTTTAAATTTCTAAAATTTTATTTTAAAATTATTTATCTATTTTTATTGTCTTTTACTTTTTAAAACATCACTTTTATGGCATTTTCCTGAAGCAACTCAAGCTGGTTTTTCGGAATATTTTATTTGTTGAAATAGATGTTTTCTCTTTATTGTAACTTACCATCCTAGATAGAATTTCAGTTTTATACTTTATTTCTTTGGCTTTACTTTTTAAGCATGAGGCCGCTTGGCATGTCATTGTGCCAGAAGTTCACTACATGACACTTTTTTCCCCCCCTTTTTTTTGGTCACAGGAACTTGAACCATTTGGAGAGTGACATGAGATGTGATTGGGGCGATACCTCTGATTGTAGAATAGCAAGAGTGAAATGTGATTAACCAAATGCAATAGGCTGGAAGTCTCTACTGGCAGGAAGGCACACATACGACAGGCTGTTAGAGGACAGGCACCCCACACAGGCATTGCCCCAGCTCCTTTCTCTGCAAACTCAAGAGCCCTCTACTTTTGAGTTTAATTTTAGTAACGGTCTCCAACGTGATACTCTGGCTCTAAGTTCCTTATGGACTTTATGGTAAGGATTACAACCACTTTTAAGGACCACTGTGCATACTTGTTAATTTCAAAGGCTGAAGATAGTATTGTTAAAAAAGCAAATTCTATAAGCGTGGTATTAGACACCAACCCTTAGTTAATCCACTATTATTACTTCCTTATTCCCAGGTCAAAGTAGGTGATTCTAACTCAACAGGCAGTTCAATCTGGAGCCTAGTGGTATGGCTAATGGTCATTCATTTGGCTACATTTTCTTTGGTATACACAAAATTCATTTTAGATTCCAGTTACCCTTTTTCCTTTCCACTAGAAGAAGGAACATCTGGTGAAAGAAAGGGAGAAGAGAATCTGGGATAGTGATTTACATTGCACAGATTTATAATCTGGATCATCACTGAGATAGATTCATGAGCATGAAGGTGTACTTGAGTATACAAACATGAATGATAAATTTCATTCTAATAAATAAACGTTGATTTAACTATGTACCACTTAGTCTGTTAGATAATGTTTTTAACACCTGTCCTTATAAAAGAGTAGACCTGGTTTTCTATTTAGAAAACGTGTTTGACCCTTTCCCTGCCCCTTTAAAAATTGAATGCTCCAGTGAATAAGAGAAAGGAGAATTGGTAATTGATTCCAGTTACTTCAGTACAAAATCTTGCCTGACACTGGGACTTACAAAACTTAGATTTCTGTGTTTTTTTCTGTAAATAATTATTTTTTCTTTTGAATTGTACTTTGTAGGAAACTAATTTATTCACTCTCTAGAGTGGTCTTATGTTTGTCTAGCAAGGAAATCAGCAAAAGGGTTCTTGAAGCTAGCAATGAAATTGAAAAGTGTCTACCATCACCACTGGTGATAAATCAAACTGATGTTAAAGATGCAAATAGTCATTTTAGTACATTCTTCTCCATTACCAGAATTGTTTAAGTTAATTAAGCCAGCAAAGGATTTCATTATCTGTTATGCTGAATACTAATGGTAAATTTAAAGTTTCACTGTTTTATAATATGAAAAATTTTCTGAAAATCATCATATTAAAATCTTTTATATTCATTGTATTCATTTTTGTTTTTTTTTTTTTACTTTATACCCTCATTCTTATACAGATCCATTGTGTTCTAAGTTCATATATTAATGGTAATTAATACTCTTAATTCGGATAATATATTTATTGTACCATAGTTAATTTTTTAGTTTGTGAGGTTTACAAAGTCAAAAAATTTTATTAAGTGTTTGGAGCTACTGCATGCAGAATAACTTTTGTCCATCTTTTTGAGAAAGAGATTAAAGTGATATATAATGTGCTTTTATTGGACTGTCAGGAATTTAATTACATTCAAGTTAGCATTGAAGAATTTTGAATGTACCCTATTAACTAAAATAAAAAAGCTGTTATAAATTACTCATATGATTGCTTTTTTTTTATTTGCAGCATTTAAATATTAGGACACTGACGGATGATATGGTAAGATTATCCTCAACTTTTCCTTTGTTATGAATTGTAACTAACTATGTAACGTTGATGTGTGGTGGTGTGGTAACATCTCTGAAATTGCTAAAAGTCACATATATTGGAAATATACTGCTCTTATAGTGCTAAGATAAGAGGCAGAACCGGTAAAATACACTAAATTGTTGGTTTTAGGTTGTAAAGTGAATGGTGGATATGTTAAGTTAGAAAATTTGTTCAATTACAAATTGTTAGTCAACTTTGAATTATTCAAATCAGCTCTCATTCTTTAGGAATGATTTGCACACTTCAAAAGGTAAAAAATAGCTAAAGACATGTCAGCTTCTCAGAAATATGTAGTTGCTAATTAAAGTAAACCAGACAAAAATATTATACATTTATTTTTTTAAAAAAATTTTGCTTAAAAATGAGAGAACCAGGCATGCCTTACTATGTTTTTTTATGTTGAAAGTAATAGGGCTTCTCATAAGTAAGTAACACTTTATAGCAGATTCTTGCATACTCAAGTAAGTTTTTCTGAGCAATGTATTTTTAAATGTAACTTCTGGTTAATGGTAAAGGAATAACAACAAGAATAACAACAAAACCCAAATAAACAATGACACCAAAAATATGTAAGTGTGATATAGAGGAAAAAACATGGCCCCCCATTGACCAGGCTTTGGATTCAACTTCACCATATATGAAGCATGAAGAAGAATGCCTAGAACGTAGTAACACTTAGAAAACAGCACCTCTAATATCCAAAGTACTGTCTTATGCACCTGGGTAAGGCAGAATACAAAGATGAAGCATAGATCTTCACATGAATGATTTTAAAAATTGTATTAGAATGTTGATATGTTTTATTCCTTTGAATAGTACCTAAGAAAAGCATATTTACATACAATTTTCTGGATGACATTTTGATATACTAATACATAGAAATTGGTAACAATACAGAGCACTTATATAGATTATGGAAGTTATTTCTCACATTGCAAGGTAGATGTCTTTATTTTACAGTTGACAATATTGAGGCTCAGAAAGATTAAGTAGCTTGCCCAAGTCTGCCTAGCTGGCAAGTGGTGCAGCCATAGCTTGAATTTTGTTCCACAGTGCTTCAGGTCTTATATACTTACTGTGCTAACTTAGCTTGCAAATGGCTTCTTAAGGCTGATAAACCATCTGCAATTTTAATGTTTGAATTTTTATGATAATATACAATGGTATATTTGTAATAGCTTTGATATATATTCATGGAACATACAATTTACCCATTAAAAGTGTATAATTTAGTGGTTTTTAGTATATTTAGAAGAATTGTACAACAATTACTAGTCATTTTAGAACATTGTCATCATGTTCATAAATGGTCCTACCTATTTTCCCTCAATTCCCTCAGTTCTAGGTAACCACTAGTCTACTTTCTGACTGTATAGATTTGCCTGTTCTGGACTTTTTTATATAAATTGACTGATTTTATATGTGGTCTTTTGTGATTGACTTATTTCACTTACCATAATGTGTTCAAGGTTCATCCACGTTGTTGCGTGTATCAGTACTTCATTCACTTTTTCTTTTTCTTTTTTTTGAGACAGGGTCTCACTCTGTTGTCCAGGCTGAAGTGCAGTGACATAATCATGACTCACTGCAATCTTTTTTTTTTTTTTTTTAATTGCATTTTAGGTTTTGGGGTACATGTGAAAAACATGCAAAGTTGTTGCATAGGTGCATACGTGGCAGTGTGATTTGCTGCCTTCCTCCCCTTCACCCATATCTGGCATTTCTCCCCATGCTATCCCTCCCCAACTCCCCACCCCCCCGCTGTCCCCCCCACTACTCCCCCACAACAGACCCCCGTGTATAGTGCTCCCCTCCCTGTGTCCATGTGTTCTCCTTGTTCAACACCCGCCTATAAGTGAGAACATGTGGTGTTTGATTTTGTGTTCTTGTGTCAGTTTGCTGAGAATGATGGTTTCCAGGTTCATCCATGTCCCTACAAAGGACGCGAACTCCTCGTTTTTAATGGCTGCATAATATTCCATGGTGTATATGTGCCACATTTTTCCTGTCCAGTCTATCATCGATGGGCATTTGGGTTGGTTCCAGGTCTTTGCTATTGTAAACTGTGCTGCTATGAACATTCGTGTGCATGTGTCCTTATAGTAGAACGATTTATAATCCTTTGGATATGTGCCCAGTAATGGGATTGCTGGGTCAAATGGAATTTCTATTTCTAGGTCCTTGAGGAATCGCCACACTGTTTTCCACAATGATTGAACTAATTTACACTCCCACCAACAGTGTAAAAGTGTTCCTATTTCTCCACATCCTCTCCAGCATCTGTTGTCTCCAGATTTTTTAATGATTGCCATTCTAACTGGTGTGAGATGGTATCTCAATGTAGTTTTGATTTGCATTTCTCTAATGGCCAGTGATGATGAGCATTTTTTCATATGCTTGTTGGCCTCATGTATGTCTTCTTTTGTAAAGTATCTGTTCATATCCTTCGCCCACTTTTGAATGGGCTTGTTTGTTTTTTTCTTGTAAATCTTTTTTAGCTCGTTGTAAATTCTGGATATCAGCCCTTTGTCAGATGGGTAGGCTGCAAAAATTTTTTCCCATTCTGTTGGTTGCCGATTCACTCTATTGACTGTTTCTTTTGCCGTGCAGAAGCTGTGGAGTTTGATTAGGTCCCATTTGTCTATTTTGGCTTTTGTTGCCAATGCTTTTGGTGTTTTGGTCATGAAGTCCTTGCCTACGCCTATGTCCTGAATGGTTTTGCCTAGGTTTCCTTCTAGTGATTTTATGGTGTTAGGTCTTATGTTTAAGTCTTTAATCCATCTGGAGTCAATTTTAGTGTAAGGTGTCAGGAAGGGGTCGAGTTTCTGCTTTCTGCATATGGCTAGCCAGTTTTCCCAACACCACTTATTGAACAGGGAATCCTTTCCCCATTGCTTGTTTTTATCAGGTTTGTCAAAGATCGGGTGGTTGTAGATATGTTGTGTCGCCTCCGACGCCTCTGTTCTGTTCCATTGGTCTATATCTCTGTTTTGGTACCAGTACCATGCTGTTTTGATTACTGTAGCCTTGTAGTAGAGTTTGATGTCTGGTAGTGTGATGCCTTCCGCTTTGTTCTTTTTGCTTAGAATTGACTTGGCTATGCGGGCTCTCTTTTAGTTCCATATGAAGTTTAAGGTGGTTTTTTCCAGTTCTGTGAAGAAGGTCATTGGTAGCTTGATGGGGATAGCATTGAATCTGTATATTACTTTGGGCAGTATGGCCATTTTCACGATATTAATTCTTCCTAACCATGAACATGGAATGTTTCTCCATCTGTTTGTGTCCTCTCTTATTTCGTTGAGTAGTGGTTTGTAGTTCTCCTTGAAGAGGTCCTTTACATTCCTTGTTAGTTGTATTCCTAGGTATTTTATTCTCTTTGTAGCAATTGTGAATGGCAGTTCGTTCTTGATTTGGCTCTCTTTAAGTCTGTCATTGGTGTATAGGAATGCTTGTGATTTTTGCACGTTGATTTTGTATCCTGAGACTTTGCTGAAGTTTCTTATCAGTTTCAGGAGATTTTGGGCTGAGATGATGAGGTCTTCTAGATATACAATCATGTCGTCTGCAAATGGAGACAATTTGACTTCCTCCTTTCCTAATTGAATACCCTTTATTTCTTTTTCTTGCCTGATTGCTCTGGCTAGAACTTCCAGTACTATATTGAATAGGAGTGGTGAGAGAGGGCATCCTTGTCTAGTGCCAGATTTCAAAGGGAATGCTTCCAGTTTTTGCCCATTCAGTATGATATTAGCTGTCGGTTTGTCACAAATAGCTTTTATTATTTTGAGATACGTTCCGTCGATACCTAGTTTATTGAGGGTTTTTAGCATAAAGGGCTGTTGAATTTTGTCGAAGGCCTTCTCTGCATCGATTGAGATAATCATGTAGTTTTTGTCTTTGGTTCTGTTTATGTGGTGAATTACATTTATAGACTTGCGTATATTGAACCAGCCTTGCATCCCCAGGATGAATCCTACTTGATCATGGTGGATAAGCTTTTTGATGTGCTGTTGTAATCGGCTTGCCAGTATTTTATTGAAGATTTTTGCATCTATGTTCATCATGGATATTGGCCTATAGTTTTCTTTTCTTGTTGAGTCTCTGCCAGGTTTTGGTATTAGGATGATGTTGGTCTCATAAAATGATTTGGGAAGGATTCCCTCTTTTTGGATTATTTGGAATAGTTTCAGTAGGAATGGTATCAGTTCCTCTTTGTATGTCTGGTAGAATTCTGCTGTGAACCCATCTGGACCTGGGCTTTTTTTGGGTGGTAGGCTCTTAATTGCTGCCTCAACTTCAGACCTTGTTATTGGTCTATTCAGGGTTTCGGCTTCTTCCTGGTTTAGGCTTGAGAGGAGGCAGCTGTCCAGGAATTTATCCATTTCCTCCAGGTTTTCTAGTTTATATGCATAGAGTTGTTTGTAATAATCTCTGATGATGGTTTGAATTTCTGTGGCATCTGTGGTGATATCCCCTTTGTCATTTTTTATTGCATCTATTTGATTCTTCTCTCTTTTCTTTTTTATTAGTCTGGCTAGTGGTCTGTCTATTTTGTTGATCTTTTCAAAAAACCAGCTCCTGGATTTATTGATTATTTGAAGGGTTTTTCGTGTCTCTATCTCCTTCAATTCTGCTTTGATCTTAGTTATTTCTTGTCTTCTGCTAGGTTTTGAGTTTTTTTGATCTTGCTCCTCTAGCTCTTTCAATTTTGACGATAGGGTGTCAATTTTAGATCTCTCCTTTCTTCTCATGTGGGCACTTATTGCTATATATTTTCCTCTAGAGACTGCTTTAAATGTGTCCCAGAGATTCTGGTATGTGGTGTCTTCATTCTCGTTGGTTTCGAAGAACGTCTTTATTTCTGCCTTCATTTCATTGTGTATCCAGTCAACATTCAGGAGAAAGTTGTTCATTTTCCATGAGGCTGTGCGGTTCTGGGTTGGTTTCTGAATTCTGAGTTCTAACTTGATTGCACTGTGGTCTGAGAGACTGTTTGTTATGGTTTCCGTTCTTTTGCATTTGCTGAGGAGTGATTTACTTCCAATTATGTGGTCAATTTTACAGTAGGTGTGATGTGGTGCTGAGAAGAATGTATATTCTGTGGATTTGGGGTGGAGAGTTCTGTAAATGTCTATTAGGTTTGCTTGTTCCAGGTCTGAGTTCAAGTCCTGGATATCCTTGTTAATTTTCTGTCTCGTTGATCTGTCTAATATTGACAATTGTGTGTTGAAGTCTCCCACTATTATTGTGTGGGAGTCTAAGTCTCTTTGTAAGTCTTTAAGAACTTGCCTTATGTATCTGGGTGCTCCTGTATTAGGTGCATATATATTTAGGATCGTTAGCTCTTCTTGCTGCATTGATCCTTTTACCATTATGTAATGTCCTTCTTTGTCTATTTTGATCTTTGTTGCTTTAAAGTCTATTTTATCAGAGATGAGAATTGCAACTCCTGCTTTTTTTTGCTCTCCATTTGCTTGGTAAATCTTCCTCCATCCCTTTATTTTGAGCCTTTGTGTATCCTTGCATGCGAGATGGATTTCCTGGATACAGCACACTGATGGGTTTTGGCTTTTTATCCAATTTGCCAGTCTGTGTCTTTTGATTGGGGCATTTAGTCCGTTTACATTTAGGGTTAATATTGTTATGTGTGAATTTGATCCTGTCATTTTGGTGCTAGGTGGCTATTTTGCCCTTTGGTTGATGCAGATTCTTCATTGTGTTGATGCTCTTTACCTTTTCGTGTGTTTTTGGAGTGGCTGGTACTGGTTATTCTTTTCTATGTGTAGTGCCTCCTTCAGGAGCTCTTGTAGAGCTGGTCTGGTGGTGATGAACTCTCTGAGTTCTTGCTTGTTCACAAAGGATTTTATTTTTCCTTCACTTATGAAGCTTAGTTTCGCTGGATACGAAATTCTGGGTTGAAAGTTCTTTTCCTTAAGGATGTTGAATATCGGCCCCCACTCTCTTCTGGCCTGTAGGGTTTCTGCTGAGAGATCTGCAGACTCACTGCAATCTTGACCACCTGGGCTCAAGCAATCCTCCCACCTCAGCCTCCTGAGTAGCTGAGATTACAGGCATGCACTACCTCACTTGGTTCATTTTTAATGTTTTGGAGAGACAAGGTCTCCCTATGTTGCCCAGGCTGGTTTTGAACTCCTGGGCTCAAGTGATCCTCCTGCTTTGGCCTCCCAAAGTTTTGAGATTGTAGGGCCTCTGCACCAGCCTCATTCACTTTTAGTGCTGGATGGTATTCTGCATGATGACATTTTTGAGGTTTATTCATATTTTATGGACATGGTATTTTTTTCTCTTTCAAACACTGCCCTTACTTTCATTATATGACAGTCCTTGCACATGGCCAACCCACAATCTTTATCTTAAGTTTTAGAAACTAGAGTAATGGGGAGGCTTCAGCATGCCATTCCAAAAGCCATGTTGCTCTATCTTAAATTAATAATTGGGTTCCTTATTGAGGACCTTCTTAGCTCTTTCTCTGACCTTCCCCAATTCCTCACCTCTCTCCTTATCCTTGCAACTGGCCTTGATAAGGTAAAAACTTTTGAGTTGTTACCATGATGCTTAGTGCATATCTTCAATAAAACATCATTTATTATCTGCCTTTCTCAATGGTTTAACCTTTTTTTTTTTTTTTCTAAATTGCATTTTAGGTTTTAGGGTACATGTGAAGAACATGCAAGATTGTTGCATAGGTACACACATGGCAGTGTGATTTGCTGTCTTCCTCCCTATAACCTATATTTGGCATTTCTCCCCATGCTATCTCTCCCCAACTCCCCACCCCCTGCTGTCTCTCCCCTATATCCTCCCTACAGATCCCAGTGTGTGATGCTACCCTCCCTGTGTCCATGTGATCTCACTGTTCAACACCTACATGTGAATGAGAACATGCAGTGTTTGATTTTCTGTTCTTGTGTCAGTTTCCTGAGAATGATGGTTTCCAGGTTCATCCATTTCCCTACAAAGGACACAAACTCATCGTTTTTGATGGCTGCATAATATTCCATGGTGTATATGTGCCACATTTTCCCTGTCCAGTCTGTCATCGATGGGCATTTGGGTTGGTTCCAGGTCTTTGCTATTGTAAACAGTGCTGCAATGAACATTCATGTGCATGTGTCCTTATAGTAGAACGATTTATAATCCTTTGAATATATACCCAGTAATGGGATTGCTGGGTCAAATGGAATTTCTATTTCTAGGTCCTTGGGAATTGCCACACTGTCTTCTATAATGGTTGAACTAATTTACACTCCCACCAACAGTGTAAAAGTGTTCCTATTTCTCCACATCCTCTCCAGCATCTGTTGTCTCCAGATTTTTAAATTATCGCCATTCTAACTGGTGTGAGATGGTATCTCAATGTAGTTTTGATTTGCATTTCTCTAATGACCTGTGATGATGAGCATTTTTTCATATGTTTGTTGGCCTCATATATGTCTTCTTTTGTAAAGTGTCTGTCCATATCCTTCGCCCACTTTTGAATGGACTTGTTTGTTTTTTTCTTGTAAATCTGTTTTAGTTCTTTGTAGATTCTGGATATCAGCCCTTTGTCAGATGGGTGGACTGCAAAGATTTTTTCACATTCTGTTGGTTGCTGGTTCACTCTAATGACTGCTTCTTTTGCTGTGCAGAAGCCATGGAGTTTGATTAGGTCCAGTTTGTCTATTGTGGCTTTTGTTTCCAATGCTTTTGGTGTTTTGGTCATGAAGTCCTTGCCTACGCCTATGTCCTGAATGGTTTTGCCTAGATTTTCTTCTATGGTTTTTATGGTGTTAGGTCTTATGTTTAAGTCTTTAATCCATCTGGAGTTAATTTTAGTGTAAGGTGTCAGGAAGAGGTCCAGTTTCTGCTTTCTGCACATGGCTAGCCAGTTTTCCCAATACCATTTGTTAAACAGGGAATCCTTTCCCTATTGCTTGTTTTTGTCAGGTTTGTCAAAGATCGGATGGTTGTAGATGTGTTGTGTTGCTTCTGAGGCCTCTGTTCTGTTCCATTGGTCTATATCTCTGTTTTGGTACCAGTACCATGCTGTTTTGAATACTATAGCCTTGTAGTATAGTTTGAAGTCTGGTAGTGTGATGCCTCCCACTTTGTCCTTTTTGTTTAAAATTGACTTGGCTATGTGGGCTCTCTTTTGGTTTCATATGAAGTTTAAGATGATTTTTTCCAGTTCTTTGAAGAAGGTCATTGGTAGCTTGATGGAGATAGCATTGAATCTTGTAAATTACTTTGGGCAGTATGGCCATTTTCACAATACTGATTCTTCCTAACCATGAACATGGAATGTTTCTCCATCTGTTTGTGTCCTCTCTTATTTCGTTGAGCAGTGGTTCATAGTTCTCCTTGAAGAGGTCCTTTACATTCCTTGTTAGTGTATTCCTAGGTATTTTATTCTCTTTGTAGCAATCGTGAATGGCAGTTCGTTCTTGATTTGGCTCTCTTTAAGTCTGTTATTGGTGTATAGGAGTGCTTGTGATTTTCGCACATTGATTTTGTATCCTGAGACTTTGCTGAAGTTTCTTATCAGTTTCAGGAGATTTTGGGCTGAGATGATGGGGTCTTCTAGATATACAATCATGTTGTCTGCAAATAGAGACAATTTGACTTCCTCCTTTCCTATTTGAATATCTTTTATTTCTTTTTCTTGCCTGATTGCTCTGGCTAGAACTTCCAGTACTATATTGAATAGGAGTGGTGAGAGAGGGCATCCTTGTCTAGTGCCAGATTTCAAAGGGAATGCTTCCAGTTTTTGCCCATTCAGCATGATATTGGCTGTTGGTTTGTTGTAAATAGCTTTTATTATTTTGAGATACATTCCATCAATACCTAGTTTATTGAGGGTTTTAAGCATAAAGGGCTGTTGAATTTTGTCAAAGGCCATCTCTGCATCAATTGAGATAATCATGTGATTTTTATATTTGGTTCTGTTTATGGGGTGAATTATGTTTATAGACTTGTGTATGTTGAACCAGCCTTGCATCCCCAGGATGAAGCCTACTTGATCATGATGAATAAGCTTTTTGATATGCTGTTGCAATTGGTTTGCCAGTATTTTATTGAAGATTTTTGCATCTGTGTTCATCATGGATATTGGCCTGAAGTTTTCTTTTCTTGCTGAGTCTCTGCCGGGTTTTGGTATCAGGATGATGTTGGTCTCATAAAATGATTTGGGAAGGATTCCCTCTTTTTGGATTGTTTGGAATAGTTCCAGAAGGAATGGTTCCAGCTCCTCTTTGTATGTCTGGTAGAATTCAGCTGTGAACCCATCTGGACCTGGGCTTTTTTTGGTCCGTAGGCTATTAATTGCTGCCTTAACTTCAGCCCTTGTTATTGGTCTATTCAGAGTGTTGACTTCTTCCTGGTTTAGGCTTGGGAGGCTGCAAGTGTCCAGGAATTTATCCATTTCTTCCAGGTTTACTAGTTTATATGCATAGAGTTGTTTGTAATAATCTCTGATGATGGTTTGTATTTCTGTGGAATCTGTGGTGATATCCCCTTTATTGTTTTTTATTGCATCTATTTGGTTATTCTCTCTTTTCTTTTTTATTATCTGGCTAGTGGTCTATTTTGTTTATCTTTTTGAAAAACCAGCTCCTGGATTTATTGATTTTTTGCAGGGTTTTTTGTGTCTCTGTCTCCTTCAGTTCTGCTCTGATCTTAGTTATTTCTTGTCTTTTGCTAGGTTTTGAGTTTTTTTGATCTTGCTCCTCTAGCTCTTTCAATTTTAATGATAGGATGTGGATTTTAGATCTCTCCTTCCTTCTTATGTGGGCATTTATTGCTATATATTTTCCTCTAGAGACTGCTTAAAATGTGCCCCAGATATTCTAGTATGCTGTGTCTTCATTCTCATTGGTTTTGAAGAACATCTTTATTTCTGCCTTCATTTCATTGTTTATCCAGTCAACATTCAAGAGCCAGTTGTTCAGTTTCCATGAAGCTGTGTGGTTCTGAGTTAGTTTCTGAATTCTGAGTTCTAACTTATTGCACTGTGGTCTGAGAGACTGTTTGTTATGATTTCTGTTCTTTTGCATTTGCTGAGGAGTGAGTTACTTCCAATTATGTGGTCAATTTTAGAGTAGGTATGATGTGGTGCTGAGAAGAATGTATATTCTTTGGTTTTGGGGTGGAGAGTTCTGTAAATGTCTATTAGGTTTGCTTGTTCCAGGTCTGAGTTCAAGTCCTGGATATCCTTGTCAATTTTCTGTCTCACTGATCTGTCTAATATTGACAGTGGGGTGTTAAAGTCTCTCCCACTATTATTGTGTGGGATCCTATATCTCTTTGTAAGTTATTAAGAACTTGCCTTATGTATCTAGGTGCTCCCGTATTGGGTGCGTATATATTTAGGATCGTTAGCTCTTCTTGTTGCATTGATCCTTTTACCATTATGTAATGTCCTTCTTTGTCTCTTTTGATCTTTGTTGCTTTAAAGTCTATTTTATCAGAGACGAGAATTGCAACTCCTGCTTTTTCTTGCTCTCCATTTGCTTGGTACATCTTCCTCCATCCCTTTATTTTGAGCCTTTGTGTATCCTTACATATGAGATGGGTTTCCCGGATACAGCACACCGATGGGTTTTGGCTTTTTATCCAATTTGCCAGTTTGTGTCTTTTGATTGGGGCATTTAGCCCATTTACATTTAGGGTTAATATTGTTATGTGTCAATTTGATCCTGCCGTTTTGATGCTAGCTGGTTGTTTTGCCCGTTAGTTGATGCCCTTTCTTCATTGTGTTCATGCTCTTTACCATTTGGTATGTTTTTGGAGTGGCTGGTACTGGTTATTCCTTTTTCTGTGTTTAGTGCCTCTTTCAGGAGCTCTTGTAAAGCAGGCCTGGTGGTGATGAAATCTCTGAGTACTTGCTTGTTTGCAAAGGATTTTATTTTTCCTTCACCTATGAAGCTTAGTTTGGCTGGATATGAAATTCTGGGTTGAAAGTTCTTTTCTTTAAGGATGTTGAATATGGGCCCTCACTCTCTTCTGGCTCGTAGGGTTTCTGCTGAGAGATCTGCTGTGAGTCTGATAGGCTTCCCTTTTTGGGTAACCTGACGTTTTTCTCTGGATGCCCTTAGCATTTTCTCCTTCATTTCAACCCTGGTGAATCTGATGATTATGTGCCTTGGGGTTGCTCTTCTTGAGGAATGTCTTGTGGTGTTCTCTGTATTTCTGGACTTGAATATTGGCCTGCCTTGCTAGGTTGGGGAAGTTTTCCTGGATAATATCCTGAAGAGTATTTTCCAGCTTGGATTCATTGTCTCTGTCACATTCAGGTACACCTATTAAATGTAGATTAGGTCTTTTCACATAGTCCCATATTTCTTGGAGACTTTGTTCATTCCTTTTTACCTTTTTTTCTCTAATCTTGCCATCTCGTTTTATTTCATTGAGTTGATCTTCTACCTCTGATATCCTTTCTTCTGCTTGGTCAGTTTGGCTGTTGAATCTTGTGTATGCTTCACGAAGTTCTGTGTTGTGTTTTTCAGCTCCATCAATTCACTTATATTCCTCTCTAAATTGTTTATTCTTGTTAGCATCTCATCAAATCTTTTTTCAAGGTTCTTAGTTTCTTTGCATTGGGTTAGAATATGTTCTTTTAGCTCACAGAAGTTTCTTATTACCCACCTTCTGAAGCCTGATTCTGTCATTTCATGACACTCATTCTCCATCCAGCCGTGTTCCCTTGCTGGTGAGGAGCTGCGATCCCCTGTAGGAGGAGAGGCATTCTAGTTTTGGGTGTTTTAATTCTTTTTGCGCTGGTTTCTTCCCATCTTTGTGGATTTATCCACCTGTAGTCTTTGTAGTTGTTGACTTTCAGATTGGGTCTCTGAGTGGACGTCCAGTTTGCTGATGATGAAGTTATTTCTTTCTATTTCTTAGTTTTCCTTCTAACAGTCAGGCCCCTCTGCTGTAGGACTGCTGAGGTCCACTCCAGGCCCTGCTTGCCTGGGGATCACCTGCAGCAGCTGCAGAACAGTAAGGGTTGCTGCCAGTTTCTTCTTCTGCTATCTTTGTCCCAGAAGGATACCCGCCAGATGTCAGTCTGAACTCTACTTTATGACGTGACTCTTTGGATATACAGGGGTCAGGGAGCTGCTTGAGGAGACAGTGTGTCCTCTATAGGAGCTCAAGTGTTGAGCTGTGAGCTCCGTTGTTCATTCAGAGCTGCTGGGCAGGTATGTGTAAGTCTGCTGCAGCAGAAGTCATAAGTCCCCCCCTTTTTTTTTCCCAGGTTCTCTGTCCAGGTGAATTAGGGCTTTATTTATGCGTTTCTGTTGTGCTGCTGGCTTTTTTTTTTTTTTGACAGAGTTTCGCTCTTGTTACCCACGCTGGAGTGCAATGGCGCGATCTTGGCTCACTGCAACCTCTGCTTCCTGGGTTCAAGCAATTCTCCTACCTCAGCCTCCCAAGTAGCTGTGACTACAAGCTGTGCCACCATGCCCAGCTAATTTTTGTATTTTTTTTTTTTTAGTAGAGACGGGATTTCACCATGTTAACCAGGATGGTCTCAATCTCTTGATCTCGTGATCCACCCACCTTGGCCTCCCAAAATGCTGGGATTATAGGTGTGAACCACTGCGCCCAGCCACTGCTGGCTTTTTTTAGGGCTCCCCTGACCAGCGAGGAGGCAGCCCTAGTCACTGTCTGCCTGCAGAGACTTTGCTGAGCTGCTATGGGCTCTGCCCAGCTGCCGTGTGAACTTCCCTGCAGTCCTGTTTATACAGGTTTAGTTAGAACTGCCTCGGCAGTGGCGGCTCACCTATATAATGGCAGACTCTCTCTGTAATGACGGACTGCCTTGGCAATGGCGGGCTGCCTCCACAATGGCAACCTACCTCTGTAGCGGTGGACTGCCTCGGTAATGGCAGACACGCCTCCCCCACAGAGCTGGACCCTCCCGGGTTCAGCTGTGCTTGCTGTGAAACTCTCAATCCAGAGTGTTTCCGATTGCTGTTTTTTTTGGGGGGTGGGACCAGCCGAGCCTGATCACCTGGCTCCCTGCCTCAGAGCCCTTTTTTTTTTTTTTTTTAGTTGAATGGTTGACTCTGTCTCCCAGGTGTTCCAGTTGCCTGTTGAAAAGGCACCGGGATCTGTGTGATTTCCCATGCGGTGACCCACTGCACCAGCTGAAACAGCTGCGCTGAGATTCGTGGTGCTTTTTTGCTTGGGAATCTCCTGGCCTGGCTCCCTGTTTCAGTCCCCTTTTTATTCAGTTGAATGGGTGACTCTGTTTCCCAGGAGCTCCAATCACTGGCTAAAACGGTGGCCGGACCCATGTATTTTGTATGGAGAACTGCTGCACCGGGGTGCCGGCAAAACAGCCGTGCCGGTGAAAACAGCCATGCCGGCCAAAACAGCCACGCCGGCCAAACCAGCCACGCTGGCGACCTGTGGGGCTCCTCCGCCTGGGAATTTCCTGGTCTGTGGGCAATAAAAATCTGTCTGGAAATGCGGCGTCCACTCACCCTCCGCGCTTTTGCTGGGAGTTGCAATCCTGAGCTGCTCCTAATCTGCCAATAGATTAACCTTTTGAAGGCAGGGATGATGTGTAATTAATACTTCTAGTACCTAGCATGCTTTCTGTACATAGTGAGTATTTTAATAAATTTTTTGTTGAACAAGTAAAAGAGTCACTGCTCTAATAACCTGCCTTGTGTTGGCTCTCAGCCTGGCTTGTCCCTAGTCAGCTTCCCAGAGGCAGAGTCTTGCCTTTTTTGCACAAGGTATGGGAGCTGTGATGAAGGCCTTCTGTCAGTCTTTCTGACCACCTGCCTGGATTGCTGAATGTTTCCTTGCCCCTGCTTTCTTCTTAGGTGTACACATGTCTGTTTCTCCTGGATTCCTCATTGACCCTCTTCACATGGACTTGCTGATGGAAGTCCTGTCTCCTCACTCTCACTGTTCTCTTCTGATCTTGTGCTTTAGCTTGTCTCTTGAGTAGGCCCAGAGTTAGTTCAGGGAAGGATCAGGCAGGTAGCCTGGTTTAGGCAGCTGTATCTCTTGCTGTAGAGATTTGAGAATAAGTGTGGCTATCTTCAACAGGAGACACCAAAGAGTAAATTTTTTCTTATTCATTGTTGATAGATGCAGTGTAGAAAGAGCATTGTTGGATCTGGAATCAGAAGATTCTTGTTGAAAGACAGAATTTTAATGCTTCTTAGCTTTGTTACCTTGGCAAATCAATTATTTGATTGTTCATTTATTTGTAAATTGGGACTAGTTATACTGTGTCTTCCTTTCTCGTAGAGTTTTGGTGAGTTTATTCTTAGGTTTAAGTATGTTGACCTGCTGCATTCAGTTCTGTCTTTTTTTAACCCCTTTTAAAAATATTTCCTTATGTATGGATAGAGTAGTGGTGTGACACATTTGCAGCTGAGACTTCCAGGGTATATGTGTTATAGATCAATGCAGAGTTGTGAGAAGGGAAAGGGTAGCTGGATATTTTGAGGGCTCTTTAAACTATTTCTGGTATTTAGAGCTCAGGGCAGCATTTGCCAATGATGCTTTGATATGTGCTGGCAGTATGTTTTCTGTTTGAAGTTTGCTCCCTCACAACATACACGTTGCATGTATGCTTTCAACGTAGAAATTCTTAATGTGAATAGCCTTTTTTGGGGCAGAGCTTGAGAGAGGCATATAAGAATAGCATTGTGCTGTAGTCATACATTTGAATAGCAGTATTTTAGAAACACTAAATGGAAAACATCACGAGAAGCATTAACGTTAAAAACTTCTCTCTTTAAGTTGTTTTGTTAAAGGTCTGCAAAAGTACTTCATACTTTAAGGTTATTTCTTGAATTACTGTCAGAATTGAATTTCACTGTCTCATTAAGGGAATAAAGGATTACTATAGTGTTGGAGTCCGTAGGCAAAGTTAATAGACTATAAGCAGTGTTTGTTCTACAAATATCTGAGCATTCTCTTTGTATAAAGTGCAGCTTAGGTGCTAGGGTAATAAATAAAGGTGAATAAATAATTGTTTAGCTTATAACTTCTACTGTTTATACTTGGGTTTTGAAGAAGGTTTTCTTCATAGAGGCAAAAAGGTTGGGAGGAGGTAGAGTGAGGGGAGACAAGTTTGAAAAGGTAATTTGGAACACGTGGAATGTGGATGTGACAATGCTGAATTATCCATCAGTGTGTCCACTGAGTGACTTTGGAATCTAGGCGTTGTTTTTGACTTGCTCTTTTCTCCCCTGTCCTTCACAACCATTTGTCTACAGTACAGTACTTCTATGATCTTCATCTCTTTGTTTATCTGACTGCAGCCTGCTTTACTGTTGTAATCCCTTGTTTGGCCTGCAGCAATGGTTTTTCAAATCTTTTCGACTAGGTGCTACAGTAAGAAATAACATTTTATTTTGTAGCCTGGCATGCATAAACTCCTAAACTCTCTGCTTCTCAGTTGAAACAAAAGTTTAAAAACCAATACTTAACATTTCTAAGCAAAATGAACTCTGATCCTTTTTTTCCATTTCTTTCTAATTTTCTTCTCTCCATTCTTTAAAAAAAAAAAAAGGGTGATTGAATCCACTAAATTGATTTCATGACCCACAAATGGTTAACAGCTATAGCTAGAAAACCAAACATTGGCCTACACAGAAACTAGAGGAAGTCATTTTCATTAGTGTGTATTCTTTATTATATATAGTTGCATGTAGGAAACTCAGGTTAGAGTGCCACCTCTGCCATTTACTAGCTGTGTGACTTTGTGTAAGTTAGGTAGCTTTTGAGCCTTGGTATAGGGCTAGTTTAAGGGACAAATTAAGTAAGATGCTTGGTAAACCATGCATTTGTAATTTAGTGCTATGATTAGTAACATACACTTTTAAAAACTGAGGTATGATCCAGCAGTCTCATTGCTGGGTATATACCCAAAGGAATATAAATTTTTCTACTGTTAAGACACATGCATTTATGGTGATTGCAGGATCATTTACAATAGCAAAAACGTGAAATCGATCTAAATGCCCATCAATGGCAGATTGGATAAAGAAAATATGGTACATGTACACCATGGAATACTGTGCAGCCATAAAAAAGAACAAGATCATGTCCTTTGCAGGAACATGGATGGAGCTGGGGGCCATTATCCTAGCAAACTAACACAGGAACAGAAAACCAAATACTGCATGTTCTTACTTATAAGTGAGAGCTAAATGATGAGAAGACATGGACACAAAGGGGAGAAAAACAGACACTGGGACATACTTGAGGGTGATGGGTGGGAGGAGGGAGAATATCAGAAAAAAAAATATATTAGGTATTAGTACTAGGACCAGTACCTGGCTGAAATAATCTGTACACCGAACTCATGTGACATGAGTTTACCTATATAACAAACCTGCACATGTACCTCTTAACCTAAAATGAAAGTTTTTAAAAAATTGAGATATGATTTACTTACAATATGATGCACCAGTATTGAGTATAATCTGATGAATTTTGACAAGTGTATACAATAATATGTGCACTATTTGTGATATGAAATATTTCCATTACCCCAAATTGTTCCCTCTGTGCCCCCTTGCAGTCAATTCTCTTCTCCCATCTTGGCTTTTGACAAACACTTATCAGCATGCTGATCTATAGTTCAGTTTATTAGAATTTCATATAAATGGAGTCACACAGTGTGTTGACTTTGGGTCAGGCTCATTGTTTGGTAATACTACAATTGGTTTGACTATTCAACAGTTTGGGTTGTTTCCAGTTTTTGGCTGTTATAAGTAAAGTTGCTATGAGCATTTGAGTACAGTGTTTTGTGTGTGTGTGTGTGTGTGTGTGTGTATGTTTTTGTATTTTGGTGGGAGTCATATAGTTAGTGTGTGTTTAACTTGATAAGAAACTGACAAATTGCTTTCCACAGTTACTAATAGTGAACATTTTTTAATGTGATTATTTGCCATTATTTTCTTGTTTAAATGTCTGTTACTAGAAATAAGACTATTCAAGTAATTTATTTTTTTCTAAGTGAGCCTTGGTATTTTATGTCTTTCAAGGACATAAATTTTACCTATATTGTTAAATTTAAATTTTTACCTATATCTTAAATTTTGCCTATATTTTTGAACTTGTGAGCATAAAGTTGTTTGTGTTATTTTCTTATCCCTTTAATGCAGGATCTATATTAATTACCCCCTTTCCAATCCTCATATTGATAATTGGTGTTTTCTGTGTTTTTCTCTCTGTAATTAGTCTGGCTAGAGGTTTGCCATTTTTATTGATCTCTTTAAAAACTAGCTTTTGTTTTCACTCATTTTCTTTATAGTTCTTTTGTTTTTGTTTGTGTTACCTTTATTATTTACCTTCTTTTATTATTTTTTTTCTCTGATTCCTTAAGGTAGAAGTCTAAGACATTGATTTAAGGCCTTTGTTTGCTAACATAAAATGTTTTTGTTCTTTTGAGATGGAGTTTCGGTCTTGTTGCCCAGGCTGGAGTGCAGTGGCGCAATCTTGACTCACTGCAACCTCTGCCTCCCGGGCTCAAGCAATTCTTCTGCCTCAGCCTCCGTAGTAGTTGGGATTACAGGCGCTTGCTACCGCGCCCAGCTAATTTTTCATATTTTTAGTAGAGATGGGGTTTCACTATGTTGGCTAGACTGGTCTCGAACTCCTGACCTCAGGCGATCCACCTGCCTTGGCCTCCCAAAGTGCTGGGATTACAGGTGTGAGCCATTCCACCTGGCTAAAAGATTTTTTATGGTATAAATTTTCATCTGACAGCTGCTTTAGCTGCATCCCACAAAAATTTCATTGAGTTGAATATTTTTTAATTTTTAATTTTCTTTGACCCATGGTTATTTTGGTATGTGTTATTTAACTTTCAGATATTTAGGAATTTTCCTGATACCTTACTGTGTCTGATTTGTAATTTAATTCCCTTGTGGTCAGAGACTATAGTTTGTATTAATTCTGTTTTTTCTAATTTTTAAGTCTTACTTTATATCCCAGAATGTGGTCTATCTTGGTTAATGTTTGTGTGTATTCCGGATGGTTGGTAGTGCTGTTGACATCTTCTGTATTCTTGTTGATTTTCTGTTTGTTCTAATAATTATTGACAGAAGTGTTGAAGTTTGCAACTGTGATTTTAGATTTTATTTTTCCTGTTCGATCAGTTTTTGCTTCATGTATTTTGAAGCTTTGCAGTAAAGCACATATATATTTAAGATTGTTGTGACTTCTTTATCTTTCATAAATGACATTTTAAAATCACAAGTAACTTTCCTTAGTTTTTAGTTCTTGGAAATGTATTGGATTTACCTACTCTACTTGATGTAATGTATGCTTCCTCTTTGGAGAGCAAAGATTTCTTGACTTCTGTGACATCAGATTTTCTCAATTTCATACCCCTTTGACCTGTCATTATCTATCTGTATTGCATAATTTTTTCTTTTTGCCTTATTGTTTTTTTCTAAGTTGTTTTCCTGATTCTACTGTTTTTCTCAGTACGTAGTGTTTTCCTTGGATAATCACCTCTGAAGTTTTCAGCTAACCATGTATATCTCTGTTTAGGACCTTTTCCTCCAATTGAGAGATAATTCATTGGCCTACTGAATGACTCACTGGGTATCTCATCTATTCTAGAAGCTCTGTGTGTTCTAAGTTAAACCCTTTACTTTCCTTGTAAACTTGTTTTATTCCTTATATTTTCTTAGAAAGTAGCTTCACCTTTCCAATATTTCTTTCTAATTATTACTTGAATCTCTTTTTTCTTGATTCCTTCTATCAGAGTGCTAGTCCCCTCATTTTTTCTTTTCTGGACTCTGGCAGCTTCCAATTGCTACCCAAAATGCTATCTTCCCACACAGTTGTCGGAATGATCTGTCTACATTGCCTATCTGATCATGTTTTATGCTGTTTGAAACTACTTTAATTGCACCTGTTTTATATAGGTGAAGTCTAACATGGCAGATAAAGCCTTCATGGCAGAACCCTGCCTCTCTAACTTGATAATGCATCTCTCATTAGCATGCAGAAACCTTCTAGGGAATAAAAAGATACAAGTTGCTGGAGACTTTACTTAAGGAGTGTAAAAACATAACTAGGGGGCTGGGTGCAGTGGCTCATGCCTGTAATCGTAGCACTTTGGGCTGAAGTGGGAGGATTGCTTGAGCCCAGATGTTCGAGATTAGCCTGGGCAAGATAAGGAGACCCTGTCTCTACCACCCATAACCCCACCAAAAAAAATTAGCTGTGTGTGATGGTGTAGAGGCATGGACTTATAGTCCTAGCTACTTGGGAGACTGAGGCAGGAGAATCGTTTGAGCCAGGAGTTTGAGGTTACAGTGAGCTATGATTGTGCCACTGTACTCCAGTCTGGGTGACAGAGCAAAACCTTATCTTAACAAAACAAAACAACATAACTAGTGAATTATGTTTGCTAATTAGAAGAACTGTGTGTTAAGTTATGGTAAGGACTATGGAATTGTTAGCGATGTGCTAAATAGTGGTCCAGATGTTTACTATGTAAATACATTTAATTGTAACACCAAGACTCTGAGTAAGCACTGATATTGTTCCCATCTTTAAAGATGGGGAAACTGGGGGAGGAGAAATTTTAAGTAACTTGTTAAGAGTCTTAGGGAGCCATGGGATAACTCTGGCAGATTGGCTCCAGATAACATGATTTTTATCAAAAGCATTATACTGCCATTTAAGTACTATCCTTTACTCCACTGAGAGCACCAAGTGTAAAATCTAGAAGTATATCTTATTTTTTTTAATTTTTTTTTTTTTTGTGAGACAGGGTCTCGCTTTGTCACTCAGGGCAGTGGTGCAGACACAGTTCACTGTAGCCCCAACCTCCTGGGCTCCAGCTCAGACCTCTAAGTAGCAGAGACTACAGGCATATACCACTTTGCCTGGCTAATTTTTATATTTCTTTTTTATAGTGATGGGGTTTCTCCATGTTACCAAGGCTGTATCTCATTATTTTCTGCTTTTCCCTTGATGCCATCTGTTTGAGACACCTGACTTTTAAATGGAAAAGGAGAAATTGTATCATAGCCATTGACCTTAATCCTGAGAAAATCATTATAATTGTAAAGACATACTATATCTAAGATGTTTTCTAAGATGAGAAATGAACTATTTTGAATATTTCAAGTAAACAAAACTGAAAAAGATCTATCCCAAAGAAATAGTGAGGTGTTTGACTGAGAGAGGTCAACAGTTAAAGGATATGAGATACTTTTAGTTGTAAAGGACTTGGAAAAACTTTTCTGTATGGAAAACACCTCACAGATCTCAGAACAACTGCAGCCTGCACCCAAATACAGATATAGGCTTTCTTCGTTCTCCTCAAAGTTCCCTAGGGTACTGGGGTCATAGAGCCACTGTGGAAATCACATGCTGTGGAAGCTTTCACCTCACTATTCTCTCGCCTCCTGACTTCTCTGGGCTTTCTTACTCGGTATAACTAACTGTTACCAAACAACTCTAGTATATTACTGTGTGATTTCTGTGAAACTTCAATGTAGCCTAATAGGACTGAGCTTTGTTTACCTGTACCTACCTAGATGTGATGTGTCTTGTGGGACATGTGCTAAATTAGACATCATATTTATGAAAGAAAGGAAAATGACTTTCATTACCTGAATTTGTGCCTACCTTTAACGTCAAGTAATAGAAGATAAGTCAGTAGCTTTTAAAAATAAAAGCTCAACCTAGAATCATTTAAAATAGTTTTATCTTATTTTTTTAGTAGGATATAAGGCTTTCTGTATTATAATTTATTTTCTATTTTTACTAACTTTTTATATTTTCCTTGGTAAGTTAATAACAACGAGTGATAAAAAGTATGACCTTCCCTGTCTGCCCTACCACAGTTTTTCAGTAAAACTATATATTCATATTATACTCTTCTGTATAAAGTGGAAATACCAGCATGGACTGGGGTAACTGAATGTAAAATACATCAAAACAAGTTCTGTTTTAAAGAACTTAAACTATTCACTTAGTCAGGTGGGCCTTTTTTAGCCCATAATGAGTTAATTAGGACTTCCTGTACTTAAATTTTCAGTAGTAATACTTAAGTACTATCTTAGAATCTTTAAATATTTATAGGATAGTTTAGAGAGCTCCTCCTCAAATCAGCACAAACTTGGGAATAAGATCAAGAGCTCTCAGAGTAGAACAAACTAAGATGTAGTGGGGTGTACAGACTTGTTTATTCATTCTTTTGTCCACTCATTCATTAAGAATTTGTTAAGTGCCTAGTACTGTTTTAGAAATAGAAATATGGAAAAAGAAGGTCTCTGTCCTCTGGGTACAGTAGAGAAATGGATGCATAGATAATCAGTAGTTTCAGTGTGGTGTGATAGGGGCTGGAAGGTTAATTTGATCTTGAAAGACTTCATGTGAAGGTGACTTTTCAGCTGAGTTTTGAAGGACAGGTTGGAGTCTGGGCTGCAGGAGTTGGTGTAATTTTTTACTCCTTAATAATTTTACTTCTGGCATACCAATGAAATGGATTTGTAGTGAAAGCATGTCAGGTTGACAAGAAGAAAGCAATTATTGATGTCTTCAGATGATTTTTGTGTATAGATAATATAGGTCTATGCTCTTTAAAATGTAATATATACAGAGCTAATTTACATTACCTTTCAAGTATATGGTATTAATATTTAAATATATGCAGTTAGAATTGTACTTTTGAGTAGATAGATAGATAGAACTTTGGGGTTTCTTGAATGTTAAATTTTTTTTCAATGATATTCATGTTCCTTTTTGAATGGATATTTTTCTTACTACCTGATATCATGATATTAAGTAACAAATTTATGCTTCTTTTTAGTGTAGGGGACTATAAGTTATTAGTGTTAGGAAGAGGCTGGGTTTTCCTATTTAATATATAAAAGACATAACACCTGGCATTCTCCCTGATATGCTATGTTAATTATTTTTTATTTAGAATATTGTTGAGAAAAATTTAGCAAGGCAAGAAGCAATGGCTGTGGCGTTCCAGGCCTGGAAGATAGGAAGCTAATTAATTTATTCACTTAACAACAAATATTAATATAACATCCACTACATGTTTAGAACTGTGGTAAATTCAGAGATGGTTTTAGTGAATAAAATAGTACCTGTTCTCAAGGACTTAAAAGTCTAGTTCAGTAAACATATATGTTCACAAGCAGTTAAAGAATTGTATACATATTATATGATGCAAGCACTAAGTCTTTGAGCATCTAACCTAGTCTTGAGGAATCAAAATGGGCTCTAACATGAGCTATAGTTTAAGTTGGGAGCTGAAGACTGAGTTGAAATTAGCCAGGTAAGGGGATGGGGTATGAGGTGTGGGTAGGTATTAGGCACAAGAAACAGCCTGTGCATGTTTAGAAGGCTCTAAGTTATTCTTTATTTCTAGATCATACAGTGTAAGGTGGCGGAGTGGTGAAGAGATTGTCTAGAGAGGAAATAGGTTCAGATCAAGATGGATCTTTGAGCCAAGAATGTCATCCTTTGAGTAATGAGGGGCTATTGAAAGAGTTTAACCACAGGAGTGAGGGGCATGATTGGATTTATATTTTTAGGAGATTAAGTGGTGTTAGGGTAGATAATTGCTGTAGCATGGTAGGGGGAGAGGGCAGTGAAGAGATGGAGGCAGGTTAGAAGTGGCCTGAGCTAGCGGCAGTAGGGACAGAGAGAAGATGAATTAAGGAGGTGCAGTCCACATGGTTTGGTTTCTTTATTAATTTTCATTACAGTTATCACAATTCAAATCACCTTTCAGCAGAGCTGAGTCATAATCAATTCATATCATCAGTAAGTACCCCTTTGCTTCTCTCACCATTCAGGTGCATTCAGTCTTCTAATCTGATATTATCTCTCAAGTCCTCCAGGCTTCCCAAACCCTCCTACTTTGCCCTTTGCAACTCAAAGTCTGTCGTCGTCTTTGAATGTTCTCTTTCCTCCTTGCAGTAGTTGAAACATGGATGTTCTTTGATGGCTTTATTTTCCTGGTGGCTTCTTACTTCAAAAGCTTCCAGCTCTCTTTGAAGCATAAACCATCAGAGTATACAACCTGTTGGTTCCTCCTTGTTGGTGGTCTCAACTGTAGGTCTTCCAGTCCCTCCCACTGATTCACTGAAGGCATTGGAACTTGAGTTACTTTTTTCTTTTCCACCACAATTTCTGCTATTATTTTTATTACCTACCAGGGGTTCTTAGCTTGTGATCTATGGACCACTAAAGGGTCGTGGTGTCATTGAAGAAAAAATTAAATCATTTTTTTCTTTAATCTGTAAATGAAATTTAGTATTTCTTTCAGTTATGCATATAGGAAAAAACCTATCAGCATACCAGAAAAACCCACAGTAGTATTTGACCTGTGACTTTATCACCAACAGAAATCACAGATATTTTCAAAGCACAGTAGTTACTGAAGATATTTCAAAATATGGTTTGCATTTGACACTATATCGAAATTGGACTTGCCATTACCTTTGTTATTTAATGCAATAGTGAAGAACATTTATATAATAAAATTTATTAATATTTTGATTACCTCATTTTACTTTAGTTCTTCATATATATATTTTAGACATTTGAAAGTATTCTGTGAGGAGTTCTGTATTAATAATCTATTGCTATATAACATTTCTCAAAACTTGGTGGCTTCAAGTAATGATAAACACTTGGTATTTCAGTTTCTTGCATCAAAAATTTTGAAACAGCTTACAGGATGGTTCTGTTTTGAGATCTTTGATGAGATTATAATCATCTGAAACCTTGATGGGACTGGAGTATCCATTTCCAAAGTGGCTCACTCATGACTGGCAAGTGGGTGCTAATTGGTGGGGTGAGGTCTCAGTTCTTCCCTTTGCAAGCATCTCCAAATGCTACTCCATGCATGACAGCTGGCTTTAGAACACATATTGCATATTGTAACTTATTTTCAAGCAACTGAAGAAATTTTAGAGCATAAATGTGTTTTTCATTTAATAATATTAAAATACTATGTGAAACCTAAATGTGGACAAAATATTATAAGTAGATGATCAAGTATTTTTTGGTAGGGAGGGAACAGTAAGTTTTGGTCTTTTCAAAGAAGTCTCTGGCTAAAGAACTTCTTATAAATTTCACTAAAATACAAATTAAGAGCTGAAAAAACCAAATTTCTAACACTGAGGAATATCAAAGTCAGAATGGTGGAATGGTAGGAATTGCTCCTGGGTGATAAGTCTGTGGCCTAAAACTGGCCTCAGTTTATCATACCTGCAAGATTGAATGGTCAGTTTTTCTCTCCATGATGATATATCTTTGTACCAGTGATGTCACTAGTGCTTAAATGTAAAGGCCATGGAACAAGCAGACCTACTGCTTAGCAGTTAACATTGCTATAATTTCATATCAGCATCACAAGTTCCCTGTTGTACTCCCATTCCAAAGCCCCTTTTAAGGTACTTTTCTGCACTCTTGAATTAATCATTCATTCCTGTTGCTAGTTCACTTGGCTTATTTTCTTGGGGGCATTTACAATATTGTACCTTAAATTATGATCCTTTATTATATATTTTTCTTTCAAATGGTAAGCACCTGCAGGGATGGTAACTATATTTTATATATTTTATCATCTAATAATTGCTCATGCGTTCATACCTTCAACAAGTATTAATTGACTGACTGCTAGCTATCAGGTAGAAACAGTGCATGTATGCTGGAAGGAAGGTTGTCGCATAACCTGCTTATCTGGCACAGAAGGAGAGAGCTTATGGAATGCCATGCTCTGTGCTCAAGGGAGGAACACCTCTTGGAAGCACAAGAATGCGACCAGACTTGCTGGCTCCTATCTACGACCTCTCTAGCTTGTTTAATGATTAAATCTAGAATAAAATTTGTTCTGTATGCCTCAAAGGAAATGCCAAACCTCTCTAGCTATCTCCCCCCGCACCCCTACCACATACTTGCTTTGTGTTGTACACCAATAAATGGTGTGGGTCTCCAGAGCTCGGGGCCTTTGCGGCCTCCATACTCGAGTTGGCCCCCTGTTCCCCACTTTATGCACTCTTAGCTTATCTTTTCTCATTCCTTTGTCTCCGACATCTCTTGCAACCCCCACGGTCCATGTCAGGGCTGGTCCCCGACACATGTAGGCTGCATATACAACGTGGCTGTAATGGTTATCTGTTGGTATGTAACAAATTGCCCCAAAACTTAGTGATTTTAAATAGCAAGCATTTATTATCTCATACCACTTCTGTGTGTCAGGAATTTGGTAGTTACTTCTCTGGGTGGTTCTGGGTTGAGGTCTGCCTTGAGTTTGCAGAAAAAATGTTGGCTGGATCTATGAATGTGTGAAGGCTTGACTGGGACTTCCAGGATGGCTCACTCACATGGCAGTTGGCAAGAAACCTATTCATCTTTGGGTGGAAGCCCTCCATTTTTTGTCATGTTCTTTGCCTCCCCTTAGGAGTTCTTGAGTGTTCTCATGATCTGGCAGCTGGTATATTCCAGAGTCAGTGATTCAAGAGGGAGCAAAACAAAGGCTGTAAAATCTTTTATGATCTAGTCTTGAAAATTGCACTCCATAATTTCCACAAAACCTATTGGTTATATAAGTCAGGATCACTGGGGCCATCTTAAAGACAGGCTGCCACAGTGATTAAGACAGTTGACGGTTTGTCTAGCATGGCACTTACATTTTAGTTTGAAAGAGACAGAGTTAACAATTAGAAAATAAATGAGATAATTACAGATTTTCATAAGTCATGTGAAAGGACATCATAAGAGAATGTACTGTGTGCTGTGATGGAGAAGGAGTAGATACATGCACTACTTGAGATAGAGTGGTCAGGGGAGGCATTTCATCCAAAGCTGAGAGTGAATAGTACTTTTATTTCCTGTTAACACCTCTCTGTGATAGGTACTATCATGGAAGGTTTGTTGGACATGATTCTGAAGTCAGACTCCAGAGCCTTGCTTGTTTTCAATCAGTAAGTTCCCAGGTTAGTAATAAAGTTAACTAAAGAGCCAAGCTATGTTAGTTGTTAGGTTTTTGCCTCCTCTTAAATATAGTTTAAAATTGCATGAGATAATTTCAAGCAGTATATTTTTCTGTATTTTAGGTATGTGTTTGGATAGAATTGATTCTATAATGAGAAGGAACTTTTATTTGCTTAATAATTCTCCTGGATTACATGAAAATTTCTACTCCCTTCTGGGTTCTATTGAAGTATGTTTATGATCATACATAGTTTTTCATACTTGTGAAAAAGATGACTAATTATATTTTCCTTTTCTTTTAAATAAAAAAAATTACTTCCCTTTTGGGATTTAAGATGTAATACTGAAAACCTAAAACACTGAGTTTTCACTTTCACAGTAATATACTGTAACTAAAAATTCAGATAGAGATTTTTTGAACCTGTTTTTTGTTTAATTAGTTTTATTTAAACTGTCATTACTGATTATCAGTGTGATTACTCAGTATGAGATAATACTCAGTATGAGATAATACTCAGTAGGGTGCTCATTTAGCTTCCCCTGAAGATAAATGATATTAATTTATAAAATTTAGTATACCCCAGACACAGTCAAAGCCATATTAATTAAGTGTGGTATACCACCTCCAAATGGCATTATAACAGAATCTCCTCAGTCTTGCATGTGTTTAACTAATTCTTTAACAAAGGCAAATAGTTTGTATATTTCACCTATCTGTGTTGTGTTTCTTGCTCAATTTTAAGAGAAGAATTTTGTATAAAATTATGAAAATTTTACATGCAAATAGAAAGTGCACAAACTGTGATATACACAAACAACTCCCAGCCAAATTGCCAAATACAAGATAACCAATATTGGGGGATTCCTGTCATATTTTTATGTAAGAGTATTTTTAAAGTTTACTCAAGTGTTCCATGGTGCCTTGGTTTAAGCAAGTTGTGTGTGCAATTTAATGAAAGATAAATTAGGAGTGATTTTTCCATGTCTGAATAGAGTCATAGTAACCTCTCTTTTACAAAAACGAAACTTCTTTTAAAACATTTAAAATGATTTGATAGTAAAGCTCACTTTCCACCTAGCTTTGTTAAAGTGCCCAGATTTTGTAGAATCTACCTGGAGTGCTCAATAGAGCATGGAATGCTTTTACCTTTAGTCTGAGGTATTCACTAGATTCAAGTTGCTATTCCAGTATAGGAGGAAGGATTGTACTTATTTTTCTTTTATGATTCTTTCCTTATCTTTTTCTTTTATCCTTTCGTATCTGGGAAAAGAAATAAAAGCATAATATTGAAAATATGAAATAGTGATTGATCCTTTTATATCTCATATATTATTTTGACCACTGTGGATTTAGAAACTAGAAGAGGGGAATGCTAATTTTTCTTATCTTGCCTTCATCCATCTATGCTAGTGGTAGTGTTAAAACTTTTTTTTCCATTTGGGTAAAATTTATCCTTTCCCTAGAGTTTTAGGTGCTAAGCATATGGGGTAGGTATGATAATTATATTTTGTTATTAATGTTATTACTTTTACAAATTATATTATTGATAAAAGTGTAGTTTTACTCCTGAAAACATAAAGGGCTGATTTTTTTCCTATATCTCATTTTTGAGCTCAGTGCTGTGAAATTGTTAGGTACAAAACTGTTTTGCAGCTTCTTCTTTATTTTTTAGATACGCAGTTTTCTCACTGTAAGGATTAAACCAATGTGTTCAACCTGATGCTGCATTTCAAGCTCTTAGCTGGTGCTTGACATATAGAAAAGGCTCAGTAAATATTAGTAAAAATATTATTAATTTTTATGACTTTTAGAGATTCTTATTTTAAAAAGTTTCGGTTTTTGGTGAAAACTGAGATTTTATATCTTCTGTCACTCTTAAAGCCATTAGGTTATGCATTTACAAATTAGCTTGTGAGGTGCTTAAGCTTATTATTCCCATTTATTGACATGTTTACATTTATAATATTGATGTTGCATTAATGAAGTTTTGCTTAATTTCACTTCATTATAAGTTTGGCATATTAATTACGTTACACTGTTTTTTTTTTTAATTTGGGTGCGTGTGTGTTCGTGTGTGTGTGTGTAAAGAGCCAGATAGTTTCTGTGCTCAGGAATTGATATTATCTGTACAGAAATGATGGCAATGAAGTAGTGACTTGGGAGATAGTTAACCAGTCCCATTTCCTAAAGCAGTTTTTCTTGTTTGTTTCTCTCTGTTGTTTTTTTAAACAAACATTAATAATCAGAGTACAAATGTACATAGAGATATAACTTCTGGACATATATATTCATGTGGAGACAGTTTTATGTTTCTGACTGATTCCAAAGTAGGAAACACTTATGGTGATGAGTTAGATGCCACTCTTTTTTGCTATTATAATACATTTAACATCCCTCCTGCATTTTCTGTATAACTATATAATTGTTTATGTGCTTGTCTCCTCCACTTGATAATTATTTAAAGTAAGTCTTACGTTATAGCTCATTTATCTTTGTATCACCAACATTTAATAGACAACTGTCCATTGCGCTTCATTTCTCTTTTGTAGATCTGGGATTTCATCCCAGAACAAGTTAAGAAAAAGTTATATGTGTATCAGTTCCTTACAGCCTGAAAAACTTCTTTTACACCTTTTAGTACAGGTCTGCTGGAGACAGATGATCTCAGTTTTTGTTGGAAAGTGTCCTTCTTTTGCTTATACTTAATGAAAGGCAGTTTCATTGGTTATAGAATCCCAGGATAACAGTACAGTTGATCCTGGAACAACATTGATTTGAACTGCACAGGCCCCCTTACAGAAAGGTTTTTTTCAAAGAAATATATTGGAAATTTTTGGAGATTTGCAATAATTCGAAAAAACTTGCAGATAAACTGATTAGAAATATCGAAAAAGTTAAGAAAAAGTTATATATGTTTTGAATATATTTAAATAGTAGTCTTTTCTCAATACCATAAAATATTTACGAATCTATTATAAAAAGTTAAAATTAATCAAAACTTATGCACACAAACTTGAACTAAAGGATGGTGTCATTTGCAGTCAAGAGAAATGTGAACAAATGTAAAGATGGAGTATTAAACTATAACTTCATAAAATTAACTGTACCGCATACTATACTACTGTATTAATGTTGTAGTCACCTCTGGTTGCTATTCCGGTGAGCTCAAGTGTGTTGAGTATCTACTTAAAATGTCATGTGACACTAATCATCTCCGCTTGAGCAGTTAATCTCTCCAGTAAATTGCGTATTACAGTAAAAGCTGATCTCTTGCAGTTCTTGAGTATTTTTCATCGTGTTTAGTGCAATACCATAAACCCTGAGTAACACCATGGGACCCATACAAAGTGCCACTAGTGATGTTAGAAGTGCTCCCAAGAATCAGAGAAAACTCATGACATTACAAGAAAAAGGTGAATTGCTTGATATGTGAATTGTATAGATTGAGGTCTGAGGCTGCGTTGGTCACCATTTCAGCAGACAATTTACCTTGTGAACAGATGATATAAACTTACAGTATTGATAAATAAAGTATAGTATTGTAAATGTATTTTCTCTTATGATTTTAATAACATTTTCTTTAACTTATTGTAAGAATACAGTAAGTACATATAACATACAACAATGTATTAATTGACTGTCTATGTTATTGGTAAGGTTTCCTGTCAACAGGAGGCTATAAGTAGTTAAGTTTCTAGGGAGTCTAAAGTTATATGTGGACTTTGACTGGCCTAATCCCTGTGTTGTGCAAGAGTCAGCCCTACCTTTCTTTCAGCACTTCAAAGATGCCATTCTGTTGTTTTTTGCCACCATTGTTTCTGGTGAGAAATTAGCTGTCATATCATTTTTTTCCCATGTATATAATGTATTTTTATTTCTCTGGCTGTACTTATAGGTTTACTGTTTATTTTTAACTTTCAGCAGTTTGACCACGAAGTGCTAGGGGTAGGGGTGTGTGTGTGAGTGTCTGTGTCTGTGTCTGTGTTTTGTATTCTTTTTGGGTTTTGCTGAGCCTCTTGGATCTGTGAATTAAGTTATACATATATACTTAATCAGTTTTGGAAAATTCTTAGTCATTCTCTTCTGAAATATTTCTTCCGCACCATTTCTATTCTCTCTTCTGCTTCTGAACTCCAATTACACTTGTGTTACAACATTTGATGTTGCATCTCAGATCTTACTCACTTTTTTTTAATCTCATTATTTTGTTTGTGTTTGAGTTCGGAACTTTCTATTGATGTGGGTTTAGGTTCACTGATTCTTCCTGAGCTATGTCCAGGTTACTGTTAAGCTCATCCAAGAAAACTCTTCATTTCTGATATATTTTTCATTTATAATTCATCTGTTACTTTTTATTAAAATAGTTTCTGTGACTTCGCTGCTGAAATTATCCATCTCATATGTAATGTCCACTCTTCATTATGTCCTTTCGGGAAAAGAGAATGCCCATTTTAGGGTTAATGTAGAATTCTCTTTTGTTTTCAGTTCTACTTCTGGCTATTTCTTCAGGAAATCTCTCTGACCGGGTACTCTGCCCCAGCTTTAGATGGCACTATGGCATGCTCTTTGAAAGTCCAGAATGTGTCATGGGGATTTATCTCTAGTCTTTTGCCTAGTCTGTGGCCTTTGGAGGGCAGCTGTTTGCATATGCCTCACAGAGTATTCATACAGCTTTCCTGTTCTGTTCCAAGCCATTGGCATACTACTCCAGTTGGTGAAGACTGGGGGAAAGCGTTGGTAGGTGGGTGAAGACTTGCCATAGGGCTGGGACTTCATGTGGGGCTCCTTGAAATTCTAATGCTAGCACCCATGCAGCTCTCACTATTTCTTTAATGCCATGCCAGCACCCATGCAACTATCAATATTTCCTTAAAAATGTGGCTGGCTTTTCTTTACCCTTGTTTAACTTATTCTGCTTCCTCAACTGTTTGTCAGGGATAGGAGCGGCTTGTCATTTTCTGGTATTTTATTCTTGTAGGTTTCTTTGGGTCCTCAGTTTTCGCTTGGGTGGACAACAGCAGCAAATATAACTTTGTATGTTTTCTGGTTTGTTTCGGTTGTTAGAATGAGAGCAGTGGTGTTTTATGACAACTTTCTAAATCCTACAGGAAGCTGTCATATTCTTAGTACTTAATGTTTAAGTGATGTTAGATGGACCATGGGTGAATGCAATACACAGAGTTTTTCCTAGACGTTACCTTCATAGTAAATTTAGAAACCTATTTTGAAAGATAAATATTATCTGTATGTCTCATTATTTGAAGAAGTCCTATTTCTTTAGTGATTTGAGTAATCAATACTGTGACTTATTGTCCTTTTAGACTTTGAGGTATCAGATATTTTTAATGGCTATACTAACTCTGTCCAATAAAACTGTTTGCAGTGATGGAAATGTTCTATATGTATTAGTATGCTAGCCACCAGCCACCTGTGGCTCTTGAGCACTTGAAATGTGGCTAGTCCAATGAAGGAACTGAATTTTCAATATCATTCAATTTAATTTAATAGTCATACATAGCTAGTGGCTACCATAATGAATAGTACAGGTCTGCATACAGTGTACATGGTGAAGACAGTAGATTAAAAATGTATACAGCAATGATGAAAAACTCATGGAATCACTGATTGTGCTGTTTGAGTATACTTCTGTTCTTGATGCCTGCTTCAGCTTAAGACTTTTTGCATTTTTGATTGCTGAAACATTGTATGAGTCATGAACTGTATGAGTCTGGGTTCTTTATGAGTAATAGAACTTGTGAAATTCAAATAATTTTGAATGAATGAATACTTAGCTTTGTAAACTAATATCTATGCTTTTTCGAATATCAGCAAGCTATTTGATGATCTAGTTGTAGAAGAAATCTCATTGCAACAAAAATCTAGCTTTATTTCCTAAGGTTTTCACCATTCTGCCCTGTAGATATTCAAGAAGTTCACATACATACCAGCCTGAACAAAGATAAATAGTTTATCAGGCCAATAAGCTATGAAGATATAAGTAGAATTCAATTCCTAACAATTTCTAAATCATTTTCCCCTCACACCCCCACTCCAAGAGATAGTATGCATTATGGAAAGGGCAATAGGCAAAGGGACAAGGAGGGGGTAGGGGATGGGACACTGAGTACTAGTTTGGTGCCAACACTAAATTATCTAAGTAATCTTTCTAAAACGGCTTAATTTCGTAACATATAAAGCAAACGATTTATCTGTTATTAGAATCTCAAGTTTATGTGTGGTGTGAAGATTAGAAGGAATCTTTCAAGGTTGTCTGATCTGTAGATAGAATGGTTCCTGAAAAATTTTTACCACTATTTGTTATTATTTTTAATTTTCAATATCCAATGTTGAATGCCTCTTGATGAAATCACAATGATAACGTGTTTGGCTCTCTTTGTTTTTCTAATTTTTGAGATGAGATAAAAGTTGAGAAAGGAAGTACTCACATGTTTGTCATTCTGTCTTTCTTTGTAGCTGGACAAATTTGCCAGCATAAGAATTCCAGGCAGCAAGAAAGAGAGACCTCCACTTCCCAGCCTGAAGACTACATTTGCAAGCAGTGATTGCTCGGCAGCACCTTTAGAGATGATGGAGAACTTTGCAAAGCCACTGTCAGAGAATGAACTCTTAGAACTTTTTGAAAAAATGATGGTAAGAATTTTGATTCTTTAGGAAATGTTTGAGGAAAAACCCTTAGCCTTTGCTCATCTTAATGGAACTCTAAGCATTTTTGATATTCATATTCCGTGGGGTGATTTCTGATGTCACTTAAGATAGCACCTTAGCCACAAAGAGTTTTTGGATTACAAAAATATGAAATCTGAAGAAAAACAACATACCAGGTTTCGGTTTTGTAGAGAGTGCATAAAAACAAATAATCTAAAGTATCGAATGGTATATTTTTGTCTTGAGTAGATTATCTAAATCAGCAGTCCCCAACGTTTTTGGTTTTGTCAAAGACAATTTTTCCATGAGTGATTGGGGGGCGGTGGAGATGATTTTGGAATGAAACTGTTCCACCTCAGATCATCAGGCATTAGCTAGATTCTGATAAGGAGCATGTGCAGTTCACCATGGGGTTTATGCTCCTCTGAGAGTCTAATGCCACTACTGATCGGACAGGAGGCGGATCTCAGCCGGTAATGCTGGCTGGCCTGCTGCTCACCTCCTGCTCATTTGCTGCTGTGTGGCCCAGTTCCTAACGGGGTTGGGGACCCCTGATCTAAGTGGTTTGAGTCCATTCCATGTTAAAATGATAGTCATTGTGCTCTATTGTTTGCATTGTTATGGGCTGGATCTTAGACTTGACTTGTTTTATTCCTTAGTTTTTAGGATGACTAGGTTCTTTATGCAACACTTATATCTATAGAGACTTGAACTCACTTTTAAGTCTTTTTCTGGGTGCCTAACCTTTTTTTGATTAGCCTTTGCCTCTGTTAATGAGGCTTTTACAAAGGTAACTCTCTTCACTACTATCTTTGAGGACTCAAGATCATAAAGTGCCCTTTTCTCTCATCTCTCTACTATATATTGAACCACTCACCTAAGTTGTCCATCCATGAGATTCCAGGATGGTACTTTTGTGGTTCACTTTGGCTACTAGGTTAAAAACTTTCATGATGATTGAGGGTGGCATCTGAGTAAGTGGAGTAAGTAACCCACTGATGTTAAACATTTATGGAGGCCACATTTTACTTCCACAAGTTAAAAGTACAACTACCAAGTACAACTGAGTATAGTTTATGCTAGTTTTCTGTTACTCTTAGCTAGGAGAGGGCTAATAGAGGACAGATGAATATCAGCATTTTTGAAGTATTTATAGAATACCTTTTAAATAAGTAGGCCAGACCACTTGTTCGTCCTTAAGCAGGTCTACCTATAGGCATTAGATTTTTGTGAGAAAACCCTCACTGGAGTGACTCAGCAGAATAAGATGAAATTGTTGTTTTCTCAGGGCTGTCCCATTTGCTAAGGGATGAGATAGTTATAATTAAGGCCTTTTTAAAAAATAAAGAACAGGGCTAGGTGTGGTGGCTCACGCCTGTAATCCCAGCACTTTGGGAGACCGAGGCGGGCAGATTACCTGAGGTCAGGAGTTCGAGACCAGCCTGGCCAACATGGTGAAATCCATCTCTGCCCAAAATGCAAAGATTAGCTGGGCTTGGACGCCTGTAATCCCAGCTACTCAGGAGGCTGAGGCAGGAGAATCTCTTGAACCTGGGAGGCAGAAGCTGCAGTGAGCCGAGATCTCATCCCTGCACTCCAGTCTGGGCGACAAGAGTGAAACTCCATCGCCAAACAAAAAAAGAAACAGGTTCTTTCTTTTCCTTACTGATTCTTTCAGTATATTACAATACTCTGTAGGGAAAAATCTGCTGTTGATTCTGAAGCTGAAAGGCTTTTGAAGCCGAGAAGGGTATTGCTACCTTCTTTAAATGTGGATTAGGATATTTTTCAAGCTTCTCAGGGTACCATATTTTTGACAAATTTAGAGCTATTTCTATGTCTGTGGAGAATGCTAGATTTAAACTAGTTTTAGTTTTGGCTTGTACATATCTATTACATTTTTATTAATAAAAATTCTCTTGAGAAAGCAACATTGAATAATCAGCCATAGTAACTTTTTAGCATTTGTAGGTACAGAGGCTTTATACCATTTAAAGTTTACATCTAGGTTCTTTGCTTTGGCATTGTGCAATTTTTAAAATGATTGTTCTTATTTATCATTATCAAAGGTATTTAGTAATTTTTACATGAAGTAACAACTTTGTTGTGAAGAGCACCTCTTTTCTCTCCTCAAGACAGTCCTTTGAAAGACTGTGCTGACTTGATTACTTAACGAATGTGAAGTACAGTATAATACTTCAACATTCGTACTCATTTCACTTGGGAAATTGATTTACTTGGTCTCTGGGTAATAGTCTAGTTTCTGTGTGCATCTTAAAAGTGGTGTTGAATTTTTAGTTATACTTAAAGGCTTTCTTCCCACCCCCCATTTGTCTTTTGGCAAACACTGAAATTCTAGCTGAAAGCCAATATTGGTTTCTGTATGACTATTAGATATGTGAAATAGTTGTGTTCATCACTGCATTTACAACTTAGATTTCTGAAGTCAGTTTCAGTGATTAGTCTTGAACTCTTAGATACCTTTAAGTAGTTTTTTTGAATGAGGTGAACATTATAGGTGTAAGTTGGAAGTGGCTAGTTTATTCTGGCCGTTATGTCTTTAAATCAGCCTTCTCAGCTTATTTCTTCTACAGAAAAGCAGTTATAATCCAGCTCTCTACAAGAAGCTGAACCTCAACACATCAGAAGGTGAACTCATCATATTTCTTAAACATACATACATCCCCCCTGCCCTGCACCCTGCCACCAAAATTTCTGCTTTACTTTTAATTTCCTGTCTGAGAAGTCCACACTGAAATCATACCTGGGAGTCATACTTGATTTCATTAAGGCATTGGTTACATCCATTTACTTCTCTATCCTTATTAGCTCTTAATTTTATTTCTCCCCTGCTTTAGTTCAAGCTTTCATGACCTCTTATCTAGGATATTGCGGTGTTCTCTGCCATTTATCTCCCTCCATGCCTCTATTAGAGAACTCTTATACTTTATTGTTATTTTTTTTGAGACAGAGTCTTGCTGTGTCTCCCAGGCTGTAGTGCAGTGGTGTGATCTTGGCTTATTGCAACCTCTACTTCCTGGGTTCAAGGAATCCCTACCTCAGCCTCCTGAGGAGCTGAGACTACAGGCATGCGCTACCATGGCAGCTAATTTTTGTATTTTTGGTAGAGACGGAGTTTTACCATGTTGGCCAGGCTGGTCTTGAACTCCTGACTTCAAGTGATCCACTTGCCTCGGTCTCCCAAAGTGATGGGATTACAGATGTGAGCCACCGCGCCTGGCCTTATACATACTTTTTATCTTATTTCAGACATTACTCTTCTTTAATTATCTTCCCACGCTCTCTCTGAGTTAAGGACCCCTTAAACCTGCCTCAGAACTGCTTGTGTATGAGTCCCTTATGAAATTCATTCTTTTTTTTCACTTTTCATTTTTTACATATCTGTTTTCCCATTAGATTAAATTCATGCAGTATCATCCATTGGTTTATCGTTCCAACAAATGTCTGTTAAGTGCAGCTTCCAAACTTAAGATTTCTAGGATACTATATTTCTCTTCACCTTAGACACTATACTTAGATGGAGATTAGCTTTAACTGCTTGTCAGCCCAATAACACAAAAACATTAAACTAATGAATGGAAGATAGCTTTTTTCATGCATTCGTACCTTTTCTTATTTTCACTATATCAGTTGAGAGAATGAAAGCTATGCAAGAAAACTCGTCTATCAGGATGCTATCATAACAGGCATTAAATGAGTGCTAGTGATACCACAATCATTCTGACAAAAATTATTTAGATTCTGGACTTCCTATCTAGAATTGTGGTAAGTATGGGAAAAAAAGATCTGATAAAATTGCATGAAGTACTTAAGTATGAATAGTGATCTCTATTCTTTTATTGGGAAGATGTTTATCAGGCTTTTTTGTAATGTAGGAGAAAGCACACTTATAAAATGCCATCGTCATCTTGTAAGCATGTGTTTGAAGTATGTATGTCCTGGCAGTAAGAACTTAGATAACCTGCTATCTATATCTAATACATATACTGGTTTTTCAGTGTGGGAAACATAATTTAGATAATACCAAAGGCATTCATATTTGACTTTGAAACAATTTTCAGTGTATAACATAGAGTGAAATCTATTTTTGTTCTGTAGTGTTTTTTTAATTATAAAGTATTTCAGGCATACAAAAAAAGTATAGAACATAGTATAAAAAATACCACCACAGATATAATTGAACTCCCTTGTGTAATTCTTCTAAACCCCACTTTTATCTTCCTTTCTTCCCTGAGGTGAACAGTACCCTGAATCCAATAGTTTGTTCCCATACATTAAAGAAATTTTTTTTTTCTGTATAAGAATACAGTTGTATGGAATAAAACCTTTTTTCTTCTGATATATTTGATGGGAAATTTCTGATTCAATGACACATAATCCTCTAATACTTTAGTTTATATTTTCTACAAGTAAGGACTTCCTTCTGTATAACCACAATACAACCAGCAAAATCAGAAAGTTAACAATGATCAATTTCTACCTCAGACACTATTCAAGTTTTACCAACAGTACGAGTATGCTCTTTATAGCGAAAAAGTCTAGTTCAGAATCATATGTTGCCTTCAGTTATGTTTTCAAAATCTTCTTCAGTCTGGAATAGTTCCTATGTTTCCTTATGAATTTTATGAATTTGACAGTTTGGAAGATTGCAGGCTGGTTAATTTGTAGAACATCCCTGTTTGCATTAGTATTAGATTTTTAAGTTTTGCAAGTAAACAAATGTAAACAGTATGTCTCATGCTTTAAAGAATTTATATTTTTCAGATTATAAATGTGACCGAACAGCTTTTCACATGCTTATTGGCCCTTTGGTCTACTCCTCTGTGATTTCCTGTTTATATTTTTGCCCATTTTGTTGTTTGAGATTTCTATCTTTTTCATATTGATTTGTAAAATTTCCCATATAACCTGAATAATACTCATGTGTTCAGTTTATATGTGTTGTAAATATCTTGTCCTAGTCCGAATCTTGTCTTTTTACTTTCATTAGGGGGGATGAAGAGCTGAAGTACAAAAATGTAAAATTTGTGGTCAGATTTATCAATCTTTTTATGGCTTGTGCTTTTTGTATATTATTGAAGAAATCAATCCTGACATCATTAATCTATTCTCGTAGATATTCACTTAAAATTATTAGAAATATGTATCTCTATGTCTGATGTGAGATGTGGATCCAATTTCTTTCTACATAGTTTTTCCAGCAGCATTTATTGAATAGTTCATTCTTTTTTATGATGTGTAAAATCTCTAATGTTATAGATCAAGTTTTTGCACATGTGGGTTTGTTTCTGAGGTTTGATTTTTGTCCATCAGTTCGTTTGTCTAGTTCTGCATTTATGTCTGTTGTCTTAGTCACCACAAATGTATAAAACCTTAATATCTAAGAGCCCTTTTTCAGAGGGAAAAAGAAGAGCTCAGGTGAACCGATAAAAATCAAATGTGACCATGTTCTTTTGATACTTTTGGTATGGAGGTGGGGAGTGTTCCTCTTGATAAGCTTATTCCATGTTGCCACTCTTTGGGTACATGCAAATGACAATCTTTCTTTGTTCTCTTTAATTCTTGGTGTTAAAGATTTATGAATAGCTATTACTTTGGTCAGATAAATGGATGCCTATTGTGTTGAGTGTGCAAGGAATATCTTAAGGGTCACCAGGAGTCTGAATGAAAATAAAAACCAACAAAGACCCCTTTGTGTTAATTCTCTTAAGTGTTTATTGACTGCTATAGATTCCTACCAGCAGTTTATTTCAAGTATTAGTATTCTTTACAAATCTACTTTCCTGTATTGTGAACATTTTCTATTTCTTACAAACTAAAAAAATATATTAAGGCTTGATCAGATAAAATGAGAGAGGTTCTGTGGGAATGCTTTGTTCTGATTTATTACTTGTCACTCTTTTCCCTCTCCATTGGCTAGAAATTGAAAATTTCAGGGAAAGGTGGTTTAAAAGTAATCCAAATAATAATCGAAGTATGAGGAGGAAGAGGGAGAGAGTATAGTAGTTCAAGGCAATTATCAAGTTGATTCATGGGTTGTGTTTGTCAGGGGGATAATGTCAATGTTTAGTTGTTTCTTCTAGATCCAGATAAATGAGAAAATAAACGATTTAGGTGTATTGGATTTTGCCTGGTGGGATTTTGTAGCACCAATAAAATGGTTAGAGGGAGGACTTTTAAAGGGGTAAATGTTTTGGTAATATTTCAGCATGCTGTTTCGCCAATTAGGAGCTGTGCAGGCAATTTGTGTATACCTGTGAAGGCCTTTTCTCAGTCATATTTTCTGTAGAAAAATTGGCCTTAAGATAAAAGTTGTATCTTGAGTCAAATGACCATCTTATCCTTTATGTAATTTATGAAGAAATTTACTTAGAAAAGTTGAAAAACAAATATATGAATGAAAACCCTTTTTCATCACTGAAAGTGTTCTTATCTGTAGGATTACATAACAGTTGTCTGTGATCGTATGCGCTTAAGCATACACAGAATAATCCTGGCAAGGTTACATTCCAAAATAAATTAGTTGTGCAGCTTTCTGAATATTCAGCTCACTTCTTGTCTGTTCTGCTAAAATTTACAGTATGTGAAAGAAAACTGATATTTAAATTTCTTTGTGTGTGTGTGTGTGTGTGTGTGTGTGTGTTCCTTGATACTGCATTAGGATAAACTGAAATGTGCTTTTCAATTAAGATAGTTTACACTCTGCCCATATTCTCCAGTTAGAATATTTGGCCAAAAAATAGTGTTTATGAGTTCATTATCAATCTTTGGGTAAATGTCATTCTCTGGCTGCTGTTCTATTAATGAGCAGCCAGAGACTTTCTTTTAATTTTAATGAGAATTGAGGAATCCAGTGTCTACTGGATAGTATAGTAGTAAGTCAACCCCACTATTGGTAAAACCAAAAAATACACCTTTTTTATAATGACATTTATGTTAAAAAATGATTATTCAAAGGTTTATATAAGGACATAGCAAAACTGATAGGCAAAAGATTTTATAGCTGTTTTATAGCTTCAATGTATTTTATAGACATCTTGAATATAGAAAAGTAGTATTAAAGATAGAACTAAGTTCCAGATTCTTGGTAGTATTTATCTTTTAGTTTTCTAATTATGTCTAAACCCAATCTAAGAATAAAATTTATTAAGTTGCAGAACTAGGTAAGATTCATTTAGTCTGCCCTATTTGACAGTGTATAATGACCTTGAATGAGGTCATGAAATCTATTTTTTTATTTGGCACTAAGCCATTTATGGTAATAAAACCCTTAGTGTAATAAAAAGCCCGACTATTTGATATTGTGTGATGTCGAAGATGAATTCAAATGTAGTTAAGAACAGAATAACACTTTTAGCAGAACTCTAGATAAAATTGTGCATATCTGATGTTGAGCTCTGTCACAAGAGAGGGAATTAGGGGATCACTGCGCACCTCTTAAGATGCTTAACCAGTTTGTGGTTTTAATAATATAATGCTAGCAAAACAGAGACTGCTACCAAGAAAAATTATGTTGGCTTTAACCCCTAAAACAAAACATAATAATATTGAAATTAGGTGATTGCTGTTGACTTAATTGGAATTAATGTTTGGTTTTGCTATTGTAGTGCTTTCAATTTTTGTCTTCCAATATTATGCTTATTGGCCCATACAAATATTTTGGTCCATTATAGTACTATATTTCCTGTATCCATTTTTGTAACGCTAGTCATGCTCTGCCTGTCTGTAGTGTTTTTCCTTTTTGGCTGAATAGCCTTCCACCTGACCATCTTCAGCAACTTGCTGCTTGTACATATTCACTTAATTCTGCAAATAGTCAATCATTGTAAATTTAATCTGACTCTCCATGGTGTTAACTGTCCCACTCAACTTGATGTATGTAAATTTAATGAGTATGCTGTCTTGTAAAATCCACAGCCATGAATGAAAATATTGAGTCTAACGTGTGTAATTCAGTTGAAAAAAATGTCCACTCTCTCATTGCTGTTCTCTGTTTGATTGCACCTTAGTGCTCCAACTAGTTGCATGTATGTGCACAGGTATTAAATTATATCCTTCCGCCTTTCAGTTTTGCCAAAGAAAATGTGGATAATATTTATTTTATACCACTTTAAAAAACAGCCTAGTAGGGAGTTAGGGTCCCTAAAAACAGTAGCAAACTGGCAGTTTGCTGGTGTGTGGGAACTTCTGGCCCCATGCAACCTGTAGGAAGACTCTTTTGGAGTGTCTTAAAAGTTGCTTGCTTGACCTGGTTTCCAGGTCAGGACCACCACTGACCAATTTGGTCCTTGTGCAAATTACAAAATAGGTCTATCCTTTCATTCTGGGTGGACACAGCACCACACAAGGTCATAAGTTTGAAAGTTTGAAAGGGATGATGAAGTGAAATCTGGAAGGAACCTTGGTCCCATTCATTCCTCAACTAGATACTTCTTGGCAGGGGTCAGTCGTTATATTGACTCTGTTCTAGGTCACTGAGGTTTAGTGTGGTTCTGCTAGTGTTCCTGAAAAATGATGGATTTTAGCTTGGCCATCTCTGTGTCAGTGTCATGACCTGAAGATTTCTACCCCCGGAGTTGGAACTCATTCCCATTACTGTTATCTGAAGATTCTTGAGAATCTTCTTAGGAGCAGCAATTGCTCAGTGTTCTAGTCTAGGTCTGTATCATCTCCAGCTTCAGTTCCATCTCTCAGAAGATTACCTACATCTCATATGTTTTTCCTAAAATAGGATGAGCAAATTCTATTTGAGAACTTTTCTGATATCATCTTTATTTAGCAAGTATTTAAAAAGTGACCATCATGTTCCATGCACTGTGAAAGAGGCATCAAGTATAGAAAAATTTCTTTTAAATGTTATCGTGAGGGAGAAAGAGAGAGTTACATATAAAGAGCCAGAGTTGAGGGAAGTTTTTTTGTTTAACTTTAATTGATTAAAGATTAACTTGCTTATATATTGATACTGAACCAACTGAGAGAATTCAGTGAAATAAAATAGAAGAGGATAATAGATGTGTAATACCCTTTCTGGAGGTGGGAGGAAAGGGGATCTTGAGCATAAATGAACAGGACTGTCTTTGGATAGATGCAGTGGTTGGGTAGGGAAAGATATTAGTGTGTAAATAAAGTGGTGAAACAGCAGGAAATGGAATTGTAGCTTTGTTTTCATAGAAGGAATTGAAATTTACTTACTGAGAGTGATAGGCAGAAGTAGTAGTTTCATAGTTCCTGGAAAATAGCCAAGGTTTGAAATAAGTACCATATGAAATATGAAAAGAGACTAGTAGGATTTACTATAAATGTTGTGAGAATTGATGAATCAACAGTTGGCCTTCATTGGAAGAAATTGGAATGGTCAAGAAAGTGGAGGTTTTCATTGGGGTCAAGAAAAAGGTGGTCTGAGAGTGGGAGAAGTGACAAAATGGAAGATTGAGGTCATAGATAAGGATTATAGAGATTCTGATGATGCCTCTGGTGTAGCAGGTTTTAGATAATGAAAAGGTCCAGGTGTGGTCATGAGGACTGTAGCTGCGGACAGTGGAAGTGAAGGTTGCATTGGCAGGGAAGCCAAGGACACTCTAGGGCAGGCATGCTCAATCTTTTGGCTTCCCTGGGCCACATTGGAAGAATACTTGTCTTGAGCCACACCTAAAAGACACTAACACAATAGCTGATGAGCTTAAAAAAAATCACAAAAAAATCTCATAATGTTTTAAGAAAGTATTGGGCCACATTCAAAGCTGTCCTGGGCTGCAAGTTGGACAAGCTGGCTCTAGGGCCATTGTGGGTGATAGCAAGGTGTGGAGTGTTAGAGGAATAAACCCAAGTTGATGGCAGTGGAATTGTTCAGTCAGATGGTACTAGCCCCAAGGAAAAGGGATTTTAGATGCTAATAGTGATGAATAATATGAAAATAAGAGTGAGGAAGATAAGATAGAACAGAGTTCAAGTCTAAGTTAAAGAACCATGGTCAACTTGCAGAATTTTCCTAAATCTCAGCTCTCTCCTTAATAAAGAGGACATACCTCAAATTAGTGAGGATTAGTTACGTAAAGCTTATAAATGTTTAGCACACTACCTGGCTCAAGAATTTGACCATCATTTAAGATTACAGGAATACCTAGAGGTCTTTGTAAAATGGTTCTGGGAGGATGGGTGAGAAGGTCAGTTCATAGAACAGGTTTAGAATGAAAATCGGAAATGTAAACAGTCGGAGAAGTTTGGGTTTTGAATGGAATTCTGTTACCTGTGTCTGACTTACTTAACCCTTCCTCTTAGGACCCTTGGATTTGTATTGATTGTGGTTTCTTTAGTCCCCTTTTCTCCTTCACTTCAGTGTGTATTTACTATAGCCAAATAGTCTACAAACCTATTCTTTTTATTTAGAGGAGGTAAAAAAAAAATCTCCTTTTTCTTCTTCTTCTTTTTTTTTGAATAATGATGTTCTGTTTTTCTTTTTTTGCCCCAAATTATTTATAAAAAATTCTGCTATTAAAATACTTCAATTTTATCTTTTAAAATAACTTTATCCTTACAGAAGAACTGCAAAAATAGTATAGAGAATTCTTGTATATTTTTCACCCAACTACCCCAATGTTAACATCTTATATAACATTCGTACAATTATTAAAGCTGAGAATTGAATACTCAGACAATGTCACTGACTAAACTACAGACTTTCTTCAGATTTTGCCAGTTTTCCCACAAATGTCCCTTTTTTTTCCCTTCCAGTATCAAATCCAGGATCACATCTTGTATCTGTTTGTTATGACTCTTCTAGTCAATGACAGTTCCTTATCTTTTATGACCTTGATTCTTTTGAAGATTTATGGTTACTTATTGTGTAGAGTTCTCTCAATTTGGGTTTGTCTGACTTTTTTATTTTTGTGATTAGATTAAGGTTTATTTTGGGATGAATACTACAGATGTGATCACCCTTCTCATTATATCATAGCTGGAGGTATGAAGTATCAATATGTCCTATTATTGGTGGTGTTAGCCCGGATGACTTTGTTAAGGTGGCATCTGCCAGCTTCCACCCTTGTAAAGTTACTATTTTTTTCCTTTATAATTAAGGAGAAACAGGATATCTGCATGGTCTGAAAGCATCTCCTTAATTTATTTTGCTTTTTAGGTTGTAATCTAATTCTATCATTTTATTTTTCAAATTGTTCCAGTTTTGGCCATTTATAGCTTTTGCAGTTTGGCTCATGTCCTTTTGACATATTTTCTTTCTTTCTTCCTTTTGGAGTACTTTTTTTTTACTTTCTGGTACCATGTTAATTTGGTCTTTTAAATTCTGGTCTTTTTGGATGGCATAGCTGTGTTTCTATGTATTGAATGAAGAAAAAAAAGTTTTTCAAGTATTGTACTTCTGAAATCTATTTCTAGTGCCAGTCAGATTAGCACAGTAAAACAGCACAGTGATTCCATTTAGGTATAGATTTTAATTAGAAAGTAATTGGCAAAAGGAAAACTATTTTTTTTGATGTTGCAACTCCCAGTTTTCCCTGGCAAAACTATGTCTACACATGTACAGGTGATCTCCAACATACATCAGTTCGATGGAATGATTTTCGACTTTACAGTGGTGAGAAAGCAACATGCATTGTGTAGAGACTGTACTTCGAATTTTGAATTTTATTCTTTTTCTGTGCTAGCAATATGCAGTTTGACACTCTGTTGTGATGCGGGGCAGAAACTGAGAGCTGCAACTCCCCCGTCAGTCATGCAATCATGAGGCTGAACAACCACCTGTACTGGTTCCCCAGCATTTTTTGGATATTGTGCTTTGTGTTTTCGTATCCCACTATGTCTACAAAATGTGCATCTGTGTATACAAAATGTTATTATAAAATAGCATTTATGCTAGATGATTTTGCCCAACTGTAGGCCAATGCAAGCGTTCTGAGCATGTTTAAGGGAGGCCAGGCTGAGCTGTGACATGCAGTAGGTTAGATGTATTAAATGCATTTCTGCATTTCAATTTTTAATGGCTTTTTTGGGACATAACCGCATTGTAAGTTGAGCATCTGTATATTAAGGAGTACTATAAATGAGATAATTCATAATGCAAATTGTTAACATATTAACAGAACTTTAACATCAAAGACAATAATATGCTCTTCAGACATTAAAATTTTGAATAGGTGACTTGTCAAATAATTTTTTTGAACGACATATATTCAGCCCAATAGCCAGTTGATAAATTTTTCCATTTAAAGGGTAGAGATTTATTTCATATATCCATGGAAATTTTAACCTCTTTCAAATTACTCACTGAGCCTTATGTATTTGTGTTTTTTTTTACATTTCCTGCTAAGTATTTACCTATAATCGACATTTAATGAGATACATACATATATCAACATGCTGATATATTGAGGTAAAACGGCCATTTTAGAGCTGTTTTAAAGTCTGTCTACAGTGTCATTTTGTACCTAGGCAGTGTGGTAGCACAGTAAAACAGCACGTTTTATTGACCTATGTGTGAGTGGAAGGATCAGTTAATCAGTTAATACACAATAGTTTATATTGCTCTTTTTTTTTAAGGCAATCTCTATGTGTTTCTACATTTATTCAGTTCTATTTGAAAGAAGTCTTATTTTAATATCAAGTGAATTCTTTTCAAATGGCATAGTGGGTACTGTTGGTACCCCCTCCCAGCCCCTTTTTACCAGGCTGGTGCACCCAGGCCCCAGGTGATGAGTGTTGGCTTCTAATGGCTTATAGATGCCCCTTTCTCCAGAGATTCGCCCTCATCAAAACTAGGATTCTGCAGCTAATGACTAACTTGAGGTTGTGGAGGCTGGTTTCTGCTTCCAGGTCATCCTGACTGTGGTGCATTTCAGGGTGAAGTGAGAATCCACCAGAGGCCACCTTCAGTATGTCTTTTTTTTTTCCTCTTCTGTCTTACTTCCTTTATCCTGAGAGCAGCCCCACCTGCACCTGAATCCCTGTTTCAGGCTCTGCTTTTAACAGAACATGACCATAGATAATGGAGATACAACATGATAATTTTGAGGAAATATAAACTAAGAAACATAAAAAAAAAATGATGGCTTGCTCACTTTTCCCCCACTGACCTTTCCCAACTCCATTTTCTTAGATAGCCTTGGAAGATGCTTAACCCTTCTGGAATTTCAACATAAAATATGGATATGCGATTTTTAGGGGAAAAGGCTCCCAATAAAATTTCCAAGGACTTTGTTACTCCCAGAAGTTAAGTGCTATCTGCCTCATGGGATTTTCTTCTTTCAGCCTTGTTTTCCATAAATAGAAATTCAAAATATATTCTAAAAATACTGTACCCCTCATGCCTTCATGCATATTTTTTCTCTCTACTGCCTCCTTATCTCTCTTTCTCTCTTTTTAAAGGGCAGAGCTTTTCTTACTCTTTCAAATGCCATTTCCTCCTGGACATATGGAAAATGACCTGTTAGATGAAGTTACATGCCTAGTGGGTATCTCACAAAGGTTTAGTGTGTTATGTAATTGATTCCAATCTTTTTGTAGTATTGTCTTAGTCCATTTTGTGTTGCCATAAAGGAATACCTGAGGCTGAGTAATTTAAAAGAGAGGTTTATTTGGCTTTCAGTTCTGCAGGCTGTATAAGAAGCATGGGACCAGCATGGTGAGGGCCTCAGGGAGCTTCCACTCATGATGAAAGGCAAGGAGCAGCTGGTGGGTGCAGAGATCACATGGCGAGAAAGGAGGCAAGAGAGAAGGTGGTGGGGAGGTGCCAGGCTCTTATTAACAGCCTGCTCTCATGGAAATTAGTAGGGCAAGAACTCACTTCTACCCTAGCAAGGTCACTAATCTATTCATGAGGGACATGCACTCATGACCCAGACACCTCCCACTAGGCCCTGCTTCCAACACTGGGGTTCAAATTTAACTGTGAGATTTGCATGGGACAGCATCCATATTAGAGCAAGTATTATTTGTCTCCTTTTTGTTTTTACACTAGGACTGTCATCATTACTTTTGTCAGGAAGGTAAGTATAATATTTAGGCGCAAGAGGCAGGATAAACCAGAGAAAGCAGCTGGGAGAACTTTGGGTGTCTCCTTTAATTCCAGGTGTATCACTCTACTAGTCAGAGTTCTCCAGCGAAACAGAACCAGTAGGATGTCCGCCTGTCTGCCTGTCTGTATGAGAGGGGATTTATTAGGAGACCTGGCTCACATGATTATAAAGGGTAAGAAGTCCTACAGTATGCTGTCTGCAAGCTGGAGAATCAGGAAAGTCAGCAGTGTGGCTCAGTTCAGGTACAAAGTTTTCAAAACCAGGGAAGTTGTTGCTGTAACTCAGTTGGAGGCTGAGGTGGCCTAAGGCCTGAAAACTCCAGGAAGGGTGCCACTGGTGCAAGTTCCAGGGTCCAGAGGCTGAAGAACTTGGAGTTCTGATGTCTAAGGGCAGAAGAAGGTTGTTCCAGTTCCAGAAGAGAGAGAGAGAGAGAGACTTAGCCTTTCATCTACCTTTTCGTTTTATCCAAGCTATCAGCTGATAAGATGGTGCCTGCCCACACTGAGGGCGGATCTTCCTTACCCAGTACACTGATTCAAGTGCCAATCTATTCTGAAAGACATACCTAGAGATAATGCTTTACCAGCCATCTGGGTATCCTTTAAGCCAGAAGACTAACCCAAAATTAACCATCACACCTAAAAGTAACCAACCCCCAGAATTAACCGTTACAACCACTTTTGTGTATGAACTGGTGTTATCACGAAGATGTCTTTCCAAAAAGAAAGCAGAGGACTTTTAAAAAAAATTCCTTCTACTATTCACCTTGAAATTGTATTTCAATTTCAGCCATAACTAAAGGGCTTTCTGTTTTTTTGGTATTCTGTATCTATTAAGTATTTTAATTTACTAAAGAGACTGGATAATGTTTGGCCATTACACTGAAAATAAAAATAAAGTGAATAATTTAAAACAGAATTTCCCAGTGCTCTCAGGTTCCCCCACCTTTTATAACAGTTATCACCTAACTGCCTCATTACATTTTTTCCTATGAAATTCGTTATAGATAATGTTACCTATGTTCATAAATTAAGAAAATCAATGTCTTTTTGTACTCTATAATAAAATATATATTTCAATTTAAACAACTGGCCATGACCACTCAAGAAGGTATAGTAAATTCACACACTTGAATCTCTGCTTCATTACCTCTGCAAGTACAGCAGTGTCATTGTAGATTGGTAGATTGATATAGCTGTGCTGTTTTGGGGATTCAAATACCACCATCAGTATTTCCCTGGGACACCTACATTTCAAGAATGAAGCATAACTGTTAGTAAAGCTTAAAGAAAGCACCGTGTAACTATAATTTACAGGATAGTTTGATTTTTGGAAAATTCAGTATAAAGTAAAAGCATGCAATACAAAGTATTTAATATGTAATAATTTTACATTTTACATCTATTTCTGGAATAGGAGACTGGCAGAACTTGTTTTTTAGTCTCAACCCTGCTGATCATAACAGAAACTGGTCCAGACAGCATTGAAAAAAAAACTGGCCGATGGGACAAAAGCAATCCCTAGCTGCCCTCATTACTCGTTAGCATAAGACACTCCCGCTAGTGCCATAGTAATTTACAAATGCCATGGCAATGGCCCATAAGTTACCACCCCTTTCCTAGAAAATTCTAAATAACCCATCCCTTAATTTACATTGACCCACCCCCTAATTTGCATACAGTGAAGCGGTTTTAAGTGAGTATAATTACAATTGCCAAGAGCACATACATTTCTGACTCTGTGCACACTGCCTGAGTTAGCTCTGTTCTGCAAGGAGCAGCACCATTCAATAAAAGGTTGCTGTGTAATACCACCATCTTGCCTTTGAATTCTTCCTGTGATGAAGCCAAGAGCCCTTCTGGGCTAAGCCCCAGATTTGGGACTCACTTGTCCTAGAACAGTTCCATTGAATTAAAGTCTAGGCTTAGTTAAGGATGATTCTTTCTCTCTGTCTTTTTAATGTATGTGAATCTCTTTATGGGGCACAGGTAGTTTTTACTGTACAGGTCAAACTGTGATGCTACCCTTGTAAATGCTGCTAGCATCACCTCAATTATTGTGACAACTAACAAACATGCTTACAGAAGTTTCCAAAATTTCCAAAATGCTTCCTATGTGGTGTTAAGTCCTATTGAGCCTTCTCTCACTAGCTTAGAGAAAAAAACAAAACAAAACAAACCATTATTCACATAACAGGGTGTTTCTAACTAGAACAGGAAAAGTGACATTACTAATTACTACCTTTTATTGTAGAGTCAAATGGAACATCTTCTAAGATCTTAAATATTTCTATCAAGGTAAAATGAAGGGAATTTTGACTTTTAATTGCTTGAAGAGTTTGGTAGCCAAGAATTGAGTCAGCTGAAGGCATAAACTACAGCATTTGATGAATGTAGCACCCTTATAAAATCTGGAAGAAATTTAACTTGCTAGGCTCCATCGGTGATTCAAAGTCTTGAATTTTATGGATCTATTCTGAGTAGAATAGTAGTTTATATACATTCAGGTATTTCACATTGCATATCACAAATGACTTAGGGCTAAGTTCAGGAGGAAATTCGTTTGAGCTGCCCTTCTCCTTTAGCCATTTCTGTCTTACCTCAGGCACCCTTTCCTTAGCCAGAACAGCCTCTTATTTTAGCAGTTAATTAAGAGCAATTCATATATTTATGTGAACATATACCTGACTTGAATTTTTAGTCAAAATTAAGCCTGTAGCAAGATCTTGGATACTTAAACCTTTATTTTGGTTGGTGCTGTTGAGCAATGTTAGATTTTAGGTGGTGGCTATTTTTATAAGTACAACTTTTATGTGATATGAACATTCAATAAATTAACTAGTTAACATTTTTTATAAGAGTAGGGAAAAGACAAAACTATAAAATGCTTTGTCTTTTACTAGAATCAGTACTGGATATTTGATATGTGCTTGTGAGTATCAGAATCTGAAAATTGGTTTATTTAGTTTTTAATTTTTATGACAAAAAGAGCAGCTCTTTCAAAGCAGTACAAGATAGCTTCAGGTGCAGCTGTTGTAAAAATAAATAAATATATTGAAATTGTGAATCCTAATGACCTTATGAATGGCAGAAATCTGCAACTGTCTAATTATCTATAGTGATGTGAATATAATTTTATTTGCTTGCTGTGAATTTTAAAGGTTCTTTTGGTAAGTGTTTTACCTGTTAAAATGATCTGGAATACTTTCTTCTCTCTCTCTCCAGCTTTTTTCTCTCTCCTTCCTTCAGGCTGAACTACACGTAAATCATTCCAAAACAATTAATGCTGCTTTAGTCACAAATTATTGATTTTTCCATTCGTAGTGCATGTAGAATTGCTGCTCTCCTTAGATTCTAAAATGAGGCATTTTAATTGTGTTTTCCAGGAAGATATGAATTTAAATGAAGATAAAAAGGCACCATTGCGGGAAAAGGACTTCAGTATCAAAAAAGAAATGGTGATGCAGTACATTAATACTGCTTCTAAGACAGTAAGTAAAACTGTCAAGTTGAAAAATACTGCTGAACATGTTTCAGTATGGAAAACAACACATTTGTCTAATGAAGTACTTAAGTTTGTGGGCAACTGTAATCAGAGGGCTTTTGAATATATAATTAAGGGCACAAGTATTATACATTTGTTTAAATTAAAAATATTTCTCATCTTATAACTTTTAAGCTGCTTATGTTTTTTAGCCAGTTACATTGCTAAGAAACACTGGTCGGTGGGAGGGGGTCTACTCTGTCACCTTTCCTTGTTAGTGAATTAATATATTTATTGATTTTTTAATGTCACTTATAAATCAGAGTGATGTTTGTATTATAGAAAAGTGAGTCGAATTTTACTCTGTCTACATCAGGGTACATAATAATGGCTTAGAATTGTATCTTTAATGTGAATCTCCCTATGAATAAAATTATCTTGTAACAAATTATAAATGTTGGTATTGAAAAGAGCATTAGGCCTCTACATGGCTGCCAATTTTCTAGAGAAACATGAAATATGTGGGTGGAAGTAATGACTAAATGTCTAAGAAACCATGACTGGCACACAGAATCAATTGCATTTATTTCATGGAACAACAAATGAGCTTGACTAGTCATATACAAATTGTGAATAAATGGATTGGATGAAAAATGTAAAATGGAAGCCAATGAAGAAGCAATCAGTAGAAAGACAGTAGGAAATGATTTTGGCTCAGTTTACAACAGAATTGGATTAGAAAAAAGTAGCTTAACACACTAGTTTTCCTTGTGTATTTTAACCTAAGTTCAGGTTACAAGAACGTAAGTTATTTATACTTTAACTCCACTTATGTACTAGACCAGTCAGTGACTCTGAGGTATTTCTTTTGAAAGAAAGACTCAAGTGATGTTTAATTTTTAAACATGTCTCATGTTCTGGCAGCCTGTTCTTCAGGTATAGAAATCACTATGAGTACTGTGCTTTTTTTAGTTCTTTATATAGACCGGCTCTGTATCCTGCTACTATGATACTGATACTATTTGCCTTTGTCCTTTAATGATACTTATATATCACAAATTGGTATTGGGGGTTTAAGAGTCAGAGCTCTGGTGTTTTGGATCTGCTTATGTATCTCTGCTTGGCTTTGGAAATCTTATTTTACATCTTTGATTACCAATTTCCTTATCCATAAAATGGGAATACCTATATAGTGTACTTATCAGAGTTAAATTGGCTAGGTATGGTGATTTGAGAGGTCAAGGTGGGAGGATCTCTTGAGGCCAGGAGTTTGAGAGCAGCCTGGACAACATAGTGAGACTTTGTCTTGACCAAAAAAAGAAATTATCTGGATATAGTGATGAAAGCCTGTAGTCCTGGCTACTCGAGAGGCTGAGGTGGGAGGATTGCTTGAACCCAGGAGTTTGAGGCTGCAGTGAGCTTCTATCACATCACTGTATTCCAGCCTGGGTAACACAGTGAGACCTTGTCTCTAAAATAATAATAATAATAAAAACAAGATTAAATTGTTTATTCCATGATTAGAATACAACATGTATATATATTTTATATATAGATTTTATTGCGTTTTATGTTTTGGGGTGCATGTGAAGAACATGCAGGATTGTTGCATAGGTATATACATGGCAATGTGGTTTGCTGCCTTCCTACCCATCAACTATATCTGGTGTTTCTCCCCATGTTATCCCTCCCCAACTCCCCACCCCCAGCTGTCCCTCCACTAGTTCTCCCCCACGGACCCTAGTGTGTGATGCTCCCCTCCCTGAGTCCATGTGTTCTCATTGTTCAACACCCGCTATGAGTGAGAACATGCGGTGTTTGATTTTCTGTTCTTGAACACAACATATTTTACAGCTGGTGATTGCCTCTTGTGGTAGTGGTGGTGGTAGCAATCGTTTTTCTTTGTAATTTGTTTATTGTTCTTGTTATTGTAATCATTATACCACAATTTAAAATATAGAGAAAAGTACATCAGTAAATATACAGATTTACTATTTGTAAGTTTACATTTCTAAGGCTTTTTTTTTGTTTTTTTAAGTGTCTATAAGGCCAGGTGTGGTGGCTCATGCCTGTAATTCCAGAGCCTTGGGAGGCCGAGGCAGGCAGATCAGTTGAGCCCAGGAGTTCAAGACTAGCCTGGGCAACATAATAAGGCTCTGTCTCGACAAAAGATACCAAAATTAGCGGGATGTGGTGGCTTATGCCTGTAGTCCCAGCTACTCAGGAGGCTGAGGTGGGAGGATTGCTTGAGCCCAGGAGGCAGAGGTTGCAGTGAACCGAGATCGCACCACTGCAGGTCAGGCAACATTTTAGGCACTAGAGATGGTGCACGAAGACAGTCTATCACTGTGTCCTATGGAGCAGCACTGGACGTACATAACAGAAACCATAAACATATATAATAGGAGGTCAAATGTGATGCGGGAAAAAATAACAAAGTGGGTGAGTGGAGATGATGTTCATGTTTTGTGTAGAGTAGCCAGTGAAGATTACCCTGTTAGGGAATTGTAAATCTAACAAGTAGGAATTCATTTAATATAAGAGATATGACATCGGTTAGAACTGGCTTAGAAAACCTTGGCATGATAGTTCATATTAATTCTTGAATTTGAGATAATAAACATAGTTTTAAGAAACGAATAAACTGTTTTGAACTTTGTTATAGTGGATCTATTTCAGTTTGCATTCACACATTTTAAACTTTAATCCTCTAATCATTTTGGACTAAGGTTGAAATTTGTTTACCAGAATTAGGTAATTAAATTATCAGGATTGAAATAGATTAGTTAGCTAAAGTGTGATTACAGCATTGACTCATTTAATTAGTGTGTGGAGGATCATGGCTCTTCCTAGGAAGGTTCTGAATAATTTGGCAGATGGTTGCCATTATAGAAAGTTCAAGCTGACCAGTCATTTATTTTTGCTCTGGAAGTAGAAACACATTTTATTAACTTTGGGGTACAGACTTTGTCATGCTACTTTATTTACATTAATGACTGGTGAAAAAGTTATCTGAAAAGAACAGAATCAAATTTCAAAGATAGGTTGTTCTAGAAAGGATATAAAAAGAATAGAGGATAAAAAAGATATACTTTTGTTATGGTTTTAGGCTTGGAATTTGCTTCAAAGTTCTCTTTTGTGGGTAAGCATTAATATTATTTTTTGGAAAATAGTACTGATGTCTATAGTGTATGATTTGAAAATATTTAACCCTGAAAGTATTAACCCTTAAAGTGGGCTTAACGTAGATAAGGTTGGTTTTTAGAATTAAAAAAAAAATGCCACCAATCAAACTAGGTTATTTGTAAGACCTTAGTAAGTTTGACTTTAGGTAGCACAAGAATAAAACGGAATTTGTGCAATTAGGAAGGATTATTAAAATTTTATTAAGCAAGTGTCGTATTTAGAAGCAGAAAATATCGGATTTACATTTTTTCAACTTCCAGGATATGAGAATGTGATCCAGGTTTGTCCAGTACACTCTGGTGAGCACTTCCACTTGGGGGTTTTTGAGAAAGATTTTCCTCCCTCGTGAAAGGATCCGGAGCTGGAGAGCCACTTTGTTCTTTTTGATCAGAAAAGAACTATGTTTTGAGAACATATTAGTCATATATTTAGATTTATATATTCAGTCAACCCTCTGTATCCATGTGTTTTTTGCATCCGTGAATTCAACTAACCACAGGTTGAAAGCATTTGGAAAAACAATCGTGTCTGTATTGAACATGCCCAACTTTTTTTTTCTTGTTATTTCCTAAACAATATAATGACTATTTACATAGCATTTACATTGTAGTAGGTATCATAAGTTATCTGGGGACGATTTAAAGTATATGGGAGGATGTGAATGTTATGTGCAAATTTTATATCAGAGACTAGAGCATCTCTGGATTCTGATGTCTGTGGGAGGTCCTGGAACCGATCCTCCAGATACTGAGGGATGACTATATTTTCTCTAGATGGAAAATCTGTGAATTGAGTTGTTAGTTTTAGCATTGATTTGTTAATATTGTAATATCAGTAGGACATTTTAATAGATTTCAGTGTCAGTTTTTCTTGCGTGGAGTTACAGTTTCCAATGTTAATTTTGGAAAACATTATCAGGTACAAGTAAATTAGGTTCTTTTTATTTTCTCTCACTTTTTGTTTGTTGTTACTTAAAGGAGGCTTATATTGTATCCACTAGAAACTTAGAAGAACCAAAATTTCACACATTCTTGTTAACATTAACATGGATTTTTTTCTTTGCTTCTATTTAAGATTAGGGATTTGATAAGAACACCCCATAGCAAAAAAGCTTAGTAAAATAGTTGTGATTGACATTTGATATATCTGATAAACACAATGCCCTTGCTTATGATGCTTTGCCTGCTTGTTTCCAGGTCTTACTTGCTGACTAGCAGAAAATTTCAGAGCCTCAGCACAATGAACCGATTTCCTATTAAAAGTATTTTCTAATAATCTAGCTGGCACTTTAGTTTTCACTTTTCCCTCTATCGGATAGGTTTTATGTATGCACAATTAAAATAATCTTCCAAGAGCTAAAATTTATCCAGATTCCTTATGAGTTGTGTCATGTTCTCTAGTATTACTGTATTGTGTTTTTGTTTAGGTAGATGATAATAAGGAAACTGATCATCTTTTCTTTTTTTATAGGAATACATTATATTAGGCTCACATTATAATTATATACTTTAGGTCTTTTAAAAATCTTGTAGGTAGTTAAGACAGCTTTTCTTTTATTGTAGCATTTTCTTTTAAAGCCTTCATCAGATATAGAAAAACTGCTATTTACTAGTTGAATTTTTATTAGAGCCTGAGTTGGTTAATGATGTTTATACCACTTGTTGGCATTAGAGGTCATCCAAGGTTGTTTTCATTTTGTCACTGAGTTGTTTCTTGGCCTAAGACATTTTGCTATGCTCGTACTTACTTTTTAGATTTTTATGAACATAATTAAACTTATGTCAGATAACCATGAATGTATTGATAACTTTGAAAGTGCCACAAGAGACACATGAAATCCATATATACAAATATAAAGGACCTTTTAAAAGTAGGAGAACCTCTGAAGGAAAAAGTGAAAATTTAAGAAAATAAATGCTACATATGTGCAGTGTCTTTAAGTGAACAAAGGGGCTAAGTAATTGATGAAATGATGAAAAAGTGTCCAGGAGCAATATCTCTTGATCTTGATATTCAGTAGAATCATCTGGGGAACTTAAAGTATTTCAGTGTCCAGGCTTTAGCATTTAACACGTCCATAAAATAGTTCCTGTGGATGGGACCCAGGCGTCAATATTGAGTAAAGCCCTCCTGGTGATTCTAGGGTGCAGCCAAGAATGAGAACTATTGGGCTGTAGAAGATGAGCCTTATCACCAGATGTCTCTTAGTATAACATTAATTTAACAAGAGACCAGGAATTGATAGAATTTAAAGGCTAAGCATGGACCATTTACTAATAAAACTATTATCTAGTCACTGTGGCTTCAAGGATAGTTTGCCATATGCATAGCATCTAAATGAGTATTCAAGTAGCATACATACTGGTAGCTGCTAAGAAGTTCCTATGACATTTGGTCACTAGTAAAAATAATCAAAGGGGAAAGTTAACTATTGTAACAGAAAAGAACCTGTTCTATTTTGGAAAAAGATGCCCAATAGAGCAGGTATCAGTAAGGAGAAGAGTACACCTGATTTTAAAACTTTAGTGAACTAATTCACCTTCCTAGTTGGTGGCATTAAACTTAAACACCTAAGCTATTTTGTACTTAAGAGATTTCCTTTGATTTCTTAGTTATTCCTTAAGGGCATAAATTCTATACATACTTAAAAAAATCTTTAATAGGCTAATCAATCACCTTGATGCCCAAAAGGCATTTGTTCCCAATTTAATGGTTTCCTGACTTACTGCCATTTCCTAACCAGCTCAGTGTAGTGGTTTCCCCCACAACCCTCAAGACGATAAATATGGTTGGTATAGCCTCTTACTATCAATGTGATACAAAAATTTTTCAAATGCTTTTATTACCGGAAGGCCTTCCAGAGTAGATTAAGTAAATTAAGGATCTGTTCTTAGGATTTGTTGAGGTGTGGAAACCAAATAGTCCAACAGTAAATTTAATCTTAGGTTTTGACTATTCCTTGTATATTACTGTAATGGTAGATTTTATTTATGAATGTTTTTTCATTGGGAAACGGCTTTGTACTGCCTTGATGAGTTTAAAACTTTTTCTGCATTTTTGTTAAGGATCACTTTGTTATACTCTCTTGTTTAGTAGATATACTTAGTGGTAGTTCAGTTGTTTTTTTATTTACTTTAGGTCTGGAAGCTATAGCATCTCTACATTTTGCACATGAGGGAATGGTCTGAGGGAGTGTGTGACATTCCCACATTAATGCTGTAGGTAGGACTAGGAACTAGGGTTTTTGACTTAAAAAAAAAAAACTTTGTGAAATAAAAATAGTTATAGAAAACATCAAAAAACAAATGTGTACCTTAATGAATTATCATAAAGAGAACACCACACAGATAAATAAATAGAACCTTGCCAGTCGTCCTGGAAGGCCCTCTATCTGCCCTGTCCCACTTAAAACCCTTTTTTAAGTTTTGTGTATATTTTAGCCTAAATGTAATCACTATCTTGAATTTATGGGAATCATTTCCTTGAGTTTCTTTATAATTTTATCACTCAAAAGTACATCCTTGGATTATAGTATATTCTTTCTATCTATCTATCTTTCTTTCTCCTTCCTTCCTTCCTTCCTTCCTTCCTTCCTTCCTTCCTTTCTTTCTTTCCTTTTTTCCTTTCTTTCTCACTCAAAAGTGTATCCTCAGACTATAGTCCGTCCAGCCAGCCAGCCAGCCAGCCATCCATCCATCCATACTTCGATAGGGTCTTGCTCTGTCACCCAGGCTAGAGTGCAGTAGTGATCATAGTTCACTGTAATATTGAACTCCTGGGCTCAAGTGATCCTCCTGTCTCAGCCTTCCAGAGTGCTGGGATTATAGACATGCACCACTGTGCTTGGCCTTTTTTTATTTAAAAAGTTTTTTGAGAGGAAGTCCTTGGGTCTGTTCTGTCCAAACACTATTGAAGCAAGTGATAGATCCATGGGGCCACCAGATGTGCTGCTGTTGCTTGTATTTTAAAATTTGGAATATCTTTATGTTTTGTTTAATCTTCAGTTATTTTATCCAGGACATTCTGAATTTCACTGATTTGTATATTTGTGGTAAAGTTAACATGTTTTCCTATCCTCTGTATTTCCTGCACAGAGACAGCTAGATCTAGAGACATGATCAGACTCAGGTTTCATCTGTTTACCAAGATCATAGGAAGTAATATATTCTTTCATTAATCTGGTTTGCAATTAGAATTCTATAATTTCATTTTCATTTATTGGAGTACTTTTACAAAGAGACATCTCTCATACACTGTTTGGTTAGCTTGTGATATAGGAAATTTAGGATAAATGCTTGATTCTTTTCCTTTATTTACCAGCTTTCAACATATTGATGTTATTCTCTGTCATTCTCTGAAGATGACCAATTATTTTTAATATTAAAAATTTATGCATTACAATTATTTTTAGTGAAGGTCAAAGTGTCCCATCTTTGGCTATTGGGACCTGTCTAGTTGGCTCCTACTCATTTTGGTCTGATGATCAAGCTGCTCCTCTAGTATATTTATCCTGCTAGACCTGGTATCAATTGACTCTTTCCTTTAGTGTGGGGAATGATATTTCAAAGTTTACAGTCTGAGGGCCAAGGATATTTACTGTTCTTTTGATTTAATTGCTGTTTTTAGTGGAGAGATAGAAAAATAAAAAAGCATGTGTGTATGTGTATTTAAAAAGTTTTTATTTTGCGTATGTTCTGTCTCCAACTGCAAATTTTGTCATCCTGTATCTACATTGACCAAGGATATAGCCATAACATTTCACATTCTTCCTTTTAGTCTTCATTTAGTTTTTCTGTTTTGTTTTGTTTGTTTGTTTTCATTGTACTTCAGGTTCTGTAGTACATGTGCAGATCATGTGGGGTTGTTGCATAGGTACTTAGATGGCAAGGTGGTTTGCTGCCTCCATGCCCCCATCACCTATATTTGGCATTTCACCCCATGTTATCCCTCCCTAACCTCCCACCTCCAGTTGTCCCTCCCCTGGTTCCCCCCAACAGACCCCATTGTGTGATGCTCCCCTCTCTGTGTCCATGTGTTCTCATTGTTTAACACTTGCCTATGAGCGAGAACATGCAGTGTTTGATTTTCTGTTGTTGTGTCAGTTTGCTGAGAATGATGGTTTCCAGATTCATCCATGTCCCTACAAAGGACACAAACTCATCATTTTTTATGGCTGCATAGTATTCCCTGGTCTATATGTGCCACATTTTCCTTGTCCAGTCTATCATCTATGGGTATTTGGGTTGGTTCCAGGTCTTTGCTATTGTAAACAGTGCTGCAATGAACATACGTGTGCATGTGCCTTTATAATAGAATGATTTATAATCCCTTGGATATATACCCAGTAATGGGATTGCTGGGTCAAATGGAATTTCTATTTCTAGATCCTTGAGAAATCGCCACACTGTCTAACACAATGGTTGAACTAATTTACACTCCCACCCAACAGTGTAAAAAGTGTTCCTATTTCTCCACATCCTCTCCAGCATCTGTTGTCTCCAGACTTTTTGATGATCGCCATTCTAACTGGCATGAGATCTCATTGTGGTTTTGATCTGTATTTCTCTAATGACCAGTGATGATGAGCATGTTTTCATATGTTTGTTGGCCTCATAAATGTCTTCTTTTGAAAAGTGTCTGTTCATATCCTTCACCCACTTTTGTTTTTTTCCTGTAAATCTGTTTTAGTTCTTTGTAGATTCTGGATATTAGCCCTTTGTCAGTTGGGTAGATTGCAAAAATTTTTTCCCATCTGTTGGTTGCTGGTTCACTCTAAAGATTGTTTCTTTTGCTGTACAGAAGCTCTGGAGTTTAATTAGATCCCATTTGTCTATTTTGGCTTTTGTTGCCATTGCTTTTGGTGTTTTAGTCATGAAGTCCTTGCCTATACCTATGTCCTGAATGGTTTTGCCTAGAGTTTCTTCTAGGGTTTTTATGGTGTTAGGTCTTATGTTTAAATCTTTAATCTATCTGGAGTTAATTTTAGTGTAAGGTATCAGGAAGGGGTCCAGTTTCTGGTTTCTGCACATAGTTTTAACTTCATTTAGTAACTATATTTGAATGCTCACCACCATCCTTATGTTGATATTTCTCCAGACATTTTATTTGTCCAAAGTTTGTTCTTTAGTAGGTCTCATGGAAACAATATTTCCTGGGTTTTGCATGTTGATAATAGTATGTGCCCTTTATTGTTGAGTCAGTTTTGTTGGATATAAAATCCTTGGCTCACATGTTTTTTTACTTAGGACCTTGAATAATACTATATATTTTTTTCTAGTATAAAGCTTAACTGCATTATTGTCAAAAGGTCAGCTGATAACTAACTTTTAGTTATAAGTTATTGTCTGTCTTTATCTGGAATGTCTGAGTTAGGATTATCAAGTATGCGGTGTTCTCTTTTATTGTGTTTCTCTTTTTTTCTTATTTTTCTTTTTCTTTCATGGATGTGTTCTAGTTTTTTGCTTTGGTTTTCTTTTTCATGGATTCTGGTATCTGTATGTTGGATTTTTGTCTATCTTTAATATGCCGTCTTCTCCCAAATGCCTTTTATCTTATTCTTTATTTCTTTTTAAGCTTAAAAAATTTTATTTATTTCATGTCTGCATCTCTTATGACATTATGTTTATTCTTGTGTTCCTTGTTAGTTTTTATTTCTGAAATGATTTTTTATTTCTGTTTTTTTCTTGAATTCCCTCACTGCATTTTTGAGTGTGTCTTAGTCTACTTTAAATATTTTTTTATGTCTTATATATTCTCTTAATGTCTGTTAGCTCACTTTGAAACTGTAAGTTACAATTTGATTTATGGGTTTGTCTTTGAGGTGTCTTTTGTCTTTTACAGGAATTTTCTACTCAATTTTGATTTCACTTTCAGCACTTTCTCCTGAAGGTAGGGTTCTGTTCTGGAGGAGCTCTGGCTATTGATGGGACATGGAGTGCTCCAGCTCCTTCAGATCTTTTCTGGGTCTCTTGTAGTCACCCATACTCTTTCCAGTTTGAGCTGCTGCTTTCAGATTGGCCTACTGAGATGTCCAGTGGAAATCTCTGGGCCATTTTGGAGTTACCCTGTTTTCATGTTTGTGGGTTACCCTGTTGCTTCCCTTTGGTTCTTCCCATATGGATGTTGCTGCTGTGCGATCTTGTGGCTGTTGGTGGTTTGTCTTCCACTTCCTGTAGTTTGAGGATTGTTGAGGAGATACTCTGTCACCCAATTTTGTTGAGTGTTTGATTTTGCTATTTAGTTGTTTGACCTTTTTTTTTTTGTGGGAGATCGGGGAGTTTTCAAAACTGTATTGCTGCCTCCATCTGCCTAGATCCTCTAGTCTTCTGATTTTGAATCTTGTGTTATTATTATTTTAATTCTATGCCAATTTATGTCTTGGGTTAAAAAACAATTCAGGGTTATTAGCACCCCCCTGCCCTAACTATTAGAGTAGAAAATAATGACATTTTTCTCTGTAACTTTTAGCTGTTAGCTCTTGGGTTTGGTGTTATTTCATCCATAAACTTTCATTAAACCTCTTAATGGTCCATGACCTACAAATAGTTTTAAGCTTAATTTCTATGCTATGCTTATGCAGTGTTACCATTTCCTTAAGTAGGTTCAGTAAGTTATGCAAGATGCATCCCTTTCTGAATCCCATTGATAGTTGGGAAATTCAGACTGCCCTTCAGTACTATACCCCACCCGTGGAAAAATAGGTCTCATCTGCTTGTGTATGTCTATAAATTAGTGAGTGTGTTAAAGCTATCACAGCATGAAATCACTTCAAGCGCTGTGAAAGACTATCTTAAAGAATTTAAATTGATTGCAGATGTTAGTGCAATTAAGCAGGCCTGATGAGCTCAGAATCATGTTTCTCAGATTTGAATATGAATGCATTTAAAAAAATTAGTGATGTACTCCATGTAAATGGAGTTCATAGACATCTAAGAGTTTTTATCACCTTCTGTTTTAAAATGGCTTAGCAATGTGAAAAGTGATGTGTGATCCCTTTGTGCAGATACTTGTATTACTTTGGATATATGTGTATTATTTGTCTTAAGTATATAGTTCCATGCCATCCTTAACCAACTAAAATTGACACTGAATGATTATTTCCTTTGCTAATTCATCTACTGATTACTTTATCTACCTTTCGTGCCTATAATTTATTTAAAAATTATCCTATAGACAGAAAGTGTAATGTTATTTCATTCAATTTTTAAGAAGAGAAAAATGAGTATGACAAAGAAGTCAAATGAGTTAGCTTAGATTATAGAAGCATAAGATGTTTTTTTAACCTTGAGGTCAGAACTTTTGACTAATTGAACTCTACCTACTTAATTTGCTTTTGCTTTATTTGAGCTGAAATGTAAAACTTTTCTAGTTATTATTTTCAAATATAACATACTGGTTTCAAATTAGAAAGTGAATTCTGAAACCAAACTATAACAAGATTAAGTAGAGTGTATGGTATGTTCATTTTCAATTTATTTCAAATTGATCTGTGCAGATTAAGTAATTAAACTCATTAATTTCTATAACACATTGTAAAATGTTATGGACATTAGGGCTTTATTATATATATAGTAGTAAAATAAAGTGGAAAAATGGTGAGTAATTGTATTTTGCTACTGTTTTTAAATACTGAAAATCACTGAAATATTATTTGAAGGGTAACGACGTTAATGATTTTTAAATAGGAACAAAGAATACAAAATATTTTTTCTAGACGGTAAAAATTAAAGTTGTGTTCTGCAATATCTTATAATAACTTATTTAACTCCTAAGAGTATACTTTGTTTCTTGGAGTTAAGAATCTAGCTTTGTTGTTTCTAACTTTGTGATTTCAGAAAATCATTATTCTTCTCTAACTCAGTTTACTAAATTATAAAATTTAGGGGTTTTTGTACGGGTAAGTATGGACTAGTGGCTATGTTTAAAATCTTAACAGTTCAGTCTTCTAATCCAAGTTCAAGTAAAGTGTAAAATGAGCCTGAGTAAATAAATGTTACAGTTGAAGCCTTCTTAAATCGGATTCATATGTGGAATAAAAAGTTGAATAAAAAGTTAACAAAACTAAATATAAGAAAAAATAACACATGTAGTATTTTTCCTGCACATGAAATATGCAAGTATGTATTCACAACCAGTCTTTAGAAATTGAGTCAAACCCTTTTCTTTGAGTAGGAGTGGCTCTTGTTTTTTTTCATACATAAGACATGCCCATAAGATATCATTTGTGATCACCATTTATGTATGTTTTGAGTAGACCAATAATTTATACTTGTGAAGTAATATGAGTTTAGACTTATAGGAGATGTATATGGTTTTTACAATGAGATTTTTTCTGTTACCTTAAACCTTTACCTAATTTTTAAAATAAGTTTTTTTAAGCAACTTACCCTAATCTTGTCTTTCTCGATCCCTAATAATGCTCTTTCCTTTGATTCTTATATGATTACATTAATGAACACAGATATTATAACAGTTCATAAACAGGGGTACAAAACATCAACTCTTGATATTCACATAATTCACTTTATGGAAGTAGATGTGTAGCCTTCAGTATGCTTTGAGCATCTCTTACTTAATATGTGTAATAGAATAATGGAAAGCCTAATAACGAACATCTATCTCTAGAACCTTAACTAAATCCATGCTTTATTTTTTCTGGTGAACTTTGTTTTCTACTCTTTCTCCAATGGGGTCATAGCAATATATTTTTCTAAAGCTTGTTTTATTTTTCCCCCAGTTAAGTTTTTTGCTCTCTTTCTGTCAGAAATGACAGAATGAATTCAAATTGACTCAAAAGCGGAGCATATTGGCTCGTGCATCTGAGAAGCCTAGTATTGACTTGAGGCAGGCATAGATCTGGGTTCTCAAATGACCTAAGGATAGGTTCTTTCTGTATCTCTTACACCTACTTTTCTAATCTTGGCTTTATTCATGTAGGTTCTTTTTATATGTAGAAGATTAGTAGAACCTCCTGATTTAACACCTGTATTTTAGGTCTAGTAGTCTTCAGAAACTTTAGGTCACTTACCCCATTGATTTTTAAAAAGTTGATTATATGTTACTTAGCTAATATATATTTTATGTGAATATGTCTATACCTCCTATTTGTTACATTCATTTTATATGTAATAGAGTTTTAATTCAAATATATATGAATTGAAAATATAAATAAAATAATGTATTACTATTTCATTTGAAAATTTTGCCTCAAATGAAATCAGTTTGGTTTCTCTTTAATTTTTATCACATTTTAGGTATGTTGGATTCATGACATAATTCCATTCATTAGTTTTCTTCTAAAAATTATACCCATTTCCCCTCCTGAATTTTAACTTTAAATTATCCATTCTATTCTGTCCCGTATAACTGAACTTAACCATATTCACTCAGGGATGTTCTGGGATCACGTGCAAACATGCAGTAACCATTACACTTCTCCAAAGTTCATGCTGACCTCCACCTTGCCCACTTCAACTCTTTTTTTGTTCTTGCCTTGCCTGTACTAGTTCTGCCCTTCTTATACCACAAACCAGCTCCTGTTCTCCCTTTAGCCATTTTTAAGTACTCAGTTGTAATTTGCTGTTTTGACTTCAGCGTTGCCACCCTTTTTGCCTATTGAATTAGTACTTGAGGGCACTGAATGAGATATACAATGCTTTGGTTCTCCCTTTTTATGTTGCACTTGGAGGAAAAGACATGCACTGAGGTCATGTGTTATTCAGGCAAAATAAATCCTTAAAAGAATCCACATTGATGGGGATCTTGGAGGCCCATAAACTTGATTGGTCAACATACAAAGATTCAGTTTGTGTTCCATGAGCAGGCATACTATCTATTTTGATGGAGACTGATGTATAAAAATCCAAATATCACTTTAGTAATTTACAATCAGAAATACTATTCTTAAGAAGACTCTTGTAGTTTCTTCTCTCCTTATAATGCTAGGCTACACAGGAAGCCAGATGATAGAGAGTTGCTTACTAGGTTTGTTGGATGATCCACTATGGAGATAATAGGGTGTATATTTAGACTAATAGACATCCTACAACTGTGCACGCACCCAGCATCATGTGCTTTCCTTTAATGTGATAAATTAGAAGCTCCATGAAGGCAGAGAATTCTTGCTGCAGCAAAAACTATATATTTATGTTTATGTGTCTGGGCACTCCCTTTCCTGGGGAGTCGCAATGTGATTTTGCAGCACTTTAGGTCTATGGACATGTTTGCAGGTACTGTGCAGACTGCCTCCTCCTGTAACACATGCTCACTTCTCTTAGAGTACTCTGAAATTGATAAGATCATGCTTTCTTATGGCAACTTAAATAAATTTATTTTATTTTGAGGTCATAAATTTATTTTATTCTGATATTGGTATACATGTGTATAATCTCCTGAGTCATTTTGTTGGGAGGCTTACATTATCTCAAATTTTTATTTTCCTTAATTTAATCTGAAGTTAATTATAATTTAAGATTCGGGAGTATCTTATAGTTGGCAAAATGTATCTCTCCTAAAGTATACTTCTTGTCTGGTTTTCTTTTAGAGAAGAGTTAGATGAGAACTAGTGTTCTCATTTTAACTTTGCACTATTTAGATTTTATAGCTCATGATCTTTACACATTTTCTTCGTTATTTTTGAGGAGTTTTTAGGACACAAAGGTTGTTTCAGTAATCAAAATAAAATGATTAGAAATTCTAAGATCAACTTGTTTAGTAATCAAGTAACATTCCAAGTATCATTCATTTATTCATATGCTCGAATTTAAAATTATTAAAATCAAAGATACAACTTTAAAGAATAGAGTATCTCTTAATGAAGCAGTCTTCAACTAGGGTGAAATAATTTGTTACTATTTTATTGCTTTGTTTTGTCTACTTATGTGAAAAAGGTATATGATTTATATATACTTTTCACATTAACAGTGCTATAGAAGGAATGCTTTTCTTGTGATGTATGATCAGAATTCAGATATCATTTTAATGCCCAATAAATAAGTAAAAAGGTACATGAGTGAATAAAATGTCTCTAAATAATTACTTTTATATAATGCTTATTTAATAGCAAAATCCAAGTTAAGAATGTGACCAATGGGTAATGTGCTAAATAAAGGTATTTAAAATATAACAATTTTAACAATCTTCTTTTCTTCTTTCAAAAGTGATGCATTGTTATAGAAAATTTAGAATATATAAGACATTATGAGGAAAGAATAAAAATCCTACCAAAGATGGGGCATTTACCTATAATATTAAGGTTGTTTTGATTTTTGAAAAGCCTGTTGGAATATTTTAACAGTAAAACCAAGATTTCTATAACAGAAAGATTAAGTATGACTTTTCCTGTTATGTCAGAGTTTTGACAGAAGCCCAGAGGCTGAGGCTATCAGGTGCTGAAACAACACAGCCATGAAAAGAGACTGTGAAGCCTACTGTGCTACCATTAGCCTGTCATCTACTTGAAACTATACAAGATAAGGTTCACAATAATTTAAGAAATGGAAGATTGACAGAGGGGCTTTCTTCTGAGAGAGAGGTGTCAGAGTGGTATGATATTATTTCTGACCCCTCCTGATGGACTGGAGCCACATGAGTGGTAATTTGAGAGAAACACTCAGAGGTTGATGTGTATCCCTTCCAGTTTGGAGACAGATTGGGACTTTATTCATTCTGCTAGGCTTTAAAGGCAAGAGGCTATTTGAGCTGCTTTGGTGGCAGAGCAAAGAAAAAAGATTAGACTTATAGTTGGAACAAGCTGGACTTGTGCTATAACATTGGCCAGATGTGGATCTTTCAGAAAGCATTGACTGACTTGTCTTAGGAGGAGTTTTTTCCCAAGGGGCTCCCCTGTATGTGCAGTGAACCCCAATAGGGACAGTTTATGTAGGGTAGACTGCTATTTCTTTAGTAGTATTTCTTTACTGTATTGGTAATCCATATACAAATTCCATGGAAGATGTAGTCAACACTTGGATATCAGCTACATGTAGAGGACTGTGGCACCAGAGTATAACAGTAATGCTTGATTACAGCAGTTGTCTGCATCTGTCTCTCTTTCCTCTTCACTGTCTTCAGCCCTGAAGGTACTGGAGGAAACCTGATGAGTTGGCATGGTGGAGTGGAAGAATAAGGTGGGAAAATGGTGAAGATCTGTAGCCCTGTTCATCCACTATAGATTTGAGTGAGGTTCACACTGAGAAAGGGGAGAAACTTTTTACATAGTTAAGACTGGAGTTTTAATATTTTCTTTATCTTCAGAAAGAAACTTACCTCATGAGGCTAGATAAGTTATCTGAAAATTAGAATATCATACTGAGATGATATTACCAAAATAAATCTTGGAGAGAGAGAATGTTATTAAGCAGGTTAAAATCCAGAAGTCATAGGGAAAAAAGATGGCTACATTTGCTAATACAACAAAAACCTTTTGTGTGGTTAGTGAAGGATAGAGAGAGAGGGAGTAAACAAAGTTAGAAGAAATAAAAAACTGGAAGAAAATTTTTGCTGTGTATCAATAATGTGTAAAGAACACCTATGAATCATTAAGAAAAAGATGAATAACCAATAGGAAGAAATTTACTTTACGTGAATAGGCAGTTCACCCAAGAAAAATTATGAATGTCATACATCCATATGAAAAGACATTCAATTTCAATATGTAAATTAAAATAGATATGGAGAGCATTTTTTGTCTGTCATAATAGAGAAACTAAAGATTTTTGACAGTAAATGTTTGGTGAGGGTATAGAAATATATATCAATGCAAACTATTGCTAGTGTAATTCGGCAGTATCTATCAAAATAAACACTTGTATACCCTACTGATGTAACAGTTCCACTATTTTGAACCTATTTTATAAGAATAGCTTGAGTATATAAAGATCTATATATCAGGATGTTCTTGCATCACTGTGTGAAATGTCAGGAAATTTAAAACAAAAATATTTATCAACAGAGACATGATTAAGTAATTTGTAGTACAGTCATGCAGTTGATGGATAACACAGCTATTAAAACCAATGAGGTAGATCTGACTTAGAAAGTTACCTAATATTAAAAAGGATATAAAAGCATATGTATAGTATGAACCAGTTTTTGTTAAAGACAGTGTGTGAGTTTATCCTATGAATGAGTTGGTGCTGTATGTGTCTGCCCGTGTAAAGGAAAACCCTTGATGGATTCTAACCAAACTTGTAAAAGCATTTGCAGTGATCATCTTCCACTAGGGTTGGAGAAACTGGGGCAAGAACTTTCGTTTCCTTGTATACTTAAAAAGGAGTAGTGAGATTATGGGTGACTTTTTATTTTTGGTGTTTTTGTGTGTCTCAGGATAGCGTTTTTTGACCAAAAAAAAAAAAAAAGCGGCGGGAAGGGGAGCGGATAATGCAGTACAAAGAGCTAGGGGAATAGGAAGGGCAGCCATCTCGGATTACATCTAACTTCTGGAGTGGTGAGATGTAAATCATAGTGTAAACGATTGCTCCTTGACTGTAGGCTAAAATAATCCAGACTTTCTTCTGTTAAGTATAAGAAACTTGGAGTAGTTAATGTGAATAAGATAAGATCTCTAGCACTTCAGAGAGCTCACAGTTTAGTGGAGACAAAATGTATAAGCAGGTAAGAGGAGTACAATGTGATATATGGGCCCTGAGTATGTGCTAGAGTGCTGAATTATTGCCAGAAGCACAGTGTTGAAAACGCAGTACTCTGACTTACTGGAGTTAATGGGAGAGACCCTGGATTGTCATCAGCATCTTAGCTGGCAACCTAAACAGTGCAACAAGCATCTCCTACTGTGACTTTCTTTATCAAAGTTTTCAGTGTTGGTACCAGAAAATATCCCTTAAGAATAATGTTTTCTTAGCAGAAACAAAATCTGATGTTGTTCCTAACCGAGAAACACCATTTTTGCCTTGTTTACCAGGTCATTTTACCACAGTGCAGATGGCCTGATAACATGGACCACATTTCAATTAGGAAAAATAAAAACAAATCAGCAGAGCTAATAGTATGCTGTTTGCAAAGGTTTTAAATGTGACTTGGAATAGCACACAGATTCATTTTATATTCTTGTAGTAAATTGGCACTCATTTAATAATCCCTTTTATTTACAGAATTTAAAGTTTTGGAAACATCTGTGTAAATCTATGAATAATATAAATGTTCAGTTTGTGATCGTTGCCAAATAGTGTTTATTAAGCATTTACCTATGTGTTACAATGCTGGATGTCATAAATATCACCATAAATGAAAAATAGAGTTAGCCTGGTTATTTACCTCATGAAGGAGGTATGTTACTACATTAAAATATATGAAAAGTATGATTTTATATTTGAAGAATTTATGTGTTGTTCATCTGAGAGTTTATTACATAAACAGATTTCTTTTACTCTAAACAATTAGAGGACTGGATTTGATAACATTAAGTTATTTTCTGTTTTGCAAAGTTCTTTGATTCCTTCATTTACCAGGAAATGCCACTCAATTATAATTCCTGCTTCCAAAACCATTCAGTTGAAAACTTGGTATTTTCATCTTGTGTTTTTTTTTTTTTTTTGAGAGAAAGTCCCACTCTGTTGCCCAGGCTGGAGTGCAGTGGCACCATCTCAGCTCACTGCTGCAACCTCCACCTCCCAGGTGCAAGTGATTCTTCTGCCTCGGCCTCCTGAGTACCTGGGATTACAGGCACCTGCCACCACCCCGGCTAGTTTTTGTGTTTTTAGTAGAGACAGGGTTTCGCCGTGTTGACCAGTCTGGTGTTGAACTCCTGATCTCAGGTGATCTTACTGGCTCAGCCTTCCAAAGTGCTGGGATTACAGGTGTGAGCCACTGTGCCCGGCTGATATTTTTATCTGAACACAACTTTTCCAAAGTAATGTATTATCATTGTAGAAAATACAAAAAACAAAATGCAATCCATCCATAATTTCTCCAAGAGCGGTAACGGTTGTTAACATTTTTGGTTACTTTATTTTCAGTCCCTGATAATGAGATTGAAGACACTAACCTCAAATGGTTGTTGTGAAGAATAAATGAATATTACTTTATGTGTGTTGGCTGGCATATATATTTGGCAAAGCACCTAGCAGTACTAAACATAGGTGCATTCTTTAGTTATCTTTTAAGTGTCAGCCTTATTTTTGATATTATCTCTCTTTTATTTCAATAATGTCCAGATTATGTTTCAACTTTTTATTCTGAGGTTTGTTAGAGACCTTTAGTAACTATAACTTACAGTTAGCAGTATAAGGTACTGTTTGATTGGAGATACATTTGTAATCTAGTATTTCTTGTTACTATCCAATTTTCCACTTCAAGGAAAATTTTAATGTACATAGATATGAAAGTTAAGTCTGATAGAGTACTTCTCTGTAGAGAAGAGCAAGGAATACACATTTTCCCCTGAAATTAATAAAATTAATTATGGTCTGCTATAGATTGGTTTTCTTGTTCATGTGTGTAAAGGCATGTATAAAAACTTAACAATGAAGTTATCTTAAGAAGAGAGAAAAGATGGAGTGATAGTGAAAGACTCTGTTAAGGGGATAAAGGAGGAGAAACCTATGAAAGGACTGACCTGGTGCTACAGGTATACCCATATCTATAGGTACAGTGGAGAGAGGTAGAGAAGAATTAGATGAGCTAGTCTAGGAAGATCAGTTTAGGTAGGAAAACACAAAGTATCCTGCTTCAGGGCATTGACAGGTGCACATCGAGAAGAGATGTGTAGATTAGGAGGTTCCTGATCATTTATAAGAGCTACCATGAGAGAAGGCCCATGGGGAAGGTAACCAAATCTGTGGAGCTTTCTGAATTGAGTGTCTAGTGAGGAAGGGGGTTGGCAAATGTACCCCACACTGCTCAGATGTTTGGTGGTTAGCATTGAGGGATGAATTAGTAGCCTGATGGGAAGCAGAATTGAGGGAGGTTTGGGTGAGAGAGAGAGTGGTTGAAAGGTTTGTAGAAAAGGAGTCACTAGGGAGAAAGAGACTGAAGATAAAAGAGGCAAATAGGTATTGGGATTAGATTGATGGTTTAGGGTTAAAAGTTTTAAACATAAGGAATCACACATATTTCTCTGGGCAGAGAGATCAGGTATAGATAGAAGAAAACTTGTTTCCTTGACAAAGAGGAAATTTGAGTCAGCTTATACTGCAGAGCTTCACTATTATCAGTGAAGTAAGGGGCAAAGTTATGTATTCTGAGTAGAAGAGATTTCAGGATAGTTTTGAGAAGAGCTCATAGGTTTTGAAGAGGCATTGAAGGAAATGGGGTATGATAAAAATATCTGAAAGCTGTCTTGAGGGCCCATTTGAGATTGGAAAATGTAAACAAATAATTATGCGGAACAATGGTTCTTAAATTCTGTTCAGTGCAGGAACCTTTCTGAAAAATGGAGTCTTACACAGTCCTCCCTTGCCCCTGTATGTGAAAGATAAATGGGGAGCTATTCTCTTTGAAAAAGGATAGTGGGCCTTAGAAGCCATGGTCAACTCTCTTACAGTCAGTTCTGAATTATAGAACTCTGAGAAGTGCAATGTAGACTGATACTGTCTGTCCTGATGGGAGAGGAGTACAGTGATCAGAAAAGGAAGATAATGAAAGAGAAACTTTGGGATCAGCTTCTCCTTGGCTCCAAATAGATCAGAACAATCTCAATCTGTAAATAACACAATAGTGACTCTGAGATTAAGGCTAGTGAACAAACATGTAAAATGGGAAATATTTTCTGAAATTAAGTATTAACCATTGTATACATAACTTTTGGGTGAGTGGAAATGAGAATAAAAATTTTGTGTATTTAAGAAAAAGGAAACTTTGTCAAATGGAAATTCTAAGTGTATTACTGTGGTTCTTAGGAGTAATTTAAATAATAATGCCAATTATACATCAATTTTAAAAGCTTCCGCTATTGTGTATCAAGAAATAATTCAATTCCATTTCTCTCAAAATAAACCATGTAATGATATGTTCTTTGTATAAACATGTGGAGACTTAGGAACACTGACACGGGTAGTGAGAATGGAAAATAATTTATATAATACCAATTTTCTGGTACTGACATAAAAACTGCAGTGTATCAAACTCAACAATTCAGTTGACTAATACATGGCAGTGTTAGTCAAATTTCTTTGGGTTGTCAGTGATAGAAGCCTAACTTGAGTTAATCTGAGGAAAAAGGGAAATTTTATTGGCTTGAATATCTGGAAGGGAAGGGATAAGGTTTGGGATGACTAGAATTTTCTCTCCTCTTCCCTTGGCCTCTTTCTGAATGTTGATTTCCTTTTTGCAGACTGCAGAGTAGTTTTCTCCAAAAATTGAAAACCTGAAACTAAGATAAAACATAGGCATAATAATCTGTTTAAAAAAAAAAAAACTAAAACTGTTTTTATGTCAAATTAAGCACAGGCAAAAGACAAATAATAGATCTGGTAAAAAATATTTCTAATGACTTTGACAAAGACCTACTACCAATACTCTGCAGTGGGCTTTTAGGACTTGGCTAGAAAAAAAGACCAAAAAAAAAAAAAAAAAATCCAACAGAAAAGCCAAATCAAGAATGTAATCCTATTCACATTAGCCACAAAAAGAATAAAATACTTAGGAATACAGCTAACCGAGACGTGAAAGATCTCTACAATGAGAATTACAAAACACTGCTGAGATAAATTAGAGACAACACAATAATGGAAAAATACCCTGTGCTCATGAATAGAAAGAATTGATATTGTTAAAATGGCCATACTGCCCAAAGCAATTTACAGATTCAGTGCTATACCTATCAAGCTACCAACAATATTTTTCACAGAATTAGGAAAAAAAAAAAGTATTCTAAAATTTCTGTGAGCCAAAAAAGAGCTTGAATAGCCAAAGCAATTTTAAGCAAAAAGAATAAAGCCGGAGGCATTTCACTACCTGATTTCAAACTATACTATAAGACTACATTAACCAAAACAGAATGGTATTGGTACAAAAACAGACATATAGATCAATGGAACAGGTCAGAGAAGTGAGAAAGCCACACATCTGTAATCACCTGATCTTCGACAAAGTTGACAGTAACAAGCTAATGGGAAAGGACTCCCTATTCAATTAATGGTGCTAGAATAACTGGCTAGCCATATGCAGAAGATTGAAACTAACCTCTTCCTTATGCCATATGCCAACATCAACTCAGGATGGATTGAAGACTTAAATGTAAAACCTAAAACTACAAAAACCCTTATAAGAAAACCTAGGAAACACCATTTTGGACATAGGACCTGGCAAAGATTTCATGATGAAGACTGCAAAAGCAATTGCAGCAAAACCAAAAATTGACAAATGGGACCTAATTAAACTAAAGAGCACCTTCACAGCAAAAGAAACCATCAAGGGAGTAAAGAGACAACCTACAGAATCGGAGAAAAGATTTGCAAACTATGCATCCAACAAAGGTTTGATATCCTGAATCTAAAAGGAACTTGAATCAACAAGCAAAAAACAACCTCATTAAAAAATGGGCAAAGGACATGAACAGACCCTTTTCAAAAGAAAGCATACAAATAACCAATAAGCATGTGAAAAAGTACTCAATGTCACTACTCATTAGAGAAATACAAAGCTAAACCATAATGAGATACCATCTCATACCAGTCAGAATGGCCATTATTAGAAAGTCAAAAAATAACAGGTGCTGGCGAGATCGTGAAGAAAAAGAAATGCTTATACACTGTTGGTTAGAGTGTAAATTAGTTCAACCATTGTTGAAAACAGTATGGCATTTCCTTAAAGACCTAAAAACAACCACCATTCAGTCCAGCAATCCCATTACTGGGTATACACCCAAAGAAATATGAATCTTTCTCCCATAAAGACACATGCATGCACATGTTCATTGCAGCACTTTTCACAATAGCAAAGACATGGAATCAACCTAAATACCCATCCACAGTGGACTGCATAAGGAAAATGTGGTACATATATATCATGGAATACTACACAGGCACAAAAAAGATGAAATCATGATCTTTGCAGCAACATGGATGGAGCTAGAGGCCATTATCCTAAGCAGATTGATGCAGAAACAGAAAACTAAATAATGCTTTTATAAGTGGGAGCTAAACATTGAGTACACATGAACATGAAGAAGAGAACAATAGACACTGGAGCTTACTTGAGGGTGGAGGGTAGGAGGAGGGTGAGGATTGAAAGACTATCAGGTACTGTGCTCATTGCCTGGGTGGCAAAATAATCTGTGTGCCAAACCCCATGATACTCGGTTTATCCATGTAACAAACCGGCACAAGTACCCTTTGAACCTAAAATCAATGTTGGAATTAAAAAAAAAAAAACGGGCTAAGGATTTGAAAAGTCAATTCAGAAAGAACAGATTCAAATAAGTAAATATGTAAAGACTTACAGTATGGATATCCAAATTAAAGTCACCTTATCCCTACCAAGTATCTTTTTTAGTGGAGAAAAAATACCTTCATACATGGCTGTTGGACCTGTGATATAACATAGCATTTTTGATAAAGCTAGCTTAAGTGTCTATGAAAAAAGAAAATATACATGCTCCTTGACCCAAGAGTTCACTCCTGGAACTCTATGATATAGAAATAAAACCACCAATAGATGAAGACATACGCACAAAGATGTGTTTTCTGCAATATTATTTACTGCTATAAAACAGTTGGAAACAAAAGGAGATGGTGAAGTGAATTACCACTATTTATGTTATGGAGTAGTATGCCCATCTTAAAAAGAATGAATTTGAATACCAGATAACTTGAGGAACTTTCATAAGGTGAAAATTGAGAAAAGCAAATCTGCAGAAAATCATTAAGATGATGTGTGCATGCACACACCTATATAGGATTTTATCTGTAGGGAATAAAATGCAAAAGAGTATGTATACCAGGCTTTTAACATGGATTACTTTATGATGGGAAGGAGATAGAGAAACTAGGCAAAAAATTGTGCTGTTGTGGATTTATGAAAAAAAATCAGATATATATACAATCAAAGAAGTTAAGAGTTTAAAAATTATTTAGAAAACCATATTAAAAGGGTAATATAGATTTGGTTACTTTTAGGAATTATGACTAACGGATTTCAGAATGCCATATTTAAATTACAGTTTTCAAACTAAAGAAGTTGAGAAACATTAAAACTAATTTCTGGGCGTAGTTTGAAGATGGTAGATAGACTTATTGTGGAGGAAATTAGCTTAAGGTAATGGCATATCTAAGTCCAGTTGTATCTCCTCATCCTAGCAATGGGTCAGCTGTCTATATGTACATATCCATGGCTGCATCTGGCATTTAATACATGTTGGTTGGATAAAGAGATATGTTTATGCCTATTTCTCTAATATGTATACATATCAGACCTGTATATATTTGGCTTAATAAATGTTGGTTGAGTAAATGCATTGGAAGATGTAAATAGAGTCGCATTCAGTAAGAAAATAATTTTCTTTTCTTTTTTTGTGGGGGGAATAGGATCTCACACTTGCTCAGGCTGGAGTGCAGTGGCAGATCATGGCTTACTGCAGTTTCAATTCCTCATGCTCAAGCAATCCTCTCACCTTAGCTTCCAGAGTAGCTGGGACTACAGGCATACACCAATACAACATTAGGCCTGCCTAATGTTTTATTTTTATTTTTTGTAGAGATGGGTGTCTCACTGTATTGCTTAGACTGGTCTTGAACTCCTGGACTCAAGTGATCCTCTGACCTCAGCCTCCCAAAGTACTGGGATTATAGGCATAAGCCACCTCACCCAGCCATGAAAATAATTTTTTAAAAATGGAATTTAGAATACCAATTACATACTTTAATAAAAATGTATAGTTCCTTTTAGGAAAGATCTGTAATTCATTGTCACTTTGAACATTTTGGTTAACTTGATGATATTGAGATAGGTATGAAATCAGATTGATGATTGAGCAATCTAAAATGAATGTAAGCTGTTGCCAATTTAAGATGGAAAAAATAAATATCAGTTTGTTTTAGATTTTTAAGCAGTTTCAAATTCATTCGGCATTGTGCCATTTCTGATTTTCATAAGAACTTTAATTTCATTGAGGGCAGGGATTGTGTAATTTTTATATCCTCAGCCTGGAATGTAGCATATGAACTATAAGTTATTGATGAATAAGAGTGATTTATAACTACAGCATATCTCAAACACAAATTAGTCTAGCACAATATATCCTTCAGTGGTGTTCTAGATTCACTTTCTCTTTTGCATTCAGTGACATTGCACTGGTTGCTTGTAATCAGCCATCTGGGAGTATTTACATCACATAGATTGGCAAACAATATTAAACTGTTTTTCTGTTACTGAGAAATGGTTGTTAAACATTTATCAGCAACACCACTGTATTTAAGTATGAATCATGACCTGTGATATGGCGACTATAAAAATTAATTCATGAAGGTGAATATTACATTCTGTAATTTGTGATTTGTCTTCATCAGAAATTAGATACAACATTTATAACATATAGGATGTTTTTCTCACTTAAAAAATTTATTATTTTATTGATTATTGAAAATTAATCCATTAATCCAAGTGTCAATTACTCCATTTCCACTATTAGATTGGAGGGTGGTAGTATTTCAAGGATAGCTCAATTTACTTTTATGTTTAGTGAATGGCTTATTGCTTACGATACATGTTATTGAGTGCAAATGACACTAAAAAATTGTATTTCTGTGAAAGTCATACTATATTCTTGTATTTTCTTAGCCTGTTTCTAAAGAAATGATTTATTAAAAATGATATTTTATTTTGATATATATGATTTGTAGGAAATGTGTAGGTTTCTGCAGATCATCATGAATATTAATCATTCTGAAATATTTCATCCCAAACAATGATTAAATAATGGCTCTACAGGACCACTGTATTTTCTCCTTGGTTTTCCATTCAAAATTAGAAAGATATTTAATTACCTACTCACCCCAAACATTTTTCTGTTGCCCAAAGCTGTGATTGGTGTGCTTTTCTCTCCTGTTAGTAGTTATTTTAGTAGTTAATGACAGGACTTGGAAGATAGCATATTTGTGAACTATTCTGGGAATTTCTGAAAATTTTTTAAAGATCAACTCCAGAAATAAAAATTTGTTGATGAGTTGACATGGGTCAGGTCTCCAAGTCATGACATTTAGTTTGAAATACTGTAAAAGCAGTGTATCTCTTAGGTTAGTAGAATTGTTTCATCTGTCCCTTCCTCGTTCATTCATTCATTTTTCTTTTGACAAATATTGCTGTGTGTCAGGCACTGTTAATGGCAGTAGGCATATTATGATAAACAAAGTTGACTATGTCCCTATAGTAATTAGCTTACATTTTAATAGGGAAGTCAAACAATCAGTAAATATGTAACATAAGATCAGATTGGGGACAGAAGAAATTATAATAGTTGTATTGTGATAGTTGTATTTTTACTATTATTAATATAGGTATACCTTGTTTTATTGTGCTTTGCTTTATTGGTCTGCACAGATGCTGCTTTAAAAAAAAAACAAAAACAAAGGTCTGTGGAAACCCTGCATTGAGCAAATCTATTGATGCCATTTTTCCAAAAGCGTGTGTTCACTTCATATTTCTGTGTCACATTTTGGTAATTCTTGCAATATTGCAAACTTTTCCAGTATTTGTTTGTATATCTGTTATGGTGATCTGGGATCAGTAGTCTTTGATGTTACTTTTGTAATTGTTTTAAGGTGCCACAAACCACACCCATGTTAGAAAGTGAACTTAATAAATGTGTGTGTTGTGACTGCTCCATCGACCAGCTATTTTCTGTTTCCCTCTCCTTGGGCCTCCCTATTCCCTGAGGCACAGCAATGTTAAAATTAAGGCAGCTAATAACCCTACAATGACTTCTAAGTGTTCAAGTGAAAGGAATAATCCCATGTCTCTCATTTTAAATCAAAAGCTAAAAATGATTAAACTTAGTGAAGAAGGTATGTCAACATATTGAGATAGGCCAAAAGCTAATCCTCTTGTGCTAAACAGCCATGTTGTGAATGCAAAGGAAAAGTTTTTAAGGGAATTAAAAGTGCTACTCCAGTGAACATTGCAAATAATAAGAAAGCAAAACAATCTTACAGTCGATATAGAGAAAATCTGAGTGATTCAGATAGAAGATCAAACTAGCTGTAACATTCTCTTAATCCAGAGTCTATTCCATAGCAAGGCCCTAACTCTCTTCAGTTCTGTGAAGGTGGAGAGAGGTGAGGAAGCTGCAGAAGAAAAGTTGGAACCTAGCAGAGGTTGGTTCATGAGATTTAAGGAAAGAAACTGTCTTCATAGCATAAAAGTGCAAGGCTGAAGCAAGCAGCAAATGCTGGTGTAGCAACGGCAGCAAGTTATTCAGAAGGTGTGGCTATATTAAACAATAGATTTTGATGAGGGTGGCTACATTAAACAACAGATTTTCGATTTAGATGAAACAGTTTACATTTGAAAAAGATGCCATATAGGACTTTCACAGCTACAGGTAAGTCAATGTCTGGCTTTAATGCTTCAAAGGACAGGCTGACTCCTTGCTGGGGTAATGCAGCTGATAACTTGAAGTTGAAGCCAGTGCTCAATTACCATTCTAAAAATCCTCAGCCCTAGGAATTATGTTAAATCTTCTCTGCCTGTGCTTCAGAAATGGAAGAACAAATGCTGGATGGCAACACACCTGTTTCCAACATGGTTTACTGAAAATTTTAAGCCCACTTTTTGAGACCTACTGCTCAGAAAAAATATTCTTTTTAAAATATTTCTGCTTAATGACAATGCATTTAGTCACCCAAGAGTTCTGATGAAGATGTATAAGAATAGTAATTTTTTTTTTGAGATGGAGTTTTGTTCTTGTTGCCCAGGCTGGAATGCATGGTGCGACCTTGGCTCACTGCAACCTGTGCCTCCTGGGTTCGAGCGATTTTTCTGCCTCAGCCTCCTGAGTAGCTGGGATTACAGGTGCACACCACCATGCCTGGCTAATTTTTGGTATTTTTTAGTAGAGACAGGGTTTCACCATGTTGGCCAGGCTGGTCTCGAACTTCTGATCTCAGGTGATACACCCATCTCGGCCTTCCAAAGTTCTGAGATTACAGGCGTGAGCCACCATTCCTGGCCAGGAGAGTAATGTTGTTTTTATGCTTGTGAACACAATGTTCATTTTGCATCCCATGGATCAAGGTGTCATTTCAATTTTCAAGTCTTAATTAAGAAATACATTTCCCAAGGCTATAGCTGCCCTAGATAGTGATTCCTTTCATGGAAAATGTTATGAATAAGATCCACCATTCTTGATGCCATTGACAACATTTGTAATTCATGGGGGGAGGTCTAACTAGGAACATTAACATGAGTTTTGAAGAAGTTGACTTCAACTCTAATGACTTTGTGGGGTTCAACACTTCAGTGAAGGAAACACTGCAGATGTGGTGGAAATAGCAAGAGAATTAGAATTAGAAGTGGAGCCTGAAGATGTGACAATTGCTGCAATTTTATGATAAAGCTCAACAAATAAGGAGTTGCTTCTTATGGATGGGCAAAGAAAATGGTTTATTGAGACAGAAATGACTCCTGGTGAAGATGTTATAAACATTGTTCAAATTATTAAATAAAAGATTCAGAATCTTCCATAAGCTTAGTTGATAAAGTAGTATTTGTGATGACTGACACCAATTTTGAAACAAGTTTGAAAGTAAAATGCTATCAAATAGCATTGCATGCTACAGAGAAATCTTTCATGAAAGGAAGAGTCAATTGATGCAGCAGACTTCATTGTTGTCTGATTTTAAGAAATTGCCACAGCCACATTAATCTTCAGCAACCACCACGCTGATCAATCAGCCACCATCAACATTGAAGGCAAGACCCTTCACCAGCAAAAATATGACTTGCTGAAGGCTCGGATGATAGTTACCATTTTTAGGCAGCAAAATATTTGAAAATTAACATATGTATGTTGTTTTAAGACCTGATGCTGTTGCTCATTTGATAGACTGCAGTATAGTATAAACATAACTTTTCTGTGTACTGTGAAACCAAAAAGTTCACGAGTCACTTTTTGTAATATCTATCTACTTCATCATTCACGATTTGTAACTGATCCTGTAATACCTCTGAGGTATGCGTGTATTTTTGTTCAAGTTCCTTCTTAGTACCACAGAACTTGAGAATCTGACATGTTCATCTTTTCTACTAGCACAGATATCCTTATTTATTCATGATGTTCATGAGGGGATGTGCTTGATAGATATCAGAATGTAAAGGTTTAAAGGTAATTGGAAGGAAATAGTATACAGAAACACTGATGTAAGTAGTAATCATAAAAAAACTACTCTGGAAAGAATTACCCAGCAAATTGGTAAAATTCCCAAGCATCCATTTCCAGAGCTTAACAGGAATTTTGCAGGTTTTGTTCATTTTTGTATTTTTAACATGTAAAACACTGCTTGCTTATAATAGATGTTCAGCAAATGTAGAATGAATAAATGAGTGTAAGTATCTTGTTTTAGCCAGTAGCCCTAATATGGTTTTAATCAAGGAAGGATTACAAAAAGTTTTGTAATGGATTTTGAGTTTCTATCTTCTGAGATGCATATAAAGATAAACCCAACATTTATCTTACTCCCAAGGAGTCTTTAATCTTGTAGTCATAAAATGTATAAATATGTCACTGAAACAAGGTAGAAGTAATTAAGATAAAACAGGGGAAATAAATCTAAGGTAGGAATTTGAGGGTCAGCACTATCTCCTGCTGAGGGGGTTAGAAGAGGTTTTGTTGGGAAGGAACAGATAGGATTTGAACATTTGGAGGTGGGGGTGTAGGCAGTAAAGATGTTTGTATATAGGGAAAATCATGGTATGCATAGCTGAATTGGAAAGTTTTTTGTTTTTTTTTGTTTTTTTTTTTCCCTCTCTGGAGTTAAGCTCTCATGTAAGAGAACCATGGGATATGAGGTTGGAAAGGTAAGTTTTGGAAAATTTTGACCTTTTTTAGATAGTAGAAAGTTGAATATTTTTGAGAAGAGTGAAATTGTTTGAGAGAGGCTCCTGTGTGTCTATTGACAGGAAATAGCAATTCTCCCTATATTTCGTCTTTTAAGTTCCTTGAAGTCAGATGTGTTTAGTTTCCTTCTTATGTGTGGAGGTGATGGGTGTTGTGGGGAGGGGCGTGTTTTGTGATCAAATATAGCAACTTTTTCCAGCTGTTTCTTTCTTGATTTTTTTTTTTTAATATTATGATAGAACTGAGAAGATGTATCTTTTATTCATGTCCACCTGAACGTGCCTCCTTGTCTCTGTAACCTTATAAGCCTCTGGATAGGCTCACTGTTGCTTGAGTATATTTCTAACATACAGCTTTTTTTTTTTTTTTTTTTTGAGACGGAGTTTCGCTCTTGTTACCCAGGCTGGAGTGCAATGGCGCCATCTCGGCTCACCGCAACCTCCGCCGCCTGGGTTCAGGCAATTCTCCTGCTTCAGCCTCCTGAGTAGATGGGATTACAGGCACGCGCCATCATGCCCAGCTAATTTTTTGTATTTTTAGTAGAGACCGGGTTTCACCATGTTGGCCGGGATGTTCTCGATCTCTTGACCTTGTGATCCACCCACCTCGGCCTTCCAAAGTGCATACAGCTTTTTAAACTTGACTTCCAATCAATTTTGCAGTGCCATCCTGTTTGTGGGTTAAAGTCTCCTTTCCTTAGTATGAGGTAGGCATTTTTCACTTTCTTGTTCTTGTGTGTTTTGTGCTTTTATTCTCTTCCTTCCTATAAAACCTGTAATATGGGCATATAGCTCCTAAAACACACCAGCTCTTCCACCAGATTCTGCCTTGGCCCATATTGCCTTTGTTATTCTGCTTTCCAATCCTGGTCTTTTAAGTCCTGGTTCTTGTAGGATCTCTGCTGGGAAGCTTTCCTGACCTTCTAGGCAACAATTAGGATATCTTCCCTTCTGCTCGCAGAGACTAGGTTCATGTGTAGGCTCCCTTACTTTTTAACTGTTTAGATGTTCTTACTCAGCTGATGATGAGAACCTCATGGGCAGAATTTTCTTATTTCTTTTTGAGTTCCAGTAGTTATTATAACAGTAGATAATAGATACTTATATGGTTATTGAATGTATCTTTTAGGTGAATAGCTGGGTTTTTACAGAATATCCTAGAAATTATGAATTTATAAAATCACTATATATAATTTTATATATTATTAAAATTTAAAATTTTCATGTTTGTGAATTTTCTTAGCATGGTAATTTAGTAAATTTAGGTCTATTATCCTTTTTACCCTCCAGTGTATTTAGGAAGTATTTATACATTATCTGTTTAGAACATAATAGTGCCCAGGATTCTGGGACATATTAAAGGCATTATGAGACATTCTGTCCAGTTAGTTACAGGGAGAATGAAATATAAACAAATGAACAACAAAACTCTTTTGGTTGGATTTCAGTTGTTTCTCATTTTGATCTATTCATTTGTCAAGTTGTTCCCTTACCCTAACCCGCAAACTGTGGGTCAGTACTTTCTTCTTTTGCTTTACTCTATAAACCGCACAGCTTTAAAAACTGTTAGTTATAAAAGAGAGTATTTGCTTATTGTGACCACAATGCAGGCGTTTTCCCAGTGTATTTCAATTTTGCATCTTCTTCTACTCCATAACCACTGTGAGCATTTTATACTGAGGAAACCAGAGGCTAAAGTCCCATAACGGATCTTAGTGGGACATGATCCAATGATCTAAAGATTTTGGTTTATCCTCGCTACTATTTATTTTTTGCCAGTATTTGGCTCATACTATTATTTATATGAAAAATAATCTAGAAAGTGAATTAGATTTTAGTTCTATTTATGTTTTTAAGCTTTTTACTAATATAAACAGATTACATTTATAGGCTAGCTTGTACGTATGAAGGGGCAAGGTGATGTTCTTCCAAAAATCAAGAAAAAGAAAGAAGAAAAAGAGGAAGACAGACTTAAAGTATAAATGTAACAGTGACACTTGAAGGTAGTACTCTGAATTGTGGAGGCAAATAATTGTGCAATTACCTGGAGGGATTGAAAAACAAATTGTCTAATTTTAAAGACTAGAACAGCTGGTGTTTTCTTGTCCCTCCTCCCCTTTTGTTGGTAAATGCCCAATGAAGTTTTGTTGTGGCTTTTCTTTTTATATAAACATAATCAACACAATAAAGACGATAATGAACAAATGACTAACAGCATCAGTGCATTTTTTAAAATCTGTTCAGATGTGCTGAACACATCTTCATCCTTCACTGAACCATCAAATAGAGGCTGGCAAATTAGAACATCCATGTTTATTTAATCAGCTCCCCCACCCCCAACTTTGGGCTGCTTTAAATCTTTAAATCACAATTTGTTTTTTAGGTGAGATTAAACATTTGCCAGTACTACAGGTACACTGAAGTTGCTAAATAAGAATAAATGGTCCTGTCTGACACCATATGACCTTTCCATGTAATTTTGTTGTTCAGAAAGGAAACATATAATGATAATCTGTGTAAAGTATTTTAAGTGACATGCTTAAAAACCTGAATTAAGGATTTCAGAAGAATTAGATTTGAATGTACCTTATAAATAGCATAAAGCATAAAACATTTGTAAATTTATAAATAGTTGTCTAGTACTTTTAGATTATGTTCATATAGTAAAATCCACAAATCTTAAGGATACCACTCGATAAATTATCAATGAGTAAACACACCTATGTAATCGGTACCTAGCTGGAGAAATAGGATAAAGCCCACAAACTCAAATGTTTCAGGTACTAGCCTTCCTCCTCTTCAAGACAGCGTCACTTCTGGCTTCTAACACTAAATATTAGTTTCTTTTTATATTTTATAAATGTTTTTTAAGTTTGTATTTTTTAGTTTTGTAACCATTAATAAATTTTTCCTGAACATATAATACATTTATAGAACATGTAAATCATACTTTTTATACATATCATATTAACAGTTTTTAATCTAATATTTTAAATTTTATTTCAACAGGTTTAGGGGTACAAGTGGTTTTTGGTTACATGTATGAATTGGATAGTGGTGAAGTCTGGGAATTGGTGCACTTGTCACTCAGATAGTGTACGTTGTACTCAATAGGTAATTTTTCATCCTCTAGTGCTTATTATGCCACTCTGTATGCCTTTGTATATACATAGCATAGCTCCAACTTATAAATGAGAACACGCAATATTTGGTTTTCAATTCCTGAATTCTACTTCACATAGAATCATGGCATCCAGGTCCCTCCAAGTTGCTGCAACATACGATTTTGTTCTTTTTTAATGGCTGAGTAGTTATTACAGTGTGTGTATATATATACACGCACATACACTGACACACACCACATTTCTTTATCCACTCACCAGTTGGTGGGCAGTTAGGTTAATTCCATATCTTTGCAATTGTGGATTGTGCTGTGATAAACATACATGTCCAGGTGTCTTTTTGACTAAGTGACTTGTGGAACTGCTGGATCAAATGGTAGATCTACTTTTAGTTCTTTGAGAAATCTCCCTACTGTTTTCTGTAAAGGTTGTACTAATTTAAATCAGCAGTGTATAAATGTTCCCTTTACATTACATACATGCTGATATTTGTTATTTTTTGGCTTTTTAATAATGATCATTCTAGCTGAGTAAGGCAGTATCTCATTGTAGTTTTAATTTGCATTTCCATGATGATTAGTGATGTTGAGCAATTTTTCATTTTTTTTGTCCATTTTTATATCTTCTTTTGAGAAGTGTCTATTCATGCCATTTGCCCACTTCTTAATGGGATTGTCTGTTTTGTTTCTTGCTGATTTGAATTCCTTTTAGATTCTGGATATTAATTCTTTGTCAGCTGCATAATTTGCAAATATTTTCTGCAATTTTGTAGGTTGTCTGTTTTTGCTATGCAGAAGCTTTTAAGTTTAATTAGGTCCCATTTATTTATTTTTTCTTTTTGTTGCATTTGCTTTTGGGGTCTCACTCATAAATTATTTACCAGGGCTGATGTCCAAGAGTTTTTCTTAGGTTTTCATCTAGACTTTTAATGATTTCAGGTCTTAGATTAAGTCTTTAATGTATTTAAAGTTAATTTTTATATATGGTGAGAGATAGGGATCCAGTTTTATTCTTCTACATGTGGCTATCCAATTTTCTCAGCACTGTTAATTGAATAAGGTGTCCTTTCCCCAATTTATGTTTTTGTATGCTTTGTTGAAGATCACTTGGTTTTAAGTATTTGGCTTTATTCCTGCATTCTCTATTCTGTTCCCTTGGTCTATACGTCTACTATTGTACCAGTACTATGCAGTTTTGGTTAATATATCCCTGTTGTGTAATTGGAAGTCAGGTAATGTGATGCCTCCAGATTTGTTGTTTTTGCTCAATATTGCTTTGGCTATTCAGGTTCTTTTTTGGTTCCATAAAAATTTTAGGAATGCTTTTTCTAATTCTGTGAAGAATGGGGTTGTTATCTTAATAGGAATTGCATTGAATCTGTAGATTGCTTTAGGTAGTTTGGTCATTTTCATGATATTGATTCTTCCAACTGAGGAGCACGGGATCTATTTCTGTTTGTGTTGTTTGTGATTTCTTTAACCAGCATTTTCTTGTTCTCCTTGAAGAGATCTTTTACCTCCTTGGTTAAGTATATTCCTTGGTTTTTTATTTTTATTTTGTAGCTGTTGTAAAACAGCTACAAGAAAAGAGATTGAGTTCTTGATTTGATTCTCGGCTTGGTGGTTGTTGGCATATAGCAGTGCTACTGATTTGTGTACATTGATTTTGTAACCTGAGACTTTACTGAATTCATTGATCAGATCTAGGAGTCTTCGTTGTAAGATAACATCATCCACAAACAGAGATAGTTTGACTTCCTCTTAATACCATTTATTTCTTGCTCTTGCCTGATTGCTCTAGCTAGGACTTCTAGTACTATGTTGAATAGAAATGGTGAAAGTGAGTATCCTTGTCTTGTTCGAGTTCTTAGGCAGAATTAAAAACTTTTTTTAATTGGGCAAAATTTAAATAATATAAAATTTATCATTTTAAAGTACACAATTCAGTGGCATTCAATATCTTTACAATGTTAATGCAACTAGCACTACCATCTAGTTCCAGCACATTGTTACCAACCCAAAAGGAAACTTCATATGCTTTAAGTAGTAACTCCCTATCTCTTCCAGTAGATTTGGCCAGTAGAAATCTCTTCAAGCTAGTTCCTTTGTCTTATTTTGTACCTATCGTTCTTTGAAATACTTCCTCATTATCTTGCACACTTTCTTCCAGGATCATCTGGTACTGTACTGTTCTATACCCAGCCTTGGAGTCAGGCATTTATCCAAGGATCCCTGCTTCCTCTTAGTTCCTTTTAGTGGAGAATGTTATTTAGAATCCAAGATCTGGATGCTAGGTCTTTTAATGGTATATCATCTGGGCCCTTACAGACAGAGCTAGGGGGAAAGAAAAAAAGATACACACACACACACACACACACACGTGTATATTTACATGTATTTACATGTATGTGATACACATATATATGTACATGAGTATATGCATGTATAGAAATATATGTAGATCCGTATATAGAACACACATGATATGTGTATACACATGCCCATCTTTATTTCTCTTCTCATCTATCTGTATCTCTCTATCTGTAGCCCTCTGACTCTCTCCTTTCTCTGCTTCTATTTCTCCATCTCTCTTCACTCTCTATATAGATAATACCTTATAGCATATAATATATAACATATATAATAAATAATAGATAATACATGTATTATATATATATTAAACCTCAAGTTCATGTTGATAATCTTCAGTTAAAGTGTAACATTACAGGGTTCATTCTATCCTTCCATATTTTCATATTCTTATTTCTCTGATATTACTCATTTGAAATACAATTCGGTTTCTTGTGTTTGGATTAATTTTAGGATTTCCTTCCACCCTTTGATATTATATTTATCATTTAGAGTATATGAAACCTTAACATAGTTCCAAAAGTCATAACTCTATAGAGAACTATACTAAAAGAGTCAGAACTTTAAAAAAAATACCTATGCAAAAAAAGTTGTTGCTTAGTCTCTTTTCTCTGGAAATTTCCCCTCTCTTCTCTGGAAATTTCCTCTCCTATTTTGTCTACTATATTCCCATCCATCCTGAAGGTATATGGAAGAGTTAAGGTATAAGGAACAGTTCCTTGTTCCTTCCTGTGCCTTTTTGTACAAATGAGGAAATATGTGTATTTTTAAATTTCTTTCTTTCATAAGCATAAGGTAATATACTGTAGATTTTTTTGGCATGTTTTCTGGTTACTCAAGATTTTCAGGATATGATTTTATGAGCTTATAGAGATACTGTCTTTTTTTTTTTAATAATTGCATGCTACTCCATTATGTGTTCCATCTTGGTTTGTTTAAACTAGTATTCTCTGGCTATGGGAGAAACAGTTGACTGTTATGTATAGTATATCCTTTTTGAGGCTTAAGAGCTAAAGGAATTCTTCAGTTTTGGTCATGGTAAGCAAGTAGAAGTGTTATAACACTGGAGTATTGCATTCAGCAGTTGAAGCAACACTTCTTAAATATGTAAAATAGTCTAAATAATCAAGTGTCTTATTGAAGGCAATGGGCCAATGCAAGAAAGCTTTTCCATTAGAATAGAGATCAATGCTGGTTAAATATTGATGGATAATAATAGAATGTTGTGTGTCAAATTTCTTCTGTTATTTCATGTTAATTTCTAACTGTCTAAAATTAGTATTAGATCATTATAATTATTCTTTATAGAGATATTTTAGAAGTGAAAAGGGGGGGAAATAGCATATTATTTGTACTTTATCTTTTTTTAGTAAAATATGGTTAGTAATTTTAAGCTTTTTAATGTACACTAAAACCAGCTTCCAAATTATAGGCAGAATTTTTGGCACGTAATGATACTCATTAAATGTTTGTTTAAAAAGCCAAGTAACTCTTGAAGGGAATTCCTTGCTAAACTTTATTTTGGTGGTGAATGCACCTTTCTGCAATATTCTTCAGCTTTCATAGTTTCTACAATGAATTTGCATAAAATTATCTGTGAATAACAGATTTTATTGGCAATGGAGATCTGTTTATATATGTTCTGAAAATGAGTTATTCATACAGCAGTGACAGCTAAGTGTTTCTGTTGATCAGTGACATTAGAGATGCTTGAAATCATTTGAAAAATGTAAGGAAATTGTCGCAATGCATTTTAATAGTAATATGCATGATAGTAATTTAGATTATAATTACCCTCTTGGCAGCAACTGTGCTTACCCTTGTTTTGTACTGTGCTGACTCTGCTCTTTTCTTAAAATATTGTTCCTATCAGTGCAAACTATTTCCTTAAATAGTCTTGACATTTCATATCATCTCATTCTTCTTCACAAGTCTCATCACCTGAGTACGTACTAGGAATTCAGAAATTGTAAAACCAAAGATTAACATAAATAGAAACCTACAGGCATAGAGATAGACACATATACCCATGTAAGAGTGCGTATAACTCTGTTATCACTATGAGAATGTAAGCTTTTTCACTATTTAGGCTTTATGTAGATAACATTTTTCTGTTTTATGTAATTTACTTGCATAAAATTACAAAGTAAATGTTATGGAGAAGGATCTAGAATCTAGTAACTGCACATAAAAATTAAAGTTTCAACCTATTCTTACAGTTTTCTGATATTTTGATATGTTGATCTCTAGAGGCTATATATTATGGGCCTTCATGTTAAAAAATACTGGTTTTCTCTATAGGTTTAAGTGTGATTTAAGATTAAGCTATCACCAGCAGTTGAAGATGTTGCATGGTGAGTTTTGGTGTAGGATACTGTCTGGGAGAAATAAGGTATTGTTTAGTGAGTTGAATAACAGTCTACAGTGACTGGAGTCGTGTTTAAGAATATAATTTCTGACTCCTTTGATATCACAGATAATCTAGGCAAACTTTTGCTTTAAGCAACTACCATATGTTAGATACTTTATTAGGCAAATAAAGACAAGTCACTGTCCTGACTGATACGGGCATTATGCTGTATCACCTTCTTTCAGAATGTGCAGACTTTCTATATTTAGTTTCTTTTATGTTTATTATCTTAAAATCTGGTCATTAGTAAATGGTAGATTCTTCATGGTTGTATAAAACTATTCAGTTATTTCAAAAATAACTGTTAGCTAGAAATTCAATGTATTTTTGCCATAGAAATGGTATTCCAAATACCATCTAAATATGATTTACAGACTTCCTTTCCAAATACCATTTCTATGAAAGCAAACAAATGAGATAGAATAGTGAGTCAGTGTACACTGAATAAATGTTACACCTGAACTGAGATGAAATGTAGTCATTCAGGTAGGGACAAAATAATCTTTTCAAGACAGGTCAAAGGAGAGGGTTACTATTGCCCATAATCATTACCCAGCAAAAGAAAGCGTGTTTAGTTGTAGACAAACAGAAATGGTAAGGGAAATAAGTATGGGAAAGGCTACATTACTTTTTATACCTTAGAATACATTTAATAAAGAAAATGATAAGAGGAATCTATGTATTTTTCTTTCTATCCTGCATTTGATATTTTAGAATAAACTTTGCTAAGGGATTTAAAAATTATATTGGATAAATATCCTTCTAATTTTTGTGATGTCAGGCAGACATCCTTATCTCACTAATGTGTTTTGATACCACAAGGGATAAAGCTTTCTAAGTATTTTCATCTTCATGGCTAATGGACTTAGAGATATGCAGCCGCGAGTATCCTTTCCCCCTCTCCCTCTACTTTCCTCTTCCTTTGAAGTTATGTAAAATGAAATACAAACAGCTGTTCTTAAAAGGAGTATTTCTGATTGTTCTTGTAATACATTATTTTCTCCCCTCAATTTCCTTTCTTTTATACCTGTGTTTGGATAGTAATATAATAATAAGTAGTTAATTGTATTGAAAAATAATCTCTCTCATCTATTTCTTATGTCTTTACTTTGGAGTGTGTGTGTGTGACTTATCTTATTCTTTCTTATTATTTCTTTTCTTTCTTTCCTTTTTCTTTTTTTGAGATGGAGCCTGGCTCTGTCTCTCAGGCTGGGGTACAGTGGCACGATCTTGGCTCACTACAACCTCTGCCTCCTGGGTTCAAGTGATTCTTCTGCGTCAGTCTCCCAAGTAGCTGGGACTACAGATGTACACACTACCACACCTGGCTGGTTTTTGTATTTTTAGTAGAGACAGAGTTTCACTATGTTGACCAGGCTGATCTTGAACTCCTGACCTCAGGTGATCTGCCTGCCTTGGCTCTTATTTTAACCCTTAGTCTATGTATACCTTCCATTTTATTATAACTTCATTCATTCACTGAATGCCATTCACTTTGCAAAGGACTGGTGACACAGTGATGAATTAGGCCGAAGCAGACACTGCCCTGCTGGATGTATTCTAGTAAAGAAGATGGCATCACACAGAGATGCTGTCATGTATGACAGACTTCTTATACCTTGAAGACTGGAGTACCTAGTTGGTTGCTTTTCCTTATGCTACTACCACCTCCATCATCCCTAATGATTTCATTATTCACATAGGTGATCTGTCCGGCATTCCACTTTCTCATTTACTTGACTTTATCACTCCTAGTGAACTTTGTTTTTTCACCCAGTCTCAGCTACCTGGGACAGTAAAATACCACTTCTAAATATGATTTACAGACTTCCTTTCCTGAGCACTGTGTATCTTGCCTGCTTACGTAGTATCTTCACTTTTAGAATTCTGTAACCCCATTGACAATTTTGATCATTTGACTCTACATTTTTCATGTTTGTCACTTCCCCATTCCTGCCACGCCCTTACTTCTCTCCTTATCTACTTAAGACCCTCAAATGTTTACTCTCACACAAACCATCAGTTCGTTTGCCTCTTTGTTCCTATAAACTCTGCCTTTGGTTAAGTTTGCCCCCCTCCTCTGCACGTGCACCTCAGCACGCATGCATCTGGGAGGAAGCAGGTAGCTGCTACACTGACTAGTTTTTTTTGAATGACCACAGTTAACAAGAAAGCCCTTAACAGTGCTCAGATATCCTACCACATTACCCTTTTTATTGCATTTCTTTACTTCCTAAAAACAATTTCCTACCTTCAACTCGGTGTTCTCACTTTTAGTTTATTCCTACCTTCAGTTTGGTGTTCTCACTTTTAGTTTATTATATTGCTGCTTTTATCACTAAGAATGTTGATGTAATCAGAATAGAACTGCCATAGCTCACTTTCTAATCACCAGATCTGACAGTGCATGAGAATCTGTTCTCTTAAACCCTGCTTTTGCTCTTTTTACAGTGATAAACTTTCCTTCCAGCTGTATAAGGTCAGTCTCTCTCCTTGTATTGCAGGGCACATCCTCTGTCATCTACTCAAGTGGTTTTTCTTTGCTGTTTTTTCTGCGTCTGTACCTGCCTCCCTGCATCATCAGTTTTGTTTCCTTTACTTGGCCATTCTCATCCACATGCAAACATTACCATATTTTTTTTTCTGCCCGCTTCCCAAAAATTACACCCCAGGATTCCCTCTAGCTACTGCCCCAGTTCTTATCTCCCCTTTACAGAAAATCTCCTGAGTTGTCCATTCTTCTTGCTTTTCTTCTTGAATTTGTGTTCAGGCTTATCCCTAATCCACCACTACAGCTAGTCTTTTCAAGGTCACAGTGATCAGTAGACAACATTCATTTACTTGCTGAGGACAAAAACCTGGGCATATTTTCCAAGTTTACTTTTTCATATTTACATATAAACTATCATCCTCCTATCTGCTCTACATTGAAAATTTACTTTCATATTGAGGACATCTAATGCTCTCCATCCCCATGTCTTATGCCAGGCTACCAACAGCTCTTGACCAGACAATGCAGTAGTCTTCTAGCTGATGTCTTTGTTTCATGTTTTGCCATGTATACTCTGTTAACACATAGTAGTTAGAAAGATCCTTAAAAAAAATGTTTATTTCATCTTATACTTTCTATACTCAGAACTCTCCAATACTTACCCATCCTGCTCAGAATAAAACCTGAAGTCCTTACCATGGTTTTCCTATCAGGGGCTGGCAAACATTTTTAAATGGCCAGACAGTAAATATTTTAGGCTTTGTCACATATGGTCTCAGTTGCATCTGCTGCTGCTGCTGCTGCTGCTTCTGATTCTGATTCCTCCTCCTCATCCCCTCCTCCTTCCTCATTCCTTCTGCCTCCTTTCTGCTTCTCTTTTCTCCTCCTCTTTCCTCCTCATCCTCCTTTTTCATTCTCTTCCTCTTCTTTTTAACAAGCATTTTGAAAATGTAAAAATCATTCTCATCCCAAAGATCATACAAAAACATTTGACCCTCAGGCTATAGTTTTTCAACTGCCTGCCTACAAGATTGGAGTCCCCCCTTTTTCTGTCTGCCCTTGTCATCTGTAACTCTTATCGTGTTCACTTAGTCTTTTTACTGTCCTCTAAATATGCCAAGTTCATTCCTTCCACAAGGTCCTGTATTTTCTCTTCTGGTTGCTTGAAGTTCCTTTTCTCAGTTTTTCCATATCCTTGCCTCTTCATTCTGGTCTCTGCACAAGTGATATTTTCTTTCTTTCGGTCTTTTCTTTTTTTGAGACACAGTTTTGCTCTGTTGCCGAGGCTGGAGTGCAGTGGTGCGACCATGGCTCATTGCAACCTCAAACTTTTGGGCTCAAGTTATCTTCCAACCTCAGTCTCCTAAGTTTCTAGATCTACAGGCATGCACCACCATGCTGGGTTAGTTTAAAAAAAAGTTTTTTGGGTTGGTTCCAGGTCTTTGCTATGTGAAGGGGAGGAAGGCAGCAAATCACACTGCCACGTATGCACCTATGCAACAACCTTGCATGTTTTTCACATGTACCCCAAAACCTAAAATGCAATAAAAAAAAAAAAATTTAGTTTTTCAACATCTACACCAAAATTTACATATCAGTTTGAGGTAACAACACCTTAGCAATAGTAGATGTTCTAATTAACAAGATGGTGCATGTGGGTGTCTGTGTGTGTATGTATATGTATGTGTATATATACATATGTGTATATGTACATATCTAATATATCTATATCTATCTAAAAAAAAAAAAAAGTTTTTTGTAGAGATGGGGTCTCACACTATATTGTTCAGTCTGGTCTCAAACTCCTGGCATCAAACACTCTTCCTGCCCCAGCCTCCCAAAGTACTGGAATTACAGGCATGAGCCACTATGCTTAGCCTCACAAGTAGAGACTACTTCCCCTATCATTCACTCTCTTTATTCTGTCTTCCCCAGCTAAGTGGAGGGTACCATGTTTTGGCTTAGACCAAAGTCCTAGGACGTATCTTTGACTTTTATTTCGCTCCTGTGTCTACATCATCTAAATTGCTTGGCACACAGTAGGTGTTCAATATATCATTTAAATAATAAGTAGTATTGAAAGTTATTTTAATACAGAGTAAGAGTTATGAAAAATGAATCCATAGATTGGAGGAGGGGACTCATTGTGTGGCTCACGAGCAGCCTCCTGTGGGAAGTCACTCTCAGCTCAGGTCTAACCAATGTTTAGGAGTAGGCCTGGGTAAGGGGTGTAGTAGTGGTGGTGAGGGTTTGGGTAAGGGGGGAGTATTTTAGAGGCAGGATTCTGAGGTGCAAATGCAGAATCCTTGAGGCAACAAACTGTTTCCAATATGGCTGAAATAATTATCGTTAGCTAGTGAATTTAGTCTTTCTTTCCCAGCGTTTTTTTGGTTAGATTTATTTGCTGCCCTATTTAAAATGTTGCCTCCTTTTATTCCCATCCTCTGGCCGAAAACACCAAAAATTAATAGCTCTAGCTCTGCTTCTGTGCCTGAATTTTAATGGCTCCAGAGAAAAGATTGACAGGTTAGTTTTGGTTTTTCATATAAATAGAACCATCCACTGTGTATTTTTTGTTTGGCTACTTTAACTTAGCATAATTTTTTGATTCCTCTATCTTGTTGCATTTATCAGTAGTGAATTCTTTTTATCGCTGCACAGTATTCCATTGTGTGGTTATACTATAATTTGTTGAGGAATACTTGGGTTGTTCTCAGTTTTTGGCTATTAAGAATAAAGGCGTTCCATACATCATAGATTGTTTTCATTTTTTTAATCCTGCTTAACACCTAACTGTGCAATTGCTGAGTAATATGGGCAATGTATATTTAACTTAAAAGAAACAAACATTTTTCAAGGTGACAGTATCATTTTATATGTCCACCAGTAATGTAGAAGAGTTCGAAGAGTATCAGATTCTCACCACTCTAGGAGACTACTATAGGGACTATGTAGCACTCCCTCATTTGTGGTTTTAATTTGAATTTCCCTGCTGACGAAATTCAGCAGGAAATGTTGAATGTGTCCTTATGTGATTACTGGCCATTCACATATCTTCTGTTACAAAGTTTTTAATCTGTTTGTTAATTTCTTTGTCTTGTTACTATTGAGTTATAGGAGTTCTTTATTCTGAATACTCATCCTTTATGAAATATATCATTGGGAGAGGCAGTCTTCCATGAGTCCTGAGTTTCCCTACATCTTTGTGCTGGCTATGCCAAGAATGCAAGGTTTGATTGCTCTTTACCCATCCCATTTTTCAGACTTGTATTTGCAGTGAATAGCCTTCAGAGGCGAGGTTTCGCCTCCTTCTGCACAATGAGTGTGCTTATTACTGGTCACTATAAAAATTGATGAATCCCCCAAGCTCAGTGTTCTTCTCTTATAATGCAATCCACTGCATGTGCAGGCATTCATCATGGGCCATGCATTGTCCTCCTGTGATTTGGTGGGTTGGGTACTCAACACGTGCATAGTAAAGTCATTTGTCTCTAATCCAGGAGTCTTGTGTTTTCTGCCAGCATCCATAAAATAGTAACAGGCTAAGTTATCTTGTAAGTAAGGTGAAATCTCTAACTCTATACAGTTCTTAAACGTATTGCAACTATTTTCTCCTGGTCTGTGCTTACCTTTTATTTTTTTATTGAAACTAATACAAGACTTTTGAATATAATGAGGTACACCTTATCAGTATTTTAGTTCTATAGCTAGTACTTTTTGTGTCCTATTTAAGAGATCTTTGCCTTCTCCAAGGCAGGGAGGATTTTTACCTGTTTTCTTCTAGATGTTTCATAGTTTTAGCTTTTACTTTTAGGTCTACCATCCAGGTTCACTTTCTTTCATATGAAAGTCCAGTTGTTCCAGCACCATTTGTTGAAGAGATGTTTCTTCTCCATTGAATTTCATGGCACCTTTTGTGAAAATTGTTGATGATATGAATTATATTTCTGGACTCCCAATTCCATCGATACATGTACCATTCTAATTTGATTACTATAACTTTATAGTTAATCTTGAAATCAGGTGGTGTAATCCCCCTAACTTTGTTCTTTATCAAAATTGTTTTTCCTATTTTAGATCTCCTTTATTTTCATATAAATTTTAGAACATGCTTCTCAATTTCTAGAAACACTTGTTGGAATTTTGATAGTAATCACATTGAATCTATAGATTATTTTTTCAGAAAAATGTACTTTCTGGATTTCTTAATAAAATTAAGTCTTCTGATTTATGAATATGGTATAACATCTTTATTTTTGTAGGTTGTCCTCAATTTCTCTCCACAAATGTGTTGTAGTTCTATCTGTAGGTATTTTCTTTTTTTATACTTCTCACTAATTACCTTTTTTGATGCTATTAAAAATATTCTATTTTAAAATTTTATTTTCCAACTGCGGGTAGTATTTGGATTTAGAAATTATTTTTATATATTGAGCTTTTATTCTGTGACCTTGTTAAATTCATGTAGATAGTCATGTCATTTGCAAATAGAAGTAGGTTTACTTCTAATGTGTGTTTATTATTATTGTTTTTGTTATTATTGCCTTATTGTACTAGCTGACACCTGCACTACAATATTGAATAAGAAGAGAAAAGGCAGACATACTTCTTGTGTTCTCAATTATTGTGGGAAAGTGTTCAGTTTGATCAACATGGAAATTATAGTAATTGGATGATTTTATGATTGGGGACATAAAATATCCAATTGAGTGTTGATAAAATGAACTCAAGCATTAAAATTTTTGGATGCCTGAACTCATCTCTTTAGGGATGTTGCTGTAAGGACTTTGTACAATGTAGATTCAATTAGCTCTCATTTCATGGAATGGTATCTTTTGGTTCAATTGAGTCTGTTACTATTTAGAAGCTGGAAGGTAAGAGTTTCCAATGTTTTAAGGTAATTAAATCCTTATCTTTCATAATATAAATCTAAAGTAATAATGAATATTTAGGAATCTAAAAATATCAGGTATATTATTTAGACATATTAAGTAACTACCAGAAGAAACTGTTAAAGGAATTAAGGATTATTGCCTTTGTGAGACACGGCTAAGATGTAGGACAAGTGGCTTTTGTTTTTTATCGTTTAATACCACTTTTATTTTATGCACATGCACTTATTAGTTATTATTATACTTAAAAAGTATTTGCTACATGGAGCTTACTTATAGATTGTTGAAGAAAAAATCTGTTTATTCAGTTGTGGTTTATTTTGATCCTACTTGAATTGTATATTTTTCGGTAATAAATTTAGAATGGTCTGCAAGAGATCATCTAGTTAACCTCCGCTGCTATATTTTTGAATAAAAATATTGGCTTTGCATCACGCACAGGAAACTTGAAAAATTTATGATATCAAGAAATTGTAAACAACCTACTTGCCCAACAGTAAGGGACTAATTAAGTAATGCTCTAGTCTGTAGGCAGGAAGAGGTCATATTATTTATGGCTTATTTATTGAAATTGGAATATGTTCATGAAATATTGCTTAAAGATAACAGTAGCCTGTAGAACAGTAGGTATCAAAGAATGTTTTGAATAAGTAAAGTGTATTAGTTTGTTTTCATGCTGCCAGTAAAGACTTACCTAAGACTGGGTAATTATAAATAAAAAGGTTTAATGGACTCAGTTTCACATGCCTGAGAGAAGACTCACAGTCATGGTGGAAGGTGGAGGAGCAAAGGCACATCTTATATGGCAACAGGCGACAAGTACCAAGCGAAGGTTGGGGAAAAGCCCCTTATAAAACCATCTGATCTTGTGAAAAATCACTGATTATCATGAGTACAGCATGGAGGTAACCACCACCATGATTCAGTTACCTCCCACTGAGTCCCACCTACAACATGAGGGGATTATGGGAACTACTAGTCAAGATGAGATTTGGGTGGGCACACAGCCAAAGCATATCATACATGTTTTTAAATATAAATACATACAAATATAGAAATATTCTGTATATATATATGAGAAAAAATGCTTTATGTAGAAATATATTAATAGTTATTTTGAGGCACCTTTGTTTCTGTTGCTTTTCTGTGTTTTCCAGGTTTTCTCTGTTGAGCAATCAATCTTTTGGTAATTCAGAGCAAAAAAAGACATTGATTAGTGCTGTGATGGTGCAAGTTTAATATCTTCTTTGAATGATGTCAGTGACTATGATAAAAATAATTGGATGTTCATTTTCATAACTCTCACCATTTCCCCTTTTATTTTCTGAGATTTTACCATTGAATTCTTCTTTATTAAATTATGACTTTGATATTGACATGAATAAAAATAACTGCCTTTACAGTGCTTTTCTTTATTGGGAATGTTTTCTTGAATAACCGTATAGCAAATTAATAAAAACAAAAGACATGAAAAACACCTAATTTCCTGCCACTTTAGCTGATCTTCTTTTGAACTTATACAATTCATTTCCTGCCATTGGATGGCTAATCTGTAATTTAAATAATATAATTTAGGACTTTATTGTTAGTTCATCATCCTCATCATTTCCTATCTAGGCTATATAGGTTTCTTCTCAACAGATCTCTGTTTCTGATCTCAGAGTAAAAGTCCAAGTTCTTTGAGCGGATGTAAAACCTACAGTCCCCTCCATCACAGCATTTTTTCCTGTATCTGCATGGTTAGCTGTCTTATCTCCTTTAGACTTTTTATTTAAACACTAAGTTTGAGGCCTTTGAATTCTTTTCTGTGAGGCTTTTTTTGACCATTCTGTTTAAAATTGCATGTCTCATACGATGCTACTTATTCTCCCTCTTGCTTTTATTCTTCTCTACAACGTTTATTATTTACAATACAACACATTTTAGTTATTTTATATATTACCTTTTTCTCCTCACATGTAGTAAAGCTACACGTAGGTAGGAATTTTCATCTCTTATTCTTATTTCATCCCTGTTGTATTCTCAGTCCTTAAAACAGTACCTAGTATTTAGTAGGTACTTAATGTTTGTTGAATAATGAGTGAACTCTAACTCTTCTAATTCATATTTCATACTGGAGTGATTCTTCCAGAATTCCCCAGGGAAAACTAATTGTATAGTAGTGCTGTATCACTCCATGATCTGGCCCCTATTGTCAGTTGCATATGTTTTTGTTTTTCTCTGGATGTGTGTGTGAGTGTTATGTTTTGGTCTGGAAATTAATTCCTTTCTCATTCTTTGCCTCCCTAATGCTTACTTACCTTTATCCCTCTTATGCAAGCTTCCCTGATCTGCTCTGCCAAGTTAGATGTTCTTCCTTTGAGTCTCTTGGTGCTGTGTTACAGGAACTAGACTGTACTGAAAATTATTATTTTCTTGCTTGCATTTCTTCCAGACTTCGTTATATGTCTGCATTGCCTAGAACTAAACTTATAATGTTAGTTGAATGAATCAATGGCTAATAGCCTTTTCATCATTGCTCAGAATACTAATTTTAATAGGGTAGTTCTTATATTGAGTTTTGAGTTTTATTTTGTGTGTGTCTAAAATATATTACTATGTTTTAAGATATTTTCTATACTACACAGTTGTTCTCCATGACATTTTACATTTGAGAAAGCAGTTATTTCAATTTGTATACCTTCTGATATTATATCACTATCTTTTGTGGATACCACAGATTATGAATTTATAGATTTTTGGGCAGAAGTAAGGAAATTATCTACCACCCCTGCCCAAATAGTGCTAATTATAGCAGTATGTGCAGCTGTTAGGGGGATTATCTTGTTATTTTTTAATGGATAGTCTCCATGCAGTACTAATCAAAAATTTTTTTGACTTATTTTATAGGGAAGTCTTAAGAGAAGCCGACAGATCTCACCTCAGGAATTCATTCATGAGCTGAAAATGGGGTCTGCAGATGAGAGACTTGTCACATGCTTGGAGTCTCTCCGAGTGTCTTTGACCAGCAATCCCGTGAGGTAATTCATCTATCTGAACACCAACAGGGCAGATGTCATTAATGTGTTATTTTAATTTAATATTTTTTTTTCATTTTGCCTGTTAAACCCCAACAGTTTCTCAAGGTACAAACTGAATACCTAATACGTATATGCAAGACGAAGTATAGTCTCAATAGTACCTTTTGCATTTATTACTAAGTGGTACATTGCTGGGGGACTTTACAAAAAACTTTTTTCTCCCATAGAATTTCTACAAACAAGGTGTTTTCTACAAAATAACTGTTATGATGAGAAGCTATTAATTTAATATGACCGAGTTTCACCCTGAATTTTGTCATTGTATATTTACTTGCTGATCTTATTTGACACAGTAAGAAATACTACTAATTATGTTTTTTCTGTTGTTGGAAATGATGTTGTTGTAGGGGCCTATAGGTTATTTTTGCTATATTTACCAAATAAAAGTATAGAACAACCAGAAATATTCAATGCTGGACACAATTACACTAAAAAAAAATTGTTTATCTGAAGTCCAGATTTAATTGAGTATCCTGTATTTTATCTGAAAACAGTACCATAGGTGTTTCCATGAGTCAGTTTTGGAATGAGGCTAATTTTTGGTGCCTCTGAGAAATAGTTGTGAACAAAATTTAACAATCAATATAAATATATTTTGATACATTGGGCTTATTAAACCTGTCAGATGATTGCCTGGTAGAAGACAGACTTGTTAAAAAACAAAAACAAAAACCAGGAAGATGTACCTGAAGTAAATCATGTATGTTAATTGTGGTGCCTAAAAAGAGAGATTTCAATCTATTCAGAGGCTATATGCTAACTCTGAATTAGGTAGGTGGCTAAACAAGAGTATTCTTGAAAAAATTAAAGCAGAAGTTGTTAGGAAATACCTAAGCAGTCAGAATCAAAGAATTTCAGAGCTACGAGGATCTAAGGTAGACCAGGTTCGGGTTTTTATTGTATAAGAAATGAATGATTATTTCTGCATAAGAATGTATGTATATGTAGTTATGTATAGATACATTATGTATGTGTGTGTGTGTGTGTGTGTGTGTGTGTTCTGAAGGCCAGAATTGCATACTAGAATTGGAAGTTGATATGGAGAAGGATTTGCTCTGATTATTACTCTTTGGACATTTCTGAGGCTGGGATATAGTATGCAGAAATCCTTGAGCATACAAGTGTTTAAAAGAAAATGATCTTACCTGCTGAGATGTGAGACTGAGTCACATTTAACTGAGGAGTATGATGAGTAAACAAACACATTTTAGTATATTTCAACTTTATTTTTTCTAGTCTGTCTTCTAGACTGCAAACTAATGGTGGGCATGAGATTAGGGCTTCTTTTGTGTTATCTACCTCTTTTTAACCAGACACACTGTTTAGCATGTAGGAAATGCTCTGTAAAGATTTGTTGATTGAAACAACGAGATTTTAATTTCAGCCTTTTTTAGTTTTACCTTGGCTAATGTTAGAAACTGAGAATGGATGAGGGAATTTATTTGACAGGTATATTCATAACTGAAGGACTTTGATTTCCAGTTTAATCTTTGCCTGTAAAATATGTTCATTTGAAAAAATATTTGGCCAGGTGCGGTGGCTCATGCTTGTAATCCCAGCACTTTGGGAAGCCGAGGCAGACAGATGAGGTCAGGAGTTCATGACCAGTCTGGCCAACATGGCAGAACCCTGTCTCTACTAAAAATACAAAAATTAGCCGGGTGTGGTGGCACGTGCCTATAATCTTAACTACTCGGGAGGCTGAGGCAGGAGAATCACTTGAACCTGGGAAGTGGAGATCACAGTGAGCTGGGATCATGCCACTGCACTTCAGCTTGGGTGACCAGAGCGAAACTCTGTTTCAAAAAAAAAAAAAACAATTAGGCCGGGCGCGGTGGCTCACGCCTGTAATCCCAGCACTTTGGGAGGCCGAGGCAGGTGGATCACGAGGTCAAGAGATCGAGACCATCCTAATCAACATGGTGAAACTCCGTCTCTACTAAAAATACAAAAAATTAGCTGGGCATGGTGGCGTGTGCCTGTAATCTCAGCTACTCAGGAGGCTGAGGCATGAGAATCCTTGATCATGGGAGGCAGAGGTTGCAGTGGCCTGAGATCATGCCACTGCACTCCAGCTTGGGCAATAGAGTGAGACTCTATCTAGGAAAAAAAAAAAAAAAGAAAGAAAGAAAGAAATCAAGGAAAAAGTAGACTCCTCCGTACTCCCAATTAGCTCTCCTCTCTCGGCTCTGGTATTTTTAGAGCCACTCTTCAACTTTTGAAACTGCCTAGCAATTGTGAGTCACATTAGTCTTTTACTATCTAGTAAATTATGTGAAAACCAGTATGCTAAATACTAGATTATTTGCCTTGCTTTGTGAAGATTTGATGTAGAGATCACAAACTTCTTCTATTTGTTGTGATTTATTGATTATCTTGCATTCTTGGTAACAGTTTGGAGCTAGTTCTGAACACTAGGGCAAGATCAATTTCTTCAAATTATCAAATATTACTTTAGTGCATCTTGACATAGTCAATAATTATGTTTTAATTATGGAATACATTTGAGTAGAAACAGAAAAAATAGACAGTAACATTATGATTGATATCAAGCATTTATAGATTATACCCATCTATGTATAGAGCAAATTAGTGATAGAAGGTATCTTTATTTTCTTGATTTGACATGTCTGTCAAGGGCAAGATTTTTTGTCTCAGAAAATCGAGTCTTATCAGGTTTTTGTGTTTTGAGAGTTTAGGCATTATTTTCCATTAATCATAGTTAACATTTGCATTTTCAAATTAAGAATTTTTTTCTGACAAAGTTGTAGTTTTGATAGATTTATAAAGAGATTTTTAAGTTGATAACTATAATTTTGAGAAAATTATTTTGGAAAATTTTGCAGAAAAGTATATGTTTACATCAAAACAAGTAAACAGCCTTTGAATGTCATTATTCTGTTTAATCAGTGTCATTTTTTGAATCTATTTTTTCTTTATTTCTGGGGTTAAAAACAAAGCAGGTGGAAGAGTTGATCTGTTTTATGCCATATGTCACATGTGTAAATATAGAAATAGAAAAACTTGTGACAAGCAGTGAGATCAGCGTACTCATTTTTATCAACATGATCTGAGGAAGTCTTTCAAGATCAGAAATGTGAAGTTGCAAATACTTTGACTTACTTTAAATTTTTAAATAAAATATTAAACATTTTCAAAAGACAATTTGTCATAACAGTAAAACATGCATCTTCTTGCCTACTAATGAGGCTGAGATATATAATATTGCCTATAGCTTGAAGCTTCCTTTCATCTCTTCTTAATCCTATACTCTCATTCATTCCTAAGCGCCCCTTCCCCCCACTATTCTGTGGTAACCACTGTCCTGAAATTTGGGTTTATCATTCCTTTCCATTATAATTTTAGCATATATGTATTCCTAATTAACATACGGTTTGATTTTATATGCTTTTTAACTGTATGTTAATAGATCATCTTTCATGCATTCTTCTGAGACTTGTATTTCTTCTCAATATTGTTTCAAGATGGATAGATGTATCCATCTTGAGGTGTGCAACTGTTCATATTTTTTTCAACTAATCATTTTTGTACCTTATAATTTAGTATTATCTATTATAAATAGAATATGAATAATTTTTTAAATCCTGTCTGATACTCTTTGTCTTTACCTGGTAGTTTTAACTTTCTGTATCAATTGTGAAAATATTTTGGAATTTGTATCTGATATTTCATTTTGAATTTTTAATTTATGCTACTTTTTCCAGGTTCATCATCCAAACTAAACTGCTCCTGCTGCTCCTCATCTTTTCTTTCTGCTTCTTCCTTTCTGCTTTGTCCTTCCTCTTTATTTTCCTTAACTTCTTTTGGATTAATATTTAATTCCTTATTTTATTTTTCCTCATTTACTAATTTGGAAGACAAATGATCATTTTCTAATCTTAGAAAAGAAATTTTACACGAACATACTTTAAAAAGAAATTTAACTTGCATGTACTTAAAAGGTACCAAAGTAAGCAATATCTCCTCTTGAACCAAATAATACTTCAATATCTTACTTCACTTGTATGCTAGTTTTGAGTGATATTTCAGTGTATCTGTTTTCTTTTTAATAAGTTAGATTTTACTATTGAGTCATATTACAAAATATGTGTATATGTATATATGTTTCCACGCACATCATTCTTTTTGATTTTTATCTTTCCCCCCTCTGCTTATTTTATTTTTGCTTCAAGTATATTATTAAGGTACCTTAGTGAAAGTGTAATGGCAAAATTTTTGGTTTGAAAGTCTCTTTTTTCAATATTATATTTAATCAAGTTGACCCACAATTTTTTTGTTGTTGTTGTGATATTTCACCTTTACCTCAGAAAGATATCAAAATATCTATTCGCCTTTGCTTTGGAAGGATAGCTTTCCTAGGCTGCAATTGAGATGCAATTGAGGGTTTTAGATATCTTTGCTTAGCACATTGAAGATATTATTTTCTCTTCTGGCTTTCATTGCTATTTTTTGATAACTTGGCATTTAGTAGAACTCATTCCTTTCTAGGTAATCTGACTTTTCTCTTTGTGTGGTTCTATGATGTTTTCTTTGTCTTTGATGTTTTAGAGTTTCTTTTATGTGTCTAGGTGGGATTTCTTTTTTTTTTATTCTGATGGGGATTTTTTTTTAGCATTTTGAATATGATGGATATCTTTCTTAAATTCCGTGAAAATTTTGCCATTGTTTTGTCAAGTATTGCCTTTTCCCCTCTAATTTTATATGTTAGACCTTCTTGCTCTATACTCTATTTTTTTCCTATCCTATCATTAATACTTTCTATTTATTTGTCTCTCTCTACTACATTCTGGATATATATTTTTAGATTTGCATGACATGTTTAGAATTTAGATTAACAAGATATAAAAACTTATTAAAAATTCACCTTAGAGTTTGAGAATTAACAATATATAATATATAATAGAGTTTGAGAATTAACGATGTATTCAGATTCGTGTTGATACTAGTAGTGATAATTTCTGAAATGGGCAGGAGGAGTAAAGGTTTTCCTGGGTGTATTTCTTTTCTCTTTTTCCTTTCCTTTGTTTTTCTTTCTCTCTCTTTTTTTCCTTTCTCTTTAATATTGATACCACAGAGGTAGGTAATACAGGCAGCTCTCTGTTTTCTTTCCTGTTGTTCAATATGGTAGCCACCAGCTCTCTGTGGCTATTAAATTTAATTAACTAAAAATGAATGAAAAGAAACCCCAAAACGTATTAATTGCTTGAGAGCCACATGTAGTTAGTGGCTACCATATTGGACAATACATATAGGCCATTTCTGTCATTGTAAACAATTCTATTAGACAGTACTGCCTAAGGGGACTTGGTTCTGCATATCTACTTCTTTGATATATTAACTGCAAGATTATTACACTCTCAGTGTTATATTCCAGATGGTGAGACTATATAGAGAAGATAAACTCTGACAGATTGAAGATTATTTTAAAAAAATTACAAGGATAATTGATCATTCATCTTAAGAGAGTCCCAAGTGAATAAAAGAGTGGTCTAAGGAAGGTTGCCTTCAGCAGGGAGTGCTGTCCTTGCAGGATGAGGCTAAGGGAGTGAGTGAGCTTTGTACCAGGTATTAAGGAATAGAAAAGGAGAGGTGAAATCTGTCTGACAGCAAGTGCTATAGTTATGGTCCCTGGAAGTCGTTGATGTAACTGCCTGTAGCAAGGATGAAGGAATCAGCAGTATGGTGCATCATAGAAGTTGTAGAAACATCTCCTTTGGTAAATTAAAAATATTAGCGAGATGCATTTTTTAAAGAGTTTTTGCTAGAGAAATGTGCCTACTTATAACCCTTAAAGGCATTTTTTCAAGATTACTTTCCAATAAGAAGTCAAAAAGCATTAGGTGGGATATTAATATTCTTTTTTACCTCTTTGACACTGCCATATATCTTTGAATCTGTCTTCTATTATTTTTTAATTGCCATTCAGAGTTTGTAATGCTTATGACAAGTAACACTGCTTATTAAATAAATACTGGTTGAAAATATCTTCCAATTTTAGGTCATGTGACTGTCCTTTCTAAAAGCATGTGAAATTGATGAAATATTAATGAAAAAATGTCCTGGAAGAAAGTAACTATTAATGTTTTCAAATAAGTACTAACTTTATATTTTCAAAGGACAAGCCACTACTTTCTCATGCTTTCATAGTCCTTCCAAACCCAGCACCATTTCTCTAAGAGACTCTCTAGAAAACTGATTCTTCCCTAAGGGTAGGAGGCTGCTTCTTTTGTATATTGTCATTCATTCTATAGCTTTGTTTTGGTTTATAGATGTAGTAAAATGTATAGATATTTTGACTTTGAATACAGGGTTAACAGTAAACAAAGAGCACATTGAAAATTTATTAATTTGCTTTTAACAGACAAATGTGTATTTTCTGTAGATGGTAAATAGTTGCTCAGCTCAATTTATAGTTGACCTGAGAGGGCCTGTAATCATAAAGTGCTCCAAATCTATTTTTTGCAGTTGTATGTATATCTATATATGCCATGCACATATATATGGCATATGAGAGATATATATATATATAAAATATGGTGTATATATGCCATATATATGTAATAAAATATATAAATATTTGGTTTATATTTATATTTTAAGTAAACTGGGAGACATATATGGCATATGATATATAGATGCCATATATCATATGCCATATATGTCTCCTATATATATGAAATGCCATATATGTCTCCCAGTTTATTTAAAATATAAATTTCTGTTTGAATGGCCGAGATTATGTTTTTTTAAAAAAATTCTTTAATATGTAAAGGTTAAAGATCACAATGTGACACAGAATCCAAAATCTTCATTTTTAATGTAGTTTCATATAACTACAAGAGCTCATATATTTCTAGAGTAGGTATATGCAGCTACTCTATTAAACATAGATTTTGGACCCTATGTTACTGATATTTAAGTATAACTCAAAGGAAATGTAATTAGAACCTAATTATTTGAACCAGGCATGGTGGCACATGCCTGTAGTCCCAGTAACATGGGAGGCTGAGGCAGGAGGATCTCTTGAGTCCAGGAATTCTGGGATGTGGTGCACTATGCCAGTCAGGTATCCACACTAAGTTCAGCATCAATATGGTGACCTCCTGACAGCAGGGTACCACCAGATGGCACAATGAGGGGTGAACTGGCCCAGGTCAGAAATGGAGTAGCTTAAACTCCCATGCTGAACAGCAGTGGAATTGTGGTTGTGAATAGCCACTACACTCTAGCATGGGCGACATAGTGAGTCCTTGCCTCTTAAAACAAAACAAAACAAAACAAAGCAAAATGAAACAAACCTAATTATTTGAAACTATCAGTTTACTATTTAAAAGACAACAACAAAAGGTAGAGTGTTAAGCCAAAACAATTTGGAAAAAAATACCATTAAACTTTACAGTTTCTTATGGATATAAAGGTGAAATATAAGAAACTTGCTTTTTTTTTTTTTTTTTAATGTTTTTGCTTGTTTTCTGAGAATGTAAACCTTATGTGTTTATGGCTATACGGCGATCAGTATGTAGTTATTAACTGGATATTTTGGTTTCTTTGGTTTCTGTTCGGAGATATTAAATGAGAGAAATTATTGAACTGCAGACAGTGAAGCCTCTAGTGATTAGTATTTTACATACAAAGAATCAGCATAGTTTATTCCTTAGATTAATTTTCTAGGCTTGTTATTATGTCTTAGTGTATTGCTAAGTCGGTTAAGTAAAAGATTTTTATAATGATGATGTTTATCTTGGTATTCCCTTACATATCTATACATAAAGAAAGGCCTTAATACAAAGGAAGGGATCACATTGACAATAGAAGCAAGCTTTAATTTTTATGATTCAGAAAACTTTGTAAGAGTAAAACTCAATTTTATCAACTAGATTGGCAATAGATTTCTAATTCTTGTATTAGAGGGGCAGTATAGGTCTGAAAGGAACAGGTACAGTTTATTTCAGCCTTTATTATATATTAAATTTCTTAATAATTGATATAGTTTGGATATTTGTTTTTGGCCAGATCTCCTGTTGAATTGTAATCCCCAGTGCTAAGGGTGGGGCCTGGTGGGAGGTGGTTTGGATCATGGGAGTAGATCCCTATGAACTTGGTGCTGTATTAGCAATAGTGAGTGAATTCTCATGATATCTGGTCATTTAAAAGTGTATGTCACCTCTGCCCACACTCTGTCTCTTGCTCCTGGTCTCACCATGTGAGATGCCTGTTCCTGATTCACCTTCCATCATGATCGGAAACTTCCTAAGGCCAACCCAGAAGGCAAGCAGATGTTGGTGTCATGCTTCCTGTACAGCCTGCAGAGCCATGAGCCAATTAAACCTCTTTTCATTAGAAATTACTGAGATGCAGATATTTCTTTATAGAAATGCAAGAATTGCTTAATACAGAAAATTGGTAGCAAAGAGTGGGGCACTGCTGTAAAAATACCTGAAAATGTGGAAGGAACTTTGGAAGTGGGTGACAGGCAGAGGTTGGAAGAATTTGGAGAGCTCAGAAGAATACAGGAAATAAGGGAAAGTTTGAAACTTCCTACAGACTGGTTAAATGATTGTGACCAAAATGCTGATAGTAATATTGAAAGTGAAATCCATGCTGAGACGTTCTTAGATACAAATGAGGAACTTACTGGGAACCAGAGCAAAGGTCATGAATGTTATGGCTTAGTAAACAATTTGGCTGCATTTTGCTCCTGCCCTAGGGATTTGTGGAAAGTTGAACTTCAGAGTGATTTAGGGTATCAGATGTAAGAAATTCCTTTTTTTTTTTTTTCCAAAAAAACAAACAACAGAGTCTCACTCTGTTGTCCAGGCTGGAGTGCTGTGGTGCAGCCTCAGCTCACTGCAACCTCCGCCTCCTGGGTTCAAGCAATTCTCCTGCTTAGCCTCCCGAGTAGCTGGGATTACAGGCGCCTGCCACCACGCCTAGCCAATTTTTTGTATTTTTAGTAGAGAAGGGGTTTCACCATGTTGGACAGGCTGGTCTCAAACTGTTGACCTTGTGATCTGTCCGCCCTGGCCTCCCAAAGTGTTGGGATTACAGGTGTAAGCCACTGTGCTTGACCAAAGTGGAATAAACTTCTAAGCAGCAAAGCATTCAAGATGTGCCCTGGCTTCTTCTCATAGCCTATGCTCCAATGTCAGAGCAAAGAAATTTACATTTAAACAGGAAGACGAGCATAAAAGTTTGGAAAATTTGCAGCCTGACCATGTGACATAGAAGAAGCTTTTTTCAGAGAGGAACTCTAGCAGGCTGTGAAACAACCACTTGCTAGATAAATTTGCATAACTAAAAAGGAGCCAAGAGTTAATGTCTAAGACAATGAGGGAAAAACCATGAAGGCATTTCGGAGATCTTTGGCAGCCCTTCTCATCAGAGGCCTAGGAGGGAAGAATAGTTTTGAGGGCCAGGCCCAGGGCCCTGCTGCTCTGTGCAGTCTTGAGACACTGCTCCCTGCTTCCCTGCTACTGTGGCATCAGCCTCAGCTCAAAGGGGCCCAGGTACAGCTCGGGCCACACTCCAGAGAGTGCAAGCTGTAAGTCTTGGAGACTTCGATGTGGTGTTGAGCCAGTGGGTACACAGAGTGCAAGAGTTGAGGTTTGGTAGCCTCCGCCTAGATTTTAGAGTATTTATGGAAAAGCCTGGGTGTCTGGATAGAAGACTGCTGCAGGGGCTGGCAGAATCTTACACAGAGCCTCTGCTAAGGTAGTGCCAAGGAAAAACATGGGGTTGGACCTTTTACACAGAGTTCCCAGTGGGGCACTACCTAGTGGAGTTGTGAGAAGGGGGTCACTTTTCTTTAGACTCAAGGTTGGTAGATACACCAGCAGCTTGCATCTTGCACCTGGAAAAGCCACAGACACTCAATTCCAGCACCTGAGAGCAGCTGTGGGTGGTACACTCTGCAAAGCCACAGGGGCAGAGCTACCTAAGGCGTTGGGAGCCCACCCCTTGCACCAGTGTGGCTTGAATGTGGGACATGGAGTCAAGATTATTTTGGAGCTTTAAGATTGGGTTTCAAACTTGCTTGGGACCTATAGCCCCTTGGTTTTGGCTAATTTCTCCCATTTGGAATGGGAACATTTACCTAACAGCTGTACCTCCATTATATCTTGGAAGTAAAATTTTTGATTTTACAGGCTTATAGGTAGAAGGAACTTGCCTTGTCTCAAATGAGACTTTGCACTTTGGACTTTTGAGTTAATGCTGGAATGAATTAAGACTTTGGGGAACTATTAGAAAGGCATGATTGCATTTTGTAATTTTAAAAGGATATGATATTTGGGAAGGGCTAAGGGCAGAATGATAAAGATTAGATGTTTGTCCCCACCTAAATCTCATGTTGAATTGTAATCTCTAGTGCTGGATGTGGGACCTGGTGGGAAGTGTTTGGATCATGGGTCTGATTCCTTATGGCTTGGTGCTGTCTTTGTGATAGAGTTCTTGCAAGATCTCATCATTTAAAACTGTGCCTTCCCCCACCCACACCCTGGCCAACACATACATTTTGGCTCTGGCCATGTGACATGCCTGCTCCCCTTTCACCTGCTGCCATGATTAGAAGCTTCTTAAGGCCTTCCCAGAAGTGGAGTAGATGCTGGTACCATACCTCCTGTACAACCTGCAGAACTGCGAGCCAATTAAAACTTTTCTTTAAATTACCAAGCCTCAGGTATTTCTTTATAGCAATGTAAGAATGGCCTAATACAATAATATGTAAGAAACACCCAAAAGAAGGTTATAGTCACTGATGTCACCTGGAGTGCCTCTGCAGGGCTAAGTAGAAGTTTAGCCCATTTGAGCAGAAGTCTGATAGAACTTTCTACAATGACTAAAATGGTCTATGTCTGTCTTGTTCATTACAGAAGCCGCTTACCACATGTGGCTGTTGAGCACTTGAAATGTTGCTAGTGTGATTAGGAATTAGAATCCTCCTCCTCCGCCGCCGCCTCCTCCTCCTCCTCCGCCTCCTCCTCCTCCTGGTCGTGCCCTTGATTTGTGGGGATTATGGGGATTACAATTTGAGGTGAGACTTGTTGATGGATTGGATGTGGGATGTGAAGGAAAAGGAGGAATCGAGAATAACATTTTTTTTTTTTTTTTTTTTTTTTCTTACTTGAGCAAATGGGCAGGTAGTAGTGCTGTTAACTGCAGTGGAGGAGATGTTACTGGTTCCGTGAATTTTGGAGGAGGAGGCGGCGGCGGCGGAGGAGGAGGAGGAGGATGCGGCAGAGGAGGTGGAGGAGGAGGCGGTGGCGGAGGAGGAGGAGGAGGAGGATGCGGCGGTAGGAGGTGGAGGAGGAGGAGGCGGCGGCGCCTCATCCTCCTCCTTCGCTGCCTCCTCCTTCTCCGCCGCCACCGCCTCCTCCTCCTCGTCCTCCTCCTCCGCCGCCGCCCTCTCCTCCTCCTCCGCCGCCTCCTCCTCCTCCTTCTCCGCCGCCGCCTCCTCCTCCTCCGCCGCCTCCTCCTCCTCCTCCGCCCCCGCCTCCTCCTCCGCCGCCGCCTCCTCCACCTCCTCCTCCTCCTCCGCCGCCGCCTCCTCCTCCTCCTCCTCCTCCGCCTCGGCCTCCTCCTCCGCCGCCGCCTCCTCCTCCGCCGCCGCCGCCTCCTCCGCCGCCGCCTCCTCCTCCGCCGCCGCCGCCTCCTCCTCCTCCGCCGCCGCCTCCTCCTCCTCCGCCGCCTCCTCCTCCTCCTCCGCCGCCGCCTCCTCCTCCTCCGCCGCCGCCTCCTCCTCCTCCTCCGCCGCCGCCTCCTCCTCCTCCTCCTCCGCCGCCGCCGCCTCCTCCTCCGCCGCCGCCCGCCCCTCCTCCTCCTCCGCCGCCGCCCGCCTCCTCCTCCTCCTCCGCCGCCGCCACCTCCTCCGCCGCCGCCTCCTCCGCCTCCTCCTCCGCCGCCGCCTCCTCCTCCTCCTCCGCCCGCCGCCTCCTCCTCCTCCTCGGCCGCCGCCCGCCTCCTCCTCCGCCGCCGCCTCCTCCTCCTCCTCCGCCGCCGCCTCCTCCTCCTCCTCCGCCGCCGCCTCCTCCTCCTCCTCCGCCGCCGCCTCCTCCGCCGCCTCCTCCTCCGCCGCCGCCCTCCTCCTCCGCCGCCGCCTCCTCCTCCTCCTCCGCCGCCGCCGCCGCCTCCTCCTCCGCCGCCTCCTCCTCCTCCTCCGCCGCCGCCGCCTCCTCCTCCTCCTCCGCCGCCTCCTCCTCCTCTTCCGCCGCCGCCTCCTCCTCCTCCGCCGCCTCCTCCTCCTCCTCCGCCGCCGCCTCCTCCTCCTCCGCCGCCACCGCCTCCTCCTCCTCCGCCGCCGCCCTCCTCCTCCGCCGCCGCCGCCGCCGCCTCCTCCGCCTCCTCCTCCTCCGCCTCCTCCTCCTCCGCCGCCGCCGCCCGCCGCCTCCTCCTCCTCCGCCGCTGCCGCTTCCTCCTCCTCCTCCGCCGCCGCCGGCTCGCCGCCGCCGCCTCCTCCTCCTCCGCCACCCGCCGCCTCCTACTCCTCCTCCTCCGCCGCCTCCTCCTCCGCCGCCGCCCTCCTCCTCCTCCTCCTCGGCCGCCTCCTCCGCCGCCACCGCCTCCACCTCCGCCGCCGCCGCCTCCTCCGCCGCCGCTCCTCCTCCTCCGCCGCCTCCTCCTCCGCCGCCGCCTCCTCCTCCGCCCCCGCCGCCTCCTCCTCCTCCTCCTCCGCCGCCGCCTCCTCCTCCTCCGCGGCCGCCTCCTCCTCCTCCGCCGCCGCCGCCGCCTCCTCCTCCGCCGCCGCCTCCTCCTCCTCCTCCGCCGCCGCCGCCTCCTCCTCCGCCGCCGCCTCCTCCTCCTCCGCCGCCTCCTCCTCCTCCTCCGCCGCCGCCTCCTCCTCCTCCGCCGCCGCCTCCTCCTCCTCCTCTGCCGCCGCCTCCTCCTCCTCCGCCGCCGCCGCCTCCTCCTCCTCCTCCTCCGCCGCCGCCTCCTCCTCCTCCGCCGCCGCCTCCTCCTCCTCCTCCGCCACCGCCTCCTCCGCCACCGCCCTCCTCCTCCGCCGCCGCCTCCTCCGCCGCCGCCGCCTCCTCCTCCTCCTCCTCCGCCGCCGCCTCCTCCTCCTCCTCCTCCGCCACCGCCTCCTCCGCCGCCTCCTCCTCCTCCTCCGCCGCCGCCTCCTCCTCCTCCGCCGCCGCCTCCTCCTCCTCCTCCGCCGCCGCCTCTTCCTCCTCCTCCTCCGCCGCCGCCTCCTCCTCCTCCTCCGCCGCCCTCCTCCTCCTCTGCCGCCTCCTCCTACTCCTCCTCCTCCGCCGCCGCCTCCTCCTCCTCCGCCGCCGCCTCCTCCTCCGCCGCCTCCTCCTCCGCCGCCGCCTCCTCCTCCTCCTCCTCCGCCGCCTCCTCCTCCTCCTCCGCCGCCACTTCCTCCTCCTCCGCCGCCGCCTCCTCCTCCGCCGCCGCCTCCTCCTCCGCCGCCGCCGCCTCCTCCTCCTCCTCCGCCTCCTCCTCCTCCTCCGCCGCCGCCTTCTCCTCCTCCGCCGCCACCTCCTCCTCCTCCTCCTCCGCCGCCGCCGCCTCCTCCGCCGCCGCCTCCTCCTCCGCCGCCGCCTCCTCCTCCGCCGCCGCCGCCTCCTCCGCCGCCGCCGCCGCCTCCTCCTCCTCCGCCACCGCCGCCTCCTCATCCGCCGCCGCATCCTCCACCTCCTCCTCCGCCGCCGCCGCCTCCTCCTCCTCCTCCGCCGCCGCCTCCTCCTCCTCCGCCGCCGCCTCCTCCTCCGCCGCCGCCTCCTCCTCCTCCTCCTCCGCCGCCGCCTCCTCCTCCTCCTCCTCCGCCACCGCCTCCTCCGCCACCGCCTCCTCCTCCTCCGCCGCCGCCTCCTCCTCCGCCGCCGCCGCCTCCTCCTCCTCCGCCGCCGCCGCCGCCTCCTCCTCCTCCTGGTCGTGCCCTTGATTTGTGGGGATTATGGGGATTACAATTTGAGGTGAGACTTGTT